>NC_073377.1:10258041-10858041 GCF_028641065.1 Leucoraja erinaceus | reverse complement strand
CTCACTCATGGCTGGTGGGCTCACAGTTGACACAGCTATTCCTTGAAATTCCATTTCAAGCAGGGTGCAAGGGCACCAAATTCAAGTGGTTTCATACCATTTCAAGCAGGGTGCAAGGCCACTAAAGACAGCGGGTCATAACCTCTCCCTCCCCCATCTTGCAGAGACTGAGCCACGCCCACACTTCCGGGTTTTATAGTGCCGCCCCCTCCCGTGATTGACAGGAGAGAGAATCTCAACATTTTTTAAACACTAATAACTCTTTTATTTTTCATCAATGGGAAAAATCCTCGGCACCTGATGAGCGGAGGGGGACTCCGAGTAAGATGGCCAAATATCACAGCCTTATGTGGTAGCATTTTTTCTAAAATCAATATAAAGCGTAAACAGGAAGTGGTCAAGATTAGACTTTTAATTATATAGAAGGCAAGGCAGCTCTAATTAGGCAAGGCAGCTCTAATTAGGCAAGGCAGCTTGCTTGAGCACTTTCAAAACCAAAGACAAGGCAGCTCGCTTTAGCACTTTCAAAACCAAAGGCAAGGCAGCTCATTTTAGCACTTTCAAAACCAAAGGCAAGTAGGCTTGTTTAAAAAACCAAAGGTAACACAGCTTGCTTTAGCACTTTCAAAACCAAAGGCAAGGCAGCTTGCTTTAGCACTTTCAAAACCAAAGGCAACGCAGCTTGGGTCAGATGAACCTCAGGAATTTTGGAAAATTAAAACCAGTATATCAACTGTCTGATTAAGGGTCCTCAAGCTGAAATGTTAATTCTGTTTCTCTATTCAGAAATGTTCATTGATTTGCAGATTGTTAATATATACCATTTTTATTTACAATATCCAGCATTTATGATTTGGTTTGCAATATCTATCTCACCAAGACTTCATAGAAACATAGAAAATAGGTGCAGGAGGAGGCCATTTATCCCTTCGAGCCAGCCGCCATTCATTGTGATCATGGCTGATCATCCAAAATCAGTAACCCATGCCTGCCTTCTCCTCATATCCCTTGATTCCGCTAGCCCTAGAGCTCCATCTAACTTTTTTTAATTAATTCAGTAAATTGGCCTCGACTGGGGTGGGAGATTGCAACCTTCACGTGGTCTGTCCTGTTTCAACGAATGCAATCAACCTGGCACACACAATCCAATAAGATCAAATAGGACAAGTTATGAGTATAGAAGTTGGGATGTAATGTTAAAATTGTACAAGGCATTGGTGAGGCCAATTCTGGAGTATGGTGTACAATTTTGGTCGCCTAATTATAGGAAGGATGTTAACAAAATAGAGATAGTACAGAGGAGATTTACTAGAATGTTGCCTGGGTTTCAGCAACTAAGTTACTGAGAAAGGTTGAACAAGTTAGGTGTTTTTTCTTTGGAGCGCAGAAGGTTAAGGGGGGACTTGATAGAGGTCTTTAAAATGATGAGAGGGATAGACAGAGTTGACGTGGATAAGCTTTTCCCACGGCGAGTAGGGAAGATTCAAACAAGAGGACATGACTTGAGAATTAAGGGACAGAAGTTTAGGGGTAACATGAGGGGGAACTTCTTTACTCAGATTGTAGTACAGGGTAGCTGTGTGGAATGAGCTTCCAGTGGAAGTGGTGGAGGCAGGTTCGATTTTATAATTTAAAAATAAATTGGATAGGTATATGGACGGGAAAGGAATGGAGGGTTATGGTCTGAGTGCAGGTAGATGGGACTAGGGGAGAATACGTGTTTGGCACGGACTAGAAGGGCCGAGATGGCCTGTTTCCGTGCTGTAATTGTTATATGGTTATATGGTCCCACAACTTTAGGCTGTGCACGCCATACGCAAGAAGAAGAAGCCCCTACTGCATTCTGTGGCAGAAAATTCCACAAATTCACAACTCTCTGGATGAATAAGAGTTTTTGTTTTCATCTCAGTTTTAAATGGTCTTCCCTTTATTCTTAGACTGTGGCCTAAATATTATTTAATGATTGGTAATTTGTCATTGCACCAGATATGATCCATGACAGTGAAATTCGTAATTGCTGCAGCTTGACAAACATTAGACACAACAACAATAAATATACGATAAATTATCGGAGTAAACCACAACAAAGTGCAAATCTATAGTACATAGAGCAACTGTTGTAGTACATGTCTGTAGGGGTTAGTTGCTGAAGTAGGGTTGAGGTCAGGGTTGTCCAGGATGGTTCAAGAAATCCAATGGTTGATGGGAAGAAGCTGTTTTTGAAACTGGAGGTCGCGGTTTTCGGGCTCCTGTACTTACTTCCTCAAGGTAGCAACGGGTAGAGAGCATCCCCAGCAAGATGTAAGTGTTTGATGATTTTTTATTGCCTGAGGCAGTGATTCTTTTAGATCCCTTTGATGGTAGTATGTGCAGCATCCATGAAGGACTGGGCAACATCCACCACTGTCTGCAGCCTCCTTTGTTTTTGAACGCTTGGAGTTACCAAACTAGGCTGTGATGCAACAAATCAATATAATCTCACCGTATGTATTTGTAGAAATTCAATAGAGTATTCGGTTACATGCCAAATCATCTCAAACTTCTGAGGAAGTGGAGATTTGTGATTGCATCAATGCGCTGGGCCAGGACAGATCAGAGATGTATACGCCCGGAAACGTGAAGCTTATGACTCTCTCCAGCACAGTTTAGTGAATGAAGGTAGTGCATGGATCATTGGCTTTCCCTTCCTGTAGTCAGCAATCAGTTCCTTGGTTTTGTTGAATTGAATTGAATAACCTTTAATAATCCTTTACAGGAAATTACAGTGCCACAACAGCTTCAAGACAGACATAACACCACACATTTCCACAGATAGCTTCAATACTTAATAAGTTAAAATACAATGAATGAATACTAAAAAAAATCCAAAATTATTTTTGTGCATTATAAAACCTTATAGCAGCAGGTATACAAGACTTCCTATATCTCTCCGTTTTGCACATTGGTGCAATCAGTCTCTGACTGAAGATGCTGCACTTGATCACCTTCAGGGCGTGGAGTGGGTGAGTGGGGTTGGTCATTATTGAACCTAGTTTGTTCAGAGTTCTGGCCTCTGCCACCTGCTGGACCGTTAGTTGCTCAGCCCCAACCACTGAGCCGGCCTTCCTGATCAGCTTGTCCAGTCTGTTTTTGTCCGCTATGCGGGCGCCTTCTCCCCAACAGGCCACAGTTGGGGGAAACTTTTGAATCTCTCCCTGCACTGGAGACCCGACCTTTTCTCGTCGGGTCTCAGCTGTCGTTGGGGCCGCAACGAGGAGCGGCCTCCAACAGGACGAAGCCGGGGACTCAGGTGCCGACTCACCTCACCGTCGCGGAGCTGGCCGAGACCGGAGCGGGTGGAGCGGTGGAGGAGCGTTGCCGCTGCCGCTGCTGCTGCTGCTGCTGCCACCGCTGCTGCTGCTGAGTCGGAGGCTGCTGCTGCGGGTCTGTGGACGGCGGCACCGGGAGCCCGCGGATCCCTGGGGGGAACCGCTGCTCCACCAATGGCGTACCCGCCCGGTTGGTCGAAGAGCTCCTGGACGGGGCTAGCACCACTGCCCCGCGCCCTTGAATGGGACTTTGGAGTTTAGGGGTCCAACATTAAGACCCGGTGTGCACCTCGCACCACCCGGCGTGGCTGCTGGCCGCGGGACAATCGTGCCGGGGGCTTTGACTTTGACTCTGACATCGGGGGGGAGAGAGTGCAGTGGAGAGATAAGTTTATTTGGCCTTCCATCACAGCTATGTGATGGATGTTTATGTAAAATGTAATTATGTTGTGTCTGGGGTCTATTTGTGTGTAATGTATGGCTGCAGAAACGGCATTTCATTTGGACCTCCAGGGGTTCAAATGACAATTAAATATACTCTTGACTCTTGATACCACAATGACATGCAGCAAAATTATAATACGGTATCTCAACTCTTTTTACACATTGCACTTAATGCAATTTTTATTATTTCTTTCCACTTCCAAACAAAAATGTGGTTGGTTTATTCAGCATATGATCAACCTGTCTCAATAAATCCTGGACCATGATAACATATATGCTTAACCATGCACACTACAGATTGATGCAAGCATGTTTTCTGTGAAGGACCGAAAATTATCATGGCATGGCCATAGCATGGGTCGTTATTGCTATTGGTACAGAAACACTCTCGCTTCCCACATAATTTATCCACAACAAAATATACAGGTGAAAGGAATTTTCTAAAGGCATTTTATGATAATAGCTGTTAAAACTGACTATACCCATCTGACAAGTTAAACATTACACTAACTGACAAGAGATGACAAAGGACATAAATGCAGCATATGTTGTTTTGGTAATATATTTAAAGGTGTCAAGACGCCACATTACCGGACATTCAGATTAGATGTATGTGGCAATGAAGATACCCAGTTTGTAAGCAACAATTAAAAAAAAAAATTGGTGATAAAACACTTTTTCCATCATTCCCTCTTCAGAATTAACATTAAAATTTCAACTGAAGTATCTGCTGACCAAATTTGTGATGTATATGACTGACTGTAGAAGTAAAACCTGGATATATCCAACGTATAGTTGTGAATGTTGCTCATTAAATAACTACAGTACTGATACTCCATATATAGAGCATTGATTTGCCATTAAAATGAATTCTGTAATAACGTGTCAGTGACAATCGAACACTGCGGTTTTAATGTTTCACGTGTTCACAATTTAATTCATCTTTTTGGATTAAAACAAATAACATTGGGAATTTAAACATATTTGATTGCATTCCGTTATCAAACATAGTCAATGTTAGCTCTGAAGACATTTCCAGCACAATAGGGTTGGGAGGGGGGGGGGGGGGGATTGTATGAATCAGTGCAAGATGGATAGATGGTGGTGGGTGGGGGGCTTGAGAAGGCAATTGGTGTGGATTGGATGGATTGAGGCAGGGGAATTAGTGCGTGTTGGTTGGAGTAGGAAACATTGTAAGGGGAGAGCACAGGGGATGTCAGTGGGGTTGAATGGGGGGATCTGTGAAGGATGGATGGGGGGGAGCAGTGCAGGATGAAGGGAGGGAGCAGTGCAGGATGGATGGGAAGGGGGGTCAGTATAGGATGAATTTGGGGGACCAGTGTAGGATTGATGGGGAGTGGCAGGAGAATCAATGCGAGATGGATAGGGAGATCGGTGCAGGATGAATAGATGGGTAGGGGGGTAGGTGAGGGGGGGAGGGGAGAATGGGAGTGGGGCGGGGCATACGAGAGAGAGAGAGAGAGAGAGGAAGGGGCAGAGGATGTGGGAAGGAAGACCAGCACTCCTCGGACAACACCTGTCAGGCACGGAAATCGCAATCAAAATATGGAGGGGACCGCAGACAGAATATCTTGGTGGCCGCGCACACATGCGCACACTCACACACACACGCGAGGCTTTCGGAGGCTTCTGTGAATGGTAATTTCAGCTTAATCCAGCGCTAAATGCAGTTCAACTGTGCCTGTCTCGCCTACAGCACTGTCTCAATCCAGACAGGGACAGGCAGAGTTGAGCAGCGCTGCTTCTCTGCGCTGGCTGGGGGCACCGTCCCCTTCTGACTCCCAACGCCTCTGGCCACTCTCGGGCGTGGGGGGGCTCTCGGGGTGGGGACGGGGATGGTCCAGTGGCAGTTCGGCAGCGATTGCAAGGTCTGTTTTGAAAGCGCCGTTGGCGGAGTAGCAGCAGCGGCGGCTATCAGCAAAGGTCCTATAGCGTTATCAGGCCAGGTGGGATGCAGGAGGAGGAGGAAATGGAGCCGCCGTTGCTGCTGCTGTGCGGGGCCCGTCATTTGCTTCGACCCTCCGTCACACCACACTTAGCATCTTTCCCACAACCGTCGCCGACACAAAACGTCATGTTCCTTTTCTCCAGACTGCCGGATCCGCGGAGTTACTCCCGTTTTTTGTGTCTTTTGTGCCGGGCAAAATGACTCGCGGTTTAGGTTGCCCGGCGGCACTTTGAGTGGTCAGTGGCACCCGGGCAACCGTTAATTTCAAGCCCTGCTTATCGTTACCAGTTATTCTCCAATTACAGTGGCATGGTTGGCTAATTTAAACATGGCATTGGAGCTCTGACTACACAGTCATAGGTAAAGGGAGAGTAGTTCAAGACCTGAGCACTGAGGTGATTGGTGAGGAGGCACTGCTGCTCCCATTCCAACTCATTGAGGTATGCTGATGGCAAGCTCAAGAGAGGATTGAGAGGAGCAGAGACCTAGTTCTCTGAGTTTCATGATGCGTTTGGGAGGGATGATTGTGTTGAACGCCAAACGTAGTCGATAAACAACAACCTGATATATTCCCCTTCCCATACTCACCTCTCTGTCCTGGATCTCCTTCAATGCCAGAGTGAGGCCACAGGCAAATTGCAAGAACTGCACCTCATATTTCACTTGGGTAGCTTACAATCCAGCAATATGAACATTGAATTATTTACCAGTTCCACAGTTCTCCACATTGTTTTCCTCTTGAGATCATACCTTCCCTAGCCAACCAGGGGCTTACCGGGCACCACTGTGCCCGAGGTCAATTGTAGCTTGCCTTGATTATTGCTGATCTTCTCTCACCTCCAGCTCTTCAACCCAACCTCCCACCCCCTACTTAGTCTGTAGAAGGGTCCCGACCCAAAATATCACCCTGACCAGCTGAGTTACTCCAACATTTTGTGTCTATCAGTGGTATAAACTAGCATCTACAGTTCCTTGTTTCTACAGAGCCTAATGTGTGTGTTCCTATTATTCACGTTGTTCAGTGCAGAGTAGAGGGTTCATGAAATTGCATCTGTTGTTGATCTATTATGCCTGTACAGGAATTGAAGTTGGTCTAGGTCATTTATGAGGCAGGAAGTTATACGTCTCATACTAAACCTTTCAAAGCACTTCATCACAATGGACATATCATCGGTCGGTAGTAATTTAAGCAGGACACCTTGGTTTCCCTTGATAATACTTTGAATAAAAATAGAACTTTAAAACATTTTCCATGGACTTAAGCAAAACTGTATTTTGCAATTTGATGATATATAAGAAAATACTACTTCTACTATTCAATTATATTGACCGCTTTAAATCATCATCATTGTTGAAAACATCAACGGGCACGGTGCCTTACAATGCTATGTATGACAGTGATCGCAACTTCTACTGAAGTGTGAATGGCCGTTGGCTCGCTAGGAGCTCATCCACCCTTTGACAGGTCTTGTTTTTGGTCCTGCTGGGGGTCCACAGCCCCCTCCTCACCTGACAAAGCAGGTGGGGGAGACAGTTTAGTCGCCGACTATCCGACCATGGAGCAGGTAGCACATGGACCCATGGAGGGGGGAACTCCCCCGACCTGACTGTGAAGATATAACATTTAATCAATCCAACTGATAAAAAGTTTTCCTTTTTTTAAAAATCATTTATCAAGGATACCATTTTACATGGAAAGCTACTTAAATATTACCAACAACATCTTTGTAGTAAACTTTACATTTCATTAATTCAAAATTGTGCATATAAATAATGTCCTTATATTAAGATGATTTGATGCGGTATTCAAATAAAATCCTATTATGTACGTTCATTTAACTAATACTTTGAGTCTCCTTTGATCTACAGGAACGTGAAGAAAAATTTCGGCAAGTCAGTGAATGGACTAACAACAGCATCTTATGGTGGGCTTTGATTCAGACCTCAATCCTTCTCACAATGGGAGTCTGGCAAATGAAGCACATGAAAAATTTATTTATAGCCAAGAAATTAGTGTAAAAGTAACTGTGCCTTACAGGGTAGAATTTCCACTGAAGGCTTCCCAATTTATCTTCCATGCTTCTGCAGAAGAGCTTTGAAAAGGCAGAATAATTACATGAAAACTAATTTATCAAAATTTACCAGAATTTCTTTAGATCTACAAATGGTTGTTGTGCAGAGAGGGTGGCTGCTATGGAAAATCAACAGTTGTATGTTTTTAAAATTATGACACATTTAAAACAAATTCATTTTAATCACAAATTCATTTCATAATTCCCTAATAATTAACTAAGATGGATATTTGTCCTCCAAAAGCCAACCAATTTGAATTCATGTGTCATGCCTAAGGCACAAAGGCTATTTCTTCCTGGTCAACCAAGCAAGGATAAACAGTTTGAGGATCTCACTGGGTTCGGGAGGCTGGGTCAGTGGATTAGTGTGGTATCGAAACCTTAGAAAATCACCAATCTGCACAGTATTTTCTTTGAGCTCAACACTGCAGTATTACTGAATAATGATTTGCCATTTTGATTCAGGACTTTTATCTGTCATAGGTAATTTCTTATGTGATTGAGTGTTTAGAGAATGCATTATGAGTTTGCGTTAATGTAATTTCCAAAATGATCCATACTCAAATTTAAATTGTTATTCCATATGTGCATTGAAAAAGGTAATAAAACACTGAGGTTTTTCTGAGAACATATACAATACTGTGGTTATGTTACTGAATTTTAGTATTAATTATATTTGAATGGCCTTCGATTTATTTTCCATTCTCTTCCTTCAATATTTCTTTCTATATTACTTCTTGTTCTTTTCACAACTCCCTTGTAACAGTTTATTGCTTATTACAGATGAATATTACCATTTTTAATTGTACAGGTGCACAACCTTTTATCCGAAAGCCTTGGGACCAGACACTTCTCGGATTTCGGGATTTTTCGGTTTTCCGAACGGAAGGTTTTTAGCGTAGATTTTAACATGTGGCTCAGTGGTAGAGTGCTCGGCTCGTGGCCGCATGGTCGTGAGTTTGTGCCTTGATCCCGGCAGTTACCCGGTCAGGGCCGGCGTTTAGCCGATAGGTCCTATTTCTCCCAGTTGGGCCCCGTGCCTAAGGGGGCCCCGCGCTAGAGTAATCAAATCAATTGGAGCAAAGATCTTATAGCACGCAAGATGGTCCACTCCTGCGAAATACAATGAACTGACGCGTATTCCGCACCGGAGCGTAACCTCCGTCATTTCAGTAACCCCGACCCGACTTCAGTTATGCCTCTCGCAGCGTTGCGGGGGACAGTTTAGGTGTTGTTAAATGTTTTAAATGTTTTTTATCACTTCCTTTTTAAACGGCACATGCCTTGTTCATTTTAAACGGCACATACTGCAGATGCTGATTAAACCGAAGAAAGACACAAAAGGCTGGAGTAAATCAGCGGATCAGGCTGCATCTCTGATGAGGAATACGTGATAATAGGAGGAAATAGGTGATATTTCGGGTCAACTTTTTCAATAGCTGCCATGAGGGGAGAAGCGTCGGCACCAAGAGCGAGCGAAAGCGTGGACAGACGGACGAAAGCAACGTTCATAGAGCGGCGTTGGTAGACATTTCGGGTCGAGACCCTTCTTCAGACTGATAGTCAAGGGAAAGGGAAACGGGAGATAACGGCATATCTTCCATTCACTTGTCCTTAGTGCCGTCCATAACTCTTGCTCCTCTTTCCCCTGAGTCAGTCAGAAGAGGGGTCTCGACCCGAAATGTCACCTACAAAGATCTTTGGTCACCTATTCCGACCTATGATCGTTGCTTTTGTCCGTTCTGTCCGCGCGTTCGCTCGCTCTTAGTGCCGGCGTTTCTCCCCTCAGACTTCGCCAAACACAACACACACACACACACAGCATGTCCGGCAGATCGCTGCGGGCCGAGAGAGAGTAGAGAGGTAGAGGGGGAGGAAAGGGCTAGATGGGGAGGGGGGTGTGAGGGGGAATGGAGAAGGGGGAGGCGCCCTCACGCTCCCGGGGCAGCTCTCCCGTCCCTCTGGTCGCCATGCTTCACGCACACAGCCCCCGCTCCCGCCCTCCCCCCTCTCTGCAGGAAGACGCGGTGAACAATACACGGAGGGCCGGGCCGGGGGTTGCAGCAACGTTTACAAACTTCGGACTCAGCTCATGCCCGGACCCAGGCATCCGTTCCCGCCGCTGGACCCCTCCCTCCCTTCTCTCCCTTCCCTTCTTCTCCCCCTTCTCTCCTTCTCCTCAGACTCCGCCAAACAAACACACACACACAGCATGTCTGGCAGATCCTTCCTCTCTCTTTTCCCTTCTCTCCCCTCCCTTTGCCGAAACCCTTCCTCAGACTGATAGGGGGGACTGATAGGGCAGTCTGAGGAAGGGTTTCGGCCCGAAGCGTTACCTATTTCCTTCGCTCCATAGATGCTGCTGCACCCGCGGAGTTTCTCCAGCATTTTTGTGAATCCCTAGACCTAGTTCAGTGAGCGTTCACCGAGGGTCACCCGGGGAGGTGACCGCGGAACCTCTCCGGGCGACCCTCGGTAGACGCTCACTGTACTAGGTCTAGGGATTCCTACTCTCACGGCCAATATACCCTCCCTTTTTTCCAGGACCGAAAATGTCTGATTTTCGGAGCGTTTCGGTTTCCGGAATTTTGGATAAAAGGTTGTGTACCTGTAATACCATTTTATTTTGGCATGATACCTATCACTTAATTTTTGCACAGTTGTTTAGTGACTACAAGATACAAGTATTTCTAAAAGGAGGATGTTTCACACAATAACATAGAACACAGAACTGTTCTATGCACAAGAACAGGCTGTCGGCCCACATTGTCTGTGTCAAATATGATGCCAAATAAGGTAATCTCTTATCTACCTGTGCATAATCCATATCCATATGCCTATCCAAAAGGGGCTTAAATGCCACTATCATGCCTCCCTCAACCACCAACCCTGGTAGCACATTCCAGGCATTTACCAGGTTCTGAGTAAACAAAATCTGCCCTGCATATCTCCTTTAAACTTTGCCCTCTCACCTTATAGTCATGCCCTCCGGTATTTAATTTTTCCATCCAGGGAAAAATATTCTGACAATCTACCCTATCTATGCCTCTGATAATTTTATAAACTTCTATCAGGTCTCCTCGCAACCAATAACAAATATAAATTTGAACAGACTCATGACAAGTATGATTTTACTGAATTGTATGAAAAACGTAGAATTTCACTCGAAGTTCACGTGCCAAAAAGTACCATTGAATGTTCATGGGTTGCATGACATTTTCTAACTTTTATTTCTAGTGTTCTCTTTTTTCATAGAGAAATGCTTCGTACGCATGTATCACAATGTAAAAACGACTCTAACCAAGTTTTGGGGGCATTCCAACACCTTTAATAGACAACTAGACCAAGTGCAGGGTCTGCTCCCCCAATGTAAGATTCCACCACTCACCCATTCCCCCAACGCAAGACGTTCCCCCAACACAATATTGCACCACTCACACATAGCCCCCAACGGCGCAGGCACCGCACATATCCCCCTCATCCCCCAGCACTCCCTCCTCCTCCTCTTCACACAGAGAGTGGTGAATCTCTGGAACTCTCTCCACAGAGGGTAGTCGAGGCCAGTTCATTGGCTATATTTAGAGGGGTTAGATGGGCCCTTGTGGCTAAGGGATCAGGGGGTATGGAGAGAAGGCAGGTACAGGATACTGAGTTGGATGATCAGCCATGATCATATTGAATGGGGTGGGCTTGAAGGGCCGAATGGCCTACTCCTGCACCTAATTTCTATGTTTCTATGTTTTCACCCTTCCTCTTCAATCCCTAGAGGGGGGTAGAGATAGGGGGGGGGTTAGAGAGGGAGGGGTGGCAGAGAGGGAGAGGGAGGGGGTAGCGAGGTAGGGGGAGAGGGGTAGAAAGGGAGGGGGTAGAGGGGGGGGGGAGGGGGTAGGGAGGGAGGGGCGTAGAGAGGGATAGAGACGGGGTAGAGAGAGAGAGGGGTAGAGAGGGAGGGGGTAGAGGGAGAGAGAGTGGGGGTAGAGAGAGAGAGAGAGAGTGGGGTAGAGAGAGAGGGCGAGGGAGGGGAGGTAGATATGGTGGGAGTGAGGGTAGATATGGAGGGGGCATCTCCCTCCACCCTGCCGCATCTCCCTCCTCCACCCCTCCCCATCTCCCTCCTCCTCATGTCACCTCATTGTCCTCCCCTCACTCACATTCCAGGTATGCTCCAGGATCTACCCAGGTCATAGAGCAGCGCCAGGGCCTGGAACTCGGCCCGGTTCTCATACACGGCCCGGCCCTGGCTGTAGACGCCAGCCGTTAGCTCGGCCACCGCCAGGGCTCCAGTGCAGGCCCGACTTCATCTCCGGGCTCGTCTCTGACCCTGGAGCCAGACTCGTGCTTGAGTCCAGCGGAGGCTGCTTTCTCGGCCCCGGTCACGGTCCCATCCCAAGCCCCGGGCTCGGCCCTCACTCCAGCTCCAACACCAGGCTCGGCTCCAGCCTGCGGCACCACCCTCCCCACCAAGCAATCGGGTGTCAGGCGCCGGCAGCTGCCGCCACTCCTCATTCACCACGAGCGCTGAAGTGCCCCTCCCTCCCGGAGTGTCCCGTCCTGCCTTGCGAGTGCATTTTTCTGAAATGGGTGTTTTTGTTGCTGTTTTTCAAATTTAAAGGATTAATAACTTCAGAAAAATAGGTGAGAATGCAACGGGAAGATGTTTATCACACAACGGGAAAATGGGAAGCCTGTGGCCTAGCGTTTGGAAGAAGATAGGAAAAGCAGATTGACATATCGTGGGCACAAACAAGACAAAGACTTTTAGTTATATACTAGACCAAGTGCAGACCCGTTGGGTCTGCTCCCCCAATGGTGTGATCCCCCAACCCAATATTCCACCATGCACCCGTCTCCTCCATTGGAACTGAGCCCGTTGCCAAACGTAAGTTTCCAGCACTCCCCTGCCTCCCTCAATTGCAGCCCTCCCCTGCCTGCTGCAGCAGTGAAAAGTTCAGTGTTCCTCTCTTGCAACTTTGTTTCGAAGTGTGTTGGAAGCTGATGTAAATGGAGAAGCCTGTTTATTTTTGAAATACTTGGGGGGGGGGGGGGAGAAGGATTTGATTAAAAACATGTACTTCAACACGACGAAATGAAATGAGGAGCGGATACTTAGAAAGAAAAGCGAAATCTCTACCGAAATGGTAAATATCTCGGAGATCGTGCGTCCGGTTTCGGAGTTGCGGAGCGTCAAAGGAAGAAACGCGCGGCGGACGCCGTACGGCGGCAGGCGGACTGATTTGAGTTTTATATATATACTAGACCAAGTGCAGACCCGTTGGGTCTGCTCCCCCAATGGTGTGATCCCCCAACCCAAAATTCCACCATGCACCCGTCTCCTCCATTGGAACTGAGCCCGTTCCCAAATGTAAGATTGCAGCCCTCCCCTGCCTGCTGCAGCAGTGAAAAGTTCAGTGTTCCTCTCTTGCAACTTTGTTTCGAAGTGTGTTTGAAGCAGATGTACATGGAGAAGCCTGTTTATTTTTGAAATACTTGGTATAGGGGGGGGGGGCAGGGGGGGGGGGGGGGGGGGGGGGGGAGGAGAAGGATTTGATTAAAAACATGTACTTCAACACGACGAAATGAAATGAGGAGCGGATACTTAGAAAGAAAAGCGAAATCTCTACCGAAATGGAAAATATCTCGGAGATTGAGCGTCCGGTTTCGGAGTTGCGGAGCGTCAAAGGAAGAAACGCGCGGCGGACGCCGTACGGCGGCAGGCGGACTGATTTGAGTTTTATATATATATAGATAGAAGATAGATCTTCTTCTTCTTGCATATGGAGTGCACAGCCTAAAATTGTAAAATAACTTGTTCTGTTTGATCTTCCATTTGTGCACACCAGATTGATTGGCTTCGTCGAAACAGGGTGGACCACGTGATGGTTGCAATCTCCCACCCCAGTTATATAGAGATGAACTACTTTTGATGTGTAGTGATGTAAGAAACCAAGCCACAATGATTTGCACACCTATTGCTTAACATCTCAAATTCCATCGCCTTCCAAAGGATTCATCTTAACAGCAAAACAAACTCATCAGGGAAGGGATCATCTGCCTGGTGAAAAAACTACCCCTATACTCTTAACCTCGATTAATCGTTGAGTACGGCACTTTGAGGTGGTGGCAATCTTACTAATGAGACTGAACAATATGAACTAGTAGCGTGGATAGGGGAGAACCAGTGGATGTGGTGTATCTGGACTTCCAGAAGGCTTTCGACAAGGTCCCACATAAGAGATTAGTATACAAACTTAAAGCACACGGCATTGGGGGTTCAGTATTGATGTGGATAGAGAACTGGCTGGCAAACAGGAAGCAAGGAGTAGGAGTAAACGGGTTCTTTTCACAATGGCAGGCAGTGACTAGTGGGTTGCCGCAAGGATCAGTTCTGGGACCCCAGCTATTTACAATATATATTAATGATCGGGATGAGGGAATTGAAGGCAATATCTCCAAGTTTGCGGATGACACTAAGCTGGGGGGCAGTGTTAGCTGTGAGGTGGAAGCTAGGAGAATGCAAGGTGACTTGGATAGGCTGGGTGAGTGGGCAAATGTTTGGCAGATGCAGTATAATGTGGATAAATGTGAGGTTATCCATTTTGGTGGCAAAAACGGGAAAGCAGACTATTATCTAAATGGTGGTCAATTGGGAAAGGGGGAGATGCAGCGAGACCTGGGTGTCATGGTACACCAGTCATTGAAGGTAGGCATGCAGGTGCAGCAGGCAGTAAAGAAAGCGAATGGTATGTTAGCTTTCATTGCAAAAGGATTTGAGTATAGGAGCAGGGAGGTTCTACTGCAGTTGTACAGGGTCTTGGTGAGACCACACCTGGAGTATTGCGTACAGTTTTGGTCTCCAAATCTGAGGAAGGACATTATTGCCATAGAGGGAGTGCAGAGACGGTTCACCAGACTGATTCCTGGGATGTCAGGACTGTCTTATGAAGAAAGACTGGATAGACTTGGTTTATACTCTCTAGAATTTAGGAGATTGAGAGGGGATCTTATAGAAACTTACAAAATTCTTAAGGGGTTGGACAGCCTAGATGCAGGAAGATTGTTCCCGATGCTAGGGAAGTCCAGGACAAGGGGTCACAGCTTAAGGATAAGGGGGAAATCCTTTAAAACCGAGATGAGAAGAACCTTTTTCACACAGAGAGTGGTGAATCTCTGGAACTCTCTGCCACAGAGGGTAGTTGAGGCCAGTTCATTGGCTATATTTAAGAGGGAGTTAGATGTGGCCCTTGTGGCTAAGGGGATCAGGGGGTATGGAGAGAAGGCAGGTACGGGATACTGAGTTGGATGATCAGCCATGATCATATTGAATGGCGGTGCAGGCTCGAAGAGCCGAATGGCCTACTCCTGCACCTAATTTCTATGTTTCTAATAGACTTGTCCACGGCAGATTAAAACAACAGAAAACAACTTCCCCCTCCACCCTTCAATATCTGAATAACGACCCCGACCTAAAGCGTCACCAGGGATGCTGCATGACCCGCTGAGTTGCTCCAGTATTTTGTGTTTTACCTTGGTAAACCAGCATCTGCAATTCCTTGTTTCCAGAAAATTACAAGGATCATCATATTTTTACCAATTTACCAGTTGCAGAATTGATTGCTGCACTGCCCGAAACATGAAGCCTTCACTTGGATTTTCCTCATCGTTCAGTGTAGCGGTAACACTGTGCTTGGTGGGACATACCAAAAACAGAGTTATCAATCCATAACTGATCACTCAGCTTTGGGCTATCAGAAGTATGACTGTACACTGCAATCAGGTTGTGCATTTCTGTCATTAATACTGCTGCTACTGATATAACCATATAACAATTTACAGCACGGAAACAGGCCATCTCGACCCGCCTAGTCCGTGCCGAACACGTATTCTCCCCTAGTCCCATACACCTGCGTTCAGACCATAACCCTCCATTCCTTTCCCGTCCATATAACTATCCAATTTATTTTTAAATGATAAAAACAAACCTGCCTCCACCACCTTCACTGGAAGCTCATTCCACACAGCCACCACTCTCTGAGTAAAGAAGTTCCCCCTCATGTTACCCCTAAACTTCTGTCCCTTAATTCTCAAGTCATGTCCCCTTGTTTGAATCTTCCCTACTCTCAGTGGGAAAAGCTTATCCCCGTCAACTCTGTCTATCCCTCTCATCATTTTAAAGACCTCCATCAAGTCCCCCCTTAACCTTCTGCGCTCCAAAGTATAAAGCCCTAACTTGTTCAACCTTTCTCTGTAACTTAGTTGCTGAAACCCAGGCAACATTCTAGTAAATCTCCTCTGCACTCTCTCTATTTTGTTGACATCCTTCCTATAATTAGGCGACCAAAATTGTACACCATACTCCAGAATTGGCCTCACCAATGCCTTGGACAATTTTAACATTACATCCCAACTTCTATACTCAATGCTCTGATTTATAAAGGCCAGCACATCAATAGCTTTCTTTACCACTCTATCTACATGAGATTCCACTTTCAGGGAACTGTGCACAGTTATTCCCAGATCCCTCTGTTCACCTGCATTCTTCAATTCCCTACCATTTACCATGTACGTAATATTTTGATTTGTCCTGCCAAGATGTAGCACCTCACACTTATCAGCATTAAACTCCATCTGCTATCTTTCAGCCCACTCTTCCAACTGGCATAAATCTCTCTGTAGACTTTGAAACTCTACTTCATTACCCACAACCCCACCTATCTTAGTATCATCTGCATACTTACTAATCCAATTTACCACACCATCATCCAGATCATTGATGTACATGACAAACAGCAGTGGACACAACACAGATCCCCGTGGCACCCCACTGGTCACTGGCCTCCAACCTGACAAACAACCATCCACCATTACTCTCTGACATCTCCCATTCAGCCACTGTTGAATCCATCTTGCTACTCCACCATTAATACCCAACCATTGAACCTTCTTAACCAACCTTCCGTGAGGAACCTTGCCAAAGGCCTTACTGAAGTCCATATATACAACATCCACTGTTTTACCCTCATCAATTTCCCGAGTAACCTCTTCAAAAAATTCAAGAAGATTAGTCAAACATGACCTTCCAGGCACAAATCCATGTTGACTGTTCCTAATCAGACCCTGTTTATCCAGATGATTATATATATTATCTCTAATATACGGATGTGGATCTCATCATTACTTGGTTAAAGGTAGTGCCTATTGAAGCTTGATACAAAATAAAATTCTAACTATCCAAAAGGTGATCAAAAGCATGGTATACTTACCTCCATCTGCTGCCAGCCTACATTCGTCTGCAGCTTACGGACGCCTCCTTCGTCGACATCAGGGCCCTTGGTAGGCGCGCCGACGCGCAGTGGATGGCACGCCCTGATGACAACGCGCTGGCCGTCAGCAGAGACGGGGACGCGCTGAGGACGACGCGCCCTGATGACATCACCCCGGCAGCTCCCGATTTCCTCCGGTGGGGCGGGGGAGTTGTGGAAGGAGTGACAGCTCCAGCCCGGCGGCCTGAAAGATCGACGGCCTGTAAAATGGCTCCTGCCATTTCTCGTGGCGGTTCACCATTGCTGATGTTTCCCAGCCGTTGCTCGGGGCCGACTTCCTCCGGGTGCATTCCCTCCTGGTGGACGTCAGGCGTCAGCGCTTGGTCAACGCCGCTACGATGGAGCCGATGACGTTACGTTTGGATCAACCGGTGGGACGCCCCCTGTCGTCCGTGGATTCCCGCTTCGCAGGGATCTTGGCCGCGTTCCCGGATATCCTGACCCCACAGTTTCGGTCATCGATCCCCAGTCACGGAGTGGTACACTTTATACAGACTACCGTCCCACCTATCCATGCACGAGCACGCCGAAAAATAAAAATAAAAATAAACTGCGTCTGGCACGGCGGGAATTCCGCATGATGGAGTCCTTGGGGATCGTCCGCCCTTCAAGCAGCCTATGGGCATCCCCACTCCACATGGTCCCTAAGGCAAGCGGGGGCTGGCGGCCTTGCTGGGATTACCGGCGGCTGAGTGCCGCAACAACCGCGGATCAATACCCCGTACCCCACATCCAGGACTTCACTGCCCATTTGGCTGGGGCTACAATATTTTCCAAAGTTGATCTGGTATGGGGTTATAACCAGATCCCGGTCCACCCGGAGGATGTACCCAAGACGGCAATCATCACACCGTTCGGACTGTATGAATTCACGCGGATGCCGTTCGGCCTGAAGAACGCTGCGCAGGCTTTTCAACACTTGATAGACGGGGTGTGTCGCGAACTTAATTTTGTGTTTATTTACCTAGACGACATCCTGGTGGCCAGCCGCTCGCAGCAGGAGCACTGCGCCCTCCTCCGGCAGCTCTGTCAGCGGCTCAGCGAGCCTCGCTTGGCTATCAACCTCACCATGTGCCGCTTTGGGGTAACTGAGATCGATTTCCTTGGCCACCGCGTGACTTCGGCAAGTTCCCCTACCGGACAGGGTCAACGCCATCCGTCGGTTTCCCCGCCCACGCACGGTGCGCGGCCTGCAGGAGTTTGTCGGGATGGTGGCATTTTATCATCGTTTTGTTCCATCCGCGGCCCAGATCATTCGGCCGCTGTATCAACTTCTGGCGGGTGGGCAGTATAAACGTCGAGTGGACCCACGAGGCAGTGGCATTTGGCGGTGCGAAGGAGGCCCTTGCTCGGGCTGTGCTGCTGGTGCACCCACGGGAAGATGTCCCGACTGCTCTTCCGGTAGACGCCTCGGAGTCGGCGGTTGCTGCCGTGCTGGAGCAACTGACGGACGGAGGTTGGCGGCCCCTGGCCTTCTTCAGCCGGCACCTCAACCGCATGCAGACCAAATACAGCGCGTTCGATCGCGAGCTCCTGGCTCTGTACCTGGCAGTGAACCACTTCCGCTACTTCCTGGAGGGCCGCCCGTTCACCGCCTACATGGACCACAAGTCGCTCACTTTCGCCCTGGCGAAGGTTTCCGACCTCTGGTCCGCACGACAGCAGCGGCAATTGGCCTACATTTCTGAATATACCACATCCATCCGCTACGTCGAGGGTAAAGAGAAACGGGTGGCCGACGCATTGTCCCGCCCCGCTATTGACGCCGTGTTTGAGGTGGCGCCCGGAATTGACTATTCTGCCCTGGTGGAGGCACAGCTCACGGACGGTGAGATGCCCGCCTACCGGACTGCCATCTCCGGCCTCCGCCTCGAGGATGTCCCTCTTGGTCCTGGAGGAGCGACGATCCTGTGCGATGTATCGTCTGGTCAGCTGTGCCCCATCGTCCCTGCCGCCTGGCGCCGGAGGGTTTGGAGGTTATCCACGGACTGTCTCACCCATTAATCCGGGCGACAACGGCACTAGTGGCCGCTCGTTTCACGGTCTGCGCAAGCAGGTTGTCCTATTTGCCTGCATGTAGCCCATAGACCTCTAAACCCTTCCCATCCATTTATGTTAATAACCTCAAGAAAATATTAAGTCTATGTGAGCCTGCTTCAGTTTCCTTGGTCCAACTCAGTGAAAACTCTCCCCCCTTTCCAGGGTTAATCGCTCCACTGTTTATAATGCTATCTGCATTATGAAGTCTTCGACAGTGAAAACCATGGACAATCACTACCAGTGTCTGCCCACACAGTCAGTACACCTCTCCTACACTTGCCTCCCGCACTAAGTCACCCCAACCCCAATGAGATATCATGTTTTATTGTGAATTCTTGTGTGAATGTTATTTGGACACTTAGACTATTTAAAAATGTTAACCTTTTCTTAAGAAATGGATATATGTTTAGGTCTAGTAATTTAATTTTGTAATTAGCTACAATTAGGTAACTAACTAATTATATGCTTTAATTCCAGGTCATCCAAGTACGATTGTTTTATATTTGTTTCAGAATGCTTCAATCTATAATAACTGAACATTTCTTTCAGTTTTCCTAATTTTTAAGAAAGTTATGGGCTTTTGACTGTTCTCGATCACAGCTTTTGTGTTAAGTCAATGGAAAAGCAATAGGGAACAAGATGCTAATTTCCAAGTATGAAAATGGCCACTTTTTTAATACTGAAGATATGAAAGTGAATTAGGTGTCAAATTAAACTTCTTTTTATGCTTTATCTGATGGGATAAATTGCAGACTTGATTTTTTAAATCTCAAAATTTTGTAACATTGCTACATTATCAGTCGCTAAGTTACGTCCACGAGTTCCGACGTTCCCGCTATGTTAATTCTACGTGATTACTTTGTTATAAATTCGGGACCACTCCTGGATGGACTCGCAGTGAGACAGGGGTTTGAGGCAGCACCTATGGAGTGAAGGAATAGGTGACGTTTCGGGTCGAGACCCTTCTTCAGACCATGTCTGTTCTCATCCAAAGAAGACACGAAACACTGGTCTTCCGTCTGAAGAAGGGTCTCGACCCGAAACGTCGCCCATTATCTCTTCTCTCAAGAGATGCTGCCCGTCCCGCTGAGTTACTCCAGCTTTTTGTGTCTATCTTCGGTTTAAACCCGCATCTCCAGTTCCTTCCTACACATATGCTCTCATCCAAGTGGTCCTGAGATGTTTCTCAGTGCTCATGTATAGTGATACCTATACTGGACTGGAAATAAACATTAATTTCACAATACCTCGATGGTACATGAGATGCCGTCGTGGTCACTTTGCTCAGGCGAGGCAGGCGGCTCTATAATGTCTTCTGCGCATGCGACCTCAGGCGCCTGCGGGCGGCAGTTTGGGGCAAAGCCCGAGCAGGGCGCCCGACTGCGCATGCGGGTTTCACCGACGGTTGAGGGGGCGGGGCGAGTTTCCCGCCCGCCGAGCCGATAACGCATGCGCTTTACCGCCGCAGCCTTGTTGGCGAGGAAGAAAGTGCGCACGCGCAGACGGCTCCTACCGCTCAATGATGGGGGCGGGAGCGATGCGCATGCGCTGCGAGGACCATGTGGGGGGAGGGGAGGGGTTCGGCGAAGGTGGAAGGTCGTGGTCTCCCTGGGAAACGGGAGCTGTCCGGTCACCTGTTGACCCAGCAGCTTGAACCAACGCCGCTGCACTAAAGGGTAATCCCTACTCATTCTGGAGGAGCGGAGTGCGAGGAAACGTTTGGGAAAGGTGAGTCTGTGTCAGGGATGTGCAATGAGACCTAAACCTCGAGGGACAGTAGAGTTAGAAACGAAGTACTGCTGATGTTTAAATCTGCAGTAAAGCAGGACATGTTGGTGTGTGGCGTTGAAGGGTGAGGGTACTGATCACTACATTCACTTGTGTGCGTGACCCAAAGCCTGCGTTGTCGCCGATTGTGCCGTTAATGACATCTCCACGGGCTGGAGAGGAATCTGAAGTGGTTGGGGAAAGTTCCAATTAGAGTGGACTCTTGGGTCCAAATTATAAAGCAAAGTTACAGCAAAAAAAAGGTGACAATCTTGAGGTTACACCAAGACGAAAGTCATATCCAAATCGGTTTCATAGAACAGAAACGGGGTCTTTGGCCTACCTTGTTCATTGTGACCATTATCACATATTTGGCTAGTCTAATTTGTCTGCATTTGACCGTCTAAACCCTTCCTAGCCATAGATTTGGCCAAACGTCTTTTAAAAGTCTTAAATACTCAGCGGGACAGGCAGCATCTCTGGACAATAGACAATAGGTGCAGGAGTAGGCCATTCGGCCCTTCGAGCCAGCACCGCCGTTCAATGTGATCATGACTGATCATCCCCAATCAGTACCCCGTTCCTGCCTTCTCCCCATATCCCCTGATTCCGCTATCTTTAAGAGCCCTATCTAGCTCTTTCTGAAAAGTATCCAGAGAACTGGACTCCACTGCTCTCTGAGGCAGAGAATTCCACAGACTCAGAACACTCTGTGAGAAAAAGTGTTTCTTCATCTCCATTCTAAATGGCTTAATCCTTATTCTTAAACTGTGGCCCCTGGTTCTGAACTCCAACATCGGGAACATGTTTCCTGCCTCTAGCGTGTCCAAACCCTTAACAATCTTATACATTAAGAGGATAAGATCTCCTCACATCCTTCTAAGCTCCAGAGTGTACATGCCCAGCCGCTCCAATCTCTCAGCATATGACAGTCCCGCCATCCCGGGAATTAACCTTGTAAACCAACGCTGCACGTTAGTTTACAAACAATAGCAAGAATGTTCTTCCTCGAATTAGGGGACCAAAACTGCACACGATACTCCAGGTGTGGTCTCACTAGGGCCCTCTACAACTGCAGAAGGGCAGTTCTCTTTGCTCCTGTACTTGACTCGTTTTGTTATAAAGGCCAACATGCCAGCTGTACCTGCATACTTACTTTCATGGACTGATGAACAAGGAGAAAAGAAATGGGTTTCAGATTATTCGGCTTTATTTGTACCTGCTTCTATAGCTTCCTCTGACAGCTCATTCCTTGAAACTCAATTTCAAGTTTTTATGTACCTTGTTGTTTGTTATGACTGTTGGCAGACCAATTTCCCTCCGGGGATGAATAAAGTTTCTGTCGTATCGTAATGCAGATTGCCTCTAGAAAAAGTTGCTTGTGAGGTCCCTCTTAAATCTTTCCCCTCTCACTGCCTGTGCCATCTATATTATTAAATCTCTGATCTTGACCGCTTTTGGCCCACTGTGCTGCGATTTTCATTTTTGGCCACCTCGCTCAGAGCCCCCCTCCGCCTAACGGGTGCGGAGGATTTTTCCCATCGATGACAAATCAGAGAGATATTAATGTTTTAAAAAAATTCACCATTCTCTCTGCTGCCCATGTTGGAGGGAGGGGGAGGGACTATAAAACCAGGAAGTGGTGTTCCTCACTCACTCTCTGCAAAATGGAATTTCAAGGAATAGTCATGAGTCAACTGCCAGCCCGCCAGCCGTGAGTGAGCTGCCAGCAGATCAGGTGGCTTGGGCAGCTTTCGTGTAAAGTTGAAAGGCACTATGGCAAACTACAAATGGCTTGAGGGACTGAGCTGCCACCCCAAGAAACCCATACAAGCACTCCATAAATGGTACTTGGGTGCCCTTGAATTTGAAAGGCCCCCCCCCCCCCCCCCCCCCCCACTGGCCACCAATATTGGAATTGGCGGAGAGGTGGAATATTGCGTTGGGGGACCAGCTATCCCGTGGGAACATGGGACCCAACGGGTCCCACTTAGTCTAGTTTAGTTTTATATTCCTCTATCTGGGAAAAAGATTTAGTGTTCACTTTAACCATGCCCCTCCTGCTCACTTGAATAAGGTTAACCTTATCATTTAACCTTATGAAGCCAACAGTTGTGAACCTGGGTTTTAGGATGGACAGTGACTTTAAATTAGATCGCCAAATATGCGCGGTGGTTAAGTCCAGCTTCTTTCACCTAAGGAAGCTGGCGAAGGTGAAGCCCATTCTCGAGCGGCAGCATTTTGAGACAGTAATCCATATCGCACATATCGCCAATTCTGGCCTCCCTACACTTGCTCCCGGTGCACTTTCGAGTTCATTTTAAGATACTGTTATTTGTTTTTAAATCTCTGAATGGGCTCGCCCCGCCTTACCTCTCTGAGCTGCTCCACCCATACGCTCCTGCCCGGTCCCTCAGGTCAGCTGGTCAGCTGCTCCTGGAGGTACCGAGGTCTAGTCGGAGGCTCAGAGGGGATAGAGCCTTCTCTGTTGCTGCTCCGGCACTCTGGAACACCCTGCCATTGCACATCAGACAGGCACCCTCACTGTCCATCTTCAAATCCAGTGTTAAAACACATTTGTACTCCCTGGCTTTTGACCATGCCTGAGGCTTTGCTTCTGTTTGTGGTGTTTTTGATGTTTCTTTATTTTACATGTCTTTTCCTACTATTTCTTTTGATTGTTCTTTTTGGTGTGTATTAACTTTTTTGTCAATCATTAGTGATGTACAGCACTTTGTTGCAGCTATGTTTGTTTTTAAAGTGCTCTATAAATAATTATTATTATTATTATTATTGAGATAGATGGCAAACAGTAATGGGCCCAGCACTGAACCTGGAGGCACACCACAAGTCACAGGCCTCCAGTCTGAGAAGCAGCATTCCTCCATCATCCCCTGCTTCCTTCCCTGATGCCAATTTTCTATATGTTCGGCTATCTCTCCCTGGATCCCATGAGATCTAACCTTCCAGAGCAGCCTACCATGTGGAATCTTGACGAATTCTTTGCTGAAGTCCATATATACAACAGCTCTGCCCTCTCCAATCATTTTGGTCACATTGTTAAAAAAAAAAGTCACTCTGATTTGTGAGATACAACCTCCCACCTTCAAAACCATGCAGACCATCCCTAATCAGCCCTTGTCCATCTAAATGCTTGTATATCCTATCCCTTAGAATACTCTAGTAACTTTACAACTACAGATGTTAAGCTCACTGGCCTATAATTCCCAGATTCCTCTGCAGCCCTTCTTGCTTAGAGGCACAACTTTTGCCAACCTCCAGTCTTATATTAAAGATAGTTTCAGAAATCTCCAATCAGGCTGATAGGAGGTCAGGACCATACTCTAGATGATGAGAGGACCATTCAGTTGCTTTGTGACAGGTAGTGCAAAACTGTCCCTGAATCTGGCAGTATGCATTGTCAAACTTCTATACCTCATGCCTGGTGGGAGAGGGGAGAAGAGGGAGTGACTGATCCTTGATTATGCTGGCGGCTTTGCCGATGCACCATGAAGTCAATAGAAGGGAGGTTGGTTTACCTGATGGTCTGAGCTACTTCCCCAACTTTCTGCAATCTCTTGCAATTTTGGATGGCGCTGTTCCTAAACCAGGCTGTGATGCATCCCGATAAAATGCTTTCTATGGTCCATCTGTAGAAGTTGGTGAAGGTTGTTGGGATATGCCAAACTTCCTAGGATGTGGCTGGTCCAGGACAAATTAGTGGTGATATTTATTCCTATGAACTTGAGAGCTTTTGATCATCACTACTTTGGAACCATCAATGTCATACACTGCTTCGCTTCCTGAAGTTAATCACAATCCCCTTGATCTTACTGACATTACGGAAGAGGTGGCTGACTTGGCACCAAGTTACAGGCTTCTCAGTCTCGTTTCTATATTCCATCTTGTCATTTTTTGATGTCTGGCCCACTATGCTGGTGTCATCTGCGAACTTGTAGATTGAGTTGGATTCGTTTTTGGTGCAGTCATGAGTGTATAAAGAGTATAGCAAGGGGTTGAGAACCTGTCATTGGGGAGCAACCTTGAGAATTATTGTTGATAGATTTGTCACCTATCCTCACTGATTGTGATCTGTGGGTCAGGAAGTTCACAAGTTATGGTAGTAGAATTAGGCAATTAAGCCCATCGATCCACTGCCATTCAGTGATGGCTGATATCAGCCTCCAAATCCAATTTTCCTGCCTTCTCCCCATAATCCTTGACACCCGTTCTAATCAAGAAGCTGAGGATCCAGTTGCAGTGGAGTTCTGACTTAATTTCCACTAGTTTGGAGATGAGCTTGGTTGGGATAAGGTGTAGCTGATGAACAGGTCCTTCAGCCACGATGTTTGTGCTGACTGTGATGCCAAATTAAACTAACCCCATCTGCCTGAACATGATCTGTATCCTTCTGTTCCCTGCATGTGAATGTACTGATCCAAATGCTTTCACACAAAGGGTTGTGGGTGTATGGAACAAGCTCCAGAGGAGGTAGTTGAGGTTGGGACGATCCAACCTTCCAAGAAATTGTTATACAGCTATGTGGATAGGACAGGTTTTGAGGGATATGGACCAAACGCAGGCAGGTGGGACTAGTGTAGCTGGGATATGTTGGCAGGTGTGGGAAAGTAGGGCCAAAGGGCCTGTTTCCATGCTATATGACTCTTTGACCCAATAGGCACATTTTTTCAAAACTTGTTAAATTACGGGAGGTTACCAGAAGATTGCAAAGCAGCCAAATATGACTTAATTGTTCAAGGGAGGAGGTCAGAAAGGAGGGAACAACAGGCCAGTTAGTTTAACATGTGTTGTTGGCAAGATGCTGGAGTCAATAATCAGAGGAAATAACTAATCAATTAGAAAAAATGAATATAATTTAGACTAAATTCTTCTGTCTGAAGAAGGTTCCTGTCCTGAAATGTCGCCAATCCATGTTCTCCTGGGATGCTGCCTGTTTTTCTGAGTTACTCCAGCATTTTGTTTTTCTTAAAATATAATTAAACTTGGTCAACGTGGTTTTATGAAAGGTAAATTATATTTGACAAATTTACACAATTTTTTTGATGTGGTAGGAATGGTTGTTAGAGAAACCCTGTAGATGGAATATATTTAGCAGTAGAGGCGAGTTAGCAAAGCGATGGAAGGAGGTGACGGGAGTGGACATAGTGAGGGAAGAAGAAACAGCCGGTGAGAGTGGAGGGAACCACGCAGTGACTGAGTGCATCAAACGGCTCACTGCTGCACCTTGCGAGTGGGGATTGCGTTGAAATCCGGGCGGTGTGCAGGTGCGACCGGGATGGTGTTGGCAGGTCCGTCTGCTATAACTTTAATCTGTTATAAAGGGGTCTGTTAAAACGAGGGTTTGCTATATTTATTATTGAAACTTTTAATCCGAGAGTAATATCTTTTGTTGGAGGATGTGAGATTTGTTCTTTTAGGTTATGATTTTTTTTTCATCTGTAGTATTGGTCTCCTTAAGAAAATGGTATAATACTTTATGAAGTATACGAACTGAAAAAGTTAATTTAAATTTTATTTTTCAGATTATCTGAGTGATATGGCTCTCTGGGTTTTCTGTAACAACTGTTTTCAACAGCCCAAAGCAAACGGTTACAGATTTGCTCTGACAAATTGCGGACATGTTGTCTGTGAAATGTGTCTGAAAAAAGGTAGGAATAGAATACCACCACCATACTGTGATTTTAAGAGGAAGATATTGTTCAATAGGTGACCAATTACAATGCAGGTCTGGGTACAGGAAAGTTTAATCATAATTTTATTTAAATTTGAAATTTATTCTTTGTTAAGTGTAGGCAGAAGTTCAACGCAGTACTGGAGTAAGTTCAGCAAGTCAGGTAGCATATGTGGAGGATATGGATAGGTAATGTTTCAGGTTGGAACTCTTCAGACGTGAGCATGAATTTGTACAGTTGCATATTTCAGAAAATTTGTAGTATTCTAGCATCCAATTAATTATATTGTAAATCCTGTCAATATTTTTTTGCCTGCAGAACTTGCAATATTTTAGTATTTTTAACTACTGCTAGACATCTAATACACTTCAATGTCATCTTTAAAACTATTGATGCAGGAGACTAGAGTAAAAAGCAAAATCTGTCCCTGAGACTAAAAAATAGGTAATTAGAATTATGTTGGTAAAATGATAAACATTGGTTAAAGAACTGATGAGAACATGTGTTTGAATCCCCGTTGTGCAACAGTGTACTGGTGATTGGGCCAATGATGCGGAAACGCAGATTAATAATACTGATCAGGAACTCATTTTAGGGGGGGAGGGAAGGAAGGGTGTTATCTCTGTCCCATTTAGACTGTTCTGCAGGTGATTTCAGTTACCCACCAAAGAGGTTGCATCTTAAGTGCTCCCTAAGTAATTGAACCAACGACTCAATTTGGTATTGTAGAACTGGGCAATAAGGGTAATGCCATTGGTAGAACTTACAGACAAAGAACAGTAGAGCACAGGTACAGGTTCATTGGCTCACACTGTTTGTGCCAAACATGATGCCTAGCTAAACTGATCTCATCTACCTGCACAGGATCTATATCTCTCTGTTCTCTGCATTTCCATGTGCCTATCTAAAAGCCTCTTAAATACCACTATCATATATGTCTCCACCAATGCACCTGGCAATGTATTCCAGGACATCAACACACTCCGCACATCTCCATTAAACTTTTCCCTTCTCGCATTATAGCTATGCCCTCTAGTCATGGACATTTTCACGCTGGGATAAAGATTTGACGGTTTACCCTACCTATGCCTCATAATTTTATATATTTCTATCAAGTGTCCCCTCTACCTCTGATGTTCCAGAGAAAACAATCTAAGGCTATCCAACCTCTCCTGTAGCTGAAACCCTCTAAACCAGGCAGCATTCTGGTAAATCTCCTATGCACCTCTCCAAAACATCCATATCTTTCCTGTAATGGGGCAACCAGAACTGCATGCAATAGTCCAAATGTGGGCAATCCACAGTCCTGTAGAGCTATATCATGACCAGAACTGCACACAACACTCCTAACACTCCAATGAAGGCAAGCATACCATATGCCGCATTTACCCCCTTATCTACTTCTGCTGTCATTGTTAAGGGCCTGTCCCATTATACGAGGTAATTCAAGAGTTCTTCCGAGTTTCCACTGATTCGAACTCGGAGAATTACGGTAATAGCTGCTCGTAGGTACTCGGGGCTCTCGTGGACATTTTTCAACATGTTGAAAAAACTTAATGAGCTTACCGCGTTTCCCGAGTACCTGCCGTTAGCGTTACGAGCTGCTAAGAGACGTCCCGAGCTCCGACGTACCTGCTACGTTCATTCTAGTACTTACCACGAGTTTGATTTGTTTTAAAATTCGGGAGAGCTCATGGGTAAACTCGTATAAGTGGGACAGGCCCTTTAGTATGCCATGAACAGACTCCAAGATCCCTCTGCATATCAGTACTGTAGGGTCTTGCCATTAACTTACTCTCGCACTGGAGGAACTCCACAGCAACTGTGGAGGAATGAGATTTTGGGTCTGAGGAAGAGTTCCAACCCAAAAATTAAAAATTAATCCTGACCGCTGAGTTCCTCCTGCACATTATTGTGTTCAGACCAAGCAAAATGTGCTGATAAATGCAGCTGTTAAGCCATCTTGACTTACCCTCTCAAAGGCATCCCTTTTGTGCTATGCAGCCCCCCCCCCCCCCACTTTCTCTCTTGCTCAAACAAACCCATTTATCTGTCTTTCCCAGTTCTGATGAACGATCGTAAACTAATTTTTTTTTTCTCTTTTCGCAGATGCTCTGTGATTGCTGAGTTTTCCCAGAATTTTGTGTTTTTACTTGAGATTTCCAGCATCTGCATTATTTTATTGATTTTCATTTACTATCAATCAGCACCTCTCATTGATTTGTACTGTGCTCAAAGAGGGAGATTTAAAATCAAAAGTCTGGCTAACAAACTGATGCAGTCCATTTTCATGACCAATCTCATTACCACAAAAGGAGCGACAAAGTCCTGGAGTAACTCAGCGGGTCAGGCAGCATCTCAGGAGAACATGGATAGATGACGTTTGGGGTTGGTACCCTTCATTAGACTCATTGTGGGGGGTGTGAGAGGGGTGTGCAAAAGCTGGAAGAGAGGTGGGGGCAGGAGAAAGCCTGGCAAATGATGTGGATACACGTGAGTGTTTTTTCTTGGGGCAGATGTAGAGACAAAAAGCCTGGCAAATGAAACATAGAAATATAGAAACGTGAGGAGTTTTGCACCGCCATTCAATATGTTGGCTGTCAAAATCCCGGCCTTCTCTCCAGACCCCCTGATGTAGCCACAGACTTAAAAAGCGCTGGACTACCCTCTGTGGCAGAGAGATCCAAATTCACCACTCTCTATTGTGAAAAGACAGAGGAGGGAATATAAGTGGAATGACCCTTCCTCTGACCCAAAACTGTACGCATACTCTTAAGACCTTGCTCCCTTATAACTAAGATGCAATGAGATGGGAGGGGAAGAAAATTAGTGTAAATTCTAGAGAGTATAAAATCCAGTCCACAGTCCTGGTGGTCTCTGCACTCCCTCTATGGCAGGGATTTGGAGACCAAAACTGTACGCAATACTCCAGGTGTGGTCTCACCAAGACCCTGTACAACTGCAGTAGAACCTCCCTGCTCCTATACTCAAATCCTTTTGCAATGGGCCTACCTTGACTGGTGTACAATGAGACCCAGGGCATCTCCCCCTTTCCCAATCGGAGCTTTCCCGTTTTTTGTGAAGCTGAGATGGGAGGGGAAAAATGAGTGTCAATCCAGGTGAAATGGGGTGGGAAAGGGGGTTGTTTGTAGCTTTATTGGGAATTCATTGTTATGGTTGGTTGTAATACCCCAACAGAATACAAGATGCTGATCCTCCAGTTTGCTTGCAGTCTCACTCTGGCAATGGTAGAAGCCCAGGACAGAAAGGTTGATGTGGGAAGGGGAGTTAAAATGATTAGCAACTTGGAGATCTAGCAGACATTTGTGCACCACGTGCAATTGCTTGACAAATTGGTCGCCTAGTCTACACTTGGTCTTGCGCATGCAAAGGAAGTCACACCAGGAACACCGAATGCATTAGCTGAGGTTAGAGGAGATTCATATGAACTTCAGTCTCACCAGGAAGGACTACTGGGGTGGATGTGAGGGAGGAGATATAGGGACGGCTGTTGCAGGGGAAAGTACCTGGCGAGAGGGTGGTTTGTGTGGGAAGGGTTGAGCGAATCAACGTTTTGTGCCTTTTTTCATCAACCAGCATCTGCAGTTCCTTGTATCTCCATTACGACACTCCTGAAAAGTGTAGTATTCCTTAGATGCCCAGCTGAAGCTTGGCATCAAGCCTATGCAATATTGAGTAATCCCGGGTGTTTTGATCAACAGGAATTTAAGAATGAGTGGGTATGGCGATGGGATTGTATAGAATCAGTGCCTTTAGGGTTATTATTGTTACATGTACTGAGGTCCTGTGAATTTCCTTGTATTGCATGCTATCCAAACAGATCAGATATTCCATACATAGCTACAATTCGATTAAACTCAAGGACAATAGATAGAGAAAAGGGGAAGATACAGAGTGCAAAATACAGTTCTCAGCATTGTCGCACATCAGTTCCACAGACAAAGTACAATGTCTTCAATGGGGTAGAGAGAGACGTTTCAAACAGTACCTTAGCTTACAGAAGGACCATTCAGAAGTCTGATAATGGAGGGTAAGACGCTGTTCCTGAGTCTGTACCTTCTGCCCGCCTAGAGCACAGAGAGGAAGGAATGACTGCGGTACGACAAGGCTGTGATTATATTGGTTGTTTTTCTGAGGCAGCATGGTGTCGATGGAGTCAATGGTGGTAGATCTAGTCTGTGTGTTGGACTGGGCTATACCTACAACTGTCTGCAATTTCTTGTGGTCTTGGCCAGAGCTATTCGCAAACCCAAGCTGCGATGTAACCTGACAATAGACTTTCTATTGTACTACTGTAGAAGTATGTAAGATTCACTGGAGACACTGAATTTCCTGCATCCTCAGGAACTAGAGACCTCTGTGTTGCTTCGGTGACTGTCGCATCAATGTGGTTGTTCCACGACAGATCAATGATAATATTAACGCCAAGAAACCTGAAGCTCTCAACCATTTCTACTTCTACACAATTGATGCTGATTGGGGCATGGACGCATCCATGCTTCCAAAAGTCAATAATTAGCTCCTTTGTCATTGAAATTAAAGGAGATGTTGTTGTCCTGACACCATGTCACTAGGTTCTCTATCTCCTTCCTGTACTCCTTCTCATTATTGTGGTGTCTTCTGCAAATTTGTAGATGGAATTATTTCCCAATTTGGCTGTACAGCCAAATTAGTTTAAAGGGAGTCTGGTGGAGGACTGAGAGCTCTGATGTCGAGAGTTATTATGCATAATGCATTTCGTTGTCTCTGTACTGTACACTGACAATGACAATTAAAATTGAATCTGAATCTGAATCTGAGGAGGAGATGTCGCCTATCTTCACTGATTGAGGCCTATGGGTCAGAAAGTTGAGGATAGAGTGGCAAAGGGAGGACCTGATTCTAAGGTCTCAGAGTATGGAGCAGAGTTTGGATGGGATTATGGTTTTGAAGGTGGGGCTATAGTTGATACCGTGCCCTCCATAATATTTGGGACAAAGACCCATCATTTATTTGTTTGCTTCTGTACTCCACAATTTGAGATTTGTAATAGAAAAAAAAATTCACATGTGGTTAAAGTGCACATTGTCAGATTTTATAAAAGGCCATGTTTATACATTTTGGTTTCACCATGTAGAAATTACAGCTGTGTTTATACATAGTTCCCCCCCCCCCCCCCATTTCATGGCACCATAATTTTTGGGACACATGGCTTCACAGGTGTTTGTAATTGCTCAGGTATGTTTAATTGCTTCCTTAATCAAGATATAAGAGAGCTCTCAGCACCGAGTCTTTCCTCCAATCTTTCCATCACCTTTGGAAACTTTTATTGCTGTTTATCAACATGATGACAAAAGTTGTCCCAATGAAAGTCAAAGAAGCCATTATGAGACTGATAAACAAGAATAAAACTGTTGGAGACATCAGCCAAACCTTGGGTTTACCAAAATCAACTGTTTGGAACATCGTTAAGAAGAAAAAGAGCACTGGTTAGCTTACTAATTGCAAAGGGACTGGCAGGTTAAGGAAGACTTCCACAGCAGATTGAAGAATTCTCTCTATAATAAATAAAAATCCCCAAACATCTGTCCGACAGATCTCAATCAATCAATCAATCAATCAATCAGTTTTATTCGTCACATTGCACATAAAGTGCAAGTGAAATGAATTTTCAGTAGCGGTACAATAATAAAGAACACACAAACACAATAAAAATTTTACACAAACATCCACCACAGCATTCATCACTGTGGTGGAAAGCACAGAAATTGCCCAGTCCTCCTCCATTTTCCCCCGTGGTCAGGACCTCCACCCTCCGCAGCCGCCGCTGCGGGCGTCCAGATGGTAAAGGACAAAGTAAAGTCAAGGTAAGTCCAGGATCGGCTCTTCCCCAACGGAGACCGCGGCTTCAGGCTGGTGTAGGCCGGCAGTCGAAGATTTAGAGTTTGCACCGCAGCCAGAAGCACCGCAGACTGCAGGGCCGGCGGTCGAAGCTCCCCTCCAGGGGTGATGGTAAGTTCACGCCGCGCCCGCGGTAGAAGTTGGCCGCGGGTCGGCATTCGGAGCTTCTTCCCCCCGGGTCCCCAACGTGAGATCCCGGGCTGTAGACGCCGCGCCAGCTGGAGCTCTGCAGACTGCGGCTTCAGGCTGCCGGCTGCCGCGGGCCAGCGAAACGGAGCGCTCCCCTCCAGCGAGCCCCAGCAAGGGCTCGCCCGCTCCACGCTGACAGTCCACGCTGTGCCCACGGCTGAAGCCCCGCGCACGTCTCCGGGAAAAGCCGCGCCGATCCTTGCTGTTAGGCCACGGGGGAGGCGACTGGAATCACCAGTCTTTCAAAACACTTCCCGCTGGTGGATCTCAGACACTTCATAATCAAGTTTGCTGATGACACAGTGGTGGTGGGCCTGATCTCCGATAACAATGAGAAGGCCTACTGGGAGGAGGTGGCTGATCTGGCACTCGTGTCAGGACAACAGCCTCCTCTTGAATGTCATAAAAACTAAGGAGCTGATCGTGGACTTTAGAAGGGCACAACATCCGAGGAGATATATGCCACTAGAGATAAATGGGGCTACTGTGGATAGGGTGAGCTGCTTTAAATACCTGGGAGTCCACATCACAAAGGATTTGACGTGGACGTCACACGCTGCCGCAGTGGTGAGTACGGCAAGGCAGCGCCTTTACCACCTCGGGCAGCTGAGGAAATTCAGAGTCTGAGGATCTTTCAGTGCTTCTACTCTGGGGCTGTAGAAAGCATCTTGTCTGGCAACATCACAATCTGGTTTGGGAACTGCTCTGCCCAGGACAAGAAGGCACTGCAGAGAGTAGTGCGTTCGGCCAAACGCACTATGGGAACTACACTCGCCCCCTGCAGGAACTATATATCTGAAGGTGCAGATCCAGAGCCAGCAACATTATGCGGACCCCTACCACCCCAGCAACGGACTGTTCCAGGTGTTACGGCCAGGCAAATGCCTCTGCTATCATGCTGTGAAAACAGAGAGGATGAGACGGAGTTTCTTCCCACAGGCCATTAGGACTGTAAACTCTTATCTCACCAGGGACTAATTTACTGTACTAATTTACTGTTGTGTTGTGCCTTTTTAAAATTGCAGTTTTTTTTCTATTATGTAAATACTGATTCTGTTCTGTAGTTTTTTTGCACAATCCGCAGACATTGCCACTTTCATTTCACTGCACATTTTGTATGTGCATGTGACAAATAAAGTTGACTTTGACTAGACATTAAGGCAAGCAACCTGACCTTTCCTCGACACCAGGATGCTAGTGGTCTTTTAGAAGCAGGTGGAACTTTGGAATGGAGAACTGTGAGGTTAAAGATATCTGTGAATACCTCTGCCAGCTGATCCGCACAGCTCCCGAGGACATGGCCAGGTACTCCATCACTCAGGAATGGCGATCTTGCATCTGCCTCAGTAACCATTGGTATGGGCGCACCTAGGACTGGAGGGGGTGGGAATTGAGATCCAAGGGTCGACACAACTATTTTATTCTTGTTACACTACAACATACAGCCTTAGCACGTGTCATAGGTCGTCAAAAATTTTGAACATGTTGAAAATTCACCGGCGAACAGAAAGAAGCTATGACTCTGGGTGACTAGGAGCCTACTCACGACCATGCAGGCGACACCTTGGCGACACCCGGGTGAGGTCTGTATGGTCGTGAGTAGTCGCCCAAAGAGCTGTACCTTGTTCTGGTCGCCGCTGGATTTTCAACATGTTGAACATTTTCGGCGAACTGTAACGACCTATGACGGGTGCCGGCAGTCGCCGAAAAAGTCGTGTAAGTGGGACAGGCCCTTAACATTGCACTAGTGGCACCCTAATTCATTTACATTTTATAACTGCCAGTTTACGCTATGTTTGAAATACCTATTGATTATGTGGTCATTTTACAAGTTGTAAATTGACGGCTGTTGGTTAATTCAGAATGCAGACAAAAAGTTCAAAATGCAGATATAGTTCCTTGCAGCACAACATTTAAATTAACCGTTTGCGAAACAAATGGCTCAATGCACACAAAGAGGACAATCGCCTGTCATGCTGCCAAGTATTTTAATTACAGATGGATTGATTTTGAAGACAAACTGAAGTTTTTGGAATATATCTTTTGAAATTAAGAAAATATGTTGGAATTGGAAAATTCCTAAAAAAACAATTTCAAACCTTATAATCACAAAAATAAAATATCAATGAAAAAAAATAGTGATTAACACATCATAAAGTATATGAATAAAGCACATTCCATGTAAATTTGTTGCGTTTCTTGCTTTTGAAGTGTTAATCTCAATGAACAACTTAAACTCCCACTCTGAAAACAAACGTTTAACCCGCGCAGGTTACACAAAAAAGCTGGAGAAACTCGGCGGGTGCAGCAGCATCTATGGAGCGAAGGAAATAGGCAACGTTTCGGGCCGAAACCCTTCTTCAGACTGATCGGGGGCGGGGGTGGGCGGGGACAAGAAAGGAAAAAAGGAGGAGGAGCCCGAAGGCTGGGGGATGGGAGGAGACAGCAGGGGGACTGAGGAAGGGGAGGAGACAGCAAGGACTAACAAAATTGGGAGAATTCGATGTTCATGCCCCCAGGATGCAGACTCCCCAAACGGAATATGAGGTGCTGTTCCTCCAATTTCCGGTGCTGCTCGCTGTGGCCATGGAGGAGACCCAGGACAGAGAGGTCGGAGACCGAGTGGGAGGGAGAGTTGAAGTGCTGAGCCACCGGGAGGTCAGCTTGGTTATTGCGGACCGAGCAGAGGTGTTCGGCGAAACGATCGCCCAACCTCCGCTTGGTCTCACCGATATAGATCTGCTGACATCTAGAGCAGTGGACGCAATAGATGAGGTTGGAAGAGATGCAGGTAAACCTCTGTCGCACCTGGAACGATTGCTTGGGTCCTTGAACGGAGTCGAGGGGGGAGGTAAAGGGACAAGTGTTGCATCTCTTGCGGTTGCAAGGGAAAGTGCCCGGGGAGGGGGTGGTACGAGAGGGAAGGGAAGAATTGACGAGTTATGGAGGGAGCGGTCTTTGCGGAAGGCAGATATGGGGGGAGATGGGAAGATGTGACGAGTGGTGGGGTCACGTTGGAGGTGGCGAAACTGACGGAGGATTACTTTTTGTATGTGACGGCTGGTGGGGTGAAAGGTGAGGACTAGGGGGACTCGGCCCTTGTTGCGAGTGGGGGGATGGGGAGAGAGAGCAGTGTTGCGGGGTATGGAAGAGACTCTGGTGCGAGCCTCATTTATGGTGGAGGAGGGGAACCCCCGTTCCCTGAATAACCTGAGCAAGTGTGAGGTAATGGCAAGCAAGACCCTGAACAGCATTGATGTGCAGAGAGAGATCCAATTTCTTAACTCACTGAAGGTGGCAGCAAATAAATAGGTAAGCAGATGGTATGCTTGCTTTCATTGTTAGGGGCTTTGAATATTAGAGTCAGGAAGTCATGAGGCAACTCTATAGGACTTTGGTTAGGCCGCATTTGGAGTATTGCCTGCAGTTCTGGTCACCCCATTACAGGAAGGATGTGGAGGCTTTGGAGAGGGTTTAGAGGAGGTTTACCAGAGTGATGTTTGGATTAGAGGGTTTCAACTACAGGGAGAGGTTAAATAGACTTGGATTGTTTTCTCTGGAACGTCGAAGGTTGAGTGGGGAGACTTGATGTATATAAAGCTTTTCGGGTAGACACAAGAACTTTTTCCCAGGGTGGAAATGTTCATCACTAGAGGGCATTGCTATAAGGTGAATGGACAAAAGTGTTTTCTCTAAACAGGGTGGTTGGAGCCTGGAATGTACCACCAGGGATGATGGTCAAAGCACATACATGTGCCGTTTAAGAGGCTGTTAGATAAGGCAGGCAACAGAGGGATATGGATCAGATACAGGCAGATGAGATCCGATTAACCTGGCATTATGTTCGGCACAAACATTGTGGGCAGAATGGCCCGTTTCTGTGCTGAACTGGTCTACGTTCTATGAACAAGATGAAAGTTTGAAACTTTCTTCAGTATTGAGGATGTAAATAGATTTTGTAACTGTGCCAGTAGCGTTGAACTGATGCCATGGTGATAATTGGTGAGATGTGGCAAGAGGAGGAGATGTCAAGCAACTCGGAACTTTTAAGTTAATAATTTCTCTGTATGATCCATTACAAAAATTGTAGTCCTTATTCTGAGAAAGTCTGGCTCTTAAATCTTTGCAGCTAAAAATAGATGTCTCCTGTTTATTTATAAATATAGTGGCAAGGAAAATAAAAGGAGCTTGTTAACTGCTCGTTAAAACTTTCATGCAGAAACAACAGGAATTTTCCCTAACTTTGGAACAATCTTTGTCATCTGGTCAGAATTTATTGTATTTGTGATCAAAATTAGGCTCTGAAAAGGAAACGGTTTATCTTTATAACTGAATTTGCAATCCTGTGTTCCTATTTACCAAATGGAATTTGTATCACAACTGAATGCTATACTTCGCCTCTATATCCTCTTGAGTACAACTTCAGCACTGATAATTTTGAGTTTACTCTATGAACCATTTCAATAGTTTAATAGAACAGCCAATAACAAGAGTTATGGTTTAAAAAGGATGTTCTAAATGTTATTTAAGCATCCCATCCTTAACATATCAGCCGAGAAAGGTTTTCCTCAACAGCATTCCACCACCAGGATAAACCTATTAGAAGTCAGTGTGTAGTTGCGTACAGCTGGAGGAAAGTGGCTCCTTGAGAATCATAGTGCCATACAACATGGAAACAGGCCTTTTAACCTACAGTGTACTACACTAATCCTACAGTAATTACATTCAGTATGTTGAGGAATACTTTCTTAAACTTCTATAGGAGGCGAGGCGCTGCCTCAAAAAAAATTGCCAGCATCAAAGACCCAGAATACTCTGATCACACTCTCAATGCAATCCTGCCTGTGAGATTAAGTTATACGAGTTTGAAAACCATGACTGCCAGGATAAGGCCAGCTTTTTCCTAGTAGCTGTCAGGCTCTTGAACATTACAGACATCAATTGAACTAGGAACTACAAACTCTTGTCATTGTACTAAGGACTTTGGGCTTTTTAGGCACTAATATTGGTGTTATAAATTTATTAAATTTCTTTGGGTGTTGAATCTGTGGAATTCATTGCCACAGGCTGTGGAGGCCAAGTCAGTGGATATTTTTAAGGCAGAGATAGATAGATTCCTGATTAGTACAGATATCAGAGGTTATGGGGAGAAGGCAGGAGAATGGGATTAGGAGGGAGAGAGATCACCCATGATTGAATGGCGCAGTAGACTTGATGGGCTGAATGGTCTAAATCTGCTCCTATCACTTATGAGCACAAACTTTTTGTTTATTATGTATTTATGAGTACTAGTTGACCAAGTTGACTGTGCCTGAACCTCTCTATCGGTGGATCATCAGCTTCCTGATAGACAGGAAGCAGCTTGTGAGGCTGGGAAAGCACATCTTGGACCCGCAGACCCTCAGCATAGGAGCACTGCAAGGCTGCGTACTATCCTCTCTCCTCTACTCTCTACACCAATGACGGCAAGTCCACTGACTCCTCTGTGAAGCTTATCAAGCTTGCGGATGACACAACCCTGATTGGACTGATCCAGGATGAGGAGGAATCTGTCTACAGACAGGCAGTGACACAGCTGGAGTCCTGGTGCAATTGCAACAACCTGGCGCTCAATGCTCTTAAGGCAGTGGAAATGATTGTAGACTTTAGGAGAGCTCCCTCTCCCCTCACCCCACTCACCATCAACAACACCACAGTCACATCTGTGGAGTCTTTTGAGTTCCTGGGAACCATCATCTCCAAGGACCTTAAATGGGAGCCACCATCGTCTCCACAGTCAAAAAGGCACAACAGAGGATGTACTTCCTGCGGCAGCTGAGGAATAACTACTAGAATAACTTGCTTGTCCCAACATTGAGCTGAGGAATAATCACTAGAATAACTTGCTTGTCCCAACATTTCCCATGTTTTGAAGGATACAGCTACCAGATTTGGTTTGCAGCAGGTTGTGGGGGAAATAACGGGAAGGAATAAAATAGTTGGCCTGTGCTTTCCATAAAGACATTTGTAAGAGTTCTGGAGGTCAAAAGAACATTAGTGTACACCTCCTCTACCTTTTTAGAGCCACTACCAGTACCATGTCCCTCCTGGGTCAATGTGCTATGGTCACCATTGAGCAGAAACTGAACTGGACGTGTTGTGGCCAAAAGCTGTGGTGAATCTTCTGACAGCCAAAAACCTCTCCAATTATCTACAAGACTCATCGGAAATCTGACAATATTCTCTACTTTCCTGGATCTAAAAATGCTCATAAGTCAACTTTAGCAAAGACCGAGCCCTGCTTGTTTAAACATCTAGTTTAAAACTAGTTTTTTCATCATTGGTGCATTATGATTATGTATCTGAAGACGATATTGCATCATAAAAAGATTTACTTTGGGATGATTCTTAAATCCATGACCTAATTCAGCAACAAGGGTTAAGGCAGCAGATGCATGAGAACCCAATACCTCCAGTTTCTCTCCCAGTAACACACCATTCTGATTTGGATGTCAATTGCCAGAGCTTTATCCTCACTGGATTAACATTCTCAAACTACATATGTGGGTAGCTTTTTCAGATTTGTTCACCTTTTCGAGACTGGTGGTTCAGAAAGGCCGTTGTCCAAAACTTGGAAGGAAATTATAGTTTAGTTTCGAGATACAGCGCGGAAACAGGCCCTTTGGTCCACTGAGTGAGTCCGCACATTAACAATCCTACACACACTAGGGACAATTTACACATGTACTAAGCCAATTTACTTGCATACCTGTACGTCTAGTTAGTTTAGTGTTTTGTTTTAGGAGTTCTAGCTTTTTTTATGTGTGGGGGAGGGGGGGGGGGGAGTGGGGAAACTAATTTTCAGGGTCCCTACCTGGTCGGAGATGCAGCTTTTCTCCGGGCTGCACTCTCGACCCGTCCTCGCGGCCTAACAGCGGGCCTGGGGCGGCGTTCCTGAGGGGACCGCCCAGAACCTCGGCATCGGCGGCGGCGGCATCGGCAGCGGCATCGGTGGCACCGGCATCGGCATCGGCATCGGCGGAGCTGCGGGTCTGAGGACGGCGGTGCAGCGCTGGAGTGCCATTGCGGGGCGGGCGGTGCCTTGCCTGGGTAGCTGAGCTGGAACTGCGGTGAGCTGGGTCCGTTGCAGAGCTGCGGGTCTGTGGAGCGGCTGCGGGCGGCGGCGCTGAACTTTCCATCGGGAGCCTGGAATCTCTCGATGAGATTGCCAGTTGAGCTCCATTCGGCGCGGCCTTGTCGGCTCCGGAAGCCACGGTCTCGAGTAAGGAGGCGGCCGTTTCCAGGGTTCCCATGCCGCTGAGAGGACTGTCCCGGAACAACATCACCCAGCAAGAGCGGCCTGGAACATCGGGCCTCCGTAGAGGCAACTGTGGAGGCCTCAATTGGCCCGACTATGGGGGAACTGGGGTCGGGGACTGGACTTTGTGCCTTCCCTCATAATGGGAACCATTGTGGGGGGGATGTTTTCATGTTAAAGTTCTTTAGTATTGTCATGTTTGTATTCTTTTTTTTATGTGCTGCATTGGCATAACAAATTCCACCAGTCTGGCTGTGTGGTCATTAAAAGAATATCATATATCATATCTTTGGAGTGTGGGAGGAAACCAAAGATCTCGGAGAAAACCCACGCGGTCACAGAGAGAACGTACAAACTCCCTACAGAGCACCAGTTGTCGGGATCGAACCCGGGTCTCCAGTGCTGCAAGCACTGTAAGACAGCAACTCTTATCGCTGCGCCACTGTGCCACTCCTAAAATCGAAACAATTATTCCAGTGAAATCTACATCCCAGGAATTCCACATTTCACATGGGGGAAAAAAATGTTTGCCCTACTCATAGTCTGTTCCATTTTATTACTTGAACGTGAGAGACACAGACTATTGTGGGCAACGGAATGGTGGGAGTCATTGTTAAACTGCATTGAAACAGGCCCTTTTGCCCACTGTCAATGCTAGCTGTAAACTACTAGATCTTCAGAGGTATGCACGTCGAAGGAATTGCAAATTGTTTATTCTCTCCACTGAAACCCATTGATGAGGCCAGGTTTGTGGATCCTATACTTTCCACATGAATTCCACATTTTATTTTTTTAGTATGTTTTAAAGTATGTATTTTTAATGTTTTGTGTGTGTGTGTTTTGGGGGGGGGGGGGGGGGGGGGGGGGGGGGGGTGTGAGGGGGAAACCGTTTTGTCCTCCTCCTCCATGGAGAGGCGACATTTTCCAGGTCGCCTCCCCGTGGCCTAACAGCAAGGATCGGCGCGGCCTTTCCCGGAGACGCGCCCGGGGCTTCAGCGGCGGGCGCAGCGTGGACTCTCGGCGTGGAGCGGGCCGAGCCCTCACTGGAGGGGAGCGCTCCGTTTCGCTGGCCCGCGGCAACCGGCAGCCTGAAGCTCCAGCTGGCGCGGCGTCTACAGCCCGGGATCCCTCGTGGGTGACCTGGTGGAAGAAGAAGCCATCACTGCTGGCCCGCGGCCGACTTCTACCGCGGGCGCGGTGGCGACTTACTATCACCCCTGCAGGGGAGCTTCGACCGCCGGCCCTGCGGTCTGCGGTGCTTCTGGCTGCGGCGCGGCGGGAACTTTAAACTTTAAATCTTCGACCGCCGGCCTGCGGCCTACACCAACTTAAAGCCACGGTCTCCGGTGGGGAAGAGCCGACTCTGGACTTATACCTTGTCCTTTTACCATCTGGGCCCCCGCAGCAACGGCTGCGGAGGGTTGAGGTCCCGACCACGGGGGAAAATGGAGGAGGACTGGCCAAATTGTGTACCTTCCACCACAGTGATGAATGCGATGGTGGATGTTTATGTTAAACTTTTATTGTGTTTTTGTGTGTGTTCTTTATGATTGTACCGCTGCTGACATATTAATTTCACTTGCACTTATGTGCAATGTGACAAATAAACTGTATTGTATTGTATTGTATTGTAATTCAACCACCTGGTCCTTGGTCTCACTGACATTACAAGGAAACTTTTTGTTCTGGACCCATTCCAATAGATTTTCAATCTCCTATACTCTGACATATTACCCATTATTCGTCTAACAATGGTGGTCTTATCTGTGAATTTAAAGATGGCTTTGGAACTGTGTCTGGATGCACAGTGTTCACAAGTTATAGGAGTAGAATTAGGCTATTCGGCCCATCGAGTCTACTCCACCATTCAATCATGCCTTATCTATGCCTCCTAATCCCATTTTCCTGCCTTCTCCCCATAACTCTTGACACCCATTCTAATCAAGAATTTATCTATCTCGGCCTTAAAAATAACCATTGACTTGGCCTCCATAGCTTTCTGTGGCAATGGGTTCCACAGATTAATGACCCTCTGACTAGAAGGATCTCGACCCGAAACGTCACCTATTCCTTCGCTCCATAGATGCTGCCTCACCCGATGAGTTTCTCCAGCATTTTTGTTTACCTCTTACTAAAGAAGTTCCTCCTCGCCTCCTTTCTAAAAGAGCACCCTTTAATTCTGAGGCTATGACCTCTGGTCCTAGACTCTCCCTCCAGTGGAAACATCCTTTCCACATCAATTCTATGGCTTTCATTATTCTGTAAGTTTCAATGAGGTCACCCCTCAACCTTCTAAACTCCAGCAAGTAGAAGCCCAGTGCTGCCAAACGCTCATCATATGCTAACCCACTCATTCCTCGAATCATTCTTGTATGGAAGAAGTGATGATATAGAGTGAGCAAAGCAGGGGACTAAATACAGTCTTCCTATCTGTACTTTGTATTTTGTGGTGATCAGAATACTACAGTGCACAGTACTGCAGAAGTGGTGTGAATTATGTTATAGACAGTTACCTCCCTACTCTTGTATTTTGTGCGCCAGCAAATGAAGGCAAATATCCAAGATGCTTTCCTTACCATTTTTTTTACTGATCTTCAGAGTTGCTTGGACGTGCACTGTGTTTCCACTGCTCCTTAATACTCCCTTAGCCCTATTATTCATTGTGTCTGTCCAATCCTTATTAGTCCTGTCAAAGTACATTACCAAGCACTTACCAGGATTAAATTCCATCTACCCATTTTATAAAATGATTTCTGTTATCCTGAGGAGCCTATGACTACTGTCCTCACTATCAGCAACACCAATGATTTCAAGTAATCTGCATATTTACCAATCTTGCCTCCCATGTTCGTATCCAAATCGTGAATCCCTTTTATTACCCAAGTGTAGATTAATCCTCTCTTGCAGATTTTTTTTCTACTGTCTTTCTCTACGGATTAATGGAAACAGAAGTGTGGATTGATGGTTTTTGTTTCATGCGAACCGTCTATGGGATCGATTAATTCGGCAGTTCTGCATTCATGCACAGCTTCGTCAAGTGTCAAATCTGGCAGTCTCAGAAGCTCTGATCTGAGCTTTAAATCGCTAATGCCATTCACTAAAATGTCCCTCGTTAGCTGATCAGTCAGCTGATCAATTGGCATATCTTGGAATCGGCTACGTTGGGCTAAATACATCAAGTCAGAGATAAACGAGTCTACTCGTTTGCCAGGGAACTGACGACGAGAGAAAAACCTTGCCCTATCCAAAATGTGATTTGAGGGCAGGTCACAGATCTGGCTCAGTTTACGCATCAGAACATTGGGGTCGTCAGGAGATTCAGCTGGGGTTATTACTTGGTTGTTGGCATCGCGGATTGCCGGAGCATAACGGAATGTTCTTGGTCGACGAAGGGCATCTGGGCCCGCAAGGTTGAGCAGGAGAGAGGCCTTGACAGCATCTGGTTCATTTCGGTGTGCAATGTTCATGTAGTGCTGGTAATCAATTTCAAACGTAGCCCAGCGTTCGCTGATGTCCGCATCAAAGACAAGAGGGTCAAGCTTTCGACAAGAAGAGGCCATCGTAAAGTAAAACAAAACTCACCACAAAAATAAAATAAAAACCATTATACAGAAGGAGTGGGTCAGACCACATCCGACGCCATGTAAACATGTGCCAGAGACAGTATATGATTTAAACACATCTTTAATGAGCACTAAAAACTTAACAGCATTGAGGACGGCAAGTTGTCAGTACATCCTAGCTGCTCGAACTGGCAGTGCCAGGAACGAGTGTTAGTATAAGTGTTATAGTGGGGTGGAGTTAGTGATGCTGGCTTATGTGTGATTGGTTCACATGGTTTTCTGGCAGATACCGCTAGACAAGAAGTCATCAAGCCTCACCACATTTGCCACCCCATTCGGCAGATATGTTTCTGAGAATGCTATTCGGAATCAACTCCGCCAGCGAAGTCTTCCAGAGAACTATGGAGCAATTATTCGAGGACCTACCTTGTGCTATCATTGTCGACGATATCCTTGTATATGGCAAAGACGCAGCGGAACACGATCACAATCTCAGGCTCATCTTGGAGCTCGTTCGTAAAATCAACCTCAAGCTCAATCCTGACAAGTGCAAGTTCCGGGTTCCAGTGGTCTTCCACGTCGGCCACATCCTTACTCCTGATGGCCTTAAACCCAATCCGAAGAAAGCTACTGCCATCACAGAAATGCCAGCCCAGTGAAAGGCCTGCAACGTTTTCTGGGCATGGTAAATTATCTCGGAATGTTCATACCGAACCTCAGCGAACTAAGCTCCACACTGCTGCAGCTGACCAAAAAGGACACCGCATGGCCATGGTTCCCGCAACATCAGGTTGTCTTTGATGTTTTAAAATCCAGACTGACCAGTGCAATGACCCTGACTTTTTTCGACCTGAAACGTCCGGTGATGATCACCTGCGATGCCTCAAAATTCGGGCTCGGCGCAGCCTGCTTGCAACCTTCTGCCGCTGGCACCCTACTACCTGTCGCGTATGCCTCCCGCACCATGACCGACATGGAGCTGCACTATGCGCAAATCGAAAAGGAACTGCTGGCTGTCGTTTTTTCCTGCACCAAATTCCGCGACATCGTCCTTGGCAACACATTCACGGTCGAGACGGACCACCAACCACTGGTGACGATCCTGAACAAGCCCATCCATGCCGCGCCAGCTCGTTTGCAGCGCATGATGCTGCAGCGGTACGACTTCACCATTACCTACAAAAAGGGCAAGGACATGCATGTCGCTGACATTCTCTCTCGTGCACCACGGGCATCTTGCGAACAACACCCCCATGAACAGGATGATTTCATGGTCCTCGGTGTCGACCTCGTCTCCAGTAAGCAACTGCGCACCCTGGCCGCGCACACTGCCACTGACGATACGCTTCAAACCCTCTCCTCCATCATCAAAACAAGCTGGCCAGACAAACAATTTGACATGCCTACAGAGGTGCTGCCGTTCTTCCTGGTACGTGATGAACTGGTGGTTCAGGATGGTGTTGTGGTTAAGGATCACAAGGTGGTGATATCCTCATCACTACAAGACGAATACTTCAAAGTGGCACACAGTGCTCACCCAGGAACCGACTCCACACTGGCACGCGCTCGTGGTCTGTTCTACTGGCCGGGGATGGCCAAGTACATCCGGGAACGCATAGCCTCCTGCCCCACTTGCAACAACCTTGCGCCTCATCAGCAGCAGCAGCCCCTTCTGCAACAACCACCACCAGCACTGCCCTGGACGTCACTGGCGGCAGACATTTTCGAATGGTGCGGAAAGCACTACCTTGTTCTGGTCGATTCCTTTTCTAACTGGTTTGAACTAGACCAACCGACCTACCTCATGTCTGAGATGGTCATCAAGAAGCTGATGAGACACTTCTCCGCCTTTGGCGCTCCCGTCAGCCTGAGAACCGAGAATGGTCGACAGTTCACTAGCCACATGTTCAAGCTTTTCGTAGACCGATGGAACTTCCAGCACGTCACGAGCAGTCCCGAGTATCCACAGAGTAATGGACTCGCTGAGCGTGCTGTCAGAAGTGCCAAGCACTTGCTGGATGGAGCGCGCATTTCAAAGTCAGACGTCTATCTCGATCTCCAGAATCTCAGAAACATTGCCAGAGACGGAACCCTGGGATCGCCGTCACAGCGCCTAATGTCGAGATTGACGAGGTCTCCAGTCCCCACCGCACAACAGCAGCTGGTTCCTCGGGTGTTGATGTCTGCCACAATCCAGAAACATCTCCAAGAGAAGCAGACATCCAGAAACGATCATACGACAGTTCCAGCAGACCACTCAAGCCTCTACTGCCGGGCCAGGTCGTCCGTCTAGAAGCTCCAACTGGACATTCCCGTCTGGGCACTGTTGTCAGCCCGACTGACGAGCCACGATCCTACCTGGTGAACTGTGAGGGAGCGGTATACCGGAGAAGTCGACAACACCTGCTTGCGGTGAGGGAGCCCCGACCACCGCCTGCTGGTCCCTATGCTCCACCGCTCCAGTTCCAGCTGCCTCCTGCAATGTCTCCCACCCGTCCCCGCATGCCTTACACCCCTCCACGTCCCTCGGTCTCCACTAACCATGGGGCCTCACCTACCGCATGTTTCCCCTTTCGGTCCCCACAAGCCTCTCCCGTGCCATTCTCGCCTCCAGGCTCTCCGTCCCATCTTTCAGGAGAGGGAGGGGAGGGTTGGGTCCGGAATCGCTCGGGCCGTGTTAGCAGACAGATATGGCGAGTATGTTTAACTCCATGGCATGGGTGCCCTTTCCACGCTTAATCCTAAGGGGGAAGGATGTAGATTGATGATGCATGTGAACCAATCACACGTAACCAGCATCACTAACTCCACCCCCTCTATAACACTTATACTAACACTCGTTCCTGGCACTGCCAGTTCGAGCAGCTGGGATGTACTGACAAGCTGCCGTCCTCAATGCTGTTAAGTTTTTAGTGCTCATTAAAGATGTGTTTAAATCATATACTGTCTCTGGCTCATGTTTACAAGAAGGAACTGCAGATCCTGGAATCTTGAGCAAAACACAAAGTGCTGGAATAACTCAGCGTTTGTGGAAGACATGGATATGTGACGTTTGGGGTCAGGACTGACCTGCTGAGTTACGCCAATATTTTGTGTGTTTCAATACTGATTATCAGGATTATCCCTGCAGTCCATTTTTAAATAAAGTTTTATACTTTACTATCCTAAAACATATTTATTCTTTGTTGAGTTGTCTTTCAAATTCTTTGTTTCAAATATGCTTTGGGAAGAATGAACAATATTTATAATCATTTATTCTTTTTTTCTAGGAGGTATGGATGCATGCTGTGTATGCAAAGCACGATGTCACACTATATTCCTTTCAGATAAGGTATTCCAAGAACTAATATCGCTTTGCTACTTGTTTGATTCTGATATTGTACAATTCCTTCCCCCCTCTGTCGTGGGGTAGACTTAGGCTGAACACCCCCCCCCCCCCCCCCCCAACCTTTGCACATTCCAAATCCTTTCCACTCGTCACTTTAATTTCATGTTTCATGTATTTTGTATTTTTATGACTGTTGGCATTTCTATCAATTTACCTCCTGGGAAAGTTCTATCATATCGTAATCTTCTTCCCAATGTTCATCTTATTTATCCCACTCTTACTGTCAGTTGGATGATTACGGAGGTAGTAATTTCATCGAAGTAGTACATTTTAACTAAGTCGTATAATTTCTTTAGTTATTTAATTAATGATTCAATTGTTTATCTGTTTTTACAACTTTTCAATGCAGTTATTTATAAATAACATTAATTTACCTCAGTTAACTTCCATTTGATGTTGAATTAGTCAGTTATCTCGACAATGAACTTGGCATTGAAACATAAGGTTTGAGTGGATATTTATATAGTTTGATCTTTGAGTGGATTTCATAATATGAATAGCCACAAATTAATTTGAATAAACGAGAACTGTTTGATGAAACTGTTCCCTTTTTGTTCATTCAGATGATTCTTTTTTAAATGGGACTGTTAAGAAACATATGATTACCACAAATCATCCATTGCCCCATAAATAAAATCTCAATGAATAAATAAATCCATTTGGGGTTCTCTCTAAAGCTAATATAGCTAGTCAAATATAAGTGTAAAACAAATAAAACAATTTACACAATTGTGTTTCCTGTACTTTGTAGTACTTCCCTTACACAGAGCTATTAAGCCAAGCTGGTGTATTTACATTACATTTAATACCTAATCTTATACTCTTGCCAAGTTTCAAATTGTGATGTAGCCATCTGCCTGACACTTGGCTTTGGCACCAGTAGGTGTCTGTTTACAGACTTGCCCTCTCCTAGATACTAGCTTACTGTCCTAAATACATTCCACCCCTTAACCACAGTTTCAATTGTGACCTGACACAGACCTCTTCTCTAGTATGTGACCACGAGGCACATATCAATATCTCTAGGCATATATCAATACATTTTCGAGCTTGCATTTACTGAAAGCCTATCATGGCTAGAAAGAAGAAACTGGATGCTGGTTTACAAAAAAAGACACTATGCCTTTTTATGCAACTCAGTAGGTCGGGTAACATCTCTGAAGAACATGGATAGCCAGTAATGCTGCCAGATCTGCTGAGCATTTGTGGGTTTTGTTTTAGCCTCTGTCTTTTTATTCTTTTTTTGTCTCGTTTGAATGTAGTTTTTATTATTTTCATTTTTGTGTGTTTGTGTGGGTATGTGTGTGGGGGGCGGTGGGTGGGGGAAACTTTAAAAATCTTTCCCCTGCATGGAGAACCCGACCTTTTCTCTGTCGGGTCTCCGATGTCGTTGGGGCCTAGCACCGTGGAGCGGCCTCCAACCGGAACGACCTGGGTCTCCAGTCGCGGAGCTGCGGACTTACCCACCATCGCGGAGCTGGCCGAGTTCGGAGCGGGTGGAGCTGTGGTGGCGCGCTGCTGTGACCAGACCCCGGAGATTCGGAGGCTTACCGCAGTTCTGGTGCACGGTGACACCGGGAGCCCTGCTGGGAGACTGTTTTTCGGGGCTTCCGCAATGTCGACTTCTCCCGCCCGAGTTGCGGAGTTGAAGAGTGCCTGGAGCGGGGGCTTACATCATCGCCCGGCGCGGCCTTAAATGTCCGCAGGACACTTACCATCGCCCGCCGGGGGCTTTAAGTCTGACATCGGGAGGAGAATGAGGAGTGCAGGGGAGAGATAAGACTTTGCCTTCCATCACAGCGAGGAGGAGATGTGCTGTGATGGGTGTTTGGGTAAATTGTGTTGTGTCTTGGTTCTTTTTCTTGTGTGTATGACTGCAGAAACAACATTTCGTTTGAACCTCAATGAGGTTTCAAATGACAAATAAATTGTATTGTATTGTATTTTATTGTAAAATAACTGATAGGTGGAAGGAAACTGAAAGGAGCAAATAACAAAGAACCACATAAAATGCACTTAAAACCCCCCCTCTGTGTATTGGGTTTCTGAACGGTCCTTCCAAAGGCTAGAGAACTAGCCCATGGTGGACATTGGGCTTTGTCTATGGAACTGATACACTACAATGCTGAGAACTATTCTCTGCACTCTGTATCTTCTGCTTTGCTCTACCTATTGTATTTTGAGTTGATTTTACTAATGTGCAGTATTATATGATCAGATTGAATAGCATGCAAAACAAAGCTTTTCACTGTACATAGGTACACGTGACAATATTAAACCCAAACCTAAAAATAAATAGAGACAAAGAGAAGCAGAGTAGGACACAGAAAACCAAAGAATCTTGAGCAAAACACAAAGTACTGGAGTAATTCTGAGAGACAGCATTTGGGTGTCGTTTTGGGTTGGGAACATTTTGAGGCTGATTATAGTGGGGGAGGGGGGGGGGTGTGAGGGAGAAAGCTGGAAAAGAGGTGGGGAGAAAGCCTGGGGAGTGATAGGTGAATACAGGTGAGACGGGTTGGATTGGCAGACAGGTGAACGAAAGCTAGAGATGAAAAAGAGACAAAAATATGTCAGGTAAAGAGATGATTGTGCTGTAGTCAATCCGATAGTCATTGGTACCTTTCTTGGCATTGCTGATGTGCTCTTGCTTGAATTATGACATCATCTAACTCGTGCCAAGGCGTGGATGGGGGTATTGTATGAGGTCTTGTGCTTGTCTCTGACAAAACCACTTTCATTATGGCATGGTTCATTATTTCAAGATGTGTTAACCTCCCAATACTAGCAAAACATGCTTCTACCACTGTTACTTCAGGCTATAGCTGGCACCTTCCTGCCACCAGCATTTTAATATTGTAGTTTGTAGTATCAAAAGCTGTAATCAAATTAATTAAACAAATATATTAATGACCAAGGTTTCCAACAATATTGGAATTATTAGTTCTGTTAGATAAACTGTTTTTGCTCTGCATCTATCTGTTATCTTGATTGGGTGAGTTCTTTCCAGCATTAACTAGCAATGTTACAAAATTTTGAAATTTAAAAAATCAAGTCTGCAATTTATCCCATCAGATAAAGCATAGCAATAAGTTTAATTTGACACCTAATTCACTTTCATATCTCAAGTAATAAAAACGTTATGGCCATTTTCATACTCGGAAATTAGCATCTTGTTCCCTATTGATTTTCTATGGACATAACAAAAAAGCTGTGATCATGGACAGTCAAAAGCCCATTACCTTCTTAAAAATTAAAAGAACTGAATGAAATTTTCAGTTATCATAGATTGAACCATTCTGAAACAAATATAAAATAATCTTACTTGGATGACCTGAAATCAAAACATATAATTAGTTATATGTCTACACCCCCGGGGCATGAACATCGAATTCTCCCAATTCTGTTAGTCCTTGCTGTCTCCTCCCCTTAATTAGTCCCTGCTAGTTCCCCAATTGTAGCTAATTTCCCTTTTCAATTACTAGATCTGAAGAAGGGTTTCGGCCATCTACGTTGCCATTTCTTCGCTCCATAAATGATTAACTGAGTTTCTTTTAAATAGCCTAAGTAGTACCAATTGTAGCTATTTCACAAATAATTCACAGATAAAACATGATCCATTTTTATAAAATCATTTTTAAATTAGCCATCAAATTTATAGGCCAAATAAAACATGATTTTTAAAATTTAGTGTTCAATTTTGGCCAAATAAATTAGTCATTGCTTTTAAATCATTTTAAATTTCTAGTGGGTTCCTGCGAACGCGCTGGTTTAGAACGTTCACATTGCGCTGGATTTGTGCCCTCAAATGCCCAGAAAAATACTGCGGGATATAAAGAGCCCAAAATGAGCTACTCGCTATAGTAAACTTTATATACAGGGTTCTTAAGAAGCCCCTTTTAATGTAAAAATAAGGTACATACCTTTAATTGTTTGCTTTATAAAACCCTGGGGCTGCGAGAGGTCGCGGGTTTAGAGAGTGATTTTTAAACTACTATAACTATTATACAAGGCCATAAAAACTAATAATACCTTTTGCGACGGGGTCTTTCAGCGATTTTCCGTTAATGATTTACTAGGCTGAACATTTTCGATTGCAACAGCCTAGTAAAAATCGCGTTTTAAACCCGCCCCCTCTAAACAGCGCCAAAATCGCGCACACGGGGTGGGGCAGATTCTCAACGAAGATTCAGGTAGGTTTTGTAACATACCTACATTAACAGTGCGAGAAATTATAATTTTTTATTGCATTGCGGGTTTTGTGCATCTGATTATTTAGTAGTCACGTTTAAGGTGACCAAGATTCCTTGCTGGTATTTAAAAACTAATACACCATAAAGAAAGAATATGTGAACTTGTATCGTGCCTTTTATGATCTCAAAACACTCCCATAAACTTTAGAGCCAATGAAATACTTTTGGAAGGTGGATAACATTTTAATACAGGAAAAACAGCAGCCAATTTGAGTACAGCATTGTCCCACAAAACCAATGAAGTTAATTTAGCAGGTCATCTGTTTGTTGAGAAATAAACATTGTAAGAACAGGAGCTTTAGTCGTAAGCTGTTTAAGAAGGAACTGCAGATGCTGGAAAATCGAAGGTAGACAAAAATACTGGAGAAACTCAGCAGGTGAGGCAGCATCTATGGAGCAAAGGAAATAGGCAACGTTTCGGGTCGAAACGGTGCCTATTTCCTTCGCTCCATAGATGCTGCCTCACCCGCTGAGTTTCTCCAGCATTTATGTCGACCTTTAGTCGTAAGCCATTTGTTCCCTTGGAGCCTGTTATGCCATTCATCAAGATAATGGCTGATTTTCTGTCTGCATGCCATTTTCCTGAACTATACCTTTAATTAGCAGTCATAAATTGTTTGATTGCTGATTTTGAATGAAAATGCTTGAGAATTTCAAAGATTCACTACCTCCTGTGAAAAAGAATTTCCTCTCAATTCACTCCTAAATAGCCTTGTTCTATTCAGAGATTTTATCCCTTGGTTCTAGACTGGTTAGTCAGAGGATGGATGATGCCTTCATCAAGCCTTTTGAGTCCTGTTGGAATTTTGTGATTAAAAAAAAAATAATGAAATTCCTCTCTTTTTTCTAAACACCAGAGGGTCTGAAGAAGGATCTCAACCCGAAATATGACCTATTCCATTTCTTCAGAGATGCTGTCTGACCCGCTGAGTGACTCCAGCTTTTTGTTTCTATCTTCGATTTAAACCAGCATCTGCAGTTCCTTCCTACACACTGGAGAACATTGGCCTGGCCGGCTCAAAAACTCCTGATACGTCACACCCTCCATCTCTGGAACTGTCTACTAAGGTTCACTACATTCCCTCAATCAATCAAAAGTTAATAAGAGGCAGAGACATAGGGTTTCAGTGACGGATGAACTGAAATAGTTTCATTACTTTTGCTTCTCGGACTGGAGGACCGTGACTAGTGGTGCGCCTCAGGGTTCGGTGTTGGGCCCGTTACTGTTTGTCATCTACATTAATGATTTGGATGAAAACATATATGGCAAGATTAGCAAGCTTGCTGATGATACTAAAGTTAGTGGTTTTGCAGATATGATGATTGTAGCAGGATCTGGAACGGTTGGCCAGGTGAGTGGAGAAATGGTTGTCGAACAAGGGCAGGACCTACACAGTAAATGGTAGGCCTCTGGGTAGTGTTGTAGAGCAGAGGGATCTAGGAGTACAGGTACATGGTTCCTTGAAGGTCGAGTCGCAGGTTGATAAGGTGGTCAAAAGGCTTTTGACACTTTGGCCTTCATCAGTCAGAGTATTGAGTATAGAAGTTGGGAGGTCATGTTGCAGTTGTATAAGACGTTGGTGAGAGCGCATTTAGAATATTGTGTTCTGTTCTGGGCACCATGTTATAGGAAAGATATTGTCAAGCTTGAAAGGGTTCAGAAAAGATTTACGAGGATGTTGCCAGGACTAGAGGGTGTGAGCTATAGGGAGAGGTTGAGTAGGCTGGGTCTCTATTCCATGAAGCCCAGGAGGATGAAGGGTGTTCTTATAGAGGTAAACAAGATCATGAGAGGAATAGATCGGGTAGATGCAGAGTCTCTTGCGTAGAGTAAGGGAATCGAGGGCCAGAGGACATAGGCTCAAGGTGAAGGGGAAAAGATGTAATAGGAATCAGAGGGGTAACTTTTTCACACAAAAGGTGGTGGATGTATGGAACAAGCTGTGAGAGGTGGTTGAGGCTGGGACTGGACTATCCCATTGTTTAAGAAACAGTTAGTTAGACAGGTACATGGATAGGACAGGTTTGGAGGGATATGGACCAAGCGCAGGCAAGTGGGACTCGTGTAGCTGGGACATTGTTGGCTGATTTGAGCAAGTTGGGCCGAAGGATTCACTGTATCACTTTATGATTCTACACCAAACTGTATCAAAAAGCACATATGGTCAGTCGCCTTTCTTCGGTACATATCTTTAAAGGAATCTTTTTGTTTATCCATAATATAGTTCCAATTTTTTCTTTCAGATGGATCCAAATCTTAAGGCACTTTTTACACAGCCAGAGAAAGTTTGTGAGATGTACTTAAAAGAGTTTATGCAGGTCAGTAATAATATCTAATGTTATCACAGAATGTAGAATTTTGATTAGGTCTAACTGCACAGTCATAATTGTGATTTTAATTGCACTCGTAGATTATGGACTTCCAGGAAAAACACAGACGACATTTGTGTGCAAAAGAAACAGAAGAGGTAATGTGCACTCTTAATTGAAGTACTCTGAATGTGCTGTTGCTATAAATGAACCTCAATGCAAAAAATGAGAACCTAATGTAGGTATGTTGCAAAACTTACCTTCAGCGGCGCTGAAGTTCTGTCACTGCCAGTGTGCACGACTTTGACGCCTTTGAGAGGGGGGCGGGCTTAAAACGCGATTTTCTCTAGGCTATTGAAATCGAGGTTGTTCAGCCTGCCTAGTTGCTGACGACAAATCGCTGCGACATTAGTTCGCTGCAGCTATTTCTAAACTAAATTGGGTTATTTAATTGTTATAGTAGATTAAAAATCATCCTCTAAAGCCGCGAACACCGACAACGGGATGGATCTTATGTAGGGGACAAGGCAAGGCAGGTTGTTTATTTTTACATTAAAAAGTGCTTCTTAAGATCCCTTTATTCAAAATTTTAAGTTGCGAGTACGTGACTTGGGGGCCCATTCAAACCCGCAGTATCTTTCATGCCGACATGGGCTTCAAATCCACCGCAATGGCAACGTTTATAAACCATCGCGTTCCAGAAAAACCCACTCGCAAGCTGATTTAAATTGCCATTAATTTACAGCAATTGAACACTAAATTCCTTCCATTTGGCCTATAAATTAATGTCAATGAGATTTAAAAATCATGTTTTATTGTGAATTCTTGTGTGAATGTTCTTTGTACACTTAAGCTATTTAAAAATGTTAATCTTTTCTTAAGAAATGTATAGATGTTTAGATCTAGTAATTGAATTTTGGAATTAGCTACAATTGGGTAACTAACTAATGATATGCTTTAATTTCAGGTCATCCAAGTAAGATTGTTTTGGATTGTTTAATATTTGTTTCAGAATGCTTCAATCTATAATAACTGAAAATTTCTTTCAGTTCTCTTAATTTTTAATAAAGTTATGGCCATTTGACTGTCCTTGATCACAACTTTTGTGTTAAGTCAATGGAAAATCAATAGGGAACAAGATGGAAATTTCCGAGTATGAAAATGGCCATAACGTTTTTAATACTGAAGATATGAAAGTGAATTAGGTGTCAAATTAAACTTCTTTTTATGCTTTATCTGATGGGATAAATTGCAGACTTGATTTTTAAAATCTCAAAATTTTGTATCATTGCTACCTAATGACATTTATTCAATGACATATCCATAAGGCGACTTTTCTAAATTGTAGTACTACATGTTTATTGCAGAATATTTCTTGACAACCTTGAGTAAGTCAATGAGTCAGAGGAGGGTTGGAGTATATGACTAATATATTTGCATAGATACCACCGATTTCTTGAATTTAAGATTATAGTGATAGCGTGCCAGCTGACATCGGGTTTTGGCATATAGAAACATAGAAAATAGGTGCAGGAGTAGGCCATTCGGCCCTTCGAGCCTGCACCGCCATTCAATATGATCATGGCTGATCTTCCAACTCGGTATCCTATACCTGCCTCCTCTCCATACCCCCTGATCCCTTTAGCCACAAGGGCCACATCTAATTCCCTCTTAAATATAGCCAATGAACTGTCCTCAACTACTTTCTGTGGCAGAGAAGTCCACAGATTCACCACTCTCTGTGTGAAAAATGTCTTTTTCATCTCGGTCCCAATAGACTTCCCCCTTATCCTTAAACTGTGACCCCTTGTTCTGGACTTCCCCAACATCGGGAACAATCTTCCTGCATCTAGCCTTTCCAACCCCTTAAGAATTTTGTAAGTTTCTATAAGATCCCCCCTCAGTCTTCTGAATTCCAATGTGTATCCAGTCTTTCCTCATATGAAAGTCCTGCCATCCCACGAATCAGTCTGGTGAACCTTCTCTGTACTCCCTCTATGGCAAGAATGTCTTTCCTCAGATTAGGAGACCAAAACTGTACGCAATACTCCAGGTATGGTACAACAGTAGAACCTCCCTGCTCCTATATTCAAATCCTTTTGCTATGAATGCTAACATACCATTTGCTTTCTTCACTGCCTGCTGCATCTGCATGCCTACTTTCAATGACTGGTGTATGATGACACCCAGGTCTCGTTGCATCTCCCCTTTTCCTAATCGGCCACCATTCAAATAATAGTCTACTTTCCTGTTCTTTCCGCCAAAGTGGATAACCTCACATTTATCCACATTATACCGCATCTGCCATGCATTTGCCCACTCACCCAACCTATCCAAGTCACCTTGCAGCCTCCCAGCATTCTCCTCACAGCTAACACTGCCCCCCAGCTTTGTGGCATCCGCAAACATGGAGATGTTGCATTCAATTCCCTTGTCCAAATCATTAATATATATTGTAAATAGCTGGGGTCCCTGCACTGAGCCTTGCGGTACCCCTCTCATCACTGCCTGCCATTCTGAAAAGGACCAGTTTACTCCTACTCTTTGCTTCCTGTCTGCCAGCCAGTTCTCTATCCACATCAATACTGAACCCCCAATAACATGTGCTTTAAGTTTGTATGCTAATCTCTTATGTGGGATCTTGTCGAAAGCCTTCTGAAAGTCCAGATATAACACATCCTCTGGTTCTCCCTTATCCACTCTGCTAGTTACATCCTCGAAAAATTCTATAAGATTCGTCAGACATGATTTACCTTTCATAAATCCATGCTGACTTTGCCCAATGAACTCACCACTTTCCAAATGTGCTGCTATCCCATCTTTAATAACTCACTCCAGAATTTTCCCCACCACCGATGTTAGACTAACTGGTCTGTAATTCCCCGTTTTCTCTCTCCCTCCCTTTTTAAAAAGTGGGGTTACATTAGCTACCCTCCAGTCCTCAGGAACTATTCCAGAATCTGAAGAGTTTTGAAAAATTATCACTAATGCATCCACTATTTCTGCGGCTACTTCCTTAAGTACTCTGGGATGCAACTTTTCCGGCCCTGGGGATTTATTGGCCTTTAATCCATTCAATTTACCTAACACCACTTCTCAGCCAACCTGGATTTCACTCAGTTCCTCCATCTCATTTAACCCCCGGTCCCTTGCTATTTCCGTCAGATTATTTATGTCTTCCTTAGTGAAGACAGAACCAAAGTAATTATTCAATTGGTCTGCCATGTCCTTGTTCCCCATGATCAATTGGCCTGTTTCTGACTGGCAGGGAACATAAGGGGCCCCCACAAGGGGCCACGCAGAACAAGACTGCTAACTAACCCTTCCTCATTACTCAATACCCAGTCTAGAATAGCTTGCTCTCTCGTTGGTTCCTCTACATGTTGGTTTAGAAAACTATCCCGCATACATTCCAAGAAATCCTCTTCCTCAGCACCCCTGCCAATTTGATTCACCGAATTACAATCACTAAACACACTACAAAAAAGAGCTATTCGTATAGTAAATAATGTAGGATATCATGAACACACCAATATACTGTATTTAAAATTACACACCTTAAAGATTAAGGATCTGGTAGAATTTAAGACTGCACAAATAATTTATAAATCAAAAAATAAGCTGCTACCTGTAAACATACAAAAACTGTTCAAAGACAGAGAAGGGGGTTATAACTTTAGAGGGAAACTAAACTTGAAACAGCATTATGCTCGGACCAATTTAAAAAGTATGTGTATTTCCATTTGTGAGGTGGTTTTGTGGAATGGTCTTGACGAAACGATTAAACAAAGTATGAATATAATGCAATTTAAAAAAATGTACATAAGATATATATTTGAAAAGTACAGTAATGATGAAGGAGAATGTAAATCTCACAGATGTTAATGGTGCTTGTTCTTTTTGTTCTTTTCTTTTTTTGTTCTTTTTGTTCTTAATAGCTTGATTGGAGTAGTTTTATTTGAATTGTCTGTTTAGTTTATTTTATTGAATTTTGCATTTATTAAAGGTGAAGAATGGGGGTAGGACTTGACAAGCATAGGCTTCTTCCTATCCCTTTTCCAACGAGTCTAATGTGTATTATGTTGAAATTGGCTTTTGATTTTTTAAATTTATGTATGTACATATATGTTATATGTATATGTGTATATGTATGTATGTATATATGTACATGTATATGTATGTGTGTATGTATTTATATATATATATATGTATATATATAATTGTCCTTTTATTTATTCATTTTCATCTTTTCTTTTCTTCTTTTTTTTAATCGTTCGAAAAAAACATTAATAAAAAAAAATATATATATGTAGATTGAAGTCACCCATTATAACTGTTTTACCTTTGTTGCACGCATTTCTAATTTCCTGTTTGATGCCATCCCCAACTCCACTACTACTGTTAGGTGGCCTGTACACAACTCCCACTAGCGTTTTCTGCCCCTTAGTGTTTTGCAGCTCTACCCATATCGATTCCACATCCTCCAAGCTAATGTCCTTCCTTTCTATTGCGTTAATCTCCTCTCTAACCAGCAATGCTACCCCACCTCCTTTTCCTTTCTGTCTATCACTCCTGAATATTGAATATCCCTGGATGTTCAGCTCCCAGCCTTGGTCACCCTGGAGCCATGTCTCCCAACTATATCATAGCATCATAACTATCTGCACATTCAACTCATCCACCTTATTACGAATAATATTTTTGATCACAAGGAGAAGAAAGCAATGTTGTTTAACTGGGAGGATTCTCCTGCTATTCCGGTAGGCGGCGCGACTCTCGTCAGCAGCGGCCTCTGCAGCCCGTCTGCTTTTTTATTATTTTTTGTCTATGTTTCTATGTAGTTTTTGTTATTTTTTGTTGGGGTATGTGTGTGGGGGGTGGGGGGGGGGTGGGAGTTAGGGGGTAACTTTTAAATCTCCCTGCACGGGAGACCCGACCTTTTCTTTGTCGGGTCTCCGTTGTCGTTGGGGCTGCAACGGGGAGTGGCCTCCAACAGGAGAAGACCGGGGGCTCTGGTGCCGACGACTCACCTCACCGTCGCGGAGCTGGCCGAGTCTAGAGCGGGTGGAGCGGTGGTGGAGCGCTGCTGCGGGCCGACCTCCGGAGATTCGGAGGTTGCAACTGCGGGTCTGGCGGACGGCGGACGGCGGCCGGGAGCCCGCGGGTCCCTGGAGGGAGACCGCTTTTCAGGGCTCCCGCAACGGCGACTTCTCCCGCCCGAGTTGCGGGGTTGAAGAGCTCCTGGAGCGGGGCCTGACAGCACCGCCCCGCGCGGCTCGGAATGGCCGCGGGACTCTGCGAGCGCACGCCGGGGGCTCCAACATCAAGACCCGGTGTGCGACCTCGCACCACCCGGCGTGGCTTTAATGGCCGCGGGGACAATCGCCATCGCCAGCCGGGGGCTTTGACTTTGACCCTGACATCGGGGGGGTGGGGGGGGGGGGAGTGCAGTGGAGAGATAAGTTTTTTGGCCTTCCATCACAGCAATGTGATGGATGTTTATGTAAATTATGTTGTGTCTTGGGTCTATTTGTTTGTAATGTATGGCTGCAGAAACGTCAATTCGTTTGGACCTCAAGGGGTCCAAATGACAAATAAATTGAATCTAATCTAATTCCATGGAGTTTTACCCAACATTAAGCAAGAAAAATAACTTGCAATCTTGGGGACATAATTATTTGTTGTTTTCAATGCAATGACAAAGTAACTAAAAGTAAATAAATGACGAATACAATATTTGACCCATGGAATATAAAATGGTACAATTTGAAATACATTGATTTTTCAGGTCAATCTAAGATCTATACCTCAAATTACTTCTACATTGTTATTCTTGGGAAGATAAAAATAAAGATTTAAAGAGTCAGTGGTCACTGAAGTTTACCAGCAATATGTTTACATATTTCCTTTTTCTAGAAAGCAAAATTGAAAGTCTATGTCGAACACATCACACAGAGGAAAGAACAATTACAATGGTAAGCATTTCTTCATCTTAGCGGTGGCATTTAAGTCATGTTAGAATTAGAATTAGAATTAGAATTACCTTTATTGTCATTCAGACCTTACGGTCTGAACAAAATTTCGTGCCTGCAGTCATACATACAATAATACAATAATAAACAACAATAAACACAAATTAACATCCACCACAGTGAGTCCTCCAAGCACCTCCTCACTGTGGTGGAGGCAAAAATCTTAGGGCTGCAGTCTCTTCCCTCCTCTTCTCCCTCTGCGCTGAGGCAATACCCCACCGGGCGATGGCACAAACAGTCCCGCGGCTCACCGAACCCCGCAAACGGGCCGGCTCAAACACCGCGGCCCGGGGTGGTCGAAGCTGCCGCCCTCCAGTCCAGCGGACGCAGCCGCTGGCCCGCGGCTGAACCCCGGACTCAGGTCACCGCCGCCAGAACGCCGAGCCAGCCACCGGAGCATCGTTCCAGCCCCTAGCCGGATCGCCCTCACGTGAGTGCCGTTCCTCCCTCGAGCTGGGCCGCTCCGACGGGAGCGCCATTCCACCTCGAGCTGGGCCGCTCCAACGGGAGCGCCACAGCCCCTCACGGGAGAGTCTCAGCCCCGCTCCAGGCTGCCCTCACGGGAGCGTCACAGCCCCTCACGGGAGCGCCGTTCCAGCCCCGAGCCGGACCGCCCTCACGGGAGCGAGCCCAGGGCAAGTCCTGACTGGCTCTGCCTCCGGAGTCTCGAGGTCGCCAGCTCCGCCATTAGGCCTCAGCGCAGACGGAGGCAGAGAAGGGGGATATGACAAAAAAGGGAGAGACAGCAAGCCCCGTTTCAACCCCCCCCCCCCACATAAACACAACCTAAAAACCAAAAACTTAACTAGACAAAACGAAAAAAACAACACAAAAAAGTAAAAATCAAACGGACTGCAGGCGAGCCGCTGCTGCCAGGGCAGCGCCGCCACTTCCGGAGGTTTTGGACTAGACCTTGAAAGATGGATTACATTTGTAAGCCTCCTAAGTTGATCGCAGCATTGATTCAATGCCTCTGGTGTATTTCCTCAAAGCTGAGGGAGATTGTTTTCTTTAATTTTTTTTCTCCTTTTGTCATCACCACACAATCCTCGCCATCTATGCACTAATTAAATTGATTGATTTAAGGGTGCAGCTCACTGAGTCCACTCTGGCCGTCGATCACGCTACACACTAAAGGCCATTTACAAGACCCAATTAATCTATACACCAACGCGTTCTTGGGATGTGGGAGGAAACTGAAGTTCCCGGAGGAAACCCACGCAGTCACTGGGCGAACATGCTGTGAGGCAACAGCTCTACAGGCAGCACCACTGTGCCACCCCGTTAATGAGTTATTTGATGCTATCTAACTGTATTTCATTTCTGAGCTACAAATAACTGATTTGGTTATGCTTCTCGTCATAAATGAGAGAGGCACATTTTCTCTTTTTAACGTAATTGGCCATGTCTTTTAAATATCTGGGGCTATGCTAAATCCTAACAACTCTTAATACAATGAAAATTGAATGGACTCAATAAAGGCAGCCAGTCTGCTTCACCTGATTAAGAGAGAAAGAAAGGTCTGCAGATGCTGGTTTACCAAAAAAACCCCCACAAAACACTGGAGTAACTCAGCTAGTCAGTCAGCATCTCTGGGAGGACATGGGTAGGTGACATTTCGGGTTTTCCAGAGATGCTGCCTTACCAACTAAATTACTCCAGCATGTTGTGTTTGTTCACCAGATTAACGTTAGGGAATAAAGATTAAAAAGAGAGGTTTATAGGCAGTAGATTCAGGGAGGTATTCACTGCAAAGGTTCAGCCAGATAGATGGGTGATTGTCAAGAGAGGCAGGCAAGTAGAGCTGGATTCTCCATTTGCTAGCTCCTTTTTAAACATATACTAATTTGGATACTGTGAGGGGTGATGACCTCTCAGGGGCAAATAATAGCAGCAGCAGCAGGACAGTGGCACCGGAAACTGGCTCTGTAGGACAACAAGGTAGGGCTCAGACTAGGCGACCCATAGGGGGGGCTCTATATGCAGGAGTACACACAGGAATCTTTGTGGCTGCAAGCAAGACTCCAAGATGGTTTGTTGCCTCCTGGGTGCGAGGGTCAAGGATGTCTCGAAGTGAGCACAGGATATTCTGAGAGGGGAGGGTGAACAGCCAGAGGACGTGGCCCACATTGGTACCAATGGCATAGGTAGGAAGGGAGAAGAGGTTTTTCAAAGAAAATTCAGGGAGTTGTTTAATAGGTTAAAAAAACAGGACCTCAAGTTTTAATGGTACACAAAAATGCTGGAGAAACTCAGCGGGTGCAGCAGCATCTATGCAGCGAAGGAAATAGGTAACGTTTCGGGCCGAAACCCTTCTTCAAGTTTTAATGTCAGGATTCCACTACCTGTTTCATGTACTAATGAGGCAAGGAATAGTATGCTAATGCAGTTGAATACATGGCTAGAAGGAATGGCTTCATATATATGGATCTTTGGGCTCTCATCCTGGGCAGGTGTACAAGAGGGACAGGTTGTACATAAACTGGAGGTGAATCAATAGCTTTCAAGGCAGGTTTGCTAGTGCGATTCGGGAGGGTTTAAATTAGAGTAGCAAGTCAGTAAATAGAAGGACTAATGGAAAGGGTTTATGGCCAGTAAGTGATAAAGAAAGGACAGGTGTAGATTACGTTCACGGCAAGAACCCTTAACAGCGTTGATGAGAGGCGTAGATTAGATTAGAGAGCCAGAATATTTTTCTTAATTGGAAATGTTAGTTTAGTTTAGAGATACAGCGCGGAAACAGGCCCACAGCGACCAGCGATCCCTGCACATTAACACTGCCCTCCACACATTAGGCACTATTTTTACACTATACCAAGGCAATTATCCTACAAACCTGTACGTCTTTGGAGTGTGCGAGGAAACCAAAGATCTTGGAGAAAACCCACACGGTCACGGGGAGAACATACAAACTCCGTACAGGTAACACCCGTAGTCGGGATCGAACCCGGGTCTCAGGTGCTGCATGCACTATTAGGCAGCAAGTCTTCGCCACCGTGCCACCCGTTAAAAGACGAAGGCATAGCTTTAAGTTGAAAGGTGGAAAGTTTGAAGAAGGTGTGTGGGGCAAGTGGTTTTGCACAGAGAATGGGGTGTACTTGGAACATGCTGCCAATGGGGTGGTGGTGGAAGCAAATATGATAGTGCTGTTTAAGAGACTACATAGGCACGTGGATATGCAGGGTATAGGAAATCACATGCAGGCAAAGGAGAGTTTAACTTGGGATTATGTTCAGCATAATATTTTGGGCTCAAGGGACAATTTATGGATTCTAATGTCTATAGACATGAATTTACTCCAATATGCTAACTTCATGTACAAACTTTTTTTTAAACAGCACGTTACCTAATTATTTAATATCAAACAAAAATGGCAGATGTGAAGCAATATGTCTCACAGTCATGATCCCTGAAACATCACAAATGGATACCTGATACCTCTCCGCCACGCCATCCTACCCTGGAACTCAATGCAGCCATGGAATTGCATGGGAGAGACAATTGCAGAAAAATTCACAGGACTCGGAATAGAAACCAAACTATAGACAATTTCCATTCTACCTCAATTGAGAGCTGTGCAACACATCACTTTTACCATGAATATGCTGACTATTATAAAATGTGATTTCTGCCCCAGAGTCCAGCTCAGTGCTGAAGGTGTGTTATGTCAACATATACCCTGCAAGCCAGAAATGAGTCTTGCTACTCAGTGATGGAGAAAATACAGGGAGTAGGGGTGGAGATCAAGTCAAGTCGTCAAGTCAAGTTTATTTGTCACATACACATACGAGATGTGCAGTGAAATGAAAGTGGCAATGCTCGCGGACCTTTGTGCAAAAGACAAACAACAAAACAACCAAACAAATGATAAACACAATCATAACACACATATTCTTTTACATAATAAATAATGGAAGGAAAAACGTTCTGTAGAGTTAGTCCCTGGTGAGATAGGCGTTTACAGTCCGAATTGCCTCTGGGAAGAAACTCGTCTCAACCTCTCCGTTCTCACCGCATGGCAACGGAGGCGTTTGCCTGACCGTAGCAGCTGGAACAGTCCGTTGCAGGGGTGGAAGGGGTCTCCCATGATTTTATTTGCTCTGGAGTTGCACCTCCTGTTGTATAGTTCCTGCAGGGGGGTGAGTGAAGTTCCCATAGTGCGTTCGGCCGAACGCACTACTCTCTGCAGAGCCTTCTTGTCCTTGGCAGAGCAATTCCCAAACCAGATGGTAATGTTCCCGGACAAGATGCTTTCCACCGCCGCTGCGTAGAAGCACTGGAGGATCCTCGGAGACACTGAATTTCCTCAATTGCCTGAGGTGGTAAAGGCGCTGCCTTGCCTTATGAGTGCTGAGGCGTGTGATGCCCATGTCATATCCTCAGAGATGTGCTCCCAGATATTTAAAACAGTTCACCCTATCCACAGGATCCCCATTTATCCTCAATGGAGTGTCATAATGATCACTAGGGTCATAAAGGAGATATATAAATCTGCACTGGACATGGGGGAGCTATCAGTCATACAGCACAGAAACAGTATTTTTAGTGCAATTTGACCATATTGATTAAGATGCCATCTAAACTATTGCCAATTGCCTATGTTTGATCTATGTCCTTCAAAGCCTTTCCTATCTATATACCTGTCCAAATGTCTTTTAAATGGTGTTATTGTACCTGCCTCAACCAGTTGCTCAGGCAGATCAGAAGGGCGGGACTTTAGAGATACAATGCGGAAACAGGCCCTTTGGCCCACTGAGTGCGCGCTGACCAGCGATCACCCCGTGAACCAGCACTATCCTACACATTGGGGACAATTTTACAACTTTACCGAAGCCAATTAACCTACAAACCCGTATGTATTTGGAGTGTATTTTATCTTTTTTTGTTGTCACCACGCAGTAAAAAAAATTTCAGTTTACTTTTTATTCCATTAAGTACCATTCCGAGTCACAAAACGAAGTAAGATGCTTCAATAAACCTCAAATTTCAGATGCAAAATCAATGACACCCCAGGCGAGGGAAGGTTCTCCAAATCGTGGCAACCAGTGATCAGACCAAGATGATGGCTAAGTTGCCTCTAAACCGTGGCTAGTTGGATTTGACACTACACAACTGGTCTTATACAAAATCTTAGGTAGACAAAAATGCTGGAGAAACTCAGCGGGTGAGGCAGCATCTATGGAGCGAAGGAAATAGACAAAGTTTTGGGTCGAGATTCTTCTTCAGTTTCTCCAGCATTTTTGTCTATCTTCGATTTTCCAGCAACTGCAGTTCCTTCTTAAACATTATACAAAACTATTATCATTTTTTAAAAGATAACTGCATTCCTTTTGCTTGAGGCGTGTAATTAATGCTTTAAAGGCAATTACAAAAATTGTGCAGGTATTAATTGATGACGATACTTGAGAGCCTTCATTATAAAATGAAGTGTTGACAATTAAGACAGAAAGCTGATACCTATCATAAACAAAGCAATTGTGAGAGATTTGGAACAACCACAGCAGAATTGTGTAAGAAAGATGTAATTTAACACATATGACTCTGATATTGGAGTTAACACCATGTTACAAGTTGCAATCTGATTTTTTTTATTTTTCAGTGAACTTGCAGAAAGTAAGAACTACATAACAAAATTAGAAAGCACTTTTCAACAAAGGTAAAGTTTATCGCAGCTGAGTATTTTCTGGCACGATAGACACAAAGTGCTGGAACAGCTCGGCGGGTCAGGCAGCATCTCTGGACCAAAAGGACCAGGTGATATTTTGGGTTGAACTCTTCTTCACGATGAAAAAGTAAGGGGTGGGGGTGGGGGGGGGGGGCGGGGGGGGGGGGGGGGGGGGGGGGCACCGAAGGTGGTACTGGGGGTAGGACAATTATTTTCTTACCTCTAGTTCCACCCCTCTACTTTCAGTCTGATGATGGGTTCCGACCCGAAACATGACCTGTTCCTTTTGATCCAGAGATGCTTCCTGACCTGTTGAGTTCCTCCAGTACTTTGTGTCTATCTTAAATATAAAACAGCATCTGCAGTTCCTTCCTACATGTTTTCTGGGAGGGATTGTTATACAAATTTCCACTGTTCAACTGTGAAGTCTGCGATGTAATAATATTTAATTTGGGAATGAGGGAACTTCTATTTTTGTAGAGGCGCAGCATAGGCATTGCTGTCAAGATTAAGATTTATTTCCCATTCGTAATTCCTCTTGAAAAGGGGCTGTTGGACTGCATGTTACAACCTCTGCAATCCTTGCAGTGAAGGGGCCGCATGTGGTGATAGTTAAAACGTACCAGTATATTGACCCAGTGAAAAAAAAGTTGCAGTGACATTTGACAAAGGGAGGACAGAATATAATGTGGAGATGTGGATACAAGGAACTGCAGATGCTAGTTTACAAAAAAAGACATAAAGTGCTGGAGTTACTCAGCGAGCCAGGCAGCATCTCTGGAGAACATGGATAGGTCCATATTCTCCAGGGATACTGCCTGACCCGCTGAGTCATTTCAGCATTTTGTGTTCTTTTTTTAGACTAAAATAACTGATATAAGGAAGGAACCAGAAAGCTGCAAAAAAAAAAAAAACCTACATAAAAATAGGTTTAAAATCTCCTCCTCTGTTATCAGTGCTAGAGTGACACAGCGGGCCAGGCAGCATCTGTGGTGGGAATGGATAGGCCTTGTTTTGGGAAGGGACCATTTTTCAGGCTGATTGCAGTGTGAGGTGGGTGGGGAGGGAGAAAGCTAGGTGGGGAGAAATCCTGGCGAATGATGTGGATCCAGGTCATGTTTCAGTTTCGGACCCTTCTTCAGACTGATTGGGGGAGGGGAGAGACGCGGTGGTGAGAAGGGAAGAAAACTGGAAGAGGGGAGAGGCAGGATAAAGCTTGACAGGTAATAGATGAGGGGAGTTTTGATCGATGGACAACGACCAGAGATGAAAAAAACAGAAGGTGTGACATCAAAGGATTGAGAATTGAAAATTGTTTAGATAGAGGAAGGAATGTAGGTGAGAGGGGGAGGGGAGAAATAGGTGTGGGCAAAGGGGAGTGAGGGGAGAAAAGAAAGGAGGGCTGGTAAGGGAGGGGAGAATTTTGTAGTTACCTAAAATTGGAGAATTCAGAGTTCATACTATTGAGTTATGTTGCCTGAGGAATATGAGGTGTTGTTCCTCCTGTTTGCATGTTGCTTCCCTCTGGCTTCGGAGGAGCCCAGTACTGGATAGACTATTGACTGATGTCTACTCCAAATCTAGTAAATCTAACTTATCTTGACTATACATCCCACTCAGCCTTTTGCAAAGATGCTATCTCCTACTCTCAATTTCTTCATCTCTGCTGCTCCCAAGATTAGGCTTTCCATTCTAGGATATCTGAGATATCTTTGTTCTTTAGAAAACGTGATTTCTCCCCCGCTCTCTTAGATAGATCCCTCACCCGTGTCTCCTCTGTGTCCCTGTTAAGTGTTCTGCTCTCACTCCTCCTTCCCCCTCCTGCCCCCCACCCCCCCAGATGGAACAAGGATAGACTTCCTCTGGTCCTCACCTTTCACCTACCAGCCTCTGCACCCAACGCATTATCTCTGACATTTCTTTACCTCCAACACGATCCCATCGCCAGTCACATCTACCACCCCACCACACCCCATTCCGCCTTCCGCGGAGACCACTTTGTCAGCAACTTCTTGGTTCACTCATCCAAACCATCCCTTCCCCAATACTTAACCCTGAAAACAGCAAAAGACATGACACTTGCCCCAATACAACCTTCCTCACCTCCATCCACGGACCCCAGCAGTTTTTCTGAGTGAGACAGAGCTTCACGTGCACCTCCTCTAACCTTATCTACTCCATCCCATGTTCCTGATGTGGCCTCCTGGGCATCGACAAGTCCAAGACTCAATGGCCATTTTGCCAAAAACTTGCTCTTGGTCTGCCAAGGCCGACTGGATATCCCGGTTGCGAACCGTTTTAACTCCTCATTTCCATACTGCCATTTCTGTGCTGAGCTTACTTCATTACCGGAGTGAAGCCATGTGCAAACTGAAGGAACAGCACCTTGTATCTCGCTTGGGTAACTTACAACCCTTTCTCACTGGTTTAAGTGTGGGGTGGGGGGTGGTGGTGGTTCTGAAGTGAAGAATTCTGAGGGGCAGGTTCATGACTTGAGCCATTCATCAGAGATAAATTTCAAAAGGGTATTTAAAGGACCAAATTTATACACAGTAAGTTATTTTGCCATTCTAGGAGAATCCCGTGGAACTTTCAGAAATGTCTTTTGGGTTACTTAATTGAATATGCTTATTTGTAAAATACAATAGTAGGGAATGGAGATGAGTATTAATAACGTCTTTCTTTCTGGTCACAGACAGCAAACATCACGGTTGTCTACCCCTTCCGGATCAAGGGACTTTCTTTCAAGTATGTTCTTCTCTAATTTTGTAGAGCAACCCAACAAAATATTCTGCTTTTTTTTACGGGGTTAGATTATTCTGTTTATCCAAAATCAGTGTGCATAAGAATTTGGGTCGCAGAAACAAGGAACTGCAGATTCTGGTTTACAAACAAAGAAACAAAGTACTGGGAGTAACTCCGCACAGCAAGCAGCATCCCTGCATAACATGGATAGATGATGTTTCAGGTCGGGACCTTTCTTCCGATTCTATCTGACTTCAGTCTGAAAAAGGATCCAGACCCAAGTTGTCACCTAGCTATGTTCTCCAGGGATGCTGCCTGATCTGCTGAGTTACTCCAGCAATTTATGTCCTTTTAAGAATTTGGGTCATTGTGTCAAACAAAAAAAACACACCAAAGTGATGCTTTTAGAGAAATTTTTAATGTAGAAAAAATATTAATAAATATTATGTGTAAGTTTCTGCAATCTGCAGTAGCGATGAAAATACAAAACCATGTCCACTATCTGCATTTATTAAATGTTTGCAGTAGTTACAAAGTGCTAGTTTTAGTACAAGTTTTACAGTGTCCTCAATAATGTTTGGGGCAAAGACCCATATATTTATTTGCCTCTGTACTCCACGATTTAAGATATGTAATAGAAAAAAATCACATGTGGTTAAATTGCACATCGTCAGATTTTAATAAAGGCCATGTTTAGACATTTTGGTTTCACCAAGTAGGTGTGTTTATATATATATATATATAGTCCCCCCCCCAGTTCAGGGCACCATAATGTTTGGGACACATGGCTTTACAGGTGTTTGTAATTGCTCAGATGTGTTTAATTGGCTCCTTAATGCAGTATAAGAGAGCTCTCAGCACCTAGTCTTTCCTCCAGTCTTTCCATCACCTTTGGAAACTTTTATTGCTGTTTATCAATATGAGGACCAAAGTTGTGCCAATGAAAGTCAAAGAAGGCCTTATTATACTGAGAAAAAAGAAACATAAACTGTTACCGATATCAGCCAAACCTTAGGCTTACCAAAATCAACTGTTTGGAACATCATTAAGATGAAAGAGAGCACTCGTGACCTTACTAATCGTAAAGGGACTGGCAGGCCAAAGAAGACCTCCACAGCTGATGACAGAAGAATTCTCTCTATAATTTAAAAAACAAACAAACACCTGTCCGACATCAGAAACACTATTCGAGTGTGGATTTGTTAATGACCACTGTCTGCAAAATATTTCATGAACAGAAATACAGAGGCTACACTGCAAGATCCAAACCACTGGTTAGCCGCAAAAAAGGGATGGCCAGGTTACAGTTTGCCAAGATGTACGTAAAAGAGCAAACACAGTCTGGAAAAAGGTCTTGTGGGCAGATGAGATGAAGATTAACTTACAGTGCCCTCCATAATGTTTGGGATAGAGACCCATCATTTATTTATTTGCCCCTGTACTTAACAATTTAAAATTTGTAATAGAAACAATCACTTGTGGTTAAAGTGCTCATTGTCAGATTTTAATAATGGCCATTTTTATACAGTTTAGTCTCAAAACTCATTGGGTGGCACTTCATTCTACACAAGACAGTGATCCCAAACATACTGCTAAAGCAACAAGAGTTTTTCAAAAGAGTCCATTCTTGAGTGACCAAGTTAATCACCCGATCAGAACCCAATTGGGATATGGGGGTCCTTGTTCATCAGTCAATGAAAGTTAGCATGCAGGTACAGCAGGCAGTGAAGAAAGCGAATGGCATGTTGGCCTTCATAACAAGAGGATTTGAGTATAGGAGCAAAGAGGTTCTTCTGCAGTTATATAGGACCCTAGTGAGACTACACCTGGAGTATTGAGTGCAGTTTTGGTCCCTTAATTTGAGGAAGAACATTCTTGCAATTGAGAGAGTACAGCGTAGGTTTATAAGGTTAATTCTTGGGATGGTGGGACTGTCATATGCTGAGGGAATGGAGCGGCTCGGCTTGTATACTCTGGAGTTTAGAAGGATGAGAGGGAATCTTATTGAAACATATAAGATTATTAAGGGTTTGGACACGCTAGAGGCAGGAAACATGTTCCCGATGTTGGGGGATTCCAGAACCAGGGACAACAGTTTAAGAATAAGTGGTAAGCCATTTAGAACGGAGACATGGAAACACTTCTTCCCACAGAGAATTGTGAGTCTGTGGAATTCTCTGCCTCATGACCGGTGGAGGCCGGATCTCTGGAGAGAGCTAGATAGGGCTCGTAAAGATAGCAGAGTTAGGGGTTATGGGAAGAAGGCAGGAACGGGGTACTGATTGGGGTTGATCAGCCATGATCACATTGAATGGCGGTGCTGACTCGAAGGGCCGAATGGCCTCCTCCTGCACCCATTGTCTATTGGGCATGCATTTTATATGCTGAAGAGAAAACTGAAGGGGACTGCCCCCCAAAACATGCATAAGCTAAAGATGGCTGCAATACAGGCCTGGCAGAGTACCATCAGAGAAGACACCCAGCAACTGGTGATGTCCATGAATCGCAGACTTCAAGCAGTCATTGCATGCAAAGGATATGCAACAAAATACTAAACATGACTACTTTCATTTGCATGACATTGCTGTGTCCCAAACATTATGGTGCCCTGAAATGGAAGGACTATGTATAAGCACAGCTGTAATTTCTACATGGTGAAACCAAAATGTATAAAAATGGACTTTATTAACATCTGACACTGTGCACTTTAACCACATGTGATTTTTGCAAATCTCAAATTATGGAGTACAGAGGAAAATAAATAAATGATGGGTCTTTGTCCCACACATTATGGAGGGCTCTGTAGTTGCAATTTATTACAAATGTTATATTAATCCTGCAAGTTTGTCTACTTAATAGGTTTACTTTCTTGATTGACTTGTGCAATGAGCTCCGTGCGTGTTTTTCAGCAGTGCCTTTACATCAGCACAAATAAATGCAACATTGTTCTTAGTTTTAGCTGCTGGGGGCACTGTGCAGTACTGACCCTGTATGTCTGCATAATACCACCTAGAGGCTGAAACAGGACTTACAAGACTAAAATAATCAGTCAAAAATAAAATACTCCATGAGTTACTGACATACGTTTTCTATGAATTGATTGTGGCGCGGCGATAAGCCTGAAATGAAGGCCAGGTGCCAGGTATTTCGGGAGGACTTTTATTAGGCGTTGTTCTCTTATCCAGTCGGGTCTGCAAGAGAACAATCGCGCCTAAACCCCTGCCCTTTATCCCTGTAGTTAAGGGCCGCCCCCGAACTAGTCCATTCTCGTGCCGAGGGGTTCGATAGTGGAATGGCCTGACCCTTGGGACCCGCCACAGGACCCCCCTCTCCAGAACAGGAGGCACGAAGCGCACCCGACCGGACCGCATACGGAAGTCGGCCTACAGAGGGGCCTGCGGAGGCACAGGTGGAGGGAGCCGCGAAGAGGGGCGACCTCGTGGCCGAGGCTGGGCAAATGTTAAAGCCAACAGGTGAGCCATGGCCAACCACAGCTCAAAGGTGAACTATGGCTCCCGGTCCAAGAAGATGTCCACCAGCACCCCAAAGCGAGCAAACCAGTGCGCGGACAATGCACGAGTGCAAGTATCGGCCAGTGTTATGGCCTCCGGCCACCGTGTGAAGCGGTCCACCATCGTGAGGAGGTGGGTGATGCCCCGGGACGGCGGGAGAGGCCCCACAATGTCCACGTGGAGGTGGTCGAACCACCGGCGTGGTATACCGAACTCCTGGAGGCGCGCCCGGACATGGCGCTGGATTCTTGCCGTCTGGCACTGAATGCAGGTGTGGGCCCAGTGGCCAACCTGCTTGCGCAGACCGTGTCACATGAATCGAGCAGCCACAAGTGCCGTCGTCGCCCAGATGGATGGGTGAGCCAGCCCGTGGATCACGTCAAGAACCCTCCGGCGGCAGGGACGATGGGGCGCGGTTGACCGGACGACACATCGCACAGTATTGTTCCTCCAGTGCTGAGAGGGACATCCACAAGCTGCAGGCTGGAGATGGCAGATTGGTAGGCGGGCATCTCACCGTCTGTGAACTGAGCCTCCGCCAGGGCAGAATACTCAATGCCGGGAGCCACCTCGAAAACGGCATAGACGGCGGGGCGGGACAACATGTTGGCCCCCCGGTTCTTCTTCACCTCGATGAAGCGGATGGAGGTGGTGTACTCTGAGATGTACGCCAGCTGCCGTGCTGACCAGGGGTCGGAAACCTTTGCCAGGGCGAACGTGAGCGGCTTGTGGTCCGTGTAAGCATAAATGGGCGGCCGTCTAGGAAGTAGCGGAAGTGGCGCACCGCGAGGTACAGAGCCAGGAGCTCGCGGTCGATTACGCTGTACTTCATTTGGGTGTGGTTGAGGTGCCGGCTGAAGAAGGCCAGGGGTCACCAACCCCCGTCCGTCGGTTGTTCCAGCACAGCACCAACCGCCGACTCCGAGACTTCCACCTTGAGAGCAGTGGGGGCATCTTCCTGTGGGTGCACCAGCAGCGCAGCCCGAACAAGGGCCTCCTTCATACCGTCAAATGCCGCCACCGCCTTGTTGGTCCATTCAACGTCCTTACGCCTACCCACCAGAAGATGATACAGCGGCCACAAGATGTATGATGGCACGAAATGGTGATAAAAGGCCACCATGCTGACGAACTCCTTCAGGTTGCGCACCGTGTATGGAAGGGGAATCCGGCAGATGGTGTCGACCCTGTCCGGCAGGGGAACCGCGCCTTGTGAAGTTACGCGGTAGCCGAGGAAGTCGATGGTGGTCACCCCAAACCGGCACTTGGCGAGGTTGACAGCCAAACCATGCTCGCTGAGCCGCTGACAGAGCTGCCGGAGGTGGGCACAGTGCTCCTGCCGCGAGCGGCAGGCCACCAGGATGCCGTCGAGGTAGACGAACGCAAACTCGAGACCACGACACACCCCGTCCAATAACCGTTGAAATGCCTGCGGTGCATTCTTAAGGCCGAACGGCATCCGCACAAACTCATACAGCCCAAACGGCGTAATGATTGCCGTCTTGGGCACATCCTCCGGGTGGACCGGGATCTGGTTATAGCCCCGAACCAAATCCACTTTAGAGAAAATAGAAGCCCCTGCCAAATGGGCATTGAAGTCCTGGATGTGGGGCACGGGGTATCGGTCTGTCTTCAGAAGGAAGTCAACGATGAAATCTGAGCATGGTTGCAAGTAGCACTTGAAATTCTTTCTAACCACATGTTTAATGCTGTTTGTTGAGGTTGTTAATTGCAGTGTTAACCAGCATTATGTTGTTTAGGTGGACACAAAATGCTGGTGTAACTCAGCGGGACCGGCAGCATTTCTGGAGAGAAGGAATGGGTGACGTTTCGGGTCAACACCCTTCTTCAGACTGAAGTCAGGGGAGTGGTCGGGACAGAGATAGAATATAGTCGGAGACAGTGAGACGGGTGGGAGAACTGGGAAGGGAGAGGGAATGGAGAGAGAGGAAAAGCAACGGGTATTTGAAGTTGGAGAAGTCAATGTTCATACCGCTGGGGTGTAAGCTACCCAAGCGAAATATGAGGTGCTGTTCCTCCAATTTGCATGTGCCTCACTCTGACAGTGGAGAACGCCCAGAACAGAAAGATCAATGTGGGAATGGGAGGAGGACTTAAAGTGCCGAGCAACTGGGAGATCAGGTAGGTTAAGACGGACTGTGTGGTGTAGGTGTTCAGCGAAACAATCGCCGAGCCTGCGCTTGGTCTCGCCGATGTACAGGAGTTGACACGTGGAACAGCGGATGCAGAAGATGAGGTTGGAGGAGGTGCAAGTGAACCTCTTCCTCATTTGAAAAGAGTGTTGGCGTCCTTGGATAGAGTCGACGGGGGATTAAAGGGACAGGTGTTGCGTCTCCTGCGGTTGCAGGGGAAAGTACCAGGGGAGGTGGTGTGTTGGGTGGGATGGGACGAGTTGACCAGGGAAGCAGAAAAGGGTAGAGATGGGAAGATGTGGTCAGTAGTGGGATCCAGTTGGAGGTGAGAAAATGTTGGAGGATTATATGCTGTATGCGACAGCTGATGGGATGGAAGGTGAGGACAAGGGGGACTCTGTCCTTGTTACGAATAGGGGGAGGGGGAGCAAGAGCACAGTGTTAATATGTTGTGTTGTGTAGCCCCTTTAATGACACCGTAAATGTTTGGGCAACCTAATTGTCAATCAAAATCTTAATGATCATTGGAGATGCTGCTCCTTTTGTATCCTTCAATTCTTCTACCAAGAAGGCACTAAACCAATGTTTCTGCATGTTGTGGGATAAACCATCATTACCCCTGTGTTGGCCATTTTAAAAGCTCCGTAGAAACAATAATATGTAGGGCAAACTATGCCACTCTAACACTAGCTTTCTTATCCTTCTTGGCATAGAGACAAGATACAAGTAAGCATCTGGCTTGTAGATTACATTGCAAAATGCAGTCATGAAGTGCACTTTATTAAGTTTTTGTTTTCTTTCTGAGTTACTTTGTCGCATGACGCTACATACATGCAAATATTCTTAACTGCAATTGTACCATATTCATATTTCTTCCACTTACTTACGCACCATTGAAATCAAGGGCATTTGTATACCATTTTACTTGGAACCTTTCTTTTCGCAAGACTATAAATGAATGTATTTTATTATTTTCTTCCTTCTATAATTATCAAGCTTTTACAATCCAGACTAAGTTTTACCTAATCACTACCTCCTGACTAACTTTAACTACTTGTTTTAACCTTATTGCCGCTTGACCTTGAAGCAGAGATAACCTGTTTGAAATGTGATTACTTGTTTTTAAAATAATCCATTCTGGATGGAGGTGGATTGGGGGAAAATCAGCTTTCAGTGCCTTATGATATGAATTATTATTTTCTGTGCATTTGGGCAGCAAATGAATTTTGCAGCTGTGATTTAAATTTGAATGGCATTTCTGTTGGAGCTTAAAAAAAAATAACTGAAAATGAGAATAGAAAAACATTCAGTCTTTCCAAATTTCTTGTTATTCAATTCTTTATCCCTGCCAGTCCTGGCTCAAACACATATACCATTACTTGTTAAACTCGAATATTTTTGCATTGGAGTCGACTGTTTCAGAAGTTTTTGCATTTTCAGTTAACTTTTTTATGACTTCCTGAGCTCATAATTATATTCCTGCTTCCCATAAACTATTTCTGCTTTTATCCGGTAGATTCATTTGAAGTTTTAAAACTTGGATTATATCCGCAAATACTATAAAAACAGTGTGTTTGGTTGTATAAGGGTAATGCCCAGACTTATGTCTCCTCTGCAGTGCAACCAGATAGCAAAAAGAACATTGGTTTTGTTGGGTATCTTTGAGGGTCACTGAAAACTTACATTGCAGATACCACGTTGAGCATTTTCATATTTATGTGAAAATCATTTAACTTCCTTGGTCCAATTACAGTTATTGTCTCTATAGTTCAATGATCTAAAAGCATGAACAATCAATACAAGCTTTCTTTGAATCCTAACCATTACACCTTGATATAGTTTTAGAGATTATAATTGTAATTCATTTATTAGCCAAGTATGTAAAAACCTACAAACTTGCATGTCTTTGGAATGTGTGAGGAAACCAGAACACTGTGGAATTCATTGCCACAGAAGGCTGGGGAGGCCAAGTCAATGGATATTTTTATGGCAGAGATAGATAGGTTCTTGATTTGTACGGGTGTCAGGGGTTATGGGGAGAAGGCAGGATTATAGAAGTTGGGAGGACATGTTACATAGAAACATAGAAACATAGAAATTAGGTGCAGGAGTAGAGGCCATTCGGCCCTTCGAGCCTGCACCGCCATTCAATATGATCATGGCTGATCATCCAACTCAGTATCCCATACCTGCCTTCTCTCCATACCCCCTGATCCCCTTAGCCCAAGGGCCACATCTAACTCCCTTTTAAATATAGCCAATGAACTGGCCTCAACTACGCTCTGTGGCAGAGAGTTCCAGAGATTCACCACTCTCTGTGTGAACTTATTACAATTGTATAAGACGTTGGTGAGACTGCATTTAGAATATTGTGTTCAGTTCTGGACACCATGTTATAGCAAATAAATTGTCAAGCTTGAAAGAGTTCAGAAAAGATTTACGAGGTTGTTGCCAGGACTAGAGGGTGTGATGTATCGGGAGAGGTTAAGTAGGCTGCGTCTCTATTCCATGGAGCGTAGGAGAATGAGGGGAAATCTTATAGAGGTGTACAAAATCATGAGAGGAATAGATCGGGTAGATGCACGGAGTCTTTCACCCAGAGCAGGGGAATCGAGGACCAGAGGACATAGTTCAAGGTGAAGGGGAAAAGATTTAATAGGAATCCGAGGGGTGACTTTTTCACACCAAGGGCGGTGGGTGTATGGAACAAGCTGCCAGAGGAGGTAGTTGAGTCTGGGACTATCCCATCGTTTAAGAAACAGGTGGATAGGTACATGGATAGGACAGGTTTGGAGGGTTAGGGACCAAGCGCAGGCAAGTGGGACTAGGGTAGCTGGGACATTGTTGGCCGGTGTGGGCGAGTTGGGCCAAAGGGCCTTTTTCCCACTGTATCACTCTATGACTGACTCTAATGGGGCTAAGAGGGAAAATAGACAGTAGGTGCAGGAGTAGGCCATTCAGCCCTTCGAGCCAGCACCGCCATTCAATTCCACAAAAACCCAAAATTCCACCGACCCTGGTTGTGTGGCAATAAATTACATCTATCAATCAATGTGATCATGGCTGATCATCCGCAATCAGTACCTCGTTCCTGCCTCTCTCCTTATCCCCTGACTCCGCTATTTTTAAGAGCCCTATCTAGCTCTCTCTTGAAAGCACCCAGAGAACCTGCCTTCACCACCCTCTGAGGCAGAGAATTCCACAAACTCACCATTCTGTGAGAAAAAGTGTTTCCTTGTCTCCATTCTAAATGGCTTACTCCTTATCCTTAAACTGTGGCCCCTGGTTCTGGACTCCCCCAACATCGGGAACATGTTTCAGCCATGATTGAATGGCAGATTCAACCCATCAGCCACGATTGAATGGCAGAGTAGACTTGATGGGCCCACTGGCCTAATTCTGCTCCTATCACTAATGAACTGGTGAACACATGGAAAAAAAGCCACACACTTACAGGGAAGAGAACATCCAAGCTCCGCACAGGCAGCACATGTAGTTAGGATCGAATCACCAAGATTGCGGTTATTAAAGATGGATAGATAGCAGCACATTTAGAAAATGGTGAAATCCCCACGAATCTTATAGAATTTTTCCCACTAATATATCTGGACTTACAGAAGGTAATATAAGAGATTAGTATACAAACTTAAAGCAGTGCATTGGGGCATTGATGTGGTAGAGAACTGCACAACTGACCTGTGACTTTGGGGTCAGGCTGACACCCCAGCTATTTCAATATAATAATGTGTGAGGGAATTGAAGCAAATCTCCAAGTTTGCGGATCCTACCAGTGTTAGGTGTTGTAGGAGACTGCAAGGTGACTTGGAAAGGCTGGGTGAGTGGGCAAATGTTTGGCAGATTTTTAAAATCCATTTTTGGTCAAAAACGAGAATTATATCGTGGCCGATGGGAAAGGGGGAGATGCAGCGAGACCTGGGTTCATAATAGATTGAAGGTAGGCATGCAGGTGGTCGAATGGCATGTTGGCTTTCATAGCAAGAGGATTTGGTAGGAGCAAGGTTTACAAGGGTCTTGGTGAGACCACACCTGGAGTATTGCGTAGTTTTGGTCATCTGAGGAAGGACATTATTGCCTAGAGGGAGTGCAGAGACAGTGTTCACCAGACTGATTTTGTCAGGACTGTCTTAAATAAGAACTTGGTTTATACTCTCTAGATAGGAGATTGAGAGGGGATATGACAAAATTCTTATAGGCTAGATGAAAGAATATATGTTGGGGAAGTCCAGGACAAGGGGTCACATAAGGATAAGGGGGAAATCCTTTAAAACCGAGATGAGGAGAACTTTTTTCACACAGAGTGGTGCTTTCAACCCTCTTTACTTTGGCACCATCTATATGTAAGAGGGAGTTAGATGGGATAGGGGACACAAAATGCTGGAAGCAGGTACGGGATACTGCGTTGGACAGGCATGATCATAAATGGCGGAGAGGCTCAGGGCCGAATGACCTGATTTCTGTTTCGACTCCAGACCCTTCTAATATTATTACTGATCTATATACTGCACAATGACCTGTTTGTACTGCAGGTTCACTATTGTGAAAGAATTTGGTTCCCACCTTGTACCAAAATTATATTTTATTTTTAAATCTCACGAGAACTATACGGTATTAATAAGTTTCATAATAGATTTAATATTGGTCACTTCTTTCTTCTGGTAAGTTTACAAAGAGTTGTTTATTACTGTCATGTCTACTAAGGTACAGTGAAAAGCTTTTGTCAAAGAAAAGACTATATATGATATGATATGACAATATATGATATGACTTTTACTTGACGCTTTCAACCATCTTTATCATTAAGTACACAACTGAGTTATGGTCCTCAAATTAATTTCAAGAAGATTGAATACATATGATGGTTGCCAATCAGAAAATCTAAACTCTAACATTGGCGCTGTGCAAAGCAGATGATGCTCTATCATTTGTGTGTTCAATGCACTGCCCTCTTCCTTCCTAAAATTGGAAATACCCAACTGGATGCAAGCTTGCACGCTATTTTTATTGACCAAAATGGAAAGTATTAGATTGATTATGCATTATTCACCTGACTCAGTTTTCCTTATCATTGTAGACAGTACCACTCTTCAGTTTGTACAACCATTGATGCTTGCTCTCGGTTTTAAAGTTCCCTGTTTTCAATTTACAAATACGTTTTTGATCCTGAGACCTGGCTGTTACCACATGAATTGTGTGTGATTTTTGACTTATAATCAAGTTGCACAATTTCCAAAATCCCATTATCCAACAAATCTTCATAATTTATTGCATGTTGGCTTGGATTAAGACACGTTACACAGTGGTTTTTATATTTTCCCTAATACTACTGGGTGTTCTTTAAGTGCATTTCTCACTCCAACATTTTCCAGTCTTGATGCCAAATGAATCAACCCTGTAATTGCCAGAATCATTACATTTTCAACATAGAATGATTCATCTCCTGACTCCTGAAACCTTTCCACGATCTTCAAGGCAAATCAGGATTGTGATGGAATACACTCCAGTTGCCCAATAGAATACAGTTCAAAAGAGTCAAGAGTATTTAATTGTCACATAGATTGTGTATGATCTACAAAATGCACTCCAGCAATTTGAAAAGTCAGCTTCAACAACATTTCACAGACCCACAATTAATACTACTTTTGAAGATAAGAAAGCACATATGCATAACATCTAGTTTAACAGAAACACAGTAGCGTCCTTTCGTTTAGATGACATGCATAGTACATGGAATTAAGGGCCTGTGGAGGGAATTAAGGGCCTGTCCCACGAGCATGTGACCTGGATGCGGCAAGCACGACCAAACAGGAAGCGGGGGCCGCGCGGAGGTCGAGTGATCCCCGTACAGGGCCAGTCCCACCAGCATGCGCCTGCATGCGGCGAGCGCGACCAATCCAGAAGCGGGGGCCACGCGGAGGTCGAGTGAGTGACATGAAGTTCGAGCGAAGTTCGCTGGAAGTTCGCGTGTGACGTACGGCGTCAAGACGTGCGTACGCCGTTGAGATGCTGTGTATGCCCGTCGAGGTGGTGCGTACGGCGTCGAGGTGGCTGAGGGCCGGCAGGCCGCTCCCGTGCGGAATTTTTGAACCTGGTCAGTTTTTCGGAGCCCTGCGCGACATCGGGACCAGCGCCACACAACTCCATACGGCTCCGGCGAGCGAAGTGGGACCGGGCCTGCGAGGCCGTGCGGCTCAATCGACCACGTTAGGTTGCGCTTGCCGCATGGAGTCGCATACTCGTGGGACAGGCCCTTAAATGTTTATTGTGTGGATGAGGTGCCTTCAAGCAGGCTGAAAAATGATGTGTGTTGGATCAACACTCATCCAGGCAGTTGGATATTATGCCATTGCATTCCCAATTAGAGCCTCACAAATGGTTTAAAGGCTTTTAAAAATCAGGCAGTGAGTCATCATCGGCGGTCACTATGACTGTCCACTCATGGAGGACGCCTGTGCGTGACTTTGTTTAACGTGAGGAGACTGGTGCACAGACAGCAACCACACGGTCCCTGACAGATCTGGGCCAGGATCCAGTGGCATGGCATCGAAGACGACCAGGGACGCTTTTCTGCTGCAGCCTTCGTCCACCTTCCCAGCTCCACTAAAGTCAGTCATCATCCTCCGCCTGTTCCATCGTTGAGGTCTTGGTTGGATTGCTCTTTGTCAGAGACTTCCCCCTCGACTTTACCGCCATGGATGACCCTACCAGGAGCATAGCTCCAGACGGCATTGCTCTCAGGATCTCAGGACCATAGAAGCTTCTCCAGCACGTCAAGGTGACAATCCACGGAGAAGCAGGCAGTGAGTATTGCAGGGTACACTGCATTGATCTGTCCTTGTAGCTACTGTATCTAAGTGCTTGTTCCCATTGAGTTTCTGGTTGCCCTCCAGGATGTTGTTGAAGGTGGTTAATGCCATTGCATGTCAAGCATAGATGGTTACAATCTCATTAGTTGAATATTATGGTTATATTCTGTTATTTCTTTAAATATAAACATTAGATGAAATTAAACACATACTCCTTGGGCTCTGAAGTGAGAGTGCTACCAATTGAGCCAGTGTTAACAAAGTATGGAGTGAATCATGCATTATTTCAGAACACTTTTTTATTTTAACATGGGAAATGAGCCGCAGACTTTAGGATGAGTTGAGCAGGAGAAACTGGAAAATGTCCATTTCTGAACTATTAAATCGAGTTTGATGTTTTGGTTATAATTGGGCCAAAGCTAAATGTATATGTAAGAAAACATTTCTCGGGTAACTGGAATTGCAATATTAAGTAATTATTCTTCATCTCATTGTGGAGACTAGTTTTAATAAACCAAGACATCAATATAATTTCCCTTTTGTGTAAAAATGAAAGAATCATTTATTTTTACTGGCAAGAAACAGGGTTATTTAATAAGAAAATATTAATTTGTATTAATTATGACATTTATTAATTTATTCTGTACATATATGATTTGAGAATTAAGGGACAGAAGTTTAGGGGTAACATGAGGGGGGACTTCTTTACTCAGAGAGTGGTAGTTGTGTGAAATGAGCTTCCAGTGGAAGTGGTGGAGGCAGGTTCGATTTTATCATTTAAAATAAATTGGATAGGTATATGGACAGGAAAGGAATGGAGGGTTATGGTCTGAGTGCAGGTAGATGGGACTATGTGAGAATAAGTGTTCGGCACGGACTAGAAGGGCCGAGATGGCCTGTTTCCGTGCTATAATTGTTATATGGTTATATTTTGTATACTGGTTTTATTCTGAAAAATGACAATGCATAATGTATCTTCAAATGTTAAAATAATTATTTTGATTACTTTTTAGCACCTTCCTTGAAATCAGCGATGTATTCTTCCGTTCCACTGTCAAGACCATCCTCCACTGAAATGTATGTTATCTTAAAATGGTGGCCTTAATCGCTCTTCACTCTCTAGGTTCCCAGTCAGATGACCCTTGCTGTTCTCCAAGCCAAGATCAGCCTTTAACATGCTCTAACCCAACTTGACCACTGATGCTGTGCCTTTTATCCCACCATAACTGGACCAGATATACCCCCAGATCCATGCCTGGAATAGACCCGCAATTTTATGTTGTGCAGTCTACCATGGTGCGGCCTGCAATGTGAAACATACATGTCCTTTCAGTAGCACCAAGCATCCTGAGCAATTGTGCGGATGCTAAATCTTTACCAGCAGGTCATCATGCAGCCGTCTGATGATTATTTAGGTCATGGGCCTGTGTTTTTAAAAATCCATAAGTGCTTGAAGGCCGGGGTATGAACGTTACTGAATGAGCACTCCATTTTAAAGAAAATAACAATAAAATCCAGGAGATAGGTCAGGACTGGGGATGATGTTTTGAGCGGCAGGACATATGATATATTATATATCAGGTATACAATCGGGACTAGTGGTCAAGATAGAAGTTAGAATATTGCCTGATGAGAGAGAAAGGGGGAAGTCATCAGATTGCGATCATGTGAATTTAACATTGTTAGCAAGGTGGAGTTGGCTGAAGGTGGTGGGTGAAGGGGAGGTAGGAACAATGTTGGAATGTTTGAGAGTTCCAAAGGAATGTATTTGAGTAATCACTTTTCCATTTGAGCTGAGGTTTCACAAAGTCAGACAGCAATCATGAACTGATTCCACAGTTGCTCTGGGAATGATGCCATTAGGTTTGTGACTTGTACTGGAAATATGCAGATACAAATTTTATGATTCATGATCGCAAATATTTAGTTGTATTTCTGTAATAGCATGATTCAACCTGAAAACCACCACAATCGCATTCCACTGTGGGAGAAATTGATTTTCGCATGTAGATAAAAAGGAAGAAAAAAACAACCCACCTGAATGTTTAGGCTGGTGGGCTTTAATGGAAATAAATAACTAGACTGCAAAGGGAACCCACTAAATAATTTTGGAATGGAAAGTAAAACATTTACATTGAAATTATTTTTAACAACATTCAAATGCATAAATATTCAGAGATAGGATTTTACAATGGTTAATTTACCAGACTGATGTTCCAGGGACTGGATACTTGATCTGGTATCCTGTGTTCAAATCCACGTGTGGGGAAAATTAAGTTAACTTTAAAAAATATTTCTGTTGAATGGTGACTGGTGTCTTTCAAGGAAGAAAGTTTCTTGTTCTTAACTGTCATACATGTAACCATGTGAGAAATGGAAATGGGGTTAATCAGTGCGGAAACTGGCCCTTCGGCCCACTGAGTCCCCGCCGACTAATGATCACCACGTACAATAGCACTATCTTAAAAATAGCCGAGTCAGACGTTATATGGGGAGAAGGCAGGAACAGGGTACTGATTGTGTATGATCAGCCATGATCGCATTGAATGGCGGTGCTGGCTCGAAGAGCCGAATGGCCTACTCCTGCACCAATTGTCTATCATACATACGTGGGACACTTTCCAATTTTACCAAAGCCAATTGACCTACAAACCTGTATGTTTTTGGAGTGTGGGAGGAAACAGGGGCACCCGGAGAAAACCCACGACACAGGGAGAACGTACGAACTCCGTGCAGATGGCATCTGTAGTCAGGATCGAACCCAGGTTTCTGACACAATAATGCAGCAACGTTACTGCTGTGCCAATGTGCTTCCCTCATTAAATGCCCAGTGAAAATCTACTGTGTTTATGGGTATTCAGGGAGACAGAATAAATGTTGACTTTGCAACACAGCCCCTGATTAAAATAGCCCATTATTGTTGATTTAAATCTTTTTATTTGAATTTCACAGCAGTTTGCATACATACAATGATAACAGACAGTGACAGTCAAGGCATAATTGTGCAACAGTATGTAAGCGACCCTCAAAGCCCTTAACCTTACCCACCTTCAACCCACCCGAATCAGGTCGGAACCAAATGGGGACAAACAACACTCACATACATACACATCCACACAAATATGGTAAGATAAACTAAACAAAAAGTATTAAAAAGAAAAAAAAAGGGGGTCACTAATAACAGTAAGCAGTAGAGCAGAACAATGGTGGAGAGCACTCCGTCCTCTTCCGAGTCCGGGGACAAGTTGAGAGAGTTAACAAGTTCCAAGAAAGGGTTCCATGTATCTAGGAATGTCTTGGTAGAGCCTTTGAGAGAGAACCTAAGTTTTTCAAGCTTTAAATTGTAAAGCACCTCCTTAATCCAGCGGGTGTGTGTCGGGGGACAGGTGAGCCTCCAGTTAAGCAAGATCAGTCTCCGGGCTAACAAGGTTGTAAAAGCTAGAACCCGTTTCACCGCAACAGAGAGGTTGGTGTTGGGAGGGGTACCGAAAATGGCTGACAGTGGGTTTGGAGGAATAGTCTGGCCGTAGGCTCTGCTTATCAAGTCGAAAGCACTCCTCCAAAAGGCTGCTAGCTTAGGGCAAGACCAAAACATATGGCTATGGTTGGCAGGAGATTGATTACATCTGTTGCAGGTGTCCCTAACAGCGGGGTAAATTCTAGATAATCTTGCATTTGTGTAGTGGACTTTGTGAAGGACTTTGCATTGGATTAGGCCATGACGGGCACATATGGAGGAAGAATGGGTCAAGTCCAAGGCAGAGTCCCATTGCTGGTCTGTTAGTTTCGTATTCAGCTCACCCTCCCACGCAGCTTTTAATGAGGTATGAGGTTTCAATATAACCGACCCTAACAAGTTATACAAAACAGAGATGCATTTCTTCCGGTTGGGATCTAGAGCTAAGATGGTATCGGTCAGGGTTTCAGGGGGGCGATTTGGGAAATGGGGGAATGTCTTCTTCACAAAATCCCTAATCTGGAAAAAACGAAAAAGGTGGGAGTTTGGGAGGCTATAGTTGGACGAGAGCTCCGCAAAAGACGAAAAGATGCCACCCTTGTATAGGTATTTGATACTACTAATACCGTTGTTATGCCTGGTTTTGAATGCGTGGTCTGTACTTGAAGGTTTAAAGATGTATTTCCAGAGTTGACTCCATATCTTGAGCGAGAGGGACACAATTGGGCCAGCACCCACAGATGTTATAGGAAGGGGGAGTTGGGAGCATAGGACAGACCGCAACGGGAGATGTGAACTCGCCTTTTCGATGTGTACCCAGGTCGGTAGGTGGTCGCAATCATCATTCATCCAATACAGGAGTTTTTGCAAGTTAGCTGCCCAATAGTATCGCCTAAAGTCAGGAAGTGCCAAACCGCCGTCACTCTTAGGAGACTGCAGTATCGCCTTTCGGATTCTAGCCGGTTTGCTACTCCATAAATTTTAGATATTGTCCTTTCTAATTTATCAAAAAAAGATTTAGTGATAAGTATAGGGACGTGCTGGAAAAGATACAGGAATTTGGGTAGGACGACCATCTTGACCTGATTTATCCGGCCCACGAGGGATAGCGGTAAAACTGACCAGCGGTCAAAATCTCTTTCAGCTTTCTCAACCAGAGGCAGAAAGTTTGTGCGGAACATATCAGATAAGGGTGTTGTGATAAAGACGCCGAGGTAGCGAAACCCGTCCTCTGCCCATTTGAATGAGGTTAAAGAGCGAGGGAGCTGCTTAGCCAATGAGTTAATCGGTAATAGCTCACTCTTTTGGTAGTTACGTTTATAACCAGAATAGGCGCCAAACCATTCTAAAATATTCGTAATCACAGGGAGAGAGCTGACTGGGTTCGAGATGTACAGGAGCAGGTCATCCACATACAATGAGACTTTATGAGTTGTGTCGAACCGTGTAATACCGTTAAAGCCCTTCTCTGAGCGTAACCAGACCGCCAAGGGCTCTATCGCGACAACAAACAGAAGTGGTGATAACGGGCAACCCTGTCTGGTACCTCTCTGAAGGGGGAAGTGGGGCGACAGTGTGTCATTTGTTTGTACTGAGGCCACCGGGGACGAGTATAATAGACTGACCCAAAGAATAAAACTGTTACCGAGGCCAAACCTGTCCATCGCCTCATATAGGTACCTCCACTCGACCCTGTCAAAAGCTTTTTCAGTGTCGAGGGAGACCACTATCTCCGGGGTCTCACTACTCGGTGAATGGATGATGTTAAGGAGACGCCTAGTATTGTGGGAAGACTGTCGGCCTGGTATGAACCCTGTTTGGTCTAACGAGATAATAGAGGGCATCACTCGTTGAAGACTGAGCGCAAGGGCTTTAGAGAGGATTTTGAGATCCACATTCAGGAGTGAAATTGGTCTATAGCTACTACAAAGCAGGGGATCTTTCTCCTTTTTAAGAATTAGGGAGATAGTAGCCCACGACAAGGTGGGCGGTAGGCGACGATGTAAAAACGCCCCATTGTACATATCTCTCAGGACTGGTGCGAGGAGAGCAGAGAAACCTTTGTAATATTCTACAGTGAAGCCGTCAGGGCCGGGTGACTTTCCGCTTTGTCGCGATGTGATGCAGCCCATTATTGTTGATAAACATTTTGTTGTTAAATACTGTTAGAATTTGAATTTTGGCGGTTTCCTTTGACAATGAGATCTCATTCTTTAATGCATGTAGTAAAACATGCATTAAATCATGTAGTAAAACAGCTAAATATATTTTCCCTCTCAGGGCTCACAAGATGGAGATTGATGGAAGACCAAGTTCTTCAGGGAAGGTAAGTGTGCACAAGAGATAGTCTGGAACATGGGATGCAATACCATTTGTACCATGAACGTGGCCTTCTAGTTTTGGAGATGGACACAAAATGCTGCAGTAACTTAGTGGAACAGACAGCAACTCTTGATAGAAGGAATAGGTCTCGACCGGAAATGTCACCCGTTCCTTCTATCCAGAGATGCTTTCTGTCCCGCTGAATTACTCCAGCATTATGTGTCTATCTTCGATATAAACCAGCACCTGCAGTTCCTTCCTACACAGTTCTCATTTTGGAATCTGTTTCTTGTAAATGGCAGGGTAAAGGCAATCATAGGATTTCCATATAGAAGATATATAATGATGCGTATCATGAAAAATGTGTGCTGAATATAATTAAAATTGTGTATAGTTTCTCTTTAGTTTAGTAGCAGTGTTGAAGAATTTAGATTTGAGGACTAGCATCTGCTAAGGAAGTAATAGGGACAGTGTGATTTCCCTTTCCACTTCATTTACCCATGTTTACTGTGTTTTTCCATTATATTTATATTAATTTGAGATCTTTGGTTGAAAAACTTAAAACAAATAGACCTCGATTCTAATTACTGCCTTGAGCTGTTGTTTTCAAGGGCAATTATGATTTTGTTTTGAGGAAGAACAATTTATTACATTTCTGCATTTCCCTTACTTTTGATCTTTTTGCCATGTATACAGTCTGATTCATCTATGGGTCCACCCAGATTGTCATTATTAAGTCCCCCCAAGGATGGAAGAATGGGTAAGTGGCACTTTAAAAAAATATAAACTTAGGTTAAGTTCAAGGAGATTTGAGTTGATTGCTAACTTCATTTGAATTTAAAGGTATACAAAGTGAACCTTAAAGGTAATGCATTGCAACAGACTAGAGCTTTCCAAGGATAATAATTGTGTAGTCACGAGTCAGTTAATTTAGGTTTCCCGTTTCTCTGCTCCACCGGCACGAACAAGACTCTGATTGCTTGCTGAAATGGTTCTTCCTTGTGTATTCCTAGGCAGTGGGCTTCATGGACATGGAGAGCCTGACTGCCAAAGTCAACTCATAAACTGTTGTTTTAAAATTTACATTACTGGTTAGCTATGCAGAGCAGAACCGCTTGGAAATATTTAGCCCAGGGCACTAACATTAATGATAGTAACTGAAACCACAGGGAACCGTCATATTACATTATCAGTGCTCGGCCTTGATGATACTATCGAAAACATTTGAGTGCATGCCAGAAGACGGGGGAATGATTGGAGGAAGGCAGCAGTAATCAGTCTCTCTTGCCAATTAATTTATGAAAGGAAAATCATGTTTTCAGGGCTCTCGCTTAACCTTTTTTCCCTGTTGCCAGCCGGGCAACCTAGGCAGCTTTTTAGGTTGCCAAATGACAGTTTAGGTGGTCATTTAAGATGGCTTGCATGACACGTGAGATAATGTGCTCGGACGAAGTGCGTAGTTACCAATCGGAATTATGGTCAATGAAGCATTCACATATTATTTCTGCTTCAAATAAAGTCACAAACTAAACATATTCACCAACCAAGACATGATATATACCACAACGACATGCAGCAAAATTACAATACAGTATCTCATCTCCTTTAGCACGTTGCAAAGAATGCAACTTCTATTATTTCTTTCCACTTCCAAATAAAATTCTGGTTGGATTATTCAGCGTATGATCAACCTCAGTGAGACCAAGCGCAGGCTTGGCGATGGTTTTCAGCGGTTGCGGCGAGTGGACAGCAATCACAGCCAGATTTCCCACCATGCAAAGGGAGGGAGAAAGTGGCCGTGCCGACCAGTTGCAGTGCGCATGTGCAGGGCGGTGATGTGCTGGCCAAAGATCCTCGCTATAGGATCTTTGGTGCAGGCCATGGTTGTGCGCATGTGTAAGGAGGCCGGCCGTGCCAGCGGATGAGGAGCGGGCGGAGACCCGAGACACGGACAGCGGGCGGAGACGGAGAGTGACAGAGAGAGAGAGAAAGATAGAGATGGGGCACGCTCAGAATTAAACGTGAGGTGTCCCGGGTGCTTGCCAAGCCGGGCAAAATAGCATGGCTTTTAGTTTGCCATTGACAACCGGGCAACCGCTAATTTTGAGCCCTGGTTTTACTAATGTACTAGGGTTCTTTGAGGATATAATCAGTGGAATTGATAAGGGAGACCCTATGAATATGGTATTTGAATTTTCTGAAGGCTTTTGATAAATTTCCACAAATGCACTTGATAAATAAGGTCAAGGATAATAGATGGAATTATTGGTTTATTATTGTCACCTACACTGAGACACAGTGGAAATCTTTGTTTTGTGTGCAATCCAGACAAATCAAACCGTGCACGAGGACAAACAAACCATTGCATGAGTTCTACAGGTAGCGCAAAAAGAGAAAGGGAATAGAGTGCAGAACATGGTCGTCCAGATACAGACAAAGTGCAGGTTAAAAAAAGTGTACGGTCTGCAACAAGGTAGTTCAGGAGATTGGGAATATATTCCAGTGAGAGTCCTGTTTGAGCATCTGGTAGCAACAGGGAAAAAGGCTGTTCTTGAATCTGGCGGTATTTTCAAGCTTTAGCAAATTTTTCCTGACAGGAGAGGTGAGGAAATGTAAGGCCAAGTGTGTGAGCAATCCTTGATTATATTACCATATAACCATATAACCATATAACAATTACAGCACGGAAACAGGCCATCTCGGTCCTACAAGTCCGTGCCGAACAAATTTTTTTTTCCCCTTAGTCCCACCTGCCTGCACTCATACCATAACCCTCCATTCCCTTCTCATCCATACGCCTATCCAATTTATTTTTAAATGATACCAATGAACCTGCCTCCACCACTTCCACTGGAAGCTCATTCCACACCGCTACCACTCTCTGAGTAAAGAAGTTCCCCCTCATATTACCCCTAAACTTCTGTCCCTTAATTCTGAAGTCAAGTCCTCTTGTTTGAATCTTCCCTATTCTCAAAGGGAAAAGGAAAAGAATTAGCTGCTCTCCTGAGGCATTGTGAAGTGTAAATGGATTAAATTGCAGGAAGGCTGGTTTGAGTGATCTACTAGTTGAATCCATGTCTTTCTGCAATTTCTTTGTGGTCTTGGGCTGAACCCAAGGTGCGTTGTAGCCGGATCGAATGCTTTTTATGGCACATCTAAATAAATCACTAAGTAGCAATGTTACAAAATTTTGAGATTTAAAAAATCAAGTCTGCAATTTATCCCATCAGATAAAGCATAACAATAAGTTTAATTTGACACCAAATTCACTTTCATATCTCAAGTATTAAAAAAGTTATGACCATTTTCATACTCGGAAATTAGCATCTTGTTCCCTATTGATTTTCAATGGACATTACAAAAAAGCTGTGATCTTGGATAGTCAAACGCCCATTTCTTAAGGAAAGATTAACATTTTTAAATAGCCTAAGTGTCCAAAGATTATTCACAAATAATTCACAATATAACATGATTTTTATATCTAATTTACATTAATTTATAGGCCAAATGGAAGGAATTTAGTGTTCAATTGCTGTAAATAAATGCCCATTTAAATCGGCTTTCTAGTGGGTTCATGTGAACGCGCGCTGGTTTAGAATGTTGACATAGCGCTGGATTAGTGCCCTCAAATGCCGAGAAAAATACTGCGGGATATAAAAAGCCCAAAATAAACTACTCGCTATAGATAACTTGATATATAGGGTTATATATATGCCCCATTTAATGTAAAAATAAGGTACATACCTTTAATTGTTTGCTTTATAAAACCCTGGGGCTGCGAGAGGTTGCGGAATCAGAGAGTAATTTTAAAACTATTATAACTATATTATCGAGGCCTATAAAACTAATAATACCTTTTGCGACCGGGTCTTGCAGCGATTTTTCGTTAATGATTTACTAGGCTGAACATGTGCGATTAGTACAGCCTAGTAAAAATCGCGTTTTAAACCCGCCCCCTCCAAACAGCGCCAAAATCGCCGACATGGCTGAGGGCAGATTCCTAATGACGATTCAGGTAGGTTTTGTAACATACCTACACTAAGTCATCTGAAATATCCTAAATTTCTTCAGTTCTCTGTATAGTATACAAACTTAAAGCACATGGCATTGGGGGTTCAGTATTGATGTGGATAGAGAACTGGCTGGCAAACAGGAAGCAAAGAGTAGGAGTAAACGGGTCCTTTTCACAATGGCAGGCAGTGACTAGTGGGGTACCGCAAGGCTCAGTACTGGGACCCCAGCTATTTACAATATATATTAATGATCTGGATGAGGGAATTGAAGGCAATATCTCCAAGTTTGCGGATGACACTAAGCTGGGGGGCAGTGTTAGGTGTGAGGAGGATGCTAGGAGACTGCAAGGTGACTTGGATAGGCTGGGTGAGTGGGCAAATGTTTGGCAGATGCAGTTTAATGTGGATAAATGTGAGGTTATCCATTTTGGTGTCAAAAAACGGGAAAGCAGATTATTATCTAAACGGTGGCCGATTGGGAAAGGGGGAGATGCAGCGAGACCTGGGTGTCATGGTACACCAGTCATTGAAGGTAGGCATGCAGGTGCAGCAGGCAGTAAAGAAAGCGAATGGCATGTTGGCTTTCATAGCAAGAGGATTTGAGTATAGGAGCAGGGAGGTTCTACTGCAGTTGTATAGGGTCTTGGTGAGACCACACCTGGAGTATTGCGTGCAGTTTTGGTCTCCAAATCTGAGGAAGGACATTATTGCCATAGAGGGAGTGCAGAGAAGGTTCACCAGACTGATTCCTGGGATGTCAGGACTGTCTTATGAAGAAAGACTGGATAGACTTGGTTTATACTCTCTAGAGTTTAGGAGATTGAGAGGGGATCTTATAGAAACTTACAAAATTCTTAAAGGGTTGGACAGGCTAGATGCAGGAAGATTGTTTCCGATGTTGGGGAAGTCCAGGACAAGGGGTCACAGCTTAAGGATAAGGGGGAAATCCTTTAAAACCGAGATGAGGAGAACTTTTTTCACACAGAGAGTGGTGAATCTCTGGAACTCTCTGCCACAGAGGGTAGTTGAGGCCAGTTCATTGGCTATATTTAAGAGGGAGTTAGATGTGGCCCTTGTGGCCAAGGGGATCAGAGGGTATGGAGAAAAGGCAGGTACGGGATACTGAGTTGGATGATCAGCCATGATCATATTAAATGGCGGTGCAGGCTCGAAGGGCCGAATGGCCTACTCCTGCACCTAATTTCTATGTTTCTATGTTTCTATGAAGTAGGGGTGATGGTAAGTTTCCATGGCCTTGACGCAAATGTCGTTGTGCCAGGGAAAATTGATGGTGAAGTTTACACCTACGAATCTGAAGCTATCAAGTATCCCCATTTAAGCACCATTGAGGCAGACTGGGGCATGCACGGTGCCCTGCTCCCTGAAGTCTATGACTGGCTCCTTAATTTTTCTGACACTGCAGCAGAGGTTGTTCTCCTGACACCATGTTACAAAACACTCTGACATTAAATGAGAAATGGTTATTGAGCAGGAAGCGAATAGTAGTAATAAGTGGATCTTTCTTAGGTTGGCAGGCTGTGATTAATGTTATTCATCATCAAAATCAATGTTTTAGCTGAGAGGATCAAATGTCATCTTTTGAAGTTTGTTCCTGATGCACAGTTTCCTGCTTCTCCATTGGATTCATAGCCACCCTTTACTGTACATGCACCCTGAGTAAGTAAATACTTGAGAACTGCAGGGCATATTTAAAGGCCTAACAATTAAATTTTTTGTATAACCCAGAGCCTTCCTGATTGTGTATAAAATTAATTTCTTGTCAGCCACTCACATAGAAACGTAATTAAAGTATCACTGCATATTTTCAAAGATAAACCTGTACCAGATTTTGTTTAAATCTTCATTTGATGCAGATATTGAAGACGGGATGCTTTAAGGTTGGAAGAGTTTCGTTAAATGGCAACTCCTATTCAAGAGGCCTCTTTTTAAATTTCAGACTTGACTCCTAGGTCCACAATCTTTTAAACACAATTCTAAGAGTAAAGGCATTAATAGGAAGAGACACTCATTATAAAGTTCCCAAATAAAGTACTATCTCATCTTTATTACTTGAAATTATTGAAATTTAGCTATTCCTTTGATCTCCTAGTCCAGGGATTAGTTTCAGAAAATCAAAGGAATTGTTTATTTCCATGGAACAGCACTAAAATAAAGAATGCGACATATGTGGTATGGGTTTCAGATTTTTTCAAAAATCCAGCAAGACTAATTGGACGTGAGAAAATTATTTTATTCACCACACGGATCTAACCTGCTTGAATTTTGATAAATTGGAGTTTGAGCAAACAACTAAACTGGATGCCTCCAAACACTATTTGTTTTTAAAATGACAGGGACTAATTTATTTTTCCTACTTTTTGGTAGTTTTGTTAAGAGTTTAGCATGTCTAGTAACATCTGTTTGAATAAGTTAAGATATTCTATTAATTAAGGATGAACATTGGAACAGCGCTAAGCCATTTAGCTCCCATAGTTTCTTCTGTCATTTGATTAGATAATGATTGTTATTTTCCTCAACTCTTTGTCGTGCATTATCTTGGATGTTGCATTTTACCATCATCCAGAGCCTTTTTTGGGCTCCAGTTTCCATCAAAGTTTCTGTCAAAAAACCTGAATTAATTTCTCAAGGGCCTTACTACACACACACACACACACACACACACACACACACACACACACACACACACACACACACACACACACACACACACACACACACACACACACACACACACACACACACACACACACATATATATATATATATATATATATATATATATATATACACACACATACATATCTATATTACTAAAAGTCTGTTCTTGACCGGTTTTGCCCATCTGTGCTGCAATTTCCGAGATAACGCCGCCACCTACGGCCGTCATTTTTGGCCACCTTGCTCAGAGCCCCCCTCCGCCGCAGGTGTGCCAAGGATTTTTCCCGTTGATTAAAAATGACAGAGATATTAATGTTTTTACAAAATTTCCCATTCTCTCTGCTGCCCCCGCTGGTGGTAGGGGGGAGGGACTATAAAACCAGGAAGTGGTGTGCCACACAGTCTCTTCAAGATGGAGGAAGGCAGAGGGTCACGTTTCTCTGAGCTGTGAATAACACTGAACACATGTCTACTCAAATGTAAGTGCCCTTAGTGGTTCTAAAATGCTTGCAGAATGTGTTTATTGGTTCTAAAGCTTGCAAAAAATTTCTATTGACTCTAAAGCTTGCAAAAAATGTCTCTATTGGTTCTAAAGCTTGCAAAAAATGTCTATTGGTTCTAAAGCTTGCAAAAAATGTCTATTGGTTCTAAAGCTTGCAAAAAATGTCTATTGGTTCTAAAGCTTGCAAAAAATGTCTATTGGTTCTAAAGCTTGCAAAGAAAGTCTATTGGTTCTAAAGCTTGAAAAAATGTCTATTGGTTCTAAAGCTTGCAAAAAAAATGTCTATTAGTTCTAAAGCTTGCAAAAAAATGTCTATTGGTTCTAAAGCTTGCAAAAAAAATGGCTATTGGTTCTAAAGCTTGCAAACAAATGTCTATTGGTTCTAAAGCTTGCAGAAAAAAATGTCTATTGGTTCTAAAATGGTTCATACTTGCACTCCAGAAAGCCTTCCTCCCTCCCTCCCTCCTTTGGGAGCTTTGGCTTGAAGTTGAAAGGCACTACTTACTGCAAATGGTGGCTTGGGTGTGGTTTGAAGTTGAAATACACCACTTACTGCAAATGGTGGCGGATGCAATGGCTTGAAGGTAAAATACATTACTTATTGCAAATGCTGGCTTGGGTGCATTGGCTTGAAGTTGAAAGGCACTATTACTGCAAGTGGTGGCTTGGTTGCTTTGGCTTGAAGTTGAAAGGCACTCCTTTTGCAAATGGTGGCTTGGTTGCTTTGGCTTGAAGTTGAAAGGCACTAATTACTGCAAATGGTGGCTTGGGAGCTATGACTTGAAGTTGAAAGGCACTACTTCCTGCAAATGATGGCTTGGGTGTGGCTTGAAGTTGAAAGGCACTACTTACTGCAAATGGGAGGCATGGGTGCATTAGCATGAAGTTGAAAGGCACTACTTACTGCAAATGGTGGCATGAAGTTGAAAGGCACTACTTACTGCAAATGGTAGCTTGGGTGTGGCATGAAGTTGAAAGACACTACTTACTGCAAATGGCGGCTTGGTTGCTTTGGCTTGAAGTTGAAAGGCACTACTTACTGCAAATGGTGGTTTGGGTGTGGTTTGAAGTTGAAAGACATTACTTACTGCAAATGGTGGCTTGGGTGCTTTGGCTGGATGTTAAAAGGCACTACTGTAAATGCACTTACTTCCTGTTTGCACTGTATATTGATTTTAGATAAAACGCTACCACTTACGGCTGTGATTTTTGGCCATCTTACTCAGTCCCCCTCCGATGAGCAGGTGCAGAGAATTCTTCCCATCAATGAAAAATAAAAGTGTTATCAGTTTAAAATGTTGAGAATCTCTCTCCTGTCAATCATTCCATGAAAGCCACACCTTTTCCGGTGGGGGGGGAGGGGTTATAAAACCCGGAAATGTGGGTGTGGCTCAGTCTCTGCAAGATGGAGGAGGGAGAGGCCACGACTCGCTGTCTTTAGTGGCTTTGCACACTACTTCAAATGGTATGAAACTGCACTTGAATTTGGTGGCCTTGCACCCTGCTAGAAGTGGTAAGAAACTGCACTTGAATTTGTTGGCCTTATACCTTGCTTGAAATAGAATTTCAAGGATTAGCCGTGAGTCAACTACCAGCCCACCAGCCGTGAGTGAGTTGCTAGCACAACAGGCTTGATTGACTGAGACGCCAGCCCAAGAATCCATTTGGCGCACAATTTGCATACTAGCCCTCTGGAAACCAGTCCCTTCAGCCCACAACACCCATACTAGCACTCCAGAAAGCCCCCCCCCCCGCAACTGGCCACCAATATTAGAATTGGTGGAGAGGTGGAATATTGCGTTGGATGACCAGCCCTCCTGTGTGATGCTGGGACCCAACGGGTCCCACTTAGTCTAGTATCTCTATAAATATCTATATATCTATCTATATCTATATATCTGTCTATCTATATATCTATCTATATTTATAGTCCCCCTCCGCTGCGCAGGACAAGATGATTTTACCCATCGGTGAAAAATAAAAGTTATTAGTGTTTAAAAAATGTTGAGATTCTCTCTCCTGAAGGCCACGCCCTTTCCGGAGGGACTATAAAACCCGGAAGTGTTCAGTCAGTCTCTGCAAGATGGGGGAGCGAGAGGGTCATGTCTCTCAGTCTGAGCTGTGAATAACACTGAACGTCTACTAAACTGTGAGTGGTTTCACTGACCTGTCAGTGCCCTTAATGTCGTTTGAAAATATAGTTTGGAAATGCTAAAGCTGTGTTGCCTTTGGTTTGGAAATGCTAAAGCTGTGTTGCCTTTGGTTTGGAAATGCTGAAGCTGTGTTGTCTTTGGTTTGGAAATGCTAAAGCTGTGTTGCCTAAGGTTTGGAAATACCAAAGCTGTGTTGCCTAAGCTTTGGAACTGCCAAAGCTGCCTTGCCTAATTAAAGTTGCCTTGCCTAATTAAAGTTGCCTTGCCTAATTAAAGTTGCCTTGCCTAATTAAAGTTGCCTTGCCTAATTAAAGTTGCCTTGCCTAATTAAAGTTGCCTTGCCTAATTAAAGTTGCCTTGCCTAATTAAAATTGCCTTGCCTAATTAAAATTGCCTTGCCTAATTAAAGTTGACTTGCCTTCTATATAATTAAAAGTCTAATCTTGACCACTTCCTGTTAGCGCTTTATATTGATTTTAGAAAAAAACGTTACCACGTACGGCTGTGATTTTTAGCCATCGTACTCAGAGACCCCTTCCGCTCATCAGGTGCCGAGGATTTTTCCCATCGATGAAAAATAAAAGAGTTATTAGTGTTTAAAAAATGTTGAGATTCTTTCTCCTGTCAATCACGCCATGAAGGCCATGCCCCTTCTGGTGGGAAGGGCAGGAGGGACTATAAAACCCAGAAGTGTGGGCGTGGCTCAGTCTCTGCTAGATGGAGGAGGGAGATGTCATGACTCGCTGTCTTTAGTAGCCTATCACACTGCTTGAAATAGTATGAAACTGCACTCGAATTTGGTGGCCTTGCACCCTGCTTGAAGTTGTAAGAAACTGCACGATTTTGGTGGCCTTGCACCCAGCTTGAAATGGAATTTCAAGGAATACATACATACATACACACACACACACACACACACACACACACACACACACACACACACACACACACACACACACACACACACACACACACACACACACACACACACACACACACACACACACACACACACACACACACACACACAGTGACATTGTTGAATCTTCTTCTGCCTAATAAGGTTGGCCAAATGGATTGTCTTTTGGAAATGAACAAGGATCAATTTAAAGTAGAACTCCTTAATTGGAGAAGAACAATATTTTGCCAGATGGGAGGGCATCTGGCCAGAGTAATCCCAACTAAAAGATACTTTCCCAAACGGAGAAAGGGGTTGGGGATTAAAGCCAGAGCTGCCTGATAACAGGGATAACAAGTAAACTAAAAAGGGCATTAGATTCAATTGAGTGAATTAATCAAATGAGAATCACTGTGTAAAGAAAAAAAATCACGAGGTTGGATATCACTAGTTAAAAATCCATCGTTACCAATTGTAATTGAGAAAAATGAATTAATATGGGAGAATCAAACTGCATCTATTAAAGGCAAGTCATGCTTGATTATCCTGATTTTGTTAAAAAAAAATAACTAGTAACAGCTGATGAAAGGAACACACTTGATATTGGCCATAAGGGTTTCATTAGGTGTTTGGCAGGCCCACATAAAAGTGCAAAACTGAGGCCAGTTGAATAAAATTTTGTGAGTTGGAGTGGGGATTAAAAATTGGCTTAATGACAGAAATCAGAGAATGCGAATTGGAGGATGGTACAGCGGTACAGGCTCATTGCTTTTTGGTCTAAATTGATTTAAAAATGGGGGTGCGGGGTAAATTGTGTAACTTGCAGCCAGTACCAAGTTTGGAGGTATAGTACAATATAAGAAATGAGTAGGATGAAACAATTGAGTTCCTGTTTGCCATTCAGTATGATTTTAGCATAAATTCCCACCCAATCTGCAACATTTGATTTCATTTTTTTAGTATCTGCAGATTTTTTACATTTCCCACTTCAGTAGACAATTCCCTGTACAATCTTCCTAATTAGTTTTTGTGCTGCACACTAGCTTTCAGTGTTTCAAACATGAGCAAATCCAAATTTATCTGTACACCAGTGTTGTCTGGTGACTCCTATGTCTACTGACTCCCACAGTTACCTTGCCTACACCTATTCCCACCTTGCCTCTTGCAAGGATGTCAACCCTTACTCTTCATGTCTCCGTCTCCACTGCATCAGCTCTTAAGATGAGGCTTTCCACTCTAGGACAGACCTGAGCAAATCTGGAGTGCGAAAAAGGGGGCAAGAGATAGCTCTGGCAGATAATACTGAAGAGAATCCAGAGAGATTTTACATTACATTAAGTGAAAGAGAAGAGAGAGAGAGAGAGTAGAGCCCTTCAGCTCCATAGATGCTGCTGCAACCGCTGAGTTTCTCCAGCTTTTTTGTGTACCTCAGAAACCAAAGTAGTTATCTATGTGAAATGGTTCCCTGAAAGTGGCGTCACAAAGTCACAGGGCTGCCAACATTGGGTGAGAGTTGAGAGTGAGAGTGAGCAAGGGAGCGTATCGACCGAGGGGGGGAGGGGGTGTTCCCCCTCTCATAGTAGGCTCTGGAGGCGGCACCAACTCTTGGCTCCGGGCCAGGGTTAAAACTCCATGGGGTGTAGACAGAGCGGTCGACGGACATAGAGCCGCCGGAGGTGAGTGTGGGAGGTGTGTGCCGTGCCTCAGGGGGGAAGGAGGAGAGGGGTTGGTGCTGGGACCACCGTCGCCGTGTCTCACCTATCACACCATCAGCATGGGAGAAACTAAACTACTTTTTTTCCCCCCCAAATCATCCCACAGGCCTGTAGTTAGATAGCCCTGCTTTAAATCAATCCCCTCTGGTGCTTGAATCACATATCCTGGGAAAAAGACTATGCATTCACCTGATATTTCCCTCATGGTTTTTACTCGCATCTAAAACAATTTTTGCTTTATTTTGAACTTTCAGCACCCGCAGATATTTGAGTGTGAGAAATTTTGTGATCAGCGTGAGAGCACGAGAATTTTGTGAAATGCGTGAGTCTCACGCTCTGTGTGAGAGTTGGCAGTCCTGCTAATAATGCAAACATTTTATGCAAGTTCCAATTGTTTGGACAAAAATTTAAGATGGCACTCAACAAACAATCAACTAACAGATTAAAGCAAACTAAAAAGAAATAACATGTTCCCTTTCCTGACTCAACCTCATAAGTACTTTAACGCTGTAACAGAGCAAAGGGATATTAATCTCAAGAATCAAAATGGGGAAAGTGAGGGCAATTTTGCTTAAATGGTCATTCTAAGCCCATTCAGATCTTCATAGAGTCAGAGTTATACAACATGTACATGGCTGGCCCAATTTGTCCAATATGATCAAGTTGGCATTCTGCGTGCCCAGGGAGTGGCTGCCGTTCCCAGATCAGCTCGCGTACCAGGGACTGGCTGCAGTTCTCAGGTCGGCTCGCCTGCCCCGACCCTGCAAAAACAAATTGTAAAAAAACGTGGGCTTTCGGGTTACGGGCCGGATTCAGCCCGTGTGCCGTAGGTTGCCGAACCCTGTCCTTGATGTTTGGCCTCATTGTGGTCCCCCCCATGTTTTACAACTGATTCACCTGGTTAGTTTTATCTCCGGTTGCTTCATGTTGTCAGCGACTGCACATCCAACCAAGAAAGAAGAGAAGAGAGAGATGCAACGTCACTCACAGCCGCCAACTGACGCGCTTCCCCAGACCGCACAGATCGTTGTGATATGGCGCAAAAAGACAAACTGCAGGGACTGAAGACAGCGTGAGAATTCTGTCATCAGCGTGAGAATTGGCTGAAATGCGTGACTCTCACGCTCAAAGCGTGAGAGCTGGCAGCCCTGTCTAAGGCCAGGATGTGACAACAGACACACAGGGATACACAAAGGAAGACACACACACACACACACACACACACACACACACACACACACGGAGACAGACACACACAGGGAGACAGACAGACACACACGGGGAGACAGACAGACACACACGGGGAGACACACACACACACACGGGGAGACACACAGACACACACAGGGAGACACACACACACACACACACACACACAAACACACACACAGGGGGACACACACACACACACAGGAAGACACAGATGCACACACACACACAGGGGACACAGCGAGACACACACACACGGGGAGACACACACACACACAGACACAGGGAGACACACACACACACGGGGAGACACACACACACACACGGAGACACACACAGGGAGGCACACACACACACAAGGAGACACACACAGGGAAACAGACACACACACACACACCTGTCCTCCCCCCCCCTCCATCCTACCCTCCCTCCCTCTTTCCTCCCCTTCCTCCCTCCTCCCTCTTTCCTCCCCCCATCCTTCTTTCCTTCCCTCCCACCCTTTCCTCACCCTTCCTCTTTTTCCTCACGCATCCTCTTTCTCCCCTTTCTCCTTCCCTTCCTTCATCCCCTTTCTACATTCCCTCCCCCTGTCTCTCTTTGCCTCCATCCCTCCCTTTTTTCTTTCTCTCTCTCTTTTTCTCCCCTCCCTCTCTTTCCCCGGCCGCCCAATGGCGGGCACGGTGTAGCGTGGATTGGCGGCATTGGCGCTACCGTGTGAGTTGAAGGGCAGGAGGGAGGGAGGGAGCGAGGTTGCCGCAGCAGCCAGAAGCGCAGCGCTCGCAGACGGCGCACAAAAGCGCTGACACCCGCTTCCCGGGACCGACGCGCTTCCCCAATCCGTGCAGATCGCTGTCGTGGTGCAAAGAGACAAACTGCATGTGCAGGGACTGAAGACAGCGTGAGAATTCTGGCTTCAGCGTGAGGGCGTGAGAATTGGCTGAAATGCGTGAGTGTCACTCTCAAAGCGTGAGAGTTATCAGCCCTGAAGTCATAGAGCATGGAAGCTATACTGGTTCACAATCCACCCAGTGCTGGAGGCTATTCATTTATTTCCCCCCATTACCTATGCAATGTGGCAGTCAGTACTGCCTACAAAAGTGACCGCAACACTTGAGAACCTCTGCACCCATGCCCTCTATCTAGATGGTCAGTAAGTGCATAAAAACACCGATATTTGTAGGCATTCTGCCTTGTCGTACAGCATCCTAACTCGGTTGAAAATGTGAACCTCATCACTCGGCAGAATTGCTGTTGTACCTCCAGCTGGTGAGCTGCAATCCATCAAGAAAGCTGTTCATTACTACCTTCTCAATAAGAGTTATGGATGTTCATTAAGTACAGAGCTTGTCAATTAAGCCACAGCTCATCAGAAGAAGAAAAATATTTATGCTTTAGTGCTCTGAGGTCCCAATCTTTCTTTACAAAGTGTTCTATAGGGCATTTAATATCCCATAGGTATTGCTGAGTTTAATAGTTCCTTTTGTAATTAGTAAGGAATGGCTTGTTTAGTTAAGCACTTTATTTGTCTTAGATCAAATCTTTTGGAGTGTAGACTCCATTTTGTACTCGCTTTTGAGAAAGTTTCACATATTTTGTTCCTGTACCCTATTTTTTCCTTGTGCTGACAACTGTATAGAAACTGCATTTGCACTTAGCTAATCAATAGATATAATTTCTAATAGTTGCCATTTTCCTGCTCCCTTTAGTAGTACATTTATTCTTGTTGTGGATCTATCTAAGTATGAACCCATTATATGTAGCTACCAGAATAGGTACTGCTTGTATGACATTTTATGTGTAAATAGGTTGTTCATAAAAATGAAATGTTACTGTTTGTTCTAGGTACCGTGCCTCAGAGGGTAGCTGGCAAACTAGGATCTTTTAGGTACGTGCAAAAAAAACATATATGGAGTTGGACTGATAAGCTGCTTATAAAATTTCTGAGCATGCATGTGATCCATTTTTGTCTGGTCTTAAATGATTGTTTTGATTTTGAAGAAATACGTACCACTATTAATTCAACAGGCATTATTTTCTTTGACAGATTCGCCAGAAGTTATCTAATCTTAAATAAGTATGTGTTAGTCATGATTTATGTAAGCTGTGACATCTTGCTTGCGGGTTTTTTTTTTACATAACTAAAGTAGCATTTACAGTATAAATTCTGCCAAGTATAAACTGGAGTGATGGAAAACATTAATGTCACACGATTGGTACGAGAGTGATGAGCTGCAGTGAAATTGAACATTTGGTGAATGTAACCTGTTGGAAAATATTTCAGCACCGCTGAAGGATCAAATTTATTTGGGATTCTGGAGTTACAAGTAATGCCTTCCATTCTTCTGCCACCTTACCCTTTTGCACTTACAATTTTCTTTTACTTCTCGGACTTGGTTTGTTATCATAGTCTAACACTAGATCAATGTTTTGTAATTTTTAGTTTAGTTTCGAGATACAGCGCAGAAACAGGCTGCATCGGGGGGCCGCACCGCCCAGCGATATCCGCACATTAACACTATCCTACAAACTACTAGGGCCAATTTACACTTATGCCAAGCCAATTAACCTACAAATCTGTACGCCTGGAGTGTGGGAGGAAGCCAAAGATCTTGGCGAACACTCACACGGTTACAGAGAGAACGTAGAAACTCTGTACAGACAGCACCCCTAGTCGGGTTCGAACCCATGTCTCTGGCACTGCAAGCGCTGTAAAGCAGCAACTCTATGGCGGGACTGTCATATGCTGAGAGAATGGAGTGGCTGGGCTTGTACACTCTGGAGGTTAGAAGGATGAGAAGGGATCTAATTGAAAAATATAAAATTGTTAAGGGTTTGGACATGCTAGAGGCAGGAAACATGATCCTGATGTTGGGGGCATCCAGAACCAGGGGCCACAGTTAAAGAATAAAGGGTAAGCCATTTAGAACAGAGATGAGGAAACACCTTTTCTCACAGAGAGTTGTGAGTCTGTGGAATTCTCCACCTCAGAGGGCGGTGGAGGCCGGTTCTCTGGATACTTTCAAGAGAGAGTTAGATAGGGCTCTTAAAGATAGTGGAGTCAGGGGATATGGGGGGAAGGCAGGAACGGGGTACTGATTGGAGATGATCAGCCATGATCACATTGAATGGCGGTGCTGGCTCGAAGGGCCAAATGGCCTACTGCACCTATTGTCTATTAAATGCGTCTTCAGACTGTGAGAGAATTCTTCCTTCTCTGAGCAGTGATAGGTATTTCCATGGCCATTCTAATGAATTGTCAGATTCTGCCCCATTTACACTGTTATTTGCAGTTTTGGAAGGGTTCGTTTAAATGTGTCCTGAGATACTAAACGATTCAGGCTAATGCTTCTGGGGGAAGCATTAGCGTGCAATTAACATAGCAATTACAGACCTGTTAGTTTGACGTCAGTGACCCTAGCAATTATAGACCTGTTAGTTTGACGTCAGTGGTGGGCAAATTAATGGAAAGAATACTTAGAGATAATATATATAAGCATCTGGATAAACAGGGTCTGATTAGGAACAGTCAACATGGATTTGTGCCTGGAAGGTCATGTTTAACTAATCTTCTTGAATTTTTTGAAGATGTTACTCGGGAAATTGATGAGGGTAAAGCAGTGGATGTTGTGTATATGGACTTCAGTAAGGCCTTTGACAAGGTTCCTCATGGAAGGTTGGTTAAGAAGGTTCAATGGTTGGGTATTAATGGTGGAGTAGCAAGATGGATTCAACAGTGGCTGAATGGGAGATGCCAGAGAGTAATGGTGGATGGTTGTTTGTCAGGTTGGAGGCCAGTGACGAGTGGGGTGCCACAGGGATCTGTGTTGGGTCCACTGTTGTTTTTGTCATGTACATCAATGATCTGGATGATGTGTGGTAAATTGGATTAGTAAGTATGCAGATGATACTAAGATAGGTGGGGTTGCGGGTAATGAAGTAGAGTTTCAAAGTCTACAGAGAGATTTATGCCAGTTGGAAGAGTGGGCTGAAAGATGGCAGATGGAGTTTAATGCTGATAAGTGTGAGGTGCTACATCTTGGCAGGACAAATCAAAATAGGACGTACATGGTAGATGGTAGGGAATTGAAGAATGTAGGTGAACAGAGGGATCTGGGAATAACTGTGCACAGTTCCCTGAAAGTGGAATCTCATGTAGATAGGGTGGTAAAGAAAGCTTTTGGTGTGCTGGCCTTTATAAATCAGAGCATTGAGTATAGAAGTTGGGATGTAATGTTAAAATTGTACAAGGCATTGGTGAGGCCAATTCTGGAGGATGGTGTACAATTTTGGTCGCCTAATTATAGGAAGGATGTCAACAAAATAGAGAGAGTACAGAGGAGATTTACTAGAATGTTGCCTGTGTTTCAGCAACTAAGTTACAGAGAAAGGTTGAACAAGTTAGGGCTTTATTCTTTGGAGCGCAGAAGGTTAAGGGGGGACTTGATAAAGGTTTTTAAAATGATGAGAGGGATAGACAGAGTTGACGTGGAAAAGCTTTTCCCACTGAGAGTAGGGAAGATTCAAACAAGGGGACATGACATGAGAATTAAGGGACTGAAGTTTAGGGGTAACATGAGGGGGAACTTCTTTACTCAGAGTGGTAGCTGTGTGGAATGAGCTTCCAGTGAAGGTGGTGGAGGCAGGTTCGTTTTTATCATTTAAAAATAAATTGGATAGTTATATGGATGGGAAGGGAATGGAGGGTTATGGTCTGAGCGCAGGTATATGGGACTAGGGGAGATTATGTGTTTGGCACGGACTAGAAGGGTCGAGATGGCCTGTTTCCGTGCTGTAATTGTTATTATGGTTATATGGGAAGGGGGAGGGGTCTCAAGAACAATTGCTGAAGTTCACACAACGTTGATTTATTTCCCATGCTTATGTAATTTCCGCATGGAAATTGAAGTGCCCATTTAATAGCAGAAAGGATGTAAACAAAGGGTATGGGGAATTGGTGATCTGGCTGTTTTGCTTGGGTTGGATATATTTTGGCATGTAAAGTAAGGAGAGCAGTTGGTGGAACTCAGTGGGTCAGGCAGCATTGTGAAGGGGAAAAATACTTTTTTGCCAAACTCTTTTGATTAGTTCACCAAAGCCTGCGTGATCTCCTGGTTGCCAACCATGTTAACTCCCCTTCCCATACTGACTTTTGTGTCCTGGACCTCCCCTATTGCCAGAGTGAGTCCATGTGCAAACTGGAGGAATGCACCTCGTATTCTGTTGCAAGCTAACGGTATGAACATTGAATTTTCCAATTTTAGGTAACTAACACAACCAATCATAGAAACATAGAAAATAGGTGCAGGAGTAGGCCATTCGGCTCTTCGAGCCTGCACCGCCATTCAATATGATCATGGCTGATCATCCAACTCAGTATCCCGAACCTGCCTTCTCTCCATACCCCCTGATCCCCTTAGCCACAAGGGCCACATCTTAAATATAGCCAATGAACTGGCCTCAACTACCTTCTGTGGTAGAGAATTCCAGAGATTCATCACTCTCTGTGTGAAAAATGTTTTTCTCATCTCGGTCCTAATAGACTTCCCCCTTATCCTTAAACTGTGACCCCTTGTTTGGGACTTCCCCAACATCGGGAACAATCTTCCTGCATCTAGCCTGTCCAACCCCTTAAGAGTTTTGTAAGTTTCTATAAGATCCCCCCTCAATCTTCTAAATTCTAACGAGTACAAGCCGAGTCTATCCAGTCTTTTGTCATATGAAAGTCCTGACACCCCAGGAATCAGCCTGGTGTTATACTCCCTCAATTTAACCTTCCCCCTTTCCCCGTGCCTCACTTGGACTCGCAACATTTCCCTCCTTTCCCCTCCCCTCCCCTTCCACATATGCTTTCCTCTGGCTTTTCAATTCTCACCTCTTCTATTCTTATCTCAGACCTTTTGTGTTTTCATCTGAGATGCAGAGTCACTTGCCCAGTAGGGGAATCGAGGACCAGAGGACATAGGTTCAAGGTGAAGGGGAAAAGATTTAATAGGAGGGGTAACTTTTTCCCACAAAGGGTGGTGGGTGTATGGAACAAGGTGCCAGAGGAGGCAGTTGAGGCTGTCCCAATGTTTAAGAAATAGACAGGTACATGGATAGGACAGGTTTGGAGGGTTATGGACCAAGCACAGGCAGATGGGACGAGTGTAGCTGGGACATGTTGCCCAGTGTGGGAAAGTTGGGCCGAAGGACCTATTTCCATGCTGTATCACTCTATGACTCTATCTTTTCCCTTTGTTGAACCATCTGCCTATCAAACCCCCTCTTCACCTCTATCCACCTATTACTCGCCAGGCTTTATCCTGCCCCTCCTCTCTTCCAGCTTTCTACCACATTCGGTCTGAAGGAAAGTCACAGCTTAAAACATCATGTATCCATGTTCTCCAGAGAAGGTGGCTAAATAATCAAGAGTTCCTGGAGAGTTGTTTTGTAAACCAGCATCTGCAGTTACTTGTGTCAGCATTGGGGAGGGAAATGGGCAGTCGACATGTGCAAGAAGGAACTGCAGATGCTGGTTTAAAATGAAGATAGACCCCAAAAAGCTGGAGTAACTCAGCGGTCAGGCAGCATTTCTGGAGAAAAGGAATAGGTACATTTGGGTTGACAGAAAATCCTAACCGTGGTCCAGCTTGAAGAAGGGTTTTGACCCGAAACTTCATGTGTTCATTTCCCTCCACAGATGCTGCCTGATCTGCCATGTTCCTCCAGCACATTGTTTTTTGCTCAAGATTCCATCATCTGCAATCACCTGTGTCTCCATCTAAATTAGAAGGTTCAATGACATGGGAGGGGGTCTTACATAGAAACATAGAAAATAGGTGCAGGAGTAGGCCATTCGGCCCTTCAAGGAGTAGGTCATTCGGCCCTACAGATGCAAAACTCACAGAGATTTAAATGGAAATATTTACAAGATGATACTGGCAGGCCATTTTACTTGATATGATCTCATTTCAATGGAAAGGAACATGCAGGCGGGTACCATTTCCCACAATTGGCAAAGACCAATTTCAACAAATAACCTTGGCTTGGAGATAAAACAAACCTATATTTTTTACAAGTATATTGCTATTATTAAAAACATGTGAAAGCCAGATAGGCCCATTGTGGATGCACTTTCTAAGAAATGTTGACATTTTACAGTTAACATTTGCCTTCATTTTTGTGTTTTTCTTTTTTTTCTGAAAAAGGGCTTCAGCTCACTCAACACCAGTGCAGCAGATCGGACTTTCAGGTTATCTATCATCTGGTACTTTGAGTCACAGAGGAGGATCTTGGGACTCTTCGAACTACAGAACCATGCTATCTTGTCCTTCAACACCATCTTCACCACAGACATCTGTCTCGAGGACTCCCATCAGCATTTCAAATCTCCTAATGAGCAAGTATCTTTTTTTTCAATTCCTCTTGAGTTATATGACAGGTGCAAAGTCATAAAAACATTTAAGAACATTAGTTTAGATACCACATAATGCCAAATTATTTGTAACCCAGCCATTATGCCATATTGCTAAAATTTAAAGATTAGATTTAATTCCATGTCCTTTGACAATTTTTTTGCTATTAATCAGTATTGAGATTAGTGTTCAAGATGGAACTGCAGATGCAGGAAAATCGAAGGTACACAAAAATGCTGGAGAAATGCTTGAGATTAGTGTTAGTTTTCCACTGTTATGACAATGGCAGTGCATTTTTTAACGTAACTGCAGTTGGCTGAGATTTTACTTAATTTGCAGTTATTCCAAATAGGACTCTTTTTATGAACCATCTTCCTCTCAAAAAGGTTTTAGGTATCAACCACAGTTGCATTGGTCTGAAACACATGTGGGACTATAACAACAAACTGAATTTATAAAGCTAGACTAATGAACTGAAATAGATACAAGGGTATAATAAAATACAATTTGACACAGCATGGAAAAATATCAGAATAGATTATCAAAGATCTACTTAGACAGGGAGTGTATACCAATAATTTTAAAACGGGGCCAAGTTAGAAGAGGCTGGTTGGTAGCTAAATCTGAGAGATTTAAGCATATAATTCTGGAAAGATTGGCATGAAGTTATGCCCCTGTCCAACTTAAGCGATTATTTAGGCGACTACAGACGACTAGGCTATTGCCACATGGTCGCAGGGTAACGCATATATGGTTGTTAGTAGTCTCCTCAAGTCGCCCAATGAGTCGTAGCGTTTTTCTGGTTGCTGCTGGATTTTGAAATGTTCAAAACGTTTTGGCGACAGTGGGCTTGACGCCAATGATCGTAGCTTGTCTTCTCCAGACGTAGGTGCTGTCATAGGTTGCCGCCAGGTTGACGTAGGCTATCGTCGGGTGACGTAGGTTGTCGCTGGTGCTGACTTCGGTGAATTCCATTGTCGGCCACCTACGTCAACCAGCGACAGGTACCGACGACTGAATTGTCTTACCTTGTCGTAGCTTGTCGTGGGTGGATGTAGGTGTGGTCATAGGCGGACATCCTAAAGGGTCGCCGGTTGTCGGTAGCATGCCATAGCTGGACGTCGACTAGGTGGCAGGTTGTTGTAGACATTGTCGTAGACATTGTCCTTTGGGGGGTTCAGTCGCCAATTTTTCGGCGACCTGCCGCGACTATGACAGTCACCCAAAAATTTGCCTAAGTGGGACAGGCCCATTAGGATGTTGTAACACATTCAAGAACTTTGGAAGGAAAAAGGAGATTGTAGATGAAGTGACTATTTGTAATTCAAAGGTGAAACATAGAAACATGGAAAATAGGTGCAGGAGTAGGCCATTCGGCCCTTCGAGCCTGCACCGCCATTCAATATGATCATGGCTGATCATCCAACTCAGTATCCTGTACCTGCTTTCTCTCCATACCCCCTGATCCCTTTAGCCACAAGGCCCACATCTAACCCCATAGCCAATGAACTGGCCTCAACTACATTCTGTGGCAGAGAATTCCAGAGATTCACCACTCTCTGTGTAAAAAAAAATTCTCATCTCAGTCCTAAAAGATTTCCCCTTTATCCTTAAACTGTGACCCTTTGTTCTGGACTTCCCCAACATTGGGAACAATCTTCCTGCATCTAGCCTGTCCAACCCCTTAAGAATTTTGTAAGTTTCTATAAGATCCCCCCCCTCAATCTTCTAAATTCTAGCGAGTACAAGCCGAGTCTATCCAGTCTTTCTTCATATGGAAGTCCTGACATCCCAGGAATCAGTCTGGTGAACCTTCTCTGTACTCCCTCTATGGCAAGAATGTCCTTCCTCAGATTAGGAGACCAAAACTGTACGCAATACTCCAGGTGTGGTCTCACCAAGACCATGTACAGCTGCAGTAGAACGTCCCTGCTCCTATACTCAAATCCTTTTGCTATGAATGCCAACATACCATTCGCTTTCTTCAATGCCTGCTGCACCTGCATGCCGACTTTCAATGACTGGTGTACCATGACACCCAGGTCTCGTTGCATCTCCCCTTTTCCTAATCGGCCACCATTCAGGTGAAGTTGATGATGAAAAGAAGAAGCAGAAAAATATTTGAAAAGAGAGAACTGATTACAATATGTCTCAAAGTGAAGTTGTATTTGGGAATATTAGGATCAAGTGAACAAGAAGGGATCCTCATAGACAACGTGTGCTGGAAGAAAGCAGGAGACAAGGTGAGACACAATCCTGAGAAAGATACAATTTCAGAACTAGAGGCGTGGGGTTAACGATTCATGATCTTATGTAGCCTGTGGTGATTCTTTTTACTAGACATGTAAAATAGAAATTTAAAGTCTATTCTGACTTTCAAAAGGTATCCATTGAGTATATTCAATGCTGAAATCAATGTCAATATATAGGGAATTGAAGAATATGTAGATCACATAGAAATATAGGGGTGAGGTAGAGAATCGCCCATAATCTTATTGAAAGGGAGATCGTTTAAATGTCATTTTATTTTAATCATATGCAGATTGGTTTCTTAGGCTTTGGGAAATCTGGTGTTTGAAAGGATGTAAACAGTGATTAAACCATGATTTCAAAACACAGTTTTTGGAATGGTGGACTACGAGCATTTCTCTCCAGGTCCGTCTCTTTCAACCACAATCTGCTCTGTCTGAATGTCAGCAGATGTTTATGTCCATGATTGGATGCATTAACAACATCTATTCCTTAGAGTGCCATTGACTGATGCCCGATGCCCCGATTATCATCTGCTCTACTGCCGTGTGCTTCTCCTACACCATCACACCCCTTTTACCTCTTAGATTTGTATCTATTGATCACGGAAGCACCAGACCTACTGCACTTCCTCTGGACAATTGCGTTCCCTTGCACTGTGTCACACAGGGCACTCTTCTCACAATCTGTCTGACACCAGCAATGTGATTGTAGGCTTCAACTCTATAACCTAATATACACACATGCACACTTATATAGACACACGTGCACAGGCACTAAAATCAGGAGCCTATATATTCATTTATTCTAAACATGAATTAATAAACTTAATAAATTTACATTGCTCAGGGTTTTTTTTTAACACAAAAGTTATCATCTATCTTGTATGCATTCTCCCATTCGTAAAGAATTGAAACAATTCCCTGAGTCAGGAGAAGCATGGTTGACCATTTGACAATCCATCCATGGGATCAAAGGTTTCACAATGATACAAGTTTATTACTGCAGGAACATGCACTCATGAAAATATAAAAGTAGTTGTATTATTTCCTATAATCCTCAAAGTTTTGAGAGCAGAAATTGATAGATTCTTGATTAATAAGGGTGTCAAGGGTTACGGCGAGAAGGCAGGAAATGGGGTCGAGTGGGAATAATAGATCAGCCAAGATCGAATGTCGGAGCAGACTCCTGGTCTATGGTATAGTTTGCACAGTATAGTTTCAAAGCCAACTTGCCTGTCATTTCATGGCCAAGGAACAGTTTACATTGGCTCCTCAGTAACGAGCAAGTTGAACACCCAAAATTGTGCAGCAATGAGAAAAGTGTGATCCAGAATTAACACCACTGAGGTATTATGAATAAAACATGTGACAGATGTTCATTTACCCATTCTAACATTGTACTTTTTTGAGGCTGGTTTCTCTCATCCAAAACCTTTCTATTTTTCAGGACCATAAATTACTTGGATAGCAAAAATGAAATGCAGGTAAGGCTAAATGGATTTGTGCAACAAATTAATTTAAAATTCTGCTTTTGATGTTTGAGTCAACACGTAGCTTTACTAAAGTAACTGTTAATTAATCCTTCATGGCATTAAAGAGCATTCACCATTCACATTGCATTCATTGTGAATCAGCATCCTGTTCATACCACGTAATTCGTGTTTCAAATGTCAATCGGATGTGCAGTCATTTACCATAAAGTAGATCTTAATCATCCAACGATTTCAAGGGAGAGTTAGAGTTAGATTTAGCTCTTAACAGAATCAAGGGATATGGGGGAAAAAGCATGAACTGGGTACTGATTTTGGAGATGCCGGCTCTGTCTATATCTATATATCTAGATATAGATATAGATATAGATATATAGATATATAGATATATAGATATCTATATAGATATATATATATATATATATATATATATATATATATATATATATATATATATATGTCTATGTGTGTGTGTGTATGTGTATGTGTGTATATATATATATATGTGTGTGTGTGTGTATATATATATATATGTATGTGTATATATATATATATATATATATATATATATATATGTGTGTGTATCTATCTATCTATATATCTATCTATCTCTATCTATATATCTATCTATCTATCTACCTGTGTGTATATACGTATGTGTGTATATGTATGTGTGTGTGTATATATATATGTGTGTTTGTGTATATATATGTGTGTGCATATATGTATGTGTATATATATATATATATATATATATATATATATATATATATATGTGTGTATATTTATGTTCATATGTTTTATATATATGTTTTATATATAGATATCAGGGCTCTTGCTTAACTTTTTTTCCCTGTTGCCAGCTGGGCAACCTTGGGAGCTTAGGTTGCCAAATGAAAGTTTAGGTGGTCATTTAAGATGGCTTGCATGACGCGTGCTCGGACGAAGTGCGTAGTTACTAGTCGGAATTATGCTCAATGTAGCATTCACATATTTCTGCTTCAAATAAAGTCACAAACTAACATATTCACCAATCAAGCCATGATATATACCACAATGACATGCAGCAAAATTATAATACGGTATCTCAACTCTTTTTACACATTGCAGTTAATACAATTTTTATTATTTCTTTCCACTTCCAAACAAAAATGTGGTTGGATTATTCAGCGTATGATCAACCTGTCTCAATAAATCCTGGACCATGATAACATATATGCTTAACCATGCACACTACAGATTGATGCAAGCATGTTTTCTGTGAAGGACCGAAAATTATCATGACATGGCCATAGCATGGGTCGTCATTGCTATTGGTACAGAAACACTCTCGCTTCCCACATAATTTATCCACAACAAAATATACAGGTTGCAAGGAATTTTCTAAAGGCATTTTATGATAATAGCTGTTAAAACTGACTATACCCATCTGACAGGTTAAACATTACACTAACTGACAAAAGATGGCCAAAGGACATAAATGCAGCAAATGTTCTTTTGGTAATATATTTATATGTTGTCAAGACGCCACATTACCAGACATTCAGATTAGATGTATGTGGCAATGAAGATACCTAGTTTGTAAGCAACAATTTTTTTTTAAATTGGTGATAAATGCTTTTTCCATCATTCCCTCTTCAGAATTAACATTAAAATTTCAACTGAAATATCTCCTGACCAGATTTGTGATGTGTATGACTGACTGTAGAAGTAAAACCTGGATAAACCTTGAGAAGGCAATTGGTGCGGATTGGATGGATTGAGGCAGGGGAATTAGTGCGTGTTGGTTGGAGTAGGTAAAATTATGAGGGGAGAGCATGGGGATGTCAGTGGGGTTGAATGGGGGGATCTGTGAAGGATGGATGGAGGGAGCAGTGCAGGATGGATGGAAAGGGGGGTCAGTACAGGATGAATTGGGGGACCAGTGTAGGATTGATGGGGAGTGGCAGGAAAATCAATACGAGGTGAATAGGGAGATCGGTGCAGGATGAATAGATAGGGGGGGGGGGCGTACGAGAGAGAGAGAGAGAGAGAGAGAGAGAGAGAGAGAGAGAGAGGAAGGGGCAGAGGATGTGGGAAGGAAGGCCAGCACTCCTCGGACAACACCTGTCAGGCACGGGAATCGCAATCAAAATATGGAGGGGACCGCAGACAGACCGTGTGTGATTGTGCATGTGCGCACACACACACACGCGGGAGGCTTCGGAGGCTTCTGTGAACGGTAATTTCAGCTCAGCTGCATGTCTCGCCCAAAGATACTAGAGGAGCTCCTCTATAATCTCTGGTCTCGCCTACAGCCCTGTCTCAATCCAGACAGGGACAGGCAGAGTTGAGCAGCGCTGCTTGCGCTGGCTGTGGGCCTGGGGGCACCGCGCCCGTCTGACTCCCAACGTCTCTGGCCACCCACGGGGGGGGGGGGGCTCTCGGGTGGGGACGGGGATGGTCCAGTGGCGGTTCAGCAGCGATTGCAGCGCCGGAGACCGGGATCGGTCCTGGCTGCGGTACAGGTCTGCCGAGAGTGTTTTGGTACGTCTCTCTCCTCCAATCACCGCGCTCTATCCTCAGTCCCCCCCCCCTAACTCTACTTCCGCCTCTGACCGACACCTCCCTCCTCCAAGGGTTTGTTTTGAAAGAACCGTTGGCGGAGTGGCAGCAGCGGCCACTATCAGCAAAAATCCTATAGCGTTATCAGGCCGGGCGGGGAGGGGAGCGGGAGGACATGGAGCTGTCGCCACTGCGGCTGGGCGAGGCCCGTCATTCGCTCCGACCCTCCGTCACACCACACTTAGGATCTTTCCCACAACCGTCGCCGACACAAAACGTCACGTTCCTTTTCTCCAGAGATGCTGCCGGATCCGTGGAGTTACTCCTGTTTTTTGTGTCTATCTTCGGTATAAACTAAGTTGCCAAGCCGGGCAAAATGACTAGCGGTTTAGGTTGCTCGGCCGCACTTTGAGTGGTCAGTGGCACCTGGGTAACCATTTATTTCGAGCCCTGGATATGTGTGTATGTTCATACGTTTTATATATAGATATGTGTGTATGTTTATGTATATAATGTGCGTATGTATAACGCAACACCAACATTTGAGGAGTTGCAGACTGTGAGAAAGGCTGTCAGAAGCTGCAGTGGGAAAGAGATCAACTACAGAAATGGCAGATGGAGTTTAATCCGAATTTAAAGGAGATGTACAGAACAAATATTTTTGCACAGAGTGTGAGTGCCTGGAACGCGCTGCTGGGGGTGGTGTTTGAGGCAGATTAAGAGAGTTTTGGGTAGGCATACGGATATGCAGAGAATGGATGAGGATCATGCACAGGCAGATGAGATTTGGTCTTGGCATCATGTTCAGCGCAGTCATTATGGGTCGAAGAGCCTGTTCCTGTGCTGTTCTGTGTTTTATGTTGAATTATATAACAACCAAGCTGGCTGCAATGAGCCCAAATGCAAAAAGTTATAACAAGGAACTGCAGATGCTGGTTTGCAAAAAAAGACTAAAAATGCTGGAGTAACTCAGCAGATCAGGGAGCATCTCTGGAGAACACGGACAGGTGATGTTTCGAGTTTGGGCCCCTCCTCAAACTGATGCAAGATGAGGTGTTGTTCGTCAAGCTTACATTGGGCCTTGTAGAAACAAAGAGCTGCAGATGCTGATTTTAAAAAAAATACACAAAGTGCTGGAGTAACGCAGTGGGCCAGGCATCATTTCTGGAGTACATGGATAGGTGACATTTCAGAACGGGACCCTTCTTCGGAAGGAAATTCCTTCTTTTTACTCCTTACTCATTTTAAAAACTGGAAACTTTTTTAAATGAAATATTTGTCCATGAGTTTTGTGAACATTTTAAACTGCAATAATGTTGTGTCTTCAGTAGAGGTCAGTGACGCATTTAAAAATGTCTTACTTCAAAATTCCACACAGAAATGTGTCAAAACCAAAGTATTTTTTTCTTGGATAGGTGGTCTCGTAGACTGTGAACATACATTCCCTCCATATTCTTTGAGACAAAGACCCGTCATTTATTTATTTGCCTCTATACTCCAGAATTTTTGAATTGTAATAGAAAAAATCACATGTGTTAAAACTGCACATTGTCCGATTTTATTAAAGGCAATTTTTATACATTTTGTTTCACCATGTATAAATTACAGCTGTGTTTATACATAGTCCCCCCATTTCAGGGCACCATAATATTTGGTACACCTGGCTTCACAGGTGTGTTTAATTGCCTCCTTAATGCAGGTATAAGAGAGTTCCCAGCACCTAGTCTTTCCTCCAGTCTTTCTATCACCTTTGGAAACTTATATTGCTGTTTGCCAACATGAGGACCAAAGTTGTGCCAATGAAAGTCAATGAAGCCATTATGAGACTGAGAAACAAGAATAAAACTGTACAACCAATGATGAAACCAAAATGTATAAAAATGGCCTTTATTAAAATCTGACAATGTGCACTTTAACCACATGTGATTTGTTTCTATTACAAATCTCAAATTGTGAAGTACGGAGACAAATAAATAAATTATGTGGCTTTATCACAAACATTATGGAGGGCACTGTAGTTATCATATATTACAGCAAGAATCAGATCGGTTGGCAAGTGAACTGGGGTGGTGTGGGGGGGGGGGTGGGAGGATCAGGGGAGGGTTAAAGATGGGGGGTGTGGGTGTGGGGAGGAGGGGGGAAGGGGATGGGTGTGGGGGAGGGGGGGTGGAGGGACTCTACTCAGCACCTCCCAACCACACAGCGGTTTACCCGACCCCACACAGCGGCTTACCCGACCCCACACAGCGGCTTACCCGACTCCACACAGCCGGCTTTTCCGACATCAAACAACTTTTACAACTCCACATGGCCGGCTTTTCCGACTCCACAGCCGGCTTTTCCGACTCCACTCTTGCGGACTCAATCAGGACTACTTGCGGACTCAGCCCCGCCTCTGGGGCTTTATTCTCCAGCGGGTGCCGGAAGGGGGCGTGACCTTCATGGTGACTGACAGGCGAGAAGACCAATCTGCTGATCTCACAATTTTTTAATCCTTCATAACCTTTGTATTATTCCACTGATCGGAACAAAACTTGGTGGGCTGGAGTAGGAGAACGGGAGTAAGGTGGCAAAAAAAAAAATCCTATCAATAAAGGGTACCATTTTTGCACAAATTTAAAAAAAATGCAAACCGGAAGTGGTCACGATGAGGGTTTTAATAATAGTATAGAAGATGTGGGCCAAACACGAGCAAATGGGACCAGCTTAGATGGGGCATCCTGATCGTCAGTTGGGACAAAGGGCCTTTTTCTGTGCTGTGTGATTGTGAATCTAATATGGAGTGACTTCCTAATGCGGCAGAGCAGCAACAAACTGTGAGTTGTGGCAATGATCATCATCAGCAGCAGCAACCTGGATTGATCCTTTGACCAAGATTCTGAGAGTGACTGTGACCCAAACCACTGTGGGTAAAACAATTAAGGAGCATTTGTAATATTGTCTTTGAGTCAAGTCAAGTTTGTTCGTCACATACACATACAAGATGTGCAGTGAAATGAAAAGTGGCAATGCTCGCGGACTGTGCAAAAAGACAAACAAACAAACAACCAAACAAACTACAAACAGAATCACATATTTTACATATTGAATATTGTGGGCAGAAGGAAAAACATTCAGTAAAGTTAGTCCCTGGTGAGATAGGAATTTACAGTCCAAATGGCCTCTGGGAAGAAACTTTCTCAACCTCTCCGTTCTCACAGCATGGCAACAGAGGCGTTTGCCTGACCGTAGCAGCTGGAACAGTCCGTTGCAGGGGTGGAAGGGGTCTCCCATGATTTTATTGGCTCTGGAATTGCACCTCCTGATGTATAGTTCCTGCAGGGGGGGCGAGTGAAGTTCCCATAGTGCGTTCGGCTGAATAGTGATAGAGGTCACAAACCTTCGGTTCAATTTACTTTATCGTCACGTGTACCGAGGTACAGTGAAAAGCTTTTATTGCATGCAATCCAGTCAGCGGAAAGACAATACATGTTTACCATCAAGCCATTTACAGAGTAGAGATACATGATAATGGAATAACTTTTAGAGCAAGATAAATCTTAGTGAGGATAAGGAATTAATTTTGAGTATGTGGTTTGTTTGGGACAGTTTCAGGGGGAAAAGGGTTAGCCAAACCTCATTGCTCTTTGAGTAAACATGCATCCAATTTTGTATGTTGCTACACTGTTGATGACATTTCAGAGAGATTTTTGGCAGCATAAAAGTTTCAAGAGACCAAAATTCTTGCTGAAAAAGGAATAGATTAATTTCTTGTTGGGCACTAAAACACTTAAAATATGCACACGATTGCTCTACTCCAGGTTAAATTGGTTTCAGCAGAACAGAGCTATTTTTCAAGTTCTGCAACTTATTTTCTTGCCAATGTTAAAGAACATTATTTACTATCTTGTCAGTATTGATACCCTGTTTTTGACTCTGAGGTATTAAGATTTCTATCAAACCTTTTTCTTTGCAAATAATCACATTTTAAAAAGTTGGTTAGTTTACAAACTAAACTAAAATATTAACAGCCATCAACCTCCTCTCAATTAGTCATAAATAAGTAATCGTAAAGCAATCATTTGATATCTATTCATCAAAACTCAGTTTGCCATCTTCCAGAAACACTTGGTTCCTGACTGCAGCTCAAGCTTAGAAATGGGCACAAATACTAACAGAAGTAATAGTTACCATCCTTGACAACAAGGATATCAAATGATAAATATCCAGTAGTTTAAATTATATACCCTATAAAAATAGCTGTGGTTATTGGAAGTCAATGATCCAAATCCCAGGACAATACTGCAGGAATTCTTCAAGGAAATGCCCTTGAGCAACTAACTTGAATAACTTCCTCATTGCCGGAAATACCAATCAGTCATAAGATCCAAAGCAGAGTTTTGCATCTCATGATTTATCATCATTCACATCTCTGGAAGAATAGAATAGTTCATGCTAATATGTAGATATCTAGAAAAGTATCAAAGCAAGTAATATTATGTCGCGTTTATCAGATAATTTCCATCTAGGATAAAGTAATGCTTTAATACATGGCACCAAGGGCCTTAATACATATCAGTAACAAAATGTTATTGCAACACCAATTCTTCCACCATAAACACGTTGGACCAAGAATTACCTGAGGTTTAAACTGCACATCCATTCTTGTTGGCAAAGGGTCAAGATACATTCAGTGCCCTCATGGGTCAAGTGCCAATGATGTTTTGGAGTTGCAGTGGCAAACTGAATGTTAACAAATCGAATGATTTAAACAGTAGGCTGGATCACTTGGCAAGTTGCTAAATTATTAAGCACAAAGTTCTAGAACTCAGAGGGTCAAGCAGCAAAGGGAATGGACAATGTTCTGTGAATTGTCCTTTCTTCAGACTGGTCCAGCACTATGATTTTTGCTCGAGATTTTAAATCTGCAGTTTCTTGCATGTGGTAAATTTTCAAACAATCTGACAATTTTTGTTGCTTTTGTTTATATTTTTTGGTAAAACCTACTTTTTCTACAAGCCAAGGAAGTATAGGATCAGCACTTTTTGGGATAACTAAGCAAAGTACCTGTATATACAGAGAAGGATCCATTGTCAACTTTCCCCACAGGACATTAGAGTGACATCATTATCAGAGGTGTTCATCACAAATTCCTCTGCAATGGGTTGGTGATATTGCATAGTCCAAATGAATGGAACATTCTGAGACATCATGCCTTGCAACATCAGGTACAGGTAGAACCACCGCACATCATGATGTATGGGATTTCCATATCTATCTTGGATCTCTAGACAAAGTTGAAGTAGGCACAGGTGACTGCAGCAGGGCAAGAATTGACCCAAGGACACTGTTATATCAGAGATAACCACACCATCTCACAGTTGAGGAACAAGTTATTTTTCATGTTTCTACGTTCCTAGTTTCTATTTCTATTTAGCTGTGCCCTCTACCCTGTTATTGGTGCATGCTCTGGCCCCTCTGGTTATGCTCAACACATTCAGTTAACCAAACCGAATCAAGGATCAACAGGTTCCATTTGCTAAAGAACATGCTTAGCTTTTGCTACAGTTTTTCCTGCCCCCCCCACCCCCCCCAAGGCCAGCTCATATGGGCAGATGCTCATCAGTCTGCGGATCAACATTGGGTTGAAGCAGAAGATGATGAAGTTATCCATTTTCAGGGATGCTTCCTTCTGTGTGCCAACACTGCCAACCCATCTTACCACCTTATTTTTCTTGATGAGTTTGGTAAAATGGCTCAGTAGAACGGAACAGAGGATAGCCATACTTTTTGTTTAGAGATACAGCGTGGAAACAGGCCCTTCAGCCCACCGAATCCGCACCAACCAAAGATCCCCGCACATTAACACTATCCTACACATACCGTGGACAATTTACACATACCAAGCCAATTAACCTGCAAATCTCCATGTCTTTGGAGTGTGGGGGGAAACCGAAGAATCTCGACGAAAACCCACACGGTCACAGAGAGAACTCCGTACAGCCAGCAACCGTAGACGTGATCGAACCCGGGTCTCTGGCCCTCCAACTCTACCGCTGCGCTACTGTGCCGCCCCATTGACTCCACATTTGGTTAGAAGGACTTCTATTTCTCGTCTGTTGATTTGGATTGCACGGTTGCTGTTTGTGTACAGGGATCTCTCTTCACATCCTATCTTGAAGAGCTGATTCTTATGTATATACGTAATACTCTATCAAAGGCCTTACTTGACTAGCCAATTGTCATTCCACTAATTAATTAATGCAGACCATCAAAGATTATTTTGTCATATACTATTTTGCATGAGTTATTAGCCTCAGAACAGACTTGTCGAGTTTTGTTTTAATATTTCATTTTTGAGATCTGTGCCTTGTGTCCTCGTCCTTCTGGATGGTAGAGGTCACAAATTTGGGAGGTGCAATCAAATCAGCCTGGTTGAGTATTGGCAGTGCAGCTTGGAGAAGGTACACCCTGCAGTCACTGTGTGCTGGTGGCAGAGGGAATGACTAGATGGATCAAGAGGGTGTCATTTAAGTAAGTTGGTTATGCATGATGTTGAAACTCTTGCACGGTTGGAGCAGTTCACCAGGCTAATGGAATTTATTCCACAATGTTTGTAATTTGTATATTCTATATATAAGGCCTAGGGGAATCAGGAGGCGAAACATACCCTGAGGGATACCCAGTCCCTCATCTCTTTTTAATCGCCCTTTATGTTTGCTCATAAATTAGAAGATATTCACTCCGCAAGCTTTTTCACTTTTCCACAAGCTTTCACCTGTTGTGCCCCGGATCCTGCAAATCCCTTGAAATTGCTAAGACCTTGGTTCCACTGCTCCCATTCAATTGACCTAGTTCACTGGAAAACTTATCATATGGTCATAAGGAATAGGCATAGAATTAGGCTATTTGGCCCATCATGTCTACTCCGCTATTTAATCATGGCTGACCTATCTCTCCCTTCTAACCCCATTTTCCTGCCTTCTCCCCATAACCTCTGATACCTGTACTAATCAAGAATCTATCTATCATACTGTGTAATATTTAAAAAATGAATTTAAAGAGAGTTGTGGTATTACAAGAAATAACACCCAATAGTCTGGAAAATCAATCAATCCATCCAGCCCCACTAAAACCTGCCACGGTACCAGAGATTTACTGTGGTAAGTTTTCTTCTTTTTGCTTAATAGGAGTACTTCATAGTGCTCCTTTCAGTTCCCATATGTACTGATGGATGACGTCCGCCGCCACTCAATTCGAGGAATTCAGATTTACCTGGTGATCACTGTTGGCAAACCCAATGCTGGAGTATCGAACATAGCAAGCAGTTAGACCAAGTGGAAGATGATCAAACAGGCCATGGGAACAGCAAGAAATTGCAGGGTAGATGCATCCTTCCCATTGGTCACCATTGATACAGACAGATATTTTGAGGATTTAGAACATTATATTTCTTCGTATACTATTAAGTTACATAATACATTCCAACTTAAACAGTGAAATCATTACATTTTATGCATTACAGAAATTTGAAGATTTGTATCAAGAAGGCGCCTGCAAAGAATGGAACATTTATCCATGGACCTGCTCAATATCTAATTCTACTGCAACTCCTTTACCAAATCTGCTTTATCATCCTCAATTGATAGTGTAATGCTGTACAGTTCTTTAAGATATATGAAACAAATTTAATAAATTCTTTATTTTTCTCACTTTTGTTTAAACGTATGATGAGATGTAATATTTATGACATTGCACGTTGCAAATGTACACAAATAAAAATAGAACTCCACCCTTCTTTAATTTTAATTAATTTGCAGTTTATGGTGTTGCTGGCATGGTGAACACGAATCTCCAATTTCCTTTGGTAAGCTGATAATTAGTTATCTCGGTTTACCAGAATTAGAGGAGATTAGTTAGGAGGAGAGGTTGGATGAACTTGGTTTGTTTTCTCTAGAATGCCGGAGGTTAAGGGGAGACTTAATAGAAGTATATAAAACTATGAGTGGCATAGACAGGGTAGACAGTCAGAACCCTTTTTCCCAGGATGGAAATGTTAAAAGATAGAGAGATGCGTTAGAAGAGAGGGGCAAAGTTTAAAGGAGATGGATGGGGCAAGGTTTTTGTGAAGAATGTGATGGGTGCCTGGAATGCATTGCCAGAGGTGGTGGTGGATTCAGATATGAAAGTGGAGTTTCAGAAGCGTTTAGATAGGCACGTGGAAATGTTGGGAATAGAGCGATATGAATCATGTGTAGCTAGATCAGTCTAGTTATCTTGGCATTATGTTTGGTATGGACACTATGGGCCGAAAGGCTTCTTCCTGTGTTGTACATTTTTATGTTCGCTGTTCTATTCCATAAGGTTAATATACTGCCATAATTATGTTAGATATGGAGTTCCAGTGTTTAATATGGCATGTCTTATTTTTAGACTCTTCACCTTTCCAAAAAAACAGGAAATGATTTCCAATTCAGGATGCTGTGTATCTTGGTGGGGATTTTATGATCTTCACATATACTTGCTATCCTTGTCATTCTAGGTAGTGGAAGTTGTAGGTTCAGGAAGTAACATTGAAGAAGCCCTGAAAATATGCTGTAAAGCATTTTGGAGATGTTACATACTCTCACTATGGTACTGTGTAATTGAAGGAAGGAATATTGCTTTAGATTATTCACAGTCACTTGTCATGGATGCTGTCAAAATGAGAGTCGCTGATGTTGCATCCTTTTCAGCAAAAGGAAAGTATTCTATCACGCTTTTTGCAGAGGAAGTGGTAGAGGTGGACACAATTATAACATTTTAAAGATATTTGTACTCATACATGGATGGGAGAAGCTAAAGAGCTACATATGCAGCAGATAAACTGGCCCATCTGCCCAACTTATCCACACTGACCAAGCTGCCTAACCGAGTGAGATTTACTTACCTGTGCTTGGCCTATATTTCTCCAAACTCTTCCTATCCATGTACCTGTCCAGGTGTATTTTCAATGTTGTAATTGTAACTGCTTTTATCACATCTTCTGACAGCTTGTTTCACATACACACGCCCTCTGTGGGAAAAGGTTTCCCCGTCATTTTATTTTAAAACCTTTCACCTCGCACATTAAACCTATGCCCTCTAGTTTCAGACTTACCTACGTGAGGATAAAGATTGTTGCGATTCGCCTTATTTATTTAGTTTAGTTGAGAGATACAGCACAGAAACAGGCCATTCGGCCCACCAAGCCTGCACTGACCAGCAATCCACACACATTAACACACGTTAGGGACAATTTTACATTTATACCAAGCCAATTAACCTACAAATCTGTGTGTCTTTCGAGTGTGGGAGGAAACTGAAGATCTCAGAGAAAACCCAAGTGGTCTCGGGGAGTACGTCCAAACTCCGTGCAGACAGCACCCATAGTCTGGATTGAACCCGGGTCTCTTGGTTAACATAGGATGGATAAAGACAGGGCAGGCCCATAAGTTAAAATTTTGAATTGGGTCAAGATCAATGTTGATGGTATTAGACAGGAACTTGCCCAATGTGTTTGGAGTTGGTTGTTTGCAGGCAAAGGAACGTCTGGAAAGAGGGGTGCTTTAAAGGTGTGATGACTAGAGTTCAGGGCATGCATGTTAGAGTGAAAGGTAAGTCAGATTGTGTATGGAAGCTTGGATGACGAGAAGGAGGCATGGGACAGATATAGGCAGCTGGAATTGTGTAAACCTGGAGGAGTTTGGAGAACTGAGAAGCATACTTGAGAAGAAAATATAGTAAGTTTAGTATAGTAAGACCTGAGTGATCTCCTGGACAAGTGTCGATCGCCTAGATTGGGGTCGGAGAGGAATTTCCCGGTTTTTTTTCCCGAATTGGACCTGGGTTTTTATCCGGTTTTTTGCCTCCCCCAGGAGATCACGAGGTTCTTGGGGTGGAGAGGGGTTTAGCGGTATAAAGGGGAGGGTAGTGTCTTGTGTTCTGTGTCTTGTGTCTACTGTTTGTGGGTAAGTGTGTCTGTTTAGTGTTCAGCCATGAGCGAATGGCGGTGCGGGCTCGATGGACCTGGTGGTCTGCTCTCGCACCTACTTTCTATGTTCTATGTTTCTATGTTTCTAAAATCAGGAGGGCAAAACTGGGATAAGAGTTAGCTCTGGCAGGTAATATTAATGAAAACCAAGCGATTTTATGCACATTAAGGGAAAGAGGGTAACGAGAGAGAGAATAGGGCACCTTCGGAAACCAAAGTGGTCATCTCTGTGGAATTTCAGGAGATGGGAGAATTCCTCAATGCATATTTTTTTTTTACTGTGGAGAAAGACATGAAGACTCAGAACTTGAGATAGTCCATGGAAGTGTCTTCAGGACAGTCAGTGTTATGGTCGTGGAGGTGCTGAAAGTCCTAAGGCGTATGAAGGTAGACAAATCTCCAGGGTCTGATCAGATATATCCAAGAACACTGGGAAGCTAGAAAAGAAATTGCAAGCAAATTTGAGGATGGCTAATGCTGTGCCTCTATTTAAGAACGGCTGCAAGGAAAGTCAGGAAACTATAGACCAGTGAGGAATAAGATGTATATTCATTTGGTTATTCAGAGGCTTATTAGGGATAGACAGCATGATTTTGTATGGGACATTATATCTCGCAAATGTGAGGTTTTGAAGATGTAACCAAAAAGGTTGATGAGGGCTGAGCTGTAGACATTGTTTATATGGATTTCAGCAAGGCATTTGATAAGGTTCCGCATGGTAGGCTGCTCTAGAACGTTAGATTGTATGGGATTCAGGGAGAATTAGCTGACTGGTTAGCAAATTGGCTTCATGGAAGGAGAGGGTGATGGTGGAAGGTTGTTTTTTGGATTGGTCAAGACGTCTTTCAACACATTGCCTTCATCAACAGGATATTGAGTAAAAAAGTTGGGATATTATGCAATAGTTGTACAAAAGATTTGTGAGGCCGCATTTGGGGTATCATGTTCAGTTTTGTCCACCCTGCTTTTTGGAAGAAATTGTGAAGCTGAAAAGAGTGCAGAGAAGGTTGACGAGGATTTTGCCAAGACTTGAGAGCCTGAGCTATGGCAGAGTTTGGGCAGGCTAGGACTTTATTCCTTGGGGCACAGGAGAACGAGGGGTATAGAAACATAGAAAATAGGTGCTGGAGTAGGCCATTCGGCCCTTCGAGCCTGCACTGCCATTTAATATGATCATGGCTGATCATCCAACTCAGTATCCTGTACCTGCCTTCTCTCCATACTCCCTGATCCCTTTAGCCACAAGGGCCACATCTAACTCCCTCTTAAATATAGCCAATGAACTGGCCTCAACTACCTTCTGCGGGAGAGAATTCCAGAGATTCACCACTCTCTATGTGAAAAATGTTTTCCTCATCTCGGTCCTAAAAGATTTCCCCCTTATCCTTAAACTGTGACCCCTTGTTCTGGACTTCCCAAACATCGGGAACAAAGTACACAAAAACTTGAAATTAAAAGTGAAAACAAGAAGAAAAAGACAAGCGACTGTTGTCTGGCTGCACAGCGCCTTCACCGGAACAAATGTACAAACGGGACATCTTATAGGGTATAAGATGTCCCGGGGAGCCCGCGGCAGCAGCGGGAGCATCGGCAGCAGTGGGGCCTTGTGGTCGATGAGCGTGAGGGGGGAGGGGAAGACAATGTGGACCCGGCTTGGAGGGACAGCCGTGAGGGACGGTGTGAGAACAAAGTGGGACCCGGTGTGCGGGGCAGGGACACTCTAGTTTAGAATCCTCTGCCCAGGGGATAAGTCTGCTTGTTTGTTTGTTTGTACATTTGTTCCGGTGAAGGCGCTGTGCCCATGGCAGCCAGTCAACAGTCGCTTGTCTTTTTCTTCTTGTTTTCACTTTTAATTTCAAGTTTTTGTGTACCTTGTGAGTTGTGACTGTCGGCAAACCAATTTCCCTCTGGGGATGAGGGAATTTTACCCAGGGAAAATAGGTTTAAGCTGAGAGGGGAAGGATTTAATAGGAATCTGAGGGGCATCTTTTTGCCAGAGGATAGAAACATAGGTGCAGGACTAGGCCATTTGGCCGTTCGATCATAGCTGATCATCTAAATTCAATATCCCATTCCTGCTTTTTCCCCATATTCCTTGATTCCTTTAGCACTAAGAGCTAAATCTAACTCCCTCTTGAAAACATTCAGTGAATTGGCCTCCACTGCCTTCGGTGGCAGAGAATTCCACAGATTCACAACTCCCTGGGTGAAAATGGTTTTTCCTCATCTCAGTCCTAAATGGCCTGCCCTTATTCTTAAACTGTGACCCCTGGTTCTGGACTCCCCCAACATCGGGAACATTTTTCCTGCATCTTGCCTGTCCAATCCTTTAAGAATTTTATATGTTTTTATAAGATGGTGAATATATGTAATGAGTTGCCAGAGGAGGTAATTGAGTCAGATACTACTACAACATTTAGAAGACAATTGGACAGCTACATGGACAGGAAAGGTTCAGAGGGATATGGGCCAAATGCTGGCAGGTGGGACGTGAAGATGAGACAGCTTGGTCGGCCTGGGCAAGTTGGGCCGAAGGGCCTATCTCCATGCCGTATGTGTCTACTCCAAATGCTGCCTTACCAACATCGTGTACAACTGTAAAATTACAACTGTCCTACCTCCTATATTAATTACGCTGACCGTTGAAGGCAAACATGTTAAATACTGTACCTTCTTCACACCCTGTGTCCTTGTGCCACCACTGTCAAGGGACAATATTCCTGCACCTCGAGGTTTCCCTGTTCTACAGCTAACCCCCTGGGCTCTACAATTTATTATGTAAGTGCTACCCTGGTTTGTCTTACCAAAATGGAATAGCTCATATTTAAGTGAAAATAAATCTGCCATACATTGGCCCAGCTGATCATGACCCTGTTGTAATCTTACATAACTTTCTTCACTGTCCACTTTGCCCCTAATTTTAGTGTCAGCCACAAACATGCAAATAATGCCACTAACATTCTCACCCAAATTGTTAATTTAAATAATGAACCACAATGGATGTAGCACTTATCCCTGTGGTTCCCTCCACTTGTTATAGGCCTGTTTATGAAAAATATCCATTTATTTCGTACCTTCAAGTCTGTTGTATTCAATTAGCTCTCACCCTAGATTTCACGTGCGGGTTATGGACCAAATGGAGGCAAATTTGACCACCTCAGGAAGACACCTCTGTTATCATGGACGAATTGAAGAGTAGGGCCTGTTTCCATGTATAACTCTGCCTATGGGGAGCAAAGTTTATGTTTTCTATTACCTAGCTAACCTCTACGTTCCCAAATGCAAAGTTGTACTGCAAACTTGACTCATGGCTGATGTCTACAGCAGTTTCTTTTAATGATCAGAAACAAAGTAATTGATGGCCATTGAGACCTTCACTGCCACAATAGAGTGAGCCGGGCACAGCTCTGTACATAGAAGTCTACCTGAAGCAGGTAGCAGATTTCAGTATCTGTTTCCTTGGGCATTCTTAGTCTTTTGTCATATTTGTATATAGATGAACATATAAATAGTGTTGAAGGTAGTCCTGTTGGACAGAATCCTTCCCTTTGGCCTCTTCTGGCAAGGACCTCATTTACCTTGGGGCCTCGCTTCCCCTTTTCATGCTGTTGGCCTGGTAGGACTAAAGACAAACCTACAATATTTGATGCGCAAAGTGTATGTTTGCATCTAACATCTGCTACCTTTTGCTGAAAAAATATACTGCACAATTCCTCTAAATAATCTTTCGTAAATCAGTGGTGATTCCTGTAACTGATGCAAGTGGATTGAGTAGGCTGTAGGTTTTGTGCAGGGACACGTCTTTGGGAAGGCCAAGCTGAATCAAAAGGGCACCTTTTTAGCAGGGTTAGTTTAAAGAGATAGAGTGGAAACAGACTCTTCGGCCCACAGAGTCCATGCTAACCAGCAGTCACTCGGACACTAGTTCTATTTGACACAATTTATAGAAGCCAATTAACCCACAAAACTGCATGTCTTTGGTACGTGGGAGGAAACTGAAGTGCCCAGAGAAAGCCCACGCAGTCACAGGGAGAACAAACAGCACCCATCGTAAGGATTTAACCCGGGTCGCTGATGCTGATATCGTTACTGTGCCGCCAAATATGCATTCTTATGCCATGCATGTTATCAGCACACTGCAATATGGCAAGTGGCGAAGGTGCACTACAATTGAATGATTAGAGTCCGTATGGAAATTTTGAACGAACCTGTCCCTGTAACACAGAAGAAAATTGTTATATATTTATATATATTTTCATTCAGCATGTAGGGCCTCGTGTTTGAGTTCCAGCATTACCAGCATAAATCGCGAACATAACCCAAAGATATTGTCATTGCTTTTCTTTGGTATGCTGAAACGAGCATTGGTAATTCCAATGTAAATTAATGTTACGTCTTTATTATTCTAACATTTCTCGTGAGTTTATTGCTGCCACAAGAAAAGCTCTGGAGTGGAAAAAGGAAACAATATAAAATGATGACTTTACCTATGCCAGAAAATGAATAAGAGGGTTCTGATTTTGTGGTGATGTCACTGCATGCCATGTTTTTATTTTGTTGATATTAATCTCTTGAGAAGAATTTCAAGAAGAGAGAAACCTTCTTAAATTACTTTTTGGGGAAAGTGAAAAATCTCACTGCTCGTTAATAATCCTTTCTATTTCCAAATGTACAAAATATTTGGTTACTATTTTGTTCCTAAATATTTTATAACTTTGAAACGTATCCATCAAAATGTTTCTTGCTAAAAGGTACTTTATTATGGCCATAGCTATTTGTCAGCCGGAAATGTCAGTACAAAGCAGTACTTGTACTTTGAGTGTTAGCATCTCCTATTGTTTGATTGTATGCTATTTTTGGCACGTTCTGGCATTTTTATGACAGTTTAATCTGTATTTATATCCTTTTTAATAATGGATTTGTTACAAACTGTTGCGCCAAAAATGATATCAGTTCACAAATAACCATACTTTTTAAAAAAATTATACAGATGGTATTTTGTGCAATTAACTGAAAGAATGCAACTAAGTGCCTCTAAGTGTGTCCATAACACGCTCACACATAAAGGAGTTGGCATTTAAAATGTTGTTGAAGAAATTATCCTTTTCTTAAAATCTGTTTCTTTTCAGTTATTTTACTGGGCGTCCGCCAGTCTCTAAACAGAGTTACGGCAGCAGACTATTTAACCCCGTAAAATTTAAACCCTACTAAATATTAGAGAGATACATCTGGATGCTTGGTAGCAGTACTTCAGATCCCCGTATGAAGCAAGAAATTGTATGGTCGTAGCCCATTTGGCTAGATGAAGCACCAATTCCAACTATAGTGTATAATCATCAGACATACATGCATAGCATTCCCACAAGAAGTCACTGGATAGTATCAGAAGCTACACTCCAACATTGCGACCAACTACAGCTCATTCATTCATGACTTATAACTAAAGCTTTGAACCATAATGAGTAAGAATGGTCTTAATGCAATAATGGTAAAAATGCAATAATGTTTTATTTTTAGTTTAGAGATACAGCATAGATATAGACCATTCGGCCCACACTGACCCACAGACTAGCTCTTTGGTTATCCCACTTTTGCATCCTACATACTAGGGGCAATTTACAGAAACCAATTAACCTACAAACCAGCACGTCTTTGGAATGTGGGGAGAAACCGGAGCACCCAGAACAAGCCCACGTGGTCACAGGGAGAATGTATAAATTCCACAGAGACAGCACCTGCATTCGTAATGCATTTCTTATAGAAACTTACAAAATTCTTAAGGGGTTGGACAGACTAGATGCAGGAAGATTAAGTCCAGAACTAAGGGGCACAGTTTAAGGATACGAGGGAAGTCTTTTTAGGACCAAGATGAAAATCACAGGGAGTGGGAAGAATTCTCTGCCACAAAAAGTCCATTGGCTATAACTAGGGGGCCCAGTGGCTTAAGGGATACGTAGGGAGAAGGTAGGGATGGGTTTAGTTGGATGATCAGCCCAAGAGGCTCGAAGGGCCGAATAAATAACCATATTTAACAATTAGCACGGAAACAGGCCATCTCGGCCCTACAAGTCCATGAACAAATTTTTTTTTTTTCCCCTTAGTCCCATGCCTGTCGTACCATAAATTCTCCATATGCCTATCCAATTTATTTTTAAACAATGAACCTGGTGGGAGCTTTTCCACACCGGCCAGTTCCCCCCTCATATTACCCCTAAACTTCTGGCTGAAGTCATGTCCTCTTGTTTGAATCTTCCCTATTCTCAAGGGAGTTAAATGTCTATCCCTTCATCATTTTAAAGACCTCTATCAGGTCCCCCCTTAACCTTCTGGTCCAGAGAATAGAGAAGGTAGGGATGGTAACTTACTGAGTTGGATTCTAGTAAATCTCCTCAGTCATGATCATATCTATAATGGCGACCAAAATTGTAGGCATCTCCAGGGCCGAATGGCTTGTACTCATTGCACCTAGCTTTTCTATGATTTCTATGTAATCAAAACCTAGGTTTCTGATGCTTTGAGGCAGCAGTTCTACAGCTGCATCATTGTGCCACCCTGAGGGCTATACCAGGGTTATATATTTTTTAATGCATTATCTGTTAAAGGGTGAATTTTGGGGGTGTGGAGAAACATTAAGATGCTAGTATAATGAGAAATAGAAAACAATATTTGTTAGCATTGGCATAAGAAAAAGGAATTGGGTCATTGGGGGCTTGAGGGTGCCAAAGTTGGGTTTCACAAATAGGTAGTGTTTGGAGAAGGCAGTGGAAAACTGGGAAATAAATTACAGGACATGTGAAATTTGGGAATCTCTTGAATTGTAAATCTGGCAGTGGTTTGAAATGAGAAGAATTAGAATTTGGATCTGGAATAGTTCATAAGAGAAAAGGAGAAGCTGCCTTTAAACTATTCTTATTTCATAGGAACAATGTGAATATAGTCTTATGTGGCATGGCACAGTGGTGCAGCAGTAGAGTTGCTGCAGTACAGCACCAGAGATCCGAGTTTGATCCTGATTACGAGTGCTTCTGCACAGAATTTGTACATTCTACTTGTGACCGAGTAAGTTTACCGGGTGCTCCGGTTTCCTCTCATACTCCTCAAGGGGCTGTCCCACTGCGGCGACCTAATTGGCAAGTTCAGAAGAGTTTAGGAGGAGAGTTTAAATGTTGAAGACCTCCTTTGAATATGTGGAAGACCTCCTTCGACTATGTGGAAGACCTCCTTCGACTATGTGGAAGACTAGCTTCGACTATGTGGAAGACTAGCTTCGACTAGCTTAGGGAAAATTGGACACCGAATAGTGGAGAGTGAAGACGACCTCCTTCGATCTCCTTCGACCTCCCTTTGACTATGTTGAAGACTATCTATGACTACCTTCAATTACCTACGAATAACATGCCGACCAACAACGACCTACCTCGACTAAACCTACGAGTAATAAAATATCGATTTTTTTCCATGGCGACCTTTTTTTACTCGCGGGCATTTTTCACCATGTTGAAAAATACGCAGCGACCTAGCTGAGGCCCCGAGTATGCGGAGACTACTCTCGAGCATGAAGGAGAGTTACAAAGACTTCCTAGGACCTCGTGTCGACCATGCTGCTAGTATGAGTCGAGGGAAACTCTTCTGAACTCGGGGATTAGGTTGCCGCAGTGGGACAGCTCCTAATGGTTAATTGTCCTTGGTTAACTTGTCCCTAGTGTGTAGGATTGTGCTAGTGTACCTACCATCCGGGAGGCGCTACAGGTCTCTCCGTTGCCGAACCAGCAGGTCGAGGAACAGCTTCTTTGCTGTAGGTACCTCGGTGACTGCCAATCACCAGTTTGCTATGTCGCTCTTCAAGGGAGATGCTAAATGCATTTCGTTGTCTCTGTGCTGTACACTGACAATGACAATTAAAATTGAATCTTTGAATCTTGAATCTTTGAATCTTGTATCTCTAAAAGTGAAGAAACTGAAGATAGATGCCTGAATTAAACAGTTGAATCATCAACTTCTAATAAAGTTATTGAATCTTTCAAATCTACGAAGCTTGAAAAATAGCGTGGTTTTGTTCATTTGTGGGGAGTGAGCATAATGGGCAACGCCAACATTTATTGCCTTTCCTAAATGCTTTTAAAGATTGGGTAGTTAGCTGGTCCCCAGTCTGAAGAAGGCTCTTGACCTATCAATTTTCCCCAGAGATATGGCTTGACCCGCTGAGTTACTACAGCACTTGTGTCCTTTTGGCCTTTTGAATTGCTCCAGTTTAATTGGTTAGAGTCAAAGAATTATAGAGCACTGAAAGGTCCTTCAGTGCACTCATCCATGCAATATCTATATAACTAAAAGTCTCATCTTGACCACTTCCTGTCTACGCTGTATATTGATTTTAGAAAAAACTATTTTTTTTTTTAGGAAAACACATTTTTGGAAAACACTTCCTATCTTCCTTATAGCTAGATTAAATGCCATAAGGCATCAGCCATGATCATATTGAATGGCGGTGCAGGCTCGAAGGGCCGAATGGCCTACTCCTGCACCTAATTTCTATGCTTCTATGTTTCTATAAAGATGATCTCCGGAAGTGGTGGCGCTGTTGAACAGCTGCGGCTCGCATGCAGTCCGTCTGTTTTTACTTTTTTTGTTGTTTTTTTTTGTCTTAGTAAAATTTTAGTTTATTAGGTTGTGTTATGTGTGGGGGTGGGGTGGGGGGGCTGAAACATGTTTTTTTTTGTCTCTTCCTTCGGGGGAATGCGACTCTTTTTGTCGTATCCCCCTTCTCTGCCTCTGTCTGTGCTGAGGCCTAATGGCTGAGGCCTCCAACTGCGACTGACCTCGAGGCTCCGGAAGCAGAGCCAGCCAGGACTTACCAACGCAAGGCGGGCTGAATTCGGGAGCTGCGGCAGCGTTCCGGCGTTCCGGTGGCGGCGGCCCAACTCGGGGCTGAGGCGGCGTTCCGGCGGCGGCGACCAGAATCCGGGGCCCGGGCCGCGGGCCAGTGGATGACATCGTCGGGAGCTCGCAGGTCACAGGTTGGTGACCTGTTTTTACGGAGCTCTCGCGGCCACAGCTGCGTCCGCTGGACTGGAGGGCGGCATCTTCGGCAGCTTCGACCACCCTGGGCCGCTGAGCTGAACCGGCCCATTGGCGGAGCTCGGTTGAGCCGCGGGATTGACTTACCATCGCCCGGTGGGGTAACAACATCGGAAGCCTGGATCGCCTCAGCGCAGAGGGAGAATAAGGAGGGAAGAGACAGGGAAATGTTAACCTTTTGCCTCCAGCACAGTGAGGAGGTGCCTGGTGAACTCACTGGGGTGGATGTTAATTTGTGTTTATTGTGTGTTTTGTTATTTATTATTATATGTATGACTGCAGGCAACGAAATTTCGTTCAGATCGAAAGGTCTGAATGACAAATAAAGGAATCTAATCTAATCTAATCTAATCTTCCGTCTGCAACTTTTATATTTATTTCAATCAATACCTATATATCTCCCTAAAAGTAAAAAAAAAAAATTGATTCTATTATCACTAACTTTATTTGGACCACAAAACCCATAGAATCCATAAAACCCAAATCCAAAGAAAATGGAGGATTAGTTCTTCCTAATATTTTTTCCTACTGGGCAACTAACATTAAAAATATAATCTTCTGATCGGACGATACATGTCAACATGTAAATTGGTTAAAAATGGAGAGGGAAGATTGTTTGCCTTTTAGTATAGGCTCGATCCTCCTATCTCCATTACATTTGAATACATCAACGTATGAGCAAAATCACAGAGGCCCAGGACCGTTGGTGAGCAGTGGAGGAGGGTCAGGGCGGTGAGTACTTAAATCGGGCGCGAGGCTTGTTTTCACAGAGGCCCAGGACCGTTGGAGAGTGTGGAGGAGGGTCAGGGCTTTTTTACCAAAATCCGTAACGTTCCACACTCCATAGGGAGGGTTCTGGTGGAAGCCGCTGATTGGTGGAAGCAGACTAGAGGAAGCAGCTGATTGGGTGCAACCTCAGGTTAGCATTTGTGCTTTCTGGTTAAAGGTGCAGTGCTTTAGTAAAGGTACAGTGTTAAAGCAGTGCTTTAGTAAAGGTACAGCTAAGGGTACAGTGGGTTAAAGGTACAGTGCTTTAGTAAAGGTACAGTGAGCCAAGGGTACAGTGGGCTAAAGGTACAGTGCTTTTTGTTTATATAATAAAGGTGCAGTTTAAAGGTCACGAGGGAGCAGCTGTTGTGAGTCAGATACCTGCTGATTTCTCCCAGCAGTTTCTATTGTATTATACTGGTATCAGATCCAGGGTAAGGCGGGAGAATGACAGTCAGAGCAGTGTACTGTTCTGGATGTCAGATGTGGGAGGTCATGGTGTCGGATGGCCCTCCAGACGTCCACATCTGCACCAGGTGCAGCGAGATGGGGCTCCTAAGGGACCGTATTAGGATCCTGGAGCAGCAGCTCGATGACCTCTGTCTGATCAGGGAGAGTGAGGAGGTCATAGAGGGGAGTTATAGGGAGGTGGTCACTCCAAAACCACGGGAGAGAGACATGTGGGTCACGTTAAGGAAGGGCAAGGGGCAGAGGCAGGAACGAGTGAGTACTCCAATGTCGGTACACCTCGCAAATAAGTACTCCTGTTTGAGTACGGATGGGGGTGACAGCCTGCCTGGGGGTAGCGACAGCGGACGGGCCTCCAGCACAGAGACCGGCCCTGTTGCTCCAAAAGGTAGGGAAAAAAAGAGGGCAATAGTAATTGGGGACTCTATTGTTAGGGGGTCGGATAGGCGATTCTGTGGACGCAGTCGGGAGACCAGGATGGTGGTCTGCCTCCCTGGTGCCAAGGTCTCGGACGTGTCTCAACGCATCCAAGATATCCTTAAATCAGAGGGAGAGGAGCCTGAGGTCGTGGTACATATAGGTACCAATGACATAGGTAAAAAAAGGGAAGAGGTCCTGAAGGGAGGATTTAGGAAGTTGGGAGGAGAGTTAAGAAAAAGGACCAAAAAGGTAACAATCTCAGGATTACTGCCTGTGCCACGCGACAGTGAGAGTAGGAATGGAGCGAGGTGGAGGATAAATGCGTGGCTGAAAGACTGGTGCAGAGGGCAGGGATTCAAGTTCCTGGATCATTGGGACTTCTTTTGGGGAAGGTGGGACCTGAACAGAAAGGATGGGTTGCACTTGAACCCGAGGGGGACCAATATCCTAGCGGGGAAATTTGCAAAGGCAGCTGGGGAGACTTTAAACTAGAATGGTTGGGGCGAGGGACTCAAATAGCGAAAGGTAGTAGACAGAATGGGAGGCAGGAAGCAGAAATGGGAAGCACTCGGACACAAGAGGAGAAAGAAAAAAAAGGAAATAAACAGAGAATAAGAGACGGGGGTTTTCTTAAATGTGCATATTTTAATGCTAGGAGCATTGTAAGAAAGGTGGATGAGCTTAGAGTCTGGATAGACACCTGGAAGTATGATGTTGTGGCGATCAGTGAAACGTGGTTGCAGGAGGGCTGTGATTGGAAACTAAATATTCCAGGATTTCGCTGCTTCAGGTGTGATAGAATTGGAGGGGCAAGAGGTGGAGGTGTTGCATTGCTAGTCAGGGAAGATATTACAGCAGTGCTTTGGCAGGATAGATTGGAGGGCTCATCTAGGGAGGCTATTTGGGTGGAATTGAGAAGTGGGAAAGGTGTAGCAACTCTTATAGGGGTGTATTATAGACCGCCAAACGGGGAACGAGAATTGGAAGAGCAAATATGTAAGGAGATAGCAGATATTAGTAGTAAGCACAAGGTAGTGATTGTGGGAGATTTCAACTTTCCACACATAGACTGGGAAACACATTCTGTAAATGGGCTGGATGGGTTGGAGTTTGTAAAATGTGTGCAGGATAGTTTTTTGCAGCAATACATAGAGGTACCTACTAGAGGAGGGGCAGTGCTGGACCTCCTGTTAGGAAATGAGACGGGACAGGTGGCGGAGGTATGCGTTGGGGAGCACTTCGGGTCCAGTGATCACAATACCATTAGTTTCAATATAATTATGGAGAGGGTCAGAACTGGACCTAGGGTTGAGATTTTTGATTGGAGAAAGGCTAACTTTGATGCGATGCGAGATGATTTAAAAGGAGTGAACTGGGACATTTTGTTTTATGGGAAAGATGTAGAAGAGAAATGGAGGACATTTAAAGGGGAAATTTTAAGAGTACAGAATCTTTATGTTTCTGTTCGGTTGAAAGGAAACAGTAAAAATTGGAAAGAGCCCTGGTTTTCAAGGGAAATTGGACATCTTGTTCGGAAAAAGAGGGAGATCTACAATAATTATAGGCAGCATGAAGTAAATGAGGTGCTTGAGGAGTATAAGGAATGTAAAAAGAATCTTAAGAAAGAAATTAGAAAAGCTAAAAGAAGATATGAGGTTGCTTTGGCAAGTAAGGTGAAAGTAAATCCAAAGGGTTTCTACAGCTATATTAATAGCAAAAGGATAACGAGGGATAAAATTGGTCCATTGGAGAGACAGAGTGGACAGCTATCTGCAGAGCCAAAAGAGATGGGGGAGATATTGAACAATTTTTTTTCTTCGGTATTCACCAAGGAGAAGGATATTGAATTATGTGAGGTAAGGGAAACTAGTAGAGTAGCTATGGATACTATGAGGTTCAAAGTAAAAGAAGTACTGACACTTTTGAAAAATATAAAAGTGGATAAGTCTCCAGGTCCTGACAGGATATTCCCTAGGACATTGAGGGAAGTTAGTGTAGAAATAGCCGGGGCTATGACAGAAATATTTCAAATGTCATTAGAAACGGGAATAGTCCCCGAGGATTGGCGTACTGCGCATGTTGTTCCATTGTTTAAAAAGGGTTCTAAGAGTAAACCTAGCAATTATAGACCTGTTAGTTTGACTTCAGTGGTGGGCAAATTAATGGAAAAGATACTTAGAGATAATATATATAAGCATCTAGATAAACAGGGTCTGATTAGGAACAGTCAACATGGATTTGTGCCTGGAAGGTCATGTTTGACTAATCTTCTTGAATTTTTTGAAGAGGTTACTAGGGAAATTGACGAGGGTAAAGCAGTGGATGTTGTCTATATGGACTTTAGTAAGGCCTTTGACAAGGTTCCTCATGGAAGGTTGGTTAAGAAGGTTCAACTGTTGGGTATAAATGCAGGAATAGCAAGATGGATTCAACAGTGGCTGAATGGGAGAAGCCAGAGGATAATGGTGGATGGCTGTTTATCGGGTTGGAGGCAGGTGACTAGTGGGGTGCCTCAGGGATCTGTGTTGGGTCCTTTGTTGTTTGTCATGTACATCAATGATCTGGATGAAGGTGTGGTAAATTGGATTAGTAAGTATGCAGATGATACCAAGATAGGGGGTGTTGTGGATAATGAAGAGGATTTCCAAAGTCTACAGAGTGATTTAGGCCATTTGAAAAAATGGGCTGAAAGATGGCAGATGGAGTTTAATGCTGATAAATGTGAGGTGCTACACCTTGGCAGGACAAATCAAAATAGGACGTACATGGTAAATGGTAGGGAATTGAAGAATACAGTTGAACAGAGGGATCTGGGTATAACCGTGCATAGTTCCTTGAAGGTGGAATCTCATATAGATAGGGTGGTAAAGAAAGCTTTTGGTATGCTAGCCTTTATAAATCAGAGCATTGAGTATAGAAGCTGGGATGTAATGTTAAAATTGTACAAGGCATTGGTGAGACCAAATCTGGAGTATGGTGTACAATTTTGGTCGCCCAATTATAGGAAGGATGTCAACAAAATAGAGAGAGTACAGAGGAGATTTGCTAGAATGTTGCCTGGGTTTCAACAACTAAGTTACAGAGATAGGTTGAATAAGTTAGGTCTTTATTCTCTGGAGCGCAGAAGGTTAAGGGGGGACCTGATAGAGGTCTTTAAAATGATGAGAGGGATAGACAGAGTTGATGTGGAAAAGTTTTTCCCTTTGAGAATAGGGAAGATTCAAACAAGAGGACATGACTTCAGAATTAATGGACAGAAGTTTAGGGGTAACATGAGGGGGAACTTCTTTACTCAGAGACTGGTAGAGGTGTGGAATGAGCTTACAGTGTTGGTGGTGGAGGCAGGTTCGTTGGTATCATTTAAAAATAAATTGGATAGGCATATGGATGAGAAGGGAAACGAGGGTTATGGTATGAGTGCAGGCTGGTGGGACTAAGGGGGAAAAAAAATTTGTTCGGCACGGACTTGTAGGGCCGAGATGGCCTGTTTCCGTGCTGTAATTGTTATATGGTTATATGGTTATAGTTAATACAAGTACTGTCCGTATCTGTAAACAATTGAAATTGAACCAGTCTTAAATTGAGAAACATGGCACTCCTTCCTATTGCAAACAATCCCTTGTTTTAACCATCTACTTTAGATATGGTGTTTGCTCAATAGAAGAACCTGGGAATTAATACTGTGGGAGACCTCTATAAGAAGGGGTTTAAGAAGGAACTGCAGATGCTGGAAAATCGAAGGTACACAAAAATGCTGGAGAAACTCAGGGGGTGCAGCAGCATCTATGGAGCGAAAGAAATAGGCAATGTTTCGGGCCGAAACCCTTCTTCAGACTGATAAGGGGTGGCGGGGAGAAGGAAGGAAAAAGGAGGAGGAGGAGCCCGAGGGCTGAGGGATGGGAGGAGACAGCCCGAGGGCTGAGGAAAGGGAGGAGACAGCAAGGGCTAACAACATTTTGAGACAGCCCGAGGGCTGAGGAAAGGCAGGAGACAGCAAGGGCTAACAACATTTTGAGAATTCAATGTTCATGCCCGCAGGATGCAGACTCCCCAAGCAGAATATGAGCACCGTCTCCGCTCCGCCGCTGCCCCAGTGGTGTTGCCCCAGCTCCGGGCCCCGCTGCATCAGCCCCAGGCCGCCGCCGAAAGCCAGAACGCCGCACCAGCAAGCGGGCCACCGCCTCCAAGGCCGCCAGCCCTGCCTCCGAGGGGGCTTTCCGGGTGTTTGCTCACTCTGCCACGGAGGAGACCCAGGACGAGGGAATTGAATGCAATTGCATGATTTGGACGAGGGAATTGAATGCAACATCTCCAAGTTTGCGGATGACACGAAGCTGGGGGGCAGTGTTAGCTGTGAGGAGGGTGCTAGGAGGCTGCAAGGTGACTTGGATAGGCTGGTGAGTGGGCAAATGCATGGCAGATGCAGTATAATGTGGATAAATGTGAGGTTATCCCCTTTGGCGGCAAAAACAGGAAAGTAGACTATTATCTGAATGGTGGCCGATTAGGAAAAGGGGAGATGCAATGAGATCTGGGTATCATTAACCTGGGTAAAAGTAGGCATGCAGGTGCAGCAGGCAGTGAAGAAAGCGAATGGTATGTTAGCATTCATAGCAAAAGGATTTGAGTATAGGAGCAGGGAGGTTCTACTGCAGTTGTACAGGGTCTTGGTGAGACCACACCTGGAGTATTGAGTACAGTTTTGGACTCCTAATCTGAGGAAAGACATAGAGGGAGTACAGAGAAGGTTCACCAGACTGATTTCTGGGATGTCAGGACTTTCATATGAAGAAAGACTGGATAGACTCGGCTTGTACTCGCTAGAATTTAGAAGATTGAGGGGGGATCTTATAGAAACTTACAAAATTCTTAAGGGGTTGGACACGCTAGATGCAGGAAGATTGTTCCCGATGTTGGAGAAGTCCAGAACTAGGGGTCACAGTTTAAGGATAAGAAATCTTTGAGGACCGAGATGAGGAAACCATTTTTCACACAGAGAGGTGAATCTCTGGAATTCTCTGCCACAGAAGGTAGTTCCTGCACCCTCTCTGCCATCTGATGGCAAAATATCAATTCTACAAGTGGAAGCAAGTAATATAGTTATTTCCTTATAAAAGCATCAGCTTGGGGAACAGATCACGGATAGATTATTTTAAAATTTAAAACAGGGGGGCATTTCATCACCTTTGATTAGTACAAACAAGTTAGAAGTACCTTTAAATATTTAGAGTCAAAGAGTCATGCAGTGTGGAAACAGGACCTTTAGCCCAACTTGCCCATTTTGACCAACATGCCCCCTCTAAACCTACCCTATCCGTGTACCTATCATTCTTCACATTAAGAAATTCTTAGAGGTTTTAAATCTACTTGACCAGTGAAAACAATAGAGATAAGCATGACCAGGGCTCCAACTCTGTGACTTTTGGGCATGGAGCGGGGCCGTACATCGCCCGGTACGGCCTTAAATGGCCGTGGGACTTACCATCGCCCGCCTGGGGCTTCGACATCGGGAGAGAAATGGTGCAGGGGAGAGAAAAAAGACTTTGCCTTCCATCACAGTGAGGAGGAGATTCACTGTGATGGATGTGTGTGTAAATTGAATTGTTTGTATGTCTTGTAGGAATTGTCTTTGTTTGTATGGCTGTGGAAACTGAGTTTGTTTGAGCCTCACTGAGGTTCAAACGACATGAAATAAAATATTATATTGTATTGTTTATTATGGAACCTGTTTCAATTCTCTAGAAGTCTTTGACTCGAATGAATGAAACTGGTGCAATTCAAAAGGCCAAAAGGACACATGTGCTGGAATAAGTAAGCGAGTCAGACCACATCTCTGGAAAAAATGGATAGGTGACGTTTCGGGTCGAGATCACTCTTCAAACTGGGGACCAGCTCACTATGGAATCCTAATCGTTTCCAATTACTTAACCAAGGACTTTGCGGGAAGATCAGAGAGAAAATTGCAGTTGTTCTGGCTAAGATTTATGAATCATTGAGATCCAAGGAATTAAAGATGTTGAAATCTTGAGCAAAACACAAAGTGCTGGAGAAACTCAGCAGGTCAGGGGAGCTGGTAGACAGGTGATGTTTCAGGTCACAACCCTTCTGAAGTAGGGCCCTAGGGTGTGTTATGGCGCAGAGGGATTTCAGAGTACAATTACATAGTTCCCTGAAAGTGGCATTGCAGGTAGACAAAGTGGTGCAGAAGACTTTTGGCATGTCATCAGTCAGGACATTGGGTATAGAATTTGGGACACTATCTAACTGTTGTACAAGATGCTGGTGAGGCAGCACTTGGAGTATTATGTTCAGTTTTGGTCATCCTGTGGTAGGAAAGAAACTACGAAGGTGTTTAGTTTAGAGATACAGCATTGAGACAATCCCACTGGCCAATCGAATCAATGCCGACCATCCACCCTAGTGCTACATTATCCAACTTTCTCATCCATTAACTGCACACTAGGGATAATTTACAGAGGCCAATTAACCCTCAAACCCATGTGTCTTTGGAATGTGAGAGGAAAGTGGAGCATCTGTAGGAAAACAGTCACAGGGAGAACTTGCACACTCCACCCAGGCAGCAAACCCGAGTCGCTGACACTGAGGCAGCAGCACTACCAGTTGTGCTATTCTGTCACCCTGTCATAGAAAGGAAGTCATTAAACTGGAAAGCGTACAGAGAAGATTTACGAGGATGGTGCCAGGTCTCAAGGAATTCAGCCAGAGGGAAAGGTTGGGCAGGCTAGGACCTTATTACTTGGAGAGAAGGAAGTTGTGGGGGTGATCTTGCAAATGTGCATAAATTCATACAGGACATGGATAGGATAAACAGTTTTTTTCCACAGGGTATGGTAATCAAGAATGAAGAAGGTCTCGACCCAAAACGTCACCCATTCTTTCTCTCTAGAGATGCTGCCTATCCCGCCGAGTTACTCCAGCATTTTGTGTCTATCTTTAAGAAGGAATAGACAAACCTGTAGGTTTAAGTTGAGAGGGAAGGTGATTTAATAAGGGGGGATCTTATAGAAACTTACAAAACTCTTACGGGGTGGGACAGGCTAGATGCAGGAAGATTGTTCCCGATGTTGGGGAAGTCCAGAACAAGGGGTCACAGTTTAAGGATAAGGGGGAAATCTTTTAGGACCGAGATGAGGAAAATATTTTTCACACACAGAGTGGTGAATCTCTGAAATTCTCTGCCACAGAAGGTAGTAGAGGCCAATTCATTGGCTATATTTAAGAGGGAGTTAGATGTGGCCCTTGTGGCTAAAGGGATCAGGGGGTATGGAGAGAAGGCAGGTACAGGATACTGAGTTGGATGATCAGCCATGATCATATTGAATGGCGGTGCAGGCTCGAACGGCCGACTGGCCTACTCCTGCACCTATTTTCTATGTTTCTATGTTTCTAATAACGTAAGGGGCAAATTTCTCACATAGAGGGCAGAGAGTATACGAAACGAGCTGCCAGACAGAACATTTGAGGGCCGCACAATGGCGGCATGGTGTCGCAGCGGTAGAGTTGCTGCCTTACAGTGCTTGCAGCGTTGGAGACCCAGGTTCGATCCCAACTACGGGTGCTGTCTGTATGGAGTTTGTACGTTCTCCCCTTGACCTGCGTGGGTTTTCTCTGAGATCTTTGGTTTCCTCCCACACTCCAAAGAAGTCCAGGCATATTGGTCAAAATGGGCAAGTTGGGCTAGAGGTCCTGTTTCCACACTGCATGACTCCCGTACCGGGCGATGTACGGCCCCGCTCCATGCCCAAAAGTCACAGAGTTGGAGCCTTGGTCATGCTTATCTCTCTTGTTTTCACTGGTCAAGTAGATTTAAAACCTCTAAGAATTTCTTAACGTGAAGAATGATAGGTACATGGATAGGGTAGGTTTAGAGGGGGCATGTTGGTCAAAATGGGCAAGTTGGGCTAAAGGTCCTGTTTCCACACTGCATGACTCTTTTACTAAATATTTAAAGGTACTTCTAACTTGTTTGTACTAATCAAAGGTGATGAAATGCCCCCCGTTTTAAATTTTAAAAAAATCTATCAGTGATCTGTTCCTCAAGTTGATGCTTTTATAAGGAAATAACTATATTACTTGCTTCCACTTGTAGAATTGATATTTTGCCATCAGGTGGCAGAGAGGCTGCAGGAATTACTGATAAGAGGTGAAACACCCTCACCTGTGTCTGAGCTGTCCCCCTGGGCATTTTGCAAGTGAAAGATGGAGAATTAATCTGAAGAGTGTCGCTTTTTAAGAGGTGTGGTCCCGATAATTGTGGCTTTTCCCGAATAGGTTGTTCGACATGGCAGATACGAGTGCTTAAGCACAGCCTGGTATAGACTTTGAATTGCTTCTGGCCTCTGGGGAGGAAATAGCTTTTACAAGATCTAGTTGTGCCTGTCAAAGCTAATGTAAGATTTATAGTCTGGTCAGGTATCAGGTTCACAATCCCTTGAGTGCAGTTCAAAATAACTACTGGTATTTCACCTATATTTTTCCACTGTAAACACTATTGCAAGCACTATTCCCAGCTGTTATCAGACAACTGAATCTTCCAACCACAACCAGAGAGCAGTGCTGAACTACTATCTACCTCACTGATGACCCTCAGACTATCCTTGATCAGAATTTGCTGGCTGTACCTTGCACTAAATGTTATTCCTTTGACATGTATCTATACACTGTAATTGGCTTGATTGTAATCATGTTTTGTCTTTCTGCTGACTGGATAGCACGCAACAAAAGCTTTACACTGTACCTCAGTGCACGTGACAATAAACTAAATTGAACTGAACTGATATTTATTGCAGAATTGTAGATTATTGGCCACTGTACATGATTTTTGAAATATTTTTCCAAAATTCCATTCAATTACAATTATTTTAAAACCTATTGTTCTTGAAATGTAAGAAAATTAATAGGAAATTTAAAAAAAAACATATTATCTATATTTTCAGGTGTGTGATCAAACTTATTTTCCAGTAAGGTTATTTACGACGTATATTCCAATTGCTTGTATGTCAGACTTATTTCTATTTTACTTCCGCATGTAGGATCAATTTAACAAAGTTTAAAGCGAAATCAATAGAAACAAATAAATAGAAAATAGGTGCAGGAGTAGCCATTTGTCCCTTTGAGCCAGCACTGCCATTCAGTATGATCATGGCTAATCATCCAAAATCAGAACCCCGTTCTGGCTTTTCCCCCCATGTCCCTTGAAGACTCTCTTATCTATATATTTGCATTGCAAACAATATAGAATTCTTACACTCTTGAAATTTACCAATGTAGTCATCTTGATTTATTTAAGTAATTGGTAGAAGTGTGTTTTTACATGCAAAATATTCTTTAAGTTTAAAATCCTGGAGTTTCTTTGGGAATAGGCAAACAATATATAATCACGCAAAACCCAGACATGCACACGATAAGCAAATAATCATCTCAAAGGGGATTTCAAATAACTGTTTATGATCTATCTATCAGATTCAGAGGATCAGAGCACATAATTCGAATGAATCAAAAATAAGTTTCTTCTTTAAACTGTCTAGAGGACATGGCAATGACAGCATGTGTTAGGATAAATACCTTTATATGAATGGCATTTGTGCTTGCAGTTATCTTTAAAATCAATCAACGGAGACCAAATCTGGGCGTACAGGATATAGTCACGGACTGTAGCCAGAATGAGTTAGAAGGCTGGATTAACTCTCCACATCTGTAACGTGCTTTGCATTTTTTAGTTTAGTTTAGAGATACAGTGTGGAAACTGGCTCTTCGACCCACCGAGTCCGCACCGACCAGCAATTCCCACACACTAACGCTGCCATACACACACTGGGGACAATTTACATTTATACCAACCCAAGTAACCTACAAACCTGTACGTCTTTGGAGTGTGGGAGGAAACCGAAGGTCTCAGAGGAAGATAGAAAAATAGGTGCAGGAGTAGGCCATGCGGCCCTTCGAGCCAGCACTGCCATTCAATATGATCATGGTTGATCATCCAAAATCAGTACCCTGTTCCTGTTTTTTCCCCATCCTTATAACTATAAAACTCTGATCTTGTCCGTGGATATGGGTGGGGGGGTGTGTGCATGTGTGCGTTGTCGCATCTTCTCAAAAACATTACGAGCTAACGGTAACATTTTAACATATTCAGGTAGAGATTTACGCCCTGGAGTCCCAAATCGCCTTATCTGAAAATTTCATGCTTTATTTCTTGTGTTATTAATGAAAATATTCACAAATCCGATCAAACTTTGAAATCAAAAAGCATGTTTATCGCTGATGACGTGACAATGAACCTGCCTGCCTGCCGTCTGCTCGGCTGCGTCTGCTCGCACTGCGAGAAATGTCACCCCCACCCCCACCCCTCCCTCCTTCCCCCTTTATTCAAAAGTCGACCCATCGACTGAAGACCAAAGATCATAGCTGAAGACTGCGCTGTTAGTGAAGAATGAGCAAGTCGGGCCCTGCACTAGTGCTCTCGGGTCCGTGTCGCATCTCTGTCACCCCCTGCGGCCTACAACGTGAAGTGGTGCAGCCTTTTTTGGAGACCGGCCCGGAGCTTCAAGCCGCGGGTTTGGCACGGAATTACCATCGTGGAGCTTGGGATCTTTTGCTGAGGATCGCCAGTATTCCTCGCGGGACCTGTGGGCTTTAATGTCGTGCAGCAGAGGTCCGTAAGAAGCAGCCGACTCGGGAGCTCCATGCCGCGGAGTTTCGATTATCTCGACAAGAGGGGCTTGAACAGCGGTCCGTCGGCAATGGCCCTGATCACGGGTGAACAAAGGAGGAAGATGACTAAACTTTATTGCCTTCCATCACAGTGAGGAATGCTGATTCCACTGTGGTGGATGTTTATGTTAAACTTTATTTTATGTGCTGTGTGTATTTTTACTTACTGTAGAATGGCTGCATATTAACGCAAATTTCACTGTACCATAATTGGTACATGTGACAATTAAATTAAATCTTGAATCTCGTTCTTGGATTAGAGGCAAGTATTCTTGTGCCCACCATTTCCAAAAAAAGGTTTGCCATATATTGTACCTGTCTCCATCTGTTTTTAATAAGTCTCCTTTCACAAAGAGTCCAGGCGGTAGTATTGGCTTGGTCTTCAACAGAAGAAGATGGTTTGGTGTAAGTGCTTCCAATTCCCTTGAATCATCAGTGTTCTTGGTAATGGGTTGATCATTTGGTGAGACCAAATCTGGAGTATGGTGTACAATTTTGGTCGCCCAATTATAGGAAGGATGTCAACAAAATAGAGAGAGTACAGAGGAGATTTACTAGAATGTTGCCTGGGTTTCAACAACTAAGTTACAGAGATAGGTTGAATAAGTTAGGTCTTTATTCTCTGGAGCGCAGAAGGTTAAGGGGGGACCTGATAGAGGTCTTTAAAATGATGAGAGGGATAGACAGAGTTGATGTGGACAAGCTTTTCCCTTTGAGAATAGGGAAGATTCAAACAAGAGGACATGACTTCAGAATTAAGGGACAGAAGTTTAGGGGTAATATGAGGGGGAACTTCTTTACGCAGAGAGTGGTAGCGGTGTGGAATGAGCTCCCAGTGGAAGTGGTGGAGGCAGGTTCATTGGTATCATTTAAAAATAAATTGGATAGGCATATGGATGAGAAGGGAATGGAGGGTTATGGTATGAGTGCAGGCAGGTGGGACTAAGGGGAAAAAAAAATTGTTTCGGCATGGACTTGTAGGGCCGAGATGGCCTGTTTCCGTGCTGTAATTGTTATATGGTTATATTTAAAATTGTTTCAACTTCACAAAATAAAGTTTGCAATCCTTCATCGGCCAGAATTTGTTTTTTAAGAACAGAGAGCAGCACATTTCAAACCATGAGAATCAATTGTTCTCCGTGATGGGATCCTGCTGTGGGATTAAAGTTCCACCTTATCCATCGCTGAAGCAAATCATTCTGGATCTTGTTCTGATTCAAGCCATTGAGTGCTTCTCCCAATTCTCTTTCCGTTCCGAACAAAATGGTGCCATTTAGATCTTAAAGTTGAAACTTGACTTTGTCGACAGATGAATCTTCATGATGGCTAGTTTTCATGGGGCGACTTGACGCAAGATGTAGCCAGAGTGGAGTGGTCGTGGTCTAGTACGATATCACACGATATAACGGGGGTAGAGTAAAGAGTTCCCACGGTACTCGGCAATTCTGTCATTTGTGCGAGTGACTTGTCCGTCTCCCGATCTTTCCCGAATGAACATCGTGGACTGTAGTGTAGTTAATCACGTGGCACAAATGATGTTACTTTGTTGTCACACACTATATTCGTTTTTTTCACCCGAGCTCTTTAATGAGCTGAAGAATAATTTGTGTTTTTTTAGACAAATGTTGTTTGGTGTGATGCACCTTCTCTCAATATGTGCAAGAAGTCGTCTTTTTATTTTGTCAAATATGAATAAACACTGTATCTCACATTGACCGTGATGATTGTGTTATTTTATGATCTACTGAGGTGAAACTTTCAGTCTGAAGAAGGCTCTCGACCCGAAACGCCACCCGTTCCTTCTCTCCAGAGATGCTGCATGTCCCGCTGAGTTGATCCAAGCAACTGGTGTCTATCTTCAAAGGACTGACCAGGACTGCCTCTCTCTCTCTCTCTCTCCCTCCCTCTCTCTCACACAGGCATGAATGGATGAACTCCGCGGGCCAGACAGCATCTACGAAGTGAAATGGACAGGCGACCCATTCTTCAGGCTGCCTTATGTCTCTCTACCCCCCCCCCCCCCCCCCCCCCCCCCACCCCAACTCCCCCCACACACGGGAATGCTGGAGAAACTCAGCGGGTGCAGCGGGGCCGAAACGTTGTCTATTTCCTTTGTCCCATAGATGCTGCTGCACCCGCTGAGTTTCTGCAGCATTCGCGTGTGTGGGTGGGAGTGGGGGGGGGTGGGGGGGGGAGAGACATAAGGCAGCCTGAAGAGTGGGTCGCCTGCCCATTTCCCTCCGTAAATGCTGCCTGGCCCGCGGAGTTCCTCCAGTCATGCCTGTGTGAGAGGGAGGGAGGGGGTGAGAGGGAGAGAGAGAGAGAGAGAGAGAGAGAGAGAGAGAGAGAGAGAGAGAGAGAGAGAGAGAGAGGGGAGAGGGCGAGAGAGAGAGAGAGAGAGAGAGAGAGAGAGAGAGAGAGAGAGAGAGAGAGAGAGAGAGAGAGCGAGAGAGAGGGAGAGAGACAGAGAGAGAGAGAGAGAGAGAGAGAGAGACAGAGAGAGAGAGAGAGAGTCTGAGAGAGAGAGAGAGAGAGAGAGAGAGAGAGAGAGAGAGAGAGAGAGAGAGAGAGAGAGAGAGAGAGAGAGAGAGAGAGAGAGAGAGAGAGAGAGAGAGAGAGAGAGAGAGAGAGAGAGAGAGAGAGAGAGAGAGAGAGAGAGGAGGAGAGAGAGAGAGAGAGCAGAGAGAGAGGAGAGAGAGCGGTCAGTCCTTTGAAGATAGACACCATTTGCTTGGAGCAAACTCAGCGGGACAGGCAGCATCTCTGGAGAGAAGGAACGGGTGGCGTTTCGGGTCGAGAGCCTTCTTCACACTCTCCCTCCCTCACTCTCACACAGGCATGAATGGAGGAACTCCGCGGGCCAGGGAGCATTTACGTTCCTTCTCTCCAGAGATGCTGCCTGTCCCGCTGAGTTGCTCCAAGCAACTGGTGTCTATCTTCAAAGGACTGACCAGGACTGCCTCTCTCTCTGTCCATTTCCCTCCGTAAATGCTGCCTGGCCCGCGGAGTTCCTCCAGTCATGCCTGTGTGAGAGGGAGGGAGGGAGAGAGAGAGAGAGAGAGAGACGCACACACAAGGTGGATGCAAAATCTCACCTGCCTGTTTCAGTGACAGAAACCCACCGCCAGTAAATGAAGACACCCCCATCTGTCTCCCCCTCCTCTCCCTCGACTCCCCCACCTTTCCCTCCCAACTCCAGTCCCGTCCCGACCCCCTGGGAAACTGAAGGTTTCCCGCTGTAATTAAAGAGTTCCCACGGTAGACTGTAAAACTGGGACCTTGGTTCTGGACTCCCCCAACATCGGGAATATTCTTCCTCCATCTAGCCTGTACAATCCTGTAGATACGATTAGACAGGTATCTAGTTATTTAATTCAATTAATGATTTATATCGCCCAGCCTCTCATCTTTCAATCGGGTTCGGCTAGGAAGGAACTGCAGATGCTGGATTAAAATGAAGATAGACACAACATGTAGCTCAGTGGGACAAGCAGCATATCAGAAGGGTCTCGACCCGAAATGTCACCCATTCCTTCTCCCCAAAGATGCTGCCTGCCGTCGAACTCATTCTCTTTAAACCGGCATCTGCTGTTCCTTCCGACACATACACAAGAAATAAGCAACTTTTCGGGCCGAAACGTTGCCTATTTCCTTCGTTCCATAGATGCTGCTGCACCCGCTGAGTTTCTCCAGCATTTGTGTGTGTGGGTGGGAGTTGGGGGGGGGTAGAGAGATAAGGCAGCCTGAGGAAAGGCTCGCCTGTCAATTTCCCTCCGTAGATGCTTCCTGGCCCGCGGAGTTCCTCCAGTTAGAAACTGCTTTCAGACAAAAAGAGACACACTGACATTAATGAAATGCTTAGCTAGTTTTATTAGATTTGTATGTAAATAGCAAACTGGCTGGATTCACTCTATCCAACTTCCGGGTTCACCGTTGGCAGGAGTTCCCACGGTGACCGCAAGAGTTACTACGGATATCGCACGGGACACTTCGTTCATAAAATGTTGCAATGCTCAACCACAAGTGCACAAGACACTCTTGGACAAATTCAAACATGTTTGAATTTTCTCCCGAGTACCCAAGGTACACGATTACCTGCCGTTAGCGCCACGGTGGTCCACGAATGCCGTATTGTTACCGCACGAGGTTCCCACGATGTCAAACTCTGGTTACCTCTTGCGTCAAGTCGCACCGTGAAAAGGGGGTTTAAGGCATGAATGCATGAGCCTGTGTCAAGTGTAAATGCAACTTCAAGATGTACTGCTTGCCATGCAGGTAAAGATTACACTATACCTTTTAACTAGACTTTGTCCTCTCTTGATCTCTATAGGACCGAAGTAGTCTACTTCTACACCTGCAAATGGAGGCTTGTCAGGTAAACTCCTCTCCAGGGGCAAGTCTGCTATTTTCTGTTCTCAACTCCAACTGTCATCCACACACACCACAGTCTGTTATGACCTTCCTTGCAGCAGAGTTAGCTTTGATAATTATGTATCTTTTACGAAGATGAGACAACATATGATTTCTTCCTCCATGTCTGAGCTGTTCATGAATACGTCGTAACAGAAGTGTTGATATGTGAAGATCCTTCGGGAGAATAATCGGATGTTTAGCATCTTCAGGCATTGCCAGTCTGTTCAGGCGATCAACTTCTCCAGCAACGAATCTAGCTTGTACAAATGACTGCTTCTTTTAACGCCATTTTTACCAGCTTCTAATACTGATAGTTCTGCTTTGAATCTTTGCTTTTGACAGAAAGAGATAACTGCGTTTTCTGCTTTGAGAAGATCTTCAAGACATAAACACCGCCAGCGTGGTGATGCTTTAAAGACTTGCATCTCTTTATCAACCCTTTCCTTTAGTTTGCCAGGATCTTCTTCATAACTACTCATCGCAATCTCCTTTCTTTTTTTAATAAACAGCAAGAGCATTGTCCTTAGTTTAAGAAACCAAGCTACCACAGCCTTCAGCTCACTCCATGATGAGAAATAGGTAATTAAATAGTTTGTTGAGTCCAATGGATCTTTGTCAATGACGTTCACTGTCTTGCTCGATTTAGCAGAAATTGCAATTCCAGGTTAAGGTTTAGCCACTCTCTGTCTGGCTTAAGAGAAACTCTGGTCCCTTGATCCATCTCATATTGCTTAAGAAGTGATCTGCTGTTAGTACTCTAGAGGCTTCATCTACAGGATTTTCCTTTGTGCCATTGTGATACATCAGTAGCATCCCTTACAAAGGAGATGCTGTTTGCTACAAATGTTTGAAAGCATTTTGTTTTTGTTGTTGATGTACTTAAGCATGGTTGTGCAGTCCAGCAGCCCAGAAGATGGATTGCTCCAGTTGAAGCTGTAATTCCTTTTGCAGCATTATGTCCACTCTGGCAGCTAGGACTGCAGCTGTAAGCTCGATTCTGGGAATCGTCATTTGTTTTAATGGTGCCACTCTGGCTTTTCCCATTATGAATGCACCATACACTTCTTTGTTATCATTTTCCAGTATTAGATATGAAACAGTACCGTGGCCACTTTTGCTTGTGTCTGAAGAGTGTGGCAGCTGTGCATATCTGCTTTGCCAAAGTTAGCGGGCTTCATGCACCAGTCCACTTTAAATTCCGACATCCTGTTGAGATCTGCTAACCATCCTGTCCGTCGCTGAGAGAAGGTTTGCGTTATGCTCTCATCCCATCCGATTTTTTCTTTATAGAGCTCCTGCATAATCAGCTTGGCTGGCAGAGTAAATGGTGCTAGAAATCCTAAAGGCTCGTATATAGAGCCAACCACGGACAAGATGCCCCGTCGGGTATATGGTCATTCCTGTACCGCAGTTCTGAAGTTGAACACATCTGCTTCAACGCACCAGTGCAATCCCAGTTTCCTTTCCATAGGCAGATTGTCTTTGTCCAACTCCCTGGTCTCCTTGGCTGTGTTTTCTTGTGGAATGGATGCCAATACAGCAAGGCTGTTGCTGATCCACTTCGACAGCATGAATCCACCCATTTGGCAGAGGGAAGTCAGGTGTGTTGCCATTTGAATTGCTTCCTGTTCCGAAGGCATGAACTTTAAACAATCGTCTACATAGAAGTTGTTCTTTGGTGTGTTTGTCACCTGTGCTGGGAATTAAGCTTTGTTGGCTTCAGCGGCCTTCCTTTATACAAAGTTTGCACGACTTGGTGATGACACTGCTCCAAAAAGATGTACCTTTCTCCGGTATTCATCAAGATCTTGCTGTGCATCACCCTCGGGCCATCACAGCAATCACAAATAGTCAATATGCTTTCCTGATACCTTGACCTGATGAAACATTGCTTTAATATCAGCCATCAAAGCAACCGGTTCTTGTCTGAATCTGATGAGAACTGCAATGAGCGAGTTGGTAAGGTCTGGACCCTGCAACAGTTGGCAGTTAAGTGATGTTCCTTTGAAGACTGCTCCACTGTAATAGACCACCCTCAAGGTTCCTTTCCTTGAGTGATACACCCCATGATGTGGAATATACCAGAGCTCTCCATCACTTTGATTCAGCTGGTCCACTGGTACCATTTCAGCATAACCATTATCAACCATTTCTGAGAGGAAAGATGTAGATTCATCAAGAAATTTCATATTCTTGCCAAACCTGCGTTTCAGGCTCTGGATGCTCCGCACTGCAATGTAACGGTTTTTCGGCAAGTGACGCTTTCTTGGTTGAAAGGTAAGTCTAGACAATAGTGTCCATCTATCATATTTACTGAGTGATTCATAATATCCAAGAGCTTTACCTTTTCTCTGGACATTTCTTCTGCTTCCTTGCTGGTTCTTTCACTGCAGTCATGATTGTATTGCTTGACCAGTAGCTCCTCTAAGTTTACAGTGGCTATTCGGTTGACAGCAGCAGCAGCAGGGCAGCCATTTTCATCCCTGCTTTCATTGTCTCTTCCCAGAGGACCGTAGATGACCCATCCTAGTCAGGTCCTCACAGAAAATGGTCCTTCCCCTTGGCTGTTGACCAGCTCCCAAGGTTCCACTACTTTTGGAGCATTTGTTCCAATGAGTAGGTCGATGCTAGAGTCTACTTTAGGAATCTTGATATTCTTCAAGTAAGGCCATTGTTTCAGGTGTTCCCGTCTGGGAATGTTTAGATGAGAAACAGGCATGGTCTTATGTGTGAACACATCAGATAGTTGTATAAAATTGTCTTTGTCCAGACTAGATACTTCCAAACCTGAGATATGATAACTGATCACAGATTTCTCTTCATTGATTGTATGCAAGAGAATCTTAGTGTTTTGTCTTGTAATGTTGAGCCTTCTCATCAAGCTTTCTGTACAAAAGCTTTCTGTTGAACTTCCATGATCCAAAATGCGTATGTTTGCAACACCGTCCCTCTTGTGGCTCTTTTCTGGTAAGGTGGAGAAGATGCAGGCTTCATCACCGGCCCCAATATGTGCACACATCTGGGATGAGGAAACAGCATCACTCACAGTTGACCTCATTCTGCTCTGCATGCTCCAGCTTCTCTATGTTCTTCTGTTCAATGTTAAGTATTTCAGGATGATCTTGTTTGCACACGTCACAAGTCATACGACTCTTGCAGTCTCTACTCATGTGTCCTTTCTTCAGACATCCAAAGCAGACTCCCTTCTCCCTTAAGAAGTCCATCTTTTCTTTGTGCCCCTTCTTCGTGATCAGTAGACACCGCCCTAATGTGTGACCACTTGTATTACAGAACAAACAAGAACCTTGAGTATTAATGGTAGACGCATCTCTTCTCATTCCACCTCTCATCGGATTTCCAGCAGTTTCGACAGGTATTACAGTTGTTGCAAAACTGTTTCCTTTCAGTCCTGATCTTTTTCTCGTTTTAGCAAAAGTAGAACCTTTGACAGTTGCAATTGGTCTATGATCCTGAATGTTTACAAAAAGTGGATCTGCCATTATCTTCACTTGCCACTCCATGAAATCCACCAGATCAGGAAACGTAAGGGCCTGTACCACGAGCCTGCGACTCCATGCGGCAAGCACGACCTAATGTGGTGGCTTGAGCCGTACGGCCTCGCGGGGTCGGTCCCACTTCGATCGCTGGAGCCGTATGGAGTTGTGTGGAACTGGTCCTTACATCGCGTGGGGCTCCGAGAAACTGACTGTGTTCAAAAATTCCACGCGGCAACGGCCTGCCGGCCCGCAGCCACCTCGACGCCGTATGCACCGCCTCAACGGGCGTGCTAAGCGTCTCGGCGCTGTACGCAGCGTCTTGACGGCGTACATCACGCGCGGACTTCCTGCGTACTTCACTCGAACTTCACCTCACTCACTCGACCTCCGCGCGGCCCCCGCTTCCGGTTTGGTCGCGCTCGCCGCATGCAGGCGCATGCTGGTGGGACAGGCCCTTTAGCTCGACATCCATGCTTATCCTGTATCCGACATGCACTATCCCTCCACTTGTCTCTAAGCCTGTAAGGCCATTTTAGAAGGATAGTCTTCATATTGGTAGCAACGTTCATTACCTTCATATAGATGAGATGTTCCATAGCATTGCAACAACCTCTGAAAAACAGTGAAAACACATGTAATGCCTTCACATCCTCTGGCTTGATCACTGACCAAGCAAAAGCCTTGCTCATGTATGCACTGGCAATCTTATGTTCATTAACAAAATATTCTTTAAGCAGAGCTTTTGCCTTTTGATAGCCCTCGGCTGGAGACAAATGTCGGCAACTGTGGACTGGTGGCTTTGGATAGATACCCTCTTGTGCATTGCTCTAGGAAATGCAAGCAATCGCTCTTATCAGTAGTTTTCCTTTCCACTCCTTTCTCAAATGAAAACTTCAAACTGCAAAGGGTCACCATCATAAACAGGAATGTTTCTTGGTGGTAAAGTAGAAGTGGGATTTTGTTGAGCCATTAGAGTGGTAATCTCATTCTGCTTCTCCATTAATTTCCTGATTTCACTTTGGTTTCCATCATTCTGAACAGGAGAAGTAGTGCTCACATGCTCCTGCTCATCCTTGCTCATATGAGTCTGTGCACTCTGCCTCGGAAGAGAGTGTTGAATTGAATTGAATTTCCTTTATTGTCATTCAAACCTTACGGTCTGAACGAAATTTCATGCCTGCAGTCATACATACAATGATACAATAATAAACAACAATAAACACAAATTAACATCCACCACAGTGAGTCCTCCAAACACCTCCTCACTGTGATGGAGGCAAAAATCTTAGGGCTGCAGTCTCTTCCCTCTTCTCCCTCTGCGCTGAGGCAATTCCCCACCGGGCGATGGTACAAACAGTCCCGCAGCTCACCGAACCCCGCGAACGGGCCGGTTCAAACACTGCGGCCCGGGGTGGTCGAAGCCGCCGCACCTCCAGTCCAACGGACCCAGCCGCTGGCCCGCGGCTGAACCCAGGACTCTGGACACCGCCGCCAGAACGTCGTCCCAGCCACCGGAGCACCGTCCCAGCCCCCGGACCGGATCGCCCTCACGTGAGTACCGTTCCACCCTCAGGCTGGGCCACTCCAGCGGGAGTGCCGTTCCTCCCTCGGGCTGGGCCACTCCAGCGGGAGTGCCATTCCTCCCTCGGGCTGGGCCACTCCAGCCCCTCACCATGCCGCTCTCACGGGAGCACCGTTCCATCCCGGGCTGGGCCGGGAGCGAGCCAAGGACGAGTCCTGTCAGCTGCCTCCAGAGTCCCGAGGTCGCCGGCTCCGCTAGGCCTCAGCGTAGACGGAGGCAAAGAAGGGAGATACGACAAAAAGGTCGTATTCGAAGGGAGTGACAGCAGCTTTTCACCCCCCACCCCCCTCCCCACATAAACACAGCCTAAAAACCAAAACCATAACTAGACAAAACGAAAAAAAACAACACAAAAAAGTAAAAGACAAACGGACTGCAGGCGAGCCGCAGCCGTTCCCAGCGCCGCCACTTCCGGATGAGGTAGATGGGTAATAACATGGGCTCTCACAGGTGATCCATGAGCTGTTTGTTTTGGTCTGACAACCTGATCAGGCAAGTATTCATCTGCCCGTAGATTTAAGGGCCTGTCCCACTATACGAGATAATTCAAGAGTTCTCCCGAGTTTCTCCTGATTCGAACTCGGAGAATTACGGTAATAGCCGCTCGTAGGTACTCTGGGCTCTCGTGGACATTTTTCAACATGTTGAAAAAACTTCACGAGCTTACCGCGTTTCCAGAGTACCTGCCATCAGCGTTACGAGCCCCTAAGAGACGTCCCAAGCTCCAACGTACCCGTTACGTATATTCTACATTCTTACCACAAGTTTGATTTTTTTTTTAAACTCGGGAGAGCTCTTGGGTAAACTCGTATAGTGGGACAGGCCCTTTAATTTAGCTGATGTTTCCCTTTGAGCAGCTCCTTTTCTCACATAAGAGCTCCTCCCGTGAGATACTCCTGAGTTGCTTCTTGACCCGTTGGCATCAAGTACATTAAACCTTGCATTGGCTGTCTCCAGCTCCGTCTCTAGATCCAACCTTTCCATCTTACTTTATCTTGCTCCTCAAGTTCAAGCTCAAGCTTGGCGTTGGTTGCTGCCAGCGCTGTCTCTCTTTTCAATTGCGCTTCTCTTTTCAATTGTGCTTCTCATGCTTCTCTTTTCAATATTTCTTCTTGTGCCTCAAGTCCAAGCTCAAGCTTGGCATTGGTTGTTGCTAGCACAGCCTCTCTTTCACATTGCTCTTTTTGTGCCTCAAGCTTGTGCAGTTTCTTCATGGCAACAACCAGTTCCGAGAGAACAGCCCTATCTGCCTGAACTTCACTACAAGCAGAGACCCTTGAAGATACACAGGATGCAGAACCAGATTTGTGGCTTGGTCTTCATCTTAAGACATTTGAAACACTGTCTTCAGGTCCAATTTCTGATTCTACAACACCCTGTTGTAAGGCACCTTCAATTATAGAGTGTGTAGTTTGCTGTCCAACTTCAGATAACCACCTCTCCACGTCTTGTATAAAACTATTAAAAGATTCCGTTCTTTCTTGAAACCACTGATTCTGCTTTTCAAGCTCCCTTTCAGGCAGTGGTACTTTGGCCAATGATTCATGGTTTTCTCTGACTTCATTGCAGAGCTGGATTAATAGAACTAGGTTTGATTGTACTTCCTTCACATTCTCATCTGATTTCATGAGTTCCTTCAGCTTTTCAATTAACTTGTTAGTTTGTTTACATAACATTTTTCTTGACTTCTCATGTCTTTCCATGAGCAAATCCTGGCCTTTGTCGTTGAGTTTAATGGTTCTTCTTTCTTTTCCAGAATCCTGTTCCAAATCACCCTCTTGTGGCTGAGCTATAGACATACTGGCTCACTATCCGTTTAAGACGTGTTGACGTAATGACATGTTGACGTGATGCCGTTTGCTTCCAGACTGGAATTCAAAACAATCTGAGCAGGAATTCAAAACATCAGATAGCGTTGAGATTCTCAAGGTCACTTCTCATGCCTCCATAGTAACAACCATTCCAAATACAGCTTAATGCAGCTTTCCAATAACGTTTCTTGTAGCTGTTCCAATCCAGCTTCTTAGCTTTTCTAATAAAGCTTAATGCTGTTTGTTTACTCACTCTGTCCCTGCAAGTTGGGTTCCGAAGTTTCCAATCGTCAATCTTCAGATAGTGCAGGAGTCGACCTTGTCAAGTTGACGACGTCAGGCAGATCCTTTGTTCCCAAGCTTTCACAAGGTCCAGTTTCACTCATCGAGAGCAGTTCTTACTTTAATGTAATGGCAATTTCAACCTTTTCCAATATCCAACTTTCCATTGCCATTACTCCACGGGTAGGTGGGAGTGATCTTACGCAGACAAGCAAAAACGGATCTTCCAGTCGTTATTTCCAGCTTAATTACTTCTTTATTGAAGTAGTTGTACAGACAAAAAAGTGAACATATCAGATCCTCGTTATTCTGTACAAATTGTAGCTTTCCGTTCTTACTATCTGTTCAGAACTGTTTTCTCTCCAAATCCCGTGGCTGGTCTGATCTGGTCAGTCCCTCTCCCTCCATCATATATGTCACGCCCATCTATGTATCAAAAGCCTACCCCCAAGTGTGCAAAATAATTCGGCAAGAAATATGTAGACCAAATAATATAATATGCTAACAGTAACTAGCCTCAGCAGAAATGGCTCCTACGTATGTATAAACACTGTTGTCATTTCTACAAGGTGAAACCAAAATGTATAAAAATGGCCTTTATTAAAATCTGACAATGTGCACTTTAACCACATGTGATTTTTTTCGATTACAAATCTCAAATTGTGGATTACAGAGGCAAATAAATAAATGATGGGTCTTTGTCCCAAACATTATAGAGGGCATTGTAAGCCCAGTTGACCCATTCTTTCATCATATGTCAGTCCTTGCATCCCGGGAATTAAACTGGTGAACCTACGCTACACTTTTGCTCAGGCCAAGGGGAGAGGAGAACAAACTCCGTGCAGAGGAGCACCTATAGTCATGATCGAACCCGGGTCTCTGGCGTTCTAAAGGGCCTGTCCCACTGTACGGGTAAGTCAAGAGTTCTCCCGAGTTTCCCCTGATTCGAACTTGGAAAATTACGGTAATAGCCGCTCGTAGGTACTCGGGGCTCTCGTGGACATTTTTCAACGTGTTGAAAAATCTTCACGAGTCTTCACGAGCTTACCTCGTTTCCCGCGTACCCGCCGTTAGCGTTATGAGCCGCTAAGAGATGTCCCGAGCACCGACGTACCCGCTACGTACATTCTACGTGCTTACCACGAGTTTGATTTTTTTTTTAACTCGGAAGAACTCTTGAATTACCTCGTACAGTGGGACAGGCCCTTAAGGCAGTAGCTCCACCACTAAGCCACTGTGTTACCCAGACGCTTTTGATCAAGGATTGATAAATGTGGATAGTTCTTAAGTGTGGGGATGCAGATATTGTAAGAATGCCTTTGGTAAGTAGATCAATTATTTTTATAACATTGTTATTAAGCAATTTAAGAGAGTTGTGGACCATCACACAAATGAATCTCCCTTCCATTGACTCCATCTACACTTCACTGTCTCAGCAAAGCCACTAGCTTACTCAAGAACCAGTCTCAACCCAGTCATTCCCTTTTCTTCCTTCTCCACCTTCTCCAATCAGGCAAGAAAGAGGTACAGATGTTTGATAACAAATACCTCCAGATTCAGGGACAGTTTCTTCCTAGTTGTTATCAGGCAACCAAACGATCCTCTCATCAGCTAGTGTGTGGTCCTGCTAGAGTACGGTCCTCCCAGCTACCTCATTGGAGAACTTTGAAGTGTAACTTATTGGACTTTATGGGACTTTATCTTGCACTAAATGCAAGTACCTTTTATCCTTTATCTGTGCACTGTGGACGTTGGATTGTATTCATGTAGTCTTTTTCTTTGACTGGCTAGCATACAAACAAAAGCTGTTCATCACACCTTGGTACACATGACAATAATAAACTAATTTAAACTAAGCTATTGTTTCACAGACAGATTAATACAGCCGTTTTTAGTTTTAGAGATTCTACGCGGAAACAGGCCTTTGGCCCACGGAGTCTGTGTCGACCAGCAATCCCTGCACACTCACACCACAATACACACACTAGGGACAATTTATACCAAACCAATTAATCTACAAACATGTACATATGTTCTTGGAGTGCGGGAGGAAACCGAAGATCTTGGAGAAAACCCACACAGGTCATGGGGAGAGCGTACAAATTCCGCACAGACAAGCACCCACAGTCAGGATCGAACCTGGGTCTCTGTGGCGCTGTGAGGCAGTAGCTATGCCACCATGTCGCCTGCAAGTTAGGCAACTTATATTCATGATACACTTTTGTACTAGTTAAAACTAACCCTTAAACAACTAATATGAAGGCCAGGGTAGGGAATAAGAGAGTATCTGATCTGCTGTTGCATGATCACTGACACTGCAAGTGAGTTGCTATGGCTCAGCTAAGGAGAGGTGTGCCTGCATGTTAAATGATTGAACAGGAGGAGACACTCGAGTGGATTGTCAAGTAAAGTGTAAGTTCCTAACATATGCCATATGCTGAATCATTTAGAAAATTGCACAATGCTGTCTCAAAATTTATTCTTCCTTTGCTTCAGGTGGAACTTTAAATTTGCAAACATTTAGCAAATTTTATCATAATATTGGCTGCAAAGTCAAGTAATTCATATTCTCTGATGTTTGTCCAACATTGTTTAAGTCAGCACAGTTGATTCAGCCCTTGACTATGTGCTTCCTCCTGAATCACTGCCCATTCTCCTAACTATTCTTTCCTGGTAAAGGCAGCAAATTTGTAGACCTACTACACTATATCCATTGTTCACAGTTTGGGCCCAAACCCAGACCAGATAACTACCTTGCTGAACACCCTGTTCCATGCACAAAGCACCCCTAAGTTTGCTAGCTTTTTGCTATCACATATCCATATCCAACTGCACTTCTCCTGTATACTAAGAATATCGAGCTCAGTATTCATATGTTATAGTGTCATATAGCATGGAAACAGACCCTTTGGCCCAACTTGCCCACACCAACCAACATATCCCATCTACATGTCTCACTTGCCTGCAATTGGCCCATATCCCTTTAAATGGTTCCTATCCATTTACCCATCTAAATGTTTCTTAAACATGGCGATAATACCTGCCTCTCGTCGTGACCTCTCCCTCCCTCATCTTGCAGAGACTGAGCCACACCCACACTTCTGGATTTTTATAATCCCTCCCCCCTCCCACCAGAAGGGGCATGTCCTACATAGCAGGATTGACAGGTGAGATTCTCATCATTTTTTAAACACTAATAACACTTTTATTTTTTATTGATGGGAAGAATCCTCTGCACCTGATGACCGGAGGGGGACTGAGTAAGATGGCCAAAAATAACAGCCGTAAGTGGTAACGTTTTATCTAAAATCCCTCATCCCAGTTCTTATTCCAAACAGGATTTTTGTCAAGTTTAGACTTTTAAGATCATTTGCCATTTTAGTAGTCTTGATGGGCCGCAACATAATTCTCCTCATCTCATTTGACCTTATGCACGTGCTTTATTTCAAAGCCAACCACCACGACCATATTGCTGTGCATTTTTTTATATAATATAACCATAAACCGACCATATATATGGTTTATAAAATGCTATTATATTTCAAACTAACCATATTATTCAAATATTTTAAAACCACATTATGGGCATATCAACATATAAAATATAAAACCACACTATATACAAAATATATTAGTAGACATGTGTTCAGTGTTATTCATAGCAATATCCACCTCCTCCACCAATTCCAATATTGGTGGCCAGTGGGGGGGGTGGGGAAAACTGGAGAGCGTGGGACTGAGAGATGTGGACCCCCTCGCTCCCCCCATCTTCCAGAGACTGACTGAGGCACTGAAGGACATGGTTTCCCGGGTTTGAAAGGTGGCAGCCCATTCTAATGTGCTGGCAGGGGCTGGTGGCTGGCTTCAGGATTCCTTGAGAGAATATCACTTCAAAAAATTTTAAACACTAATTAACTTTCATTTTTCACTTCAATGGGGCAAAAAAATGCCTACCACTTTTGTCCTGCCACAGCATTGCAGTTTCAACCAATGCAGGGTCACCAATTCAAATACACATACCCATGCAGGGTGCGGGTCACCTATTCAAAGCATTTTTTTTTCAAGCTAAAATCAATATACACAAAACAACGAAGTGGTCAAGATCAGATTCAGTGTGTTAGTGAATATAGTTATGATAAAATGATCATATTGCAATAGTAAAGGCATTGGATTTTATTATGCTTCCCTAAGAGATCGATCTCTTAGGGAGGCATAATTCTCCCATGCCTTTCATCCGCAGTATGTTTAAAACGCGGAAATATGTGCTACTCACGTGCTGTCGACGTTGCTTCAAGTCATCAGTGGCAACGGTCCGTAAAGACAGCTGAAATTCTGCCTTTACACTGTGGACTGCATGCATGTGCTGCACAGCGCATGCACACCAGCCTACTGCGCATGCGCAAGTTTCTTGGTGGGTTTTTCAAAGATGGATAGTGATTACCTGAAGAGTTTCTCGAAGCAAACTTACGAGGAAAAGACCAAAATAATTAAAAATGGCAGACCAACGCCGGAACTTAAAGAACTTCAACAGCGCAAAGGAACAAAAATAATTAGAACATTTAAAATAGCTTGGTGCAACAGGAAACAAAGAGAGAAGAATGGATTTTGTGTTCAAATAATACGGTATGTAAATTTCTTTGAGCTATGGCAACGTTTTAAAAATAATTCCATATAACCATATAACAATTACAGCACGGAAACAGGCCATCTCGGCCCTACAAGTCCATGGCGGGAACAATTAGTTTTCCCTTAAACCCACTGCCTGACCACTCATTACCATGGCAGACCCCTCCATTCAGAACTTCTCATCCATATGCAAAAATATCCAATTTATTTTTGCAAATGATACAAAACGAACCTGCCTCCACCACTTCCACTGGAATTTCTTTCATTCCACACCGCTATAACATCTCTGAGTAAAAAAGGCCATCTCGGCCCCAATCCATGTTACCCCTATTATTTTCCCTTAGTCCCCCTGCCTAATACCTGAAGTCCATTCCCTTCTCATCCATTTGAATCCAATTTATTTTCAAAGGGAAAAGAACCTGCCTCCACACTTCCACTGGAAGCTCATTCTCTACCACTCTCTGATTTTAAAGAACCTCTATCACCCCCCCCCTTCTGTCCCTTCTGAAGCCAGAAGTCCAGAATATTCCAGAGAATAAAGACCTAACTTATTCAACCTTTCTCTGTAACTTAGTTGTTGAAACCCAGGCAACATTCTAATAAATCTCCTCTGTACTCTCTCTATTTTGTTGACATCCTTCCTATAATTGGGCGACCAAAATTGTACACCATACTCCAGAATTGGTCTCACCAATGCCTTGTACAATTTTAACATTACATCCCAGCTTCTATACTCAATGCTCTGATTTATTACTTTATTAAGAGATAGGACCTATTGAAGTCAAATTACTTGATAAAAGTCGAGAGAACAATCTGCGCATGCGCAGTTTCCACGATTTTTAAAAGCCGAATGACAGCTCGCTGGGGAGAGAACAATCTGCGCATGCGCGGTTTCCAAGATTTTCAAAAGCCACTGCCTACCCTGACTAATTACTCACAACACATGTCTGGACCTTATGATGTCGCAGAAAAGGCTATTTGACCCTGCCAAACCATGCCAGCTTTTACAATCTGCTTGTCTACTCCCATTTAAAAGTACTGGTGTAACCCATTCTTCCTTTCTTCGTAATCATGTCCCACCTCCCTTGAGATGCGTCTAGACTATTTACTTCAGTCATTTCCTTGTGTAGGGAGTTCCATTATAGACAATAGACAATAGGTGCAGGAGTAGGCCATTATCATGCCATTCTTTGCATAAGAAGTTTCTTTTGAATTCAGTGGTCACGATTGTGTCAATAGTATCTAATTACGCACTTCCCTTCAAAATGGAATTATTCTCTCTTTATTGATTTTAGAAAATCTTATCTTATGTTACCATTTAGACATCTTTTTTCCAGTGTAAACCCAGCCTGTTCATTCTTTCCTGTTATGCTCTTCTACTTCTGGTATAACTTTTAAGTGTGAAGAGGGATTATCCATTATCCTTTCAAAGAATGAGTTCCGGTCTCTCCCCACCATTCTTTAGTCTCAACTTCATTCCAATCCACATAGCAATCATTATCGTCAACTGTTTTATGATTCAAACAATTCCTTGCTCACAGTCTCCTTCACCTCCGCAACCCACGCAATTGGCATGGCCTTCTATGTGTTTCTCCTTTGTGTGTTTTCATCTCATTTTAATTGTACCAGAGCTCACCTATCATTTCTTCTAGTTCTGACAGTGAGACCATGGACAAAAAGTACTGCGGCTACTTTCAATCAAGCTGACAGGTCAGGACATATATGATTTTGCTCTCCATGAGAGTCAATAAACCAATATTGGGTCAGTTATAGACCTCTTGTTCCACAAGATCCCATCGGCTCCAGTCTTCTGTATTAGTTTAAAATTCCTCAGAATGCATTACTCATTTGTTCTCTGCTCACATCCAGGCTGATTTTCTGAGTGTTTCCAGCATTTTTGTTTTGTTTTTCATTCTGATTTCCAGCATTTGTAGTTCTCTTGTATTTTTTGTCCGATTGCTTCAACAGTTCTGTGCCAGATTCTAGATTTGAACTCTGAACACTGCTACACATTCAGTTCCAATAAGTAATGATTGGACTTTTTTGTGCAAACCTCGTAATTGCACAAATCCAAGATCCAAGAATATGACCATTATTTCTGAGTCATTCCGTGCAAAAAGGCCTTATCAGTCTCTATAGGAAGCTGTTATTAATATAACTATTATCCTCGGAGAACAAACTATTTCGAAACATTAACACCGTTAAGCACACTCTCGACAGTGGAGTCATTATAGTTAAAGTTAGACAATACAATTGTGAACAGATGTGAGGACTGTCAAAATTTTGCCCTTGTTTGCATAGTGTGGAAACCAATAGCATCCTTAAGGACCATCAAGAAAGCAACAACTGCCTTTGAAGTTAATCAGAACCAATCTTGCAGCAAAAGATGAGCAATACCTTGATTCAACCTGACAAAGCGATTAATCTCATGGGGATCTGCACCAGCAACTGCATCAGGTCTGGAGTTTTCTAATTAACACAGAGGGTGATGCCTATATAGACCAAGCTGCCTTAGGAAGTGGTAGAGGTCGGTTCAATTCCGCCATTTAAAAGACACTTGCACATGGATAGGAAAGGTTTGGAAAGATAGGGGCCAGGTACAGGCGATTTTATTACTGTGAGCAATTTTGGGCCCCATATCTGAGGAAAGATGTGCTGGCATTGGGGAGGGTCCAGAGGAACAAAACTACACACAATACTTCAGGTGCGATCTCACCAGGGTCCTGTACAACTGCAATAAGACCATGCTCCTATACTCAAATCCTCTCGCTATGAAGCCAACATGCCATTAGCTTTCTTCACTGCTTGCTGTCCCTGCATGCTTACTTTCATTGACTGATGTACAAGGACACTTAGGTCTCGTTGCACCTCCCCTTTCCCTAATCTGACACCATTCAAATAATCATCTGCCTTTTGGTTCTTGCCAAATTGGATAACCTCACATTTATCCACATTATACTGCATCTTCCATGCATCTGCCCACTCACCCAACCTATCTAAGTCAGTCTGAAGAAGGGTTTTGGCCCGAAATGTTACCTATTTCCTTCGCTCCATAGATGCTGCTGCACCCGCTGAGTTTCTCCAGCATTTTTGTGTACCTTTGATTTTCCAGCATCTGCAGTTCCTTCTTGAAAAACCCCACCTTGCAGCCTCCCACATACTCATTCGCAGGCTCACTACTGAGCACCCTGCTTTGTGACCATCTGCAAACAAGGGATTGTTTGCAATTCTTTTGTCTTAATCATTTAAGCCTGTTAAAATTTCAATCCCATACACTAATTTTTGTGTACCCCACTAGTCCAGCATCTGCCTGCCTTCTGAAAAGGACCTGTTAAGCCTCATAACATCTTTCATCTGTCTGCTCACACTGCCATTTATCCATGTGCCACCCTGCAAACAATACCATATTCTCTAATTTTACACACTAATATCTATTGTGGGAACTGGGGTCCCAGCAAGGCTTTTGGAACCCCACTAGTCATACCTGCCATTCTGAAAAGGACCCGTTAATTCCTAATCTAATTGTTACATCCTCAAAAAATTCCAGAAGATTATTCAAGCATGATTTCCCCTTCATAAATCCATGCTGACTTTGACTGCTTTCCAAATGCGCTGCTATAACACCTTCAATAATCAACTCAAGCATCTTCCCCACCACCGATGTAAGGCTAACTGGTCTATAATTCCATGTTTTCTCTCTCCCTCCTTTCTTAAAAAGTAGGGTTACATTAACTACCCTTCAGTCCACAGGAACTGATCCAGATGTCCAGATGGTACATCAGTCAGCCTTAGTTTTGTTTCTTGTCACGTTTATAGGTACAATGAAAAGCTTTTGTTGCGTGCTAACCAGCCAGTGGAAAGACAAAACATAATCGAGGCATCCACAGTGTACAGTGAAAAGGCAGAATCAGTGGAGTTAGGAAACCTCATTGGGAATTGTTGTGTCTTATGACTTTTCAGTGACCCTGAGAATCATCCGTCTCACACTCACGCAACATTTCTGGGGGAATTTTCTAGCTCAGCTTAGGGATGCTGGGCCGCTCAAAACCAAATTTAAATAGAAAGAATGTGCAGGATGTTCTACCGATTAATCTCTCAAAATAGATTCAGAGTAAATCATAGCATCCTGATTTGCATGCTGCCAAAGGACACAAAGTGATGGAGTAACTTAGCAAGTCAGGCAACATCTCTGGGAAACATGATAGATAAACGTTTTGGGTCGGGACCCTTCGTCAGACTGATTGTGAGGAGACGAGGAGGGGATGGGTGGAAAGAAAGCTGGGAGAGAGGAGAGGCAGGACTAGGCATGGCAGGTGAAAGGTGAATGGGGCGAGGGGGGTATGCTGCAAGCTGCCCACAGAATGTTCAATGGTGCTTTATTGTCACATGTACCTGGATACAGAAACATTCTTTTGTTTTGCATACAATTCAGTAAAATCATGCAACACATAAACACAAGCAAAAAGAGGAACAAATGATTGCAATCATTGTAGTGTAAGGATAGAAGATTTCATCGATGTGGTACAAAAAAAGTCCCCACCTTCAAATTTCAAGATTAAAAAAAGTAAAAGAAAAAAACAACAACTCTTATTTTGGCCTTAAAATACGATGCGACTGCAATGTGTTCAATAAGGCAAAATTTCAACGTAGATAAAATTGAAGTTCATGCAGATGCGTTCATGTTATTTATCTGGTTGGGAAATTGATCAGGAGGTTTACGTTTAAGTTTAGGCCATTAGCTGTGTTAATGATTAATACCCCGGTTACCTGCCGTAAGATTCTAGTCAAGGTGAATATGATTGTCAATTCTATGTGGGCAGTATGCTTACTGATTACAGAATTGCAGGCAGGAATATTTGGGCATCTTTTTGCATGTTCTTTCGAACCCATTTGCCAATTTTGCATGCAACCTTTCTCTCAATGTCAGCAAGAGTAAGGAGATAGTGATCGACATTGTTGAAAGTATTGAGTGCAGTTTTGATCTCCTAATTTGAGGAAGGATATCTTGCTGTTCAGGGAGTGCAGCGTAGGTTCACCATGTTAATTCCCGGGATGGCAGGACTTACATATGATGAAAGAATGGATCGACTGGGCTTATCTTCACTGGAATTTAGAAGGATGAGAATATGAGGATGAGAAAACATATAAAATCCTTAGAGGATTGGACAGGTTAGATGCAGGAAAGATGTTCCTGATGTTTTGGGAGTTCAGAACAGGGGTCACAGTTTAAGAATAAGGGGTAGGCCATTTAGGACTGAGATGAGGAAAAACCTTTTTCAGCCAGAGAGTTGTGAACCTGTGGAATTCTCTGCCACAGAAGGCAGTGGAGGCCAATTAACTGGATGTTTTCAAGAGAGAGTTGTTCTTGGGATTGTTCTCGTTAACGGGCCGACCTTGGCTGTCGACTCCATTCATCAGCTCGGCCACCACCTGGGCTCCTGTGGACTCGTCCCTGACCCCGGACCCAGACTCGTCCTTGGTTCCAGCGGCAGCTTCTTTGTCGGCCCCGGTCACGGCCCCATCCCAAGCCCCGGGCTCGGCCCTCACTCCAGCTCCAGCACCAGGCTTGGCTCCAGCCCTGGCCCAGTCCCTGGGCTCGGCGCACGGCACCACCCTCCCCACCAGGTAATCGGGCACCGGCAGCCGCCGCCACTCCTCGTTCACCGCGAGCGCTGGAGTGCCCCTCCCTCCCGGAGTGTCCCGTCCTGCCTTACGAGTGCATTTCGACGTCACTCAGTTTTTTTTGTGAATGGGTGAGTTTTTGGGGCTGTTTTTAAAATGTAAAGGATTAATACCTTTGGAAATATAGGTGGGAATGCGACGGGAAGATGTTTATCGCCACGACGGGGAAAATGTGAGTAGGATATGTGAAAATGGGAAGGCTGGGGCCTAGAGTTTGTAAGAAGCTAGGAAAAGCAGATTGACACATCGTGGGCACACACACACACACGAGCAAGACAAATACTTTTAGTTATATAGAGATATATACACACTGAATTTTTTCTTGTTTATTATAGTTTACAGAGCTGTTGCAAATAAGAATGTCATTGGTCTCTCTGGGACATATGCCAATAAAACACTCTTGACTCCACTCTAGACCTCTTTGTGTTCCTCCAAGTGACACTCTCTTTGCTTTTATTTCAGCTTAATAATGTATGTGAATGTGACCAAGTATCTGAGGATTCAAAACCCAGCAGAAGCCTTTGTGCACCTCCTCCATGTCTCTAAATATGCTTCAACAATTTTAAGAATCTGCAGGATTCGGGAGGATTTCCAAAACAAAATGTCCCTTCCTGCCCACAGTGTTAAACCCATCAGCAAATAAAAATGGCCATCGAAAACTCACATCGATGGAAGGTTCCTGTCACTTTCCCCCAGTATCATTTGGTGCCGGACACAGTTTAAACTGGAATCGCTAGTTAAATGCACAAAAACAGTCACAGAATAGGCATGCCTTCAAAATGAACACCACATCATAAAACAATGTTAATCTGAAGTGTCTATGACATTGCTGTCTGAACATGCCAATTCCATTTTAATCCATTTAGAGTGACGAGTTAATATACCTTGAAAATAAGTTACGCATGAGAGAACAAATATTAAACAGTGTGACTTCTGTTTCGTGTTCTGTGTGTAAATCTTCTTGGGGACTTCCTGATAGTGTAATAAATTGGACATTTTAACAAGATGGACATATTGATAAATGGACAAATTGATCTTTCAGAATCCCCTAGATTATAACAGAATCATGATGGATTGGGAAGTAGCAAGTGTAAACACTGTTCAGAAAAGCGAGGAAGTAGGGAACTGAAGGACAGTTCATAGGGAATAGGGAAAATATTGAAATTTATTATTAAGGAAATGAAAACAAGTCACTTGGAAAATCACAACTTTACGTGACAAAGGCAAATGAAGGATAAATCATGTTCACCAAATCTATCAGATTTTTTTTTAGCATGTAATGCGCAAGATAGAATGAGCATACAAACATGTTAGGGCAGTTTGGGAGAATATAAACATATTAGGGCAGCTTGTGATTGAGAATGAGTGGTGCTGAGGCTCTTGAAGAGCATTAAGGTGGATATAGTAAGTCCCCAAGGCCTGGTGGGATCTATCCCAGGTTATTGCGGGAGCCAAGCAAAGTAATTGTGGGGGCTTTGACAAGGATCTTTGTTTCTTCTCTAGCTACAGGCGAGGTCTCAGAGGACTGGACAGTGGCCAATGTTGTTCCCTTGTTGAATCCAGGCAACTATAGGCAGGTGAGCCTCACATCAGTGGTAGAGAAACTATTGGAGAGAATTCTTCGAGATAGGATTTACATCCATTTGGAAGAGAATGGGCTATTTAGGGATACCCAGCACGGCTTTGAACGCAGCAGGAACTAACTTCGTTTAGTTTATTGATGAGGTGACGAAGGAGATTGTTGAAGGATGTTGTATACTTGGATTTTGGTAAGAGTTTTGATAAGGCCTTTGGATTTTACCTTTTGATAAGCTTTCTCATGGTAGGCTGTTCCAGAAGATGAAGGTGTACGGAATTCATGATGATTTTGTCGTATGGATTTGGAAACTGGCTTATTCATAGAAGACAGAGGGTTGTGGTGGAAGGCAAACATTCTGGCTGGAGGTCTATGGCTGATGGAGCTCGGCAGGGATCTGTGCTGGGATCTCTGCTGTCTGTGATTATATATAAATGACCTAGACGTAAATATAGATGGGTTGGTGAGTATGTTTGCTGACAACAAATTGGCGGAGTTGCAGACAGTGAGGAAGGCTATCAGAAGATACAGTGGAATATAGATCAGCTGCAGAAATGAGCGGGGAAATGACAGATGGAGTTTAACCCGAGCAAGTTGCACTTTGAGGAGAATATACAGTTAATGGCAAGAGCCAACAACATTGATGTGCAGAGGGATCTTGGAGTCCAAGTTCATAAGTCACTGAAGGTGGCTATACAATTAAAGTGATAAAGAAAGGGTATGATATGATTGCCTTCATTGTTAGAGGTAGTGAGTATAAGTGTTAGGAAGTCATGATGCAGTTGTATAGTACTTTGATTAGGCTACATTTACAGTATTGCATGCAGCTCTGGTTGCCCCATCAAGTGAAAGAGGCTTTGGAGAGGGTGTAGAGGAGGTTTACAAGAATGCTGCCTGGTTTAGAGAGATTCAGCTGCAAGAAGAGGTTGGATTGTTTTCTCTGGAACGTTGGTTGCTGAGGGGAGATATGATTGAAGTACATAACATTATGAAAGGCATTGATAGGGTAGATAGTCACCTTTTTCCCCAGGATGGAAATGTCCAACACTAGAGGGCATAGTCATTAGGTGAGAGGGGGAAAGTTTAATGGAGATGTGCAGGGCGAGTTTCATTATACACAGAGTGGTGGGGGCATGGAACGCATTGCCAGGGGTTGTGGTGGAGGCAGATACGATACAAGATACAAGATACAAGATAGATTTAATTGTCACGTGTGCCTGATGATAGTGGCATTCACAAGACTTTCAGATAGACACATAGATATGCAGGGAATGGAGGGATGTGGATCACGGTCTGACAAATAAGATTAGCTTAGTTTAGAGGTACAGCGCGGAAACAGGTCCGCGCCGACCAGCGGTCCCCGCATATTAACATTATCCTACACACACTAGGGACAATTTTTACATTTACCAAGCCAATTATCCTACAAAACTGTAAATCTTTGGAGTGTGAGAGGAAACTGAAGATCTCGGAGAAAACGGGGAGAATGTGCAAACTCCGTACAGATAGCGCCCGTAGTCAGGATCGAACCCGGGTCTCCGGCGCTGCATTCGACGTAAGGTCACAACTCTACCGCTGCGCCACTGTGATTGCCCTTTTTTGCATATATTTTATTAATGTGTCCTATATCTCTCTACATCACCGTCTATATCTCCAGTTTCCCTTTACCCTGACTCTCAGTCCGAAGAAGGGTCTCGACCCGAAACATCGCCTATTCATTTCCTCCAGAGATGCTGCCTGACCCTCTGAGTTATTCCAGCTTTTTGTGTCTTATCTTCGGTTTAAACCAGCATCTGCAGTCCCTTCCTACACATTGTAGAGGCCAGTTCATTGGCTATATTTAAGAGGGAGTTAGATGTGGCCCTTGTGGCTAAGGGGATCAGGGGGTATGGAGAGAAGGCAGGTACGGGATACTGAGTTGGATGATCAGCCATGATCATATTGAATGGCGGTGCAGGCTCGAAGGGCTGAATGGCCTACTCCTACACCTAATTTCTATGTTTCTATGTATTTATTATTGTGTTAATCATCGCTGAATGTATACTGTTTACTCTGTGAGCTTCGCGTGAACGAGGAATTTCATTGCTCCCTGGTGTAAGGCAATTAACTGGCCTGAACCTAAATCTACATCTGCCGTCTCTCTTGTCTTTCGCACTGCTGGGTTCCGTGAACTGTTGATGAAATTATATGCTAAATTTTACAATGCAGGTGAAAGTTGCTTTGTTTTTCAGAGGTGGGTCCAGCATTTTCAACATGGAGAGGAGCCAACAGTTCAGTTAGCATGTGTAGGAAGGAACGACAGATGCTGGTTTATGCTGAAGATAGACGGAAAATGCTGGAGTAACTCAGCTTGTCTAGAGAAATGGAAGAGGTGACGTATCGGGTCGAGACCCTTCTTCAGACTCCATTCAATAAACATAATTCATTAGAGTTTACTGAAAAATAAAGCTGGTTAAAAATACTTTATCGTTAGACTTCACAATTGGGAGTATAAAATGGGAATACTGATTCAATAATGACCATGACCAGGTACAAAATATGTAAATGTGAATGCCGCTGTACTAGTAGCTGTCACGCACCTTAATTTTAAGGCAATTTTATTGGACCGAGTGCCATTGATAGTACACTTGTGGTTTCCATTAGCACACAGCATGAAGCCAAGCGTTTGTTGGCAAACCAGACGTGGAAATTGATGTCTCATATGTGTTTCTTCTATTTCTGGAGTTATTTGTTATTGGGCTCCGCTGAATGGCGTACACCACCAATACTGACCACTTTCATATTGCTTTGTTTTTCCGATGTTTTCTTTTATAATATCGCATTTCCAGTGTTGGATTTTCCTAGTTTTGTATCCCACCTTCATTAAAAGCTGTTGTTTTAGTTCAGTTTAGTTTAGTTTAGATGTACAGCGTGAAAACAGGTCCTTCTTCCACAACGAGTCTTTGGCGACCAGCGATGCCCGCACACTAGCATTACCTGACACACACTAGGGACAATTTACATTAATACCAAGCCAATTAATCTACAAACCTGTACGTCTTTGGAGTGTGGGAGGAAACCGGAGCACCTGGAGAAAACCCACTCAAGTCACGGGGTGAACATACAAACTCCCTACAGACAAGCACCCGTAGTCAGGATCAAAACCGGGTCTCTGGTGCTGTAAGGCAGCAGCTCTACCGCTGTGCCACCGTGCCGTGCTTCAAGAAGGCTGGTAATGTATGCTGGGTTTATGTGTAGACAATGAGCAGGAAATTGCCTGCCTAGCTTCTCTTTTCTTAGATGGTCTCTTCGGACCAAGGATGACTTAGAAACAGAAAATAGGTGCAGGAGGAGGGCATTCAGCCCTTCGAGCCACCAGCACCATTCAATATGATCATGGCTGATCATCCAAAACCAGTATCCCATTCCTGTTTTCTCCCCTTTTCCCTTAATTAAGTTAGTCCTAAGAGCTATGTCAAACTCTCTCTTGAAAACATCTAGTGCATTGGCCTCCATTGTCTTCTGTTGCAGAGAATTCCACAGATTCACAACTTTCTGGGTGAAATGTTTTTTCCTCAACTCAGTCTTAAATGGCCTACCCCTTATTCTTAAACTCTGGCCCCTGGTTTTGGACTCCCCTAACATGGGGAACATTTTTCCTGCAATTAACCTGTCCAATCCTTGAAGCATTTTATGTGCTTCCACTTGCTTCCTCTTCAGTTTGTTGGGTTCTGGTTGTGACAGATGAGGCCAATGTGAGAAATGCAGACTCTTCCATAGATGGGGCTGAGTGAAAGGGCGAGTGTGTGACTTCATAAGTTCGTAAGTGAGTTCATAAGTTATAAGAGCAGAATTAGGCCATTGAGACTATCAAGTCTACTCTGCCATTCAATCATGGCTGATCTATCTTTCCCATTCAACCCCATTTTCCTGCCTTCTCCCCATAACCCCCAACACCCCTACTAAGTGGGAGAGTCGAGGACCAGAGATTATATCCTCAGAAGTAAAGGGCGTTCTATTGCAAAAAAGGTGAGGAGGAACTTATTTCGTCAGAGGGTAGTTAATATGTGGAACTCATTGCCACAGAGGGCTGTGGAGGCCAAGATAGTGGATATTGTTAAGGCAGAGATAGACAAATTCTTGATTAGAACGGGTGTCAAGGATTATGGGGAGAAGATTGGAAAATGGGATTAGAAGGCAGAGATCAGACCTGATTGAGTGGCGGAGTAGACTCGATGGGCCGAATGGCCTAATTCTACTATAACTTGTAAACTTGTGAACACTGTGCAGCCAGACATAGTTCCAAAGCCATCTTAAAATTCACAGATAAGACCACCTTTGTTAGACGAATAATGGGTAATTCTACTCCTATAATTTAGGTGTGTCATCAAGAACCTATCAATCTCCACCTTAAAAATATCCATTGGCCTCCACAGCCGTCTGTGAATTGTCCTTCTGCGATCTATACAAGGTTGTTCAGTAAACCCGATACATGCCCTCAAGACTGTCAATACCATCCCGAATTCTTCTCTATTTTCAGTGATCATGGGCCAGAGTTGGCAGGAGTCAGTGGGAATGTTGCATCTTCAAGAAAGCTTTGAACATGTCCTTGAACTTTTGTTTCCGCCCACCTGGCAATTTCCTTCTAAGACTGTGCTCGGAATAGAGTTTCTGTTTCTCGAGTCAGATTTTCGATGTAAATAAAAGTAACCTGCCCTTTTAATGGCACCACAACAGCATTGTGGGTCACCTCATCCTAACGCTATTTGTGAGGGTTGCATAAACAGTGAGCACATGGAGATTCAAAGGTAGACAAAAATGCTGGAGGAACTCTGCGGGTGAGGCAGCATCTATGGAGCGAAGGAATAGGCGAGGTCTTGGGTCGAGACCCTTCTTCAGACTGCTGTCGTGGGGGGGAGGGGCGCGGGAAAAAGAAAGGAAGAGGCAGAGACAGTAGGCTTGTGGGAGAACTGGGAAGGGGAAAGAGGGAGAAAGCAAGGACTATCTGAAATTAGAGAAGTCAATGTTCATACCACTGGGGTTTAAACTACCTAAGCGAAATATGAGGTGCTGTTCCTCCAATTTGCGCTGGGACTCACTCTGGCAATGGTGGAGGCCCAGGACAGAAAGGTCGGATATGGAATGGAAGGGGGGGGGGGTTGAAGTGCTGAGCAACCGTGAGGTCAGGCTGGTTAGTGCAAACTGAGCGGAGGTGTTGGGCGAAGCGATCTCCGAGCCTGCGCTTGGTCTCGCCGATGTTGACACCTGGAAAACTGGATTCAGTAGATGAGGTTGGAGGAGGTGCAGGTGAACCTCTGCCTCACCTGGAAAGACTGTTTGGGTCCTTGGATGGAGTCGTGGGGGAGCATTTTTGTCTACCTTTGATTTTTCCAGCATCTACAGTTCTTTCTTAAACATGGAGATTCAAGTACACTCTTGTTCTGTCCGTTAAACATGAGCTGTGTCCACTCTGATCTCTGAAAACAACTCACTACGGTGGTTAGAAGTGTGTTAAAGGTGGAGGTGTAGTGGACACATTTTAGCAGACATATTTGGAGTTTAAACATAGAAACATAGAAAATAGATGCAGGAGTAGGCCATTCGGTCCTTCGAGCCTGCACTGCCATTCAATATGATCATCGCTGATCATCCAACTCAGTATCCTGTACCTGCCTTCTCTCCATACCCCCTGATCCCTTTAGCCACAAGGGCCACATCTAACTCCCTCTTAAATATAGCCAATGAAGTGGCCTCAACTACCTTCTGTGGCAGAGAATTCCAGAGATTCACCACTCTCTGTGTGAAAAATGATTTTCTCATCTCAGTCCTAAAAGACTTCCCTCTTATCCTTAAACTGTGACCCCTTGTTTAAAATAGTGTCTGTGCTGCACTGACACTATTTTAGACGTTAGAGATACAGCGTGGAAATAGGCCTTTTGGTCCACCGAGTCTGCATTGACCAGCGATTACCCCTTACACTAGCACTATCCTATATACTGGGGACAATTTACAATTTTATCAAAGCCTATTGACCTACAAATATGTACGTCTTTGTATTGTGGGAGGAAACAGTAGCACCCGGACGAAACCCACGTGATCACAGGAAGAACGTCCAAACTCCATACAGACAGCATCAAACCCGGGTCTCTGGCACTGTAGGGGGCGCTGTCCTGTGCACGGCTGCCCAGCCAGCAGCTGTCTGTCTTTTCATCTTTTTATTTTTTACTTTAGTTAGTTAAGTGTTTTGTTTGGAGGTCTAGACTTTTTTATGTGGGGGATGGGGGGGGAAGGGGGAAACTACCTTTCAGGGTCCCTACCTGGTCGGGAGAGGCAGCTTTTCTCCGGGGCTGCAACTTCGAACCGTTCTCCGGGCCTACCAGCGGGAGCGGCGTTTCCTGTCGGGGACCGCCCAGAACCTCGGCTTCGGCGGCAGCACAGCGCTGGGCACTATCGCGGAGCGGGCGGCCGATGCCTTGCCCTGTCACCGGGGAGCTCCGCTGAAGATCGCTGAGGAACATCGCGGAGCTGCGGGACTGTGGAGCGACCAGCTGCAGGCGGCGGCGCTGACTTTACACCGGGAGCCTGGGATCTCTAGATGAGATCGCCAGTTGTGGAGCTCCATCCGGCGCGGCCTTGTTGGCTTCGGAAGCCACGGCCTCCAGTATGGAAGCGGCCGTTCCAGGGTTCCCAAGCCGCTAAGAGGACTCTCCCGACGCCGGAGCAACATCACCCGGCGAGAAGGGGCTGGAACATCGGGCCTCCGTAGAGGCAACTGTGGAGGCCTCAATAGGCCCGACTATGGGTGAACTGGGGTTGGGGACTGGACTTTGTGCCTTCCCTCATAATGGGAACCATTGTGGGCTGATGTTCTTTATGTTTAAAACTCTTATTAATGTTATGTCTGTATTCCTTCTTTATGTGCTGCAAAATGGCAAGAAGCATTTCACTTCACTACATCTAGGTGTATGTGACTGTGACCAATAAAATACAGGTGCACAACCTTTTATCCGGAGTTCAGAAAAGCTCTGAAAACCGGACATTTTTTCCAGGATGTCCTCTGCACACCAAAGCTCGCGTTTGGCGCCAAACTTGACCTGAAACGTCCCACGGTCAACCCAGGTCTGTACTACTGTAGCGGCTGCCTCCTCCCCGGAGACCGGGGAGACACTTAAACGTCTGTAAATCATTGCTTAAATGTTAGTCAGTTAGTTTGGAGGGCTTTTATGTGAAGGGGGAAGCTTTAATTCTTAGTCCCCTACCTGGTCGGAGACGCGGGGAGCGGTCAATGCCTTACCGGGTCGCCGTGCAGTAAGCTCCAGAGCGCTGTGGCCGCCGACTCCCAACATCACGGAGCTGGGGCTGCGGGCGTCCAGCCGCGGGTGGCGCCGGTTGTAGTTCCGACCCCGGCAACTCTACCCCTGGCTGCGCAGCGCTCCAAATCCAAAGCGGCCTGCGGCCGGACGCCCGCAGCCCCAGCCCCGCGATGTTGTGTGTCGGCGGCCACAGCGTTCTGGAGCTTACCGCACGGCAACCTGGTAAGGCATTGCCCGCTCCCCGCTGGTATCCCAGCGCTGCGACACCGCCGACTCCCAACATCGCGGAGGGGGGCTGCGGGCGTCCGGCCGCAGGCGGCGCTGGATTTGGAGCGCTGCGCCCGCCAGGGGGTAGAGTTGCCGGGGTCGGAGCTACAACGGGGTTGGGGACGGGCTTTGTGCCTTCCCTGCGATGTTGGGAGTCGGGCCACAACCGGAGCTTACTGTACGGCGGGGTAATGTTCCCTTGTCCGACCAGGTAGGGGACTAAGAATTAAAGTTTATGTCACACATAAATCCCTTCAAACTGACTAACATTTAAGCAATGATTTACAATGATTCCCCGGTCTCCGGGGCAAGAAGCCGCTCCGGACTTTTCAAGCCGCCCGCGCTACCCACCTAATCTACGCTAAAAATCCTCCATTCGGAAATCCGAAAAATTCTGAAATCCGAGAAGTGTCTGGTCCCAAGGCTTTCGGATAAAAGGTTGTGCACCTGTACCTTTGATACCTTTGATACTGTAGGGCAGCAATTCTACCGCTGCGCCACCATGCCGCCCCACTGTCTGCTTGTTCTACTGTGGGTGAAGCATTACTGTTATGTACTAGACAATGTGGTTGAAAATTGTATTGATTGTCAGTTACAGCATAGAAACAGGACCTTCGGCCCATTGAGTCTATGCCGATCACCACCTATTCACACTAGTTCTATGTTTTCTCATTTTCGCATACAGTTCCAGCATGCTGTGGGCAATGTACAGAGGCCAATTAACTTTCAAACCCGCACGAGATGTGGGGGTAAACTGGAGCACCTGGAGAAAACCCACGCAGTCACAGAATCACGTCTAATGTGCAAACTCCACAGAGTCAGCACCCGAGCATAGAATTGAACATGGGTCCCAGGCACCGTGGGGTAACAGCTCTACCAGCTTTGCCACCGTGCTGCTCCTAATTAGCCTTCAACTAAGTGGTGGATGAATTATTAATGATAAATTTTGAATATTGAGCTTCTGCTGTTATCATTTGGACGAGTTTTGAGATTGGAAGGACAGGTCAAAGAAAGAGAAAAATCTCACAATAACGAGGAACCAATATTTGTGAATGTAGTTAAGACACATAGAAGTTTACAAAAATGTAGTTCCCACTGCATTAATTCAATTTTGTAAATCACAAGTTTTGGAATAATGTAGGTGAATTTCTAGTCATTCCTGTTAAAGTCATAGAGTGATACAACATGGAAACCTGGCCCTTCGGTTTCAACGCACCCACACCGACCAACATGTCCCAGCTGCACTAGTCCCATCTGCCCGTGTTTGGTTCATATCCCTCCAAACCTGTCCAATCCATGTACTTGTCTAACTGTTTCATGAAAGTTGGGATGGGCCCAACCTCAACGACCTCCTCTGGCGGCTCATTCCATACACCCACCACCCTTTCTGTGAAAATATTACCCCTCAGATTCCTATTAAATCTTTTCCCTTCACCTTAAACTTATGGCTTCTGGTCGTCGATGAATTATCACTCCTGATGAATTATAATGAAATGGCATCCTTGCATTTGGTGACATTTTTTCCGTCGTCAATAATCCAGTGGATTAAATTTGCCTTCAACTAATTGGTGCTTGTATTTCTTTGCTTGTTTGTCATTTTTATCATGTGTTCTTGGTTACATGGTTGCATTTATTGCCAAACTGCGTTTCCTGTCATAATTAGGGTATGGAATCGGCAACCTTCCATAGGACTGGAGTTGCATGTCAGCCTATCTGGCAAGAGGGGCGGGCTCCATTCCCACGAGATTCTGTAAGCCAGTTGGGTTGGTTTTATTACTCAAATTCAGCAATATTCAGAGCTGTTATTCTGATTTCAGCGATCAGCATTCATTCTATTTTCAGGTTTGGGAAACATTAGCTAAGCCTCCAAAAATGGACAGCTTTAAAATGGGTCAGAGTTAATGCGATGATTGGAGCTGTAGGGAAGTTATTTTATTGCCAATAATGTGTTCGCATTCTTGCCTTAACGTGAGGCCATCTTGGTTCCTTCCAATAAAACTGAGATCATAACCTCACTGAAAGTAGCTCTGAGTCTGTGCCCCAACTCATTTGACTTTTGAATATAATCCGGTGCATTGTGCTTTCCTAAATTCATTCCAAGTAAGGAAAGGAAATATTCTATACATTTTGTTCACAAATCTTTAACGTGGGAGTTACTGAAGAAAGTGATGTTTGGGTGATCTATGAGCAGGGTGAAATGTGGCCAAATTTAAGCCTTTTCTTTCTGAGTTCAGAGGTAGATATGAATAATACTGGAAAGGGTACTTGGGCAAACTTCTTCTTCCCAACCTTCTTGTTTGGAGCTGAAAGCTGGAATCTTGTTTTAATCAAGATTTAATCAAGATTCCAGCATCTATAGTTTCTTATGTCATCAAAAGCATCTTAAATGTGATCAGTTTAACCTATCCAAAAATGGTCCACTTCTGAGGTGCAAGATAATATAATTGACATCCCTGGTCGGCATGAAGAACAAGGTGATTTGTATGCAAAGTGCTGGAGTAACTTAGCGGGTCATGCAGCATCTTTGGAGAAAAAGGACAAGTGATGTCTCGGGTCATGATCCTTCTTCAGACTAAAGAAGGATCCTGGCCCGAAATATTACCTGTCCTTTTTCTCCAGAGATGCTGCATGACCCGCTGAGTTACCCAACACTTTGTGCCTATCTTTGCTATAAACCAGCCTGTGCAGGTTTCTGCAGGATAATGTATGTTGGTCATTTCATCAACCCTCTGCTGACATTCAGTAAGATGATATCTGATCATCTACCCTAATTGCATTTGCCAATACTAATCCCATAACACTTGATTTATTCAAAAATATATGTATTGACTTCAGTCAAAAATTGATCTTCCATAACTGTCAGGGATAGAAATGTCCAAAGATTCACTTGAAGACACTTTCTCCACATCACAGCCCTACATGGCTGACCTTTATTTCCTGAGAAAAAGACACAAAGTGCTGCAGTAACTCAGCGGGTGTGGCAACATCTCGGGAGAACATAGATAGGCAACGTTTTGTGTTGCAGACTTTCTTCAGACTGATTGTATGGGAGGGGGGTGGGGGAGCTGGGTGATAGGAGGTGTAGGACAAAGCCTGGCAGGTAATAGATTGATATGGGAGATAGTAGATGATAGACATAGGCTAGAGGTAAAAAAGACAGGAGGTGTGACACAAAAGGATTGTGGAGCTACGAGGGGATGGAATGAAGGGGAGGAGGAAGGGAGAAATAGATGCAAGTCCAGGTGGGGAATATGGGAGTGAAGGGGTTGTGGGGGAAGACGGGAGAGAACCAGGGGTCACAGTTTAAGAATAAGGGGTAGGTCATTTAGGACTGGGATGAGGAAAAAGCCTTTCACCCAGAGAGTTGTGAATCTGTGGAATTCTCTGACACAGAAGGCAGTGGAGTCCAATTCACTGGCTGTTTTCAAGAGAGAGTTAGATATAGCTCTTAGGGCTAAAGGAATCAGGAGATATGGGGAGAAAGCAGGAACAGGGTATTGATTTAGGATGATCAGCCATGATCGTATTAAATGGCAGTGCTGGCTCGAAGGGCCAAATAGCCTACTCCTGCACCTATTTCTACGTTTCTATGAGAGGGGGAAGGTTTTGTAGTTGTCTAAAATTGGAGAATCCAATGTTCATACTGTTGATTTGTAAGCTACCCAAGCAGAATATGCGAAGTTGGTCTCCCAGTTTGCGTGTGGCCTCACTCTGGTAATGCAGGAGGCCCAGGACTAAATGGCGAGTATGGGAATGCGAAGGGGAGTTAAAATGGGCCTGTGAGTTCCAGTGCTAGAATGATTGTATGAAAACAGTTTCTTTCACAACATCAAACCTGCAGCACAAGAGCATAATTTTCAGTCCACAATGCCACGCTGAACCTGATGCCAATTTGACCTCCAGACATCCCAAAGTGGATTACAGCCAAATAAATACTATTGAATCCTGACCACTGTTGTAACGCTCAAATGATTTTCCACGATTTACATTGCTAATGATTGCAACTCCATAACATTTTTTTACTGCAGCCTTGAACATTCCGAATTCATCATTAGAACAGCCAGATCTATCTGTCCATCCATCCACCAAATGAAGTAATCCTCAGGCTTTCAGAAGTATTTGCGCATTCATATTTTTTAATGTAATCTGATCAAGCGACAGAGCTTCTGAGCTGTACAAATCCACCAAAGTATGATTATTACTGGATCAGATTTCTTGATGTAAAAAAAGAACCATCCCGGCAAAAATGACAACAGAGTTGACATGTTTTTTTAAATAGTTTGCTCAGGAATTTGGCAGTGGGTCTGCGTTCTTGGAACAGTCAGGTACAATCTTTTTCACAAAGTTACCATTTTCTGCCTTTGGGCAAGAAACAAAACCACAGCATAATCCTTCGTCGAACATCTCTCTTTCTCAGGATGTAGAGTTAGTAATACAGTAATTTAGGATGAGAGGGAATCTTATAGAAACGTATAAAATTATAAAAAGGACTGGACAAGCTAGATGCAGGAAAAATGTTCCCAATGTTGGGGGAGTCCAGAACTAGGGGGCCACAGTCTAAGAATAAAGGGGAGGCCATTTAAAACTGAGATGAGAAAAAAAAAATTCTCCCAGAGAGTTGTGAATTTGTGGAATTCACAACTCTCTGAAGGCAGTAGAGGTCAATTCACTGGATTAATTTAAAATAGAGTTAAATAGAAGTCTCGGGGCTAACGGAATCAAGGGGTATGGGGAGAAGGCAGGCACGGGTTACTGATTGTGGATGATCAGCCATGATCACAATGAAAGGCGGTGCAGGCTCGAAGGGCCAAATGGCCTCCTGCATCTATTTTCTATGTTTCTATGTCCAGGTGCATGGACACTATGCTGCTCGGTGGGGCCTGCATAGGTTGGCACGTTAATGATCCGGCCTTGACTGATAGCAGCAGGGCAGCATTCATAAATCATGATCCAAGATGGTGCCCAACCCAGGCAGAGGACATAGGTTCAAGGTGAAGGGGAAAAGATTTAATAGGAATCTGAGAGAAAACGTTTTCATACAAAGGGTGGTGAGTGTATGGAACAAAATGTCAGAGGAGGTAGTTGAGGCTGGGACTATCCCAACGTTTAATAAACAGTTAGACAGGTACATGAATAGGACAGATTTGCAGGGATATGTCCAAATGCGGGCAGCTTGGACTAACGTAGCTGGGACATGTTGGTCGGTGTGGGCCGAAGGGCCTGCTTCCACACTGTATCACTCTATGACTCTATAACACTTTGTGTGCCAGTCACAGAAGTGGATCTACTCTGGTAAATGTATCTGTGGGCAGAACAGTGACACAGTGGTAAGGTTGCAGCCTTACAGCGCCAGAGAACCGGGTTCGATACTGACTACGGTTGCTGTCTGTATGAAGATTGTACGTTCTTCCATTAACTACGAGGGTTTTTCCGAATCCTCTTATTTCTTCCCACACTCCGTGACATGCAAGTTGGATTCTGTAAATTGTAAATTGTCTACAGTGTGTCGCATAGTGCTAGTGTATGAATTGCTGGTCGGCACGGACTTGATGGACCCAAGGACCTGTTTCCATGCTGTATTTCTAAACTAACCTTAACTATGTTAGCCCCATTTGCCCACATTTGATCTATATCCTTCTAAACATTTTGTATGTATCTGTGTATCATTTCCATACATTTGTTCAAATGTCTTTTACACGTTGTTATTGTACCTGCCTCAACCTCTTCTCTGGCAGCTCCTTCCATATATGTTCCCCTCTGTGTGTGAAAAATTTGTCTTTTCTTTCATGAATTTTGCCCTAATTTCATACACCTCCACAAGATCAGACATGTCTGAAGAAGGGTCTTGACCTGAAACGCCACCAATTCCTTCTCTCCAGGGATGCTGCCTATCCCGCTGAGTTACTCCAGTATTTTGTGTCTATCCACAAGATCATTCTCAGTCTCCAAGGAATAGTCCTTGAAGAAAGCAAATGGTATGTTCGCATTCATAGCAAAAGGATTTGAGTATAGGAGCAGGGAGTTCTACTGCAGTTGTACAGGGTCTTGGTGAGACCACACCTGGAGTATTGCGTACAGTTTAGGTCTCCTAATCTGAGGAAATACATTCTTGCCATGGAGGGAGTACAGAGAAGGTTCACCAGACTGATTCCTGGGATGGCAGGACTTCCATATGAAGAAAGACTGGATAGACTCGGCTTGTACTCGCTAAAATTTAGAAGATTGGGGGGGGGGGATCTTATAGAAACTTACAAAATTCTTAAGGGGTTGGACAGGCTAGATGCAGGAAGATTGTTCCCGATGTTGGGGATGTCCAGAACAAGGGGTCACAGTTCAAGGATAATGGGGAAAACTTTTAGGACCAAGATGAGAAAATCATTTTTCACACAGAGAGTAGTGAATCTCTGGAATTCTCTGCCACAGAAGGTAGTTGAGGCCAGTTCATTGGCTATATTTAAGAGGGAGTTAGATGTGGCCCTTGTCGCTAAAGGGATCAGGGGGTATGGAGAGAAGGCAGGTACAGGATACTGAGTTGGATGATCATGATCATATTGAATGGCAGTGCAGGCTCGAAGGTCCGAATGGCCTCCTCCTGCACCTATTTTCTATGTTTCTATGTTTAAACTCCAAATATGTCTGCTAAAATGTGTCCACTTCACCTCCACCTTTAACACACATCTAACCACCGTAGTGAGTTGTTCAGATTCAGATTCAGATTCAGATTCAGATTCAATTTTAATTGTCATTGTCAGTGTACAGTACAGAGACAACGAAATGCATTTAGCATCTCCCTTGAAGAGCGACATAGCAAACGATTTGAATAAAAAAAGATAAGTGTCCTGGGGGGGGGGGGGGGGGGGGGGGGGGGGGGGTGGGGGTTGGGGGGGGGGGGGGGGGGGGGGGGGGGGGGGGGGGGGGGGGGGGGGTAACAGAAAGCAATGGGGGGGGTATTGTTTAGGGGGGGGGGGGGGGGGGGGGGGGGGGGGGGGGGGGGGCAAAAGGATTTGGGGGGGGGGGGGGGCAGGGGGAGGGGGGGGGGGGGGGGTTGCAGTTGTACAGGGGGTCCAGGGGTGATGGTGGTTGAGTCACCGAGGTAACAGCCTGGAGTTAGCTTTATTGCGTACAGTTTGAGTATCTCCAAAGGTTCTCTGCAGGACAGGGTCTTTATTGACCATAGAGGGAGTATTGAGTACAGTTTTGGTCTCCCAATCTGAGGAAGGACATTATTGCCATAGAGGGAGTGCAGAGACGGTTCACCAGACTGGTGGGATGTCAGGACTGTGTTATGAAGAAAGACTGGATAGACTTGGTTTATACTCTCTAGAATTTGGGAGATTGAGAGGGGATCTTATAGAAACTTACAAAATTCTTAAGGGGTTGGACAGGCTAGATGCAGGAAGATTGCTCCCAATGTTGGGGAAGTCCAGGACAAGGGGTCACAGCTCAAGGATAAGGGGGAAATCCTTTAAAACCGAGATGAGAAGAACTTTTTTCACACAGAGAGTGGTGAATCTCTGGAACTCTCTGCCACAGAGGGTAGTTGAGGCCAGTTCATTGGCTATATTTAAGAGGGAGTTAGATGTGGCCCTTGTGGCTAAGGGGATCAGAGGGTATGGAGAGAAGGCAGGTACAGGATACTCAGTTGGATGATCAGCGATGACCATATTGAATGGCGGTGCAGGCTCGAAGGGCCGAATGGCCTACTCCTGCACCTATTTTCTATGTTTCTATGTTTCCTGCACCAGCTTCTCATTCTCACCTAGCAAACAGCTAACAATGCGTTTCCTTTATCATCGTTACTTTTTGCATATCTTTCATTCATTTGTTCTATATCTCTCTACATCACCATCTATATCTCTCATTTCCCTTTCCCCTGACTAGTCTGAAGAAGGGCCTCCACCCGAAAACGTCACCCATTCCTTCTCTTCAGAGATGCTGCCTGTCCCACTGAGCTTAAACAGCATCTGCAGTTCCTTCCTAAACAAAGTCCTAACCTGCATCCTGACAAAATGGGAGCATAAGGATGGAGTTAAAGGGGAAGAGAGTACAGGAACAGTATCAAAGGGCACCCGAATTAATGGGACGGCAAGTTCAAGAAGGAATAAGAGAGTAAGGTCAGGTGAAATAGGAACCGGTGTGAGAGGAGAGGTGAATAAGAAATTAAAAGTGTTTTATATGAATGTGCAAAGTGTAAGAAATAAAGTGGATGAGCTTGAGGCTCAGTTAGAAATTGATAAGTATGATGTTGTGGGAATTACAGAGACATGCTTGCAAGAGGATTGGAGTTGGGAACTGCATATTCAGGTGTATACGTCCTATTAAAAAGAGAGACAGATGGGCAGAGGGTTGGGTGGCTGTTGGTATGGAATAAAATGTAGTCCCTTGCGAGGGGTGACATAGAATCAGAAGATGTAGAGTCATTGTGGATAGAACTGAGAAATTGTAAGGGTAAAAAGACCCTAATGCGAGTTATCTACGGGCCCCCAAACAGTAGCCTGGAGATAGTGTGCAAGTTGCATCAGGAGTTAAAACTGGCATGTAACAAAGGTAATGCTATGATGGTTATGGGAGATTTCAACATGCATGTAGACTGGGAAAATCAGGTTGGTACTGGACCCCAAGAAATGTAATTTGTGAAGTGCCTCTGAGATGGATTCTTAGAGCAGCTTGTACTGGAGCCTACCAGGGAGAAGGCAATTCAGGATTTAGTGTTGTGTAATAAACCAGATTTGATAAGGGAACTCAAGGTAGAGGGACCATTAGGAGGTAGTGACCATAATATGATAAGTTTTAATCTGCAATTTGAGAGGGAGAAGGTAAAATCTGAAGTGTCAGTATTGCAGTTGAACAAAGTTTAGGAATAAGGGGTGGGCCATTTAGAATTGAGATGAAGAAAAACCTTTTCACACAAAGAGTTGTGAATTTGTGGAATTCTCTGCCTCAAAAGAACGATTCACTGGATGCATGCAAAAGAGAGTTAGATAGAGTTCTTAAGGCTAGCGGGTATGGGGAGAAGGCAGGAATGGGCTACTGATTGTGGATGATCAGCCATGATCACATTGAATGGCGTTGCTGGCTCAGAATGGCCTACTGCACCTATTGTCTATGTATCAACGTATCTATGCCCAACCTCTCTCTATAACTCAATCCCTTGAGTCCTGGAAGTATCCTAGTACATCTCCTCTGCACTCTTTCCAGCGAAATGGCAGCTTTCCTACAGCAATATTGACATGGCACTCAAGTACGACTCACCAACACCTTGTGCAGATGCAATGTAATGCCCCGACTTCTATACTCAACAGGGCCTGTCCCACTAGCATGCGATAGTATGCATCTAGCTCGACCAAACGTGGTGCTTTGAGGCGTACGGCCTTGCGGGGCCGGTCCCAATTCGAACCACGGAGGCGTGTGGAGTTGTGCGGGACTGGTCCCGACAACATAATCACCAATCAGCTGGGCAGGAGGCGGGCCGACTCAATTTGGACGTCGCACGGCGTCGGGCGGTGACGTCATCACGCAACGGCACGCCGAGCGGTGACGTAATCGCGCACGACGTCCAGACGCTGCGTACGACGTCATGACGCTGCGTACGCATGTCGAGGCGCTGCGTACGGCCTCAATGCGGCTGCCGAACGAAAGGCCGTTGTCACGCGGGATTTTCGGACAGTGCAGGATTTCCGGAGCCCCGCGCGATGTCGTGACCAGCCCCGGGCGCACAACTCCATACGCCTCCACCGATCAAAGTGGGACCGGCCCCGCGAGGCCGTATGCCTCAAGCGACGACGTTTGGTCGCGCTAGACACATGCTATCGCATGCTGGTGGGACAGGCCCTTTACTGATGAAGGCCAGCATGCCAAAGCCATCTTCACCACCCAAACTGCCTGAAATGCTACTTTCTGAGATATATGTACTTGTACTCCTTTGCCCCTCTGCTCTGCAACACCTCTTAGTGCTTCTCTGTGACTTCCTACAATGCAACATCGCGATCTTATCTGAATTAATCTCCATTTGTCATTCTTCAGCTCATTTACCCAACTGGTCAAGATCCTGTTACAATTCTTTATAGCCCTCCTCGTTGTCTGTGCTACTAGGTATCTTAATGTAATCTGCAAATGTACACACACTGCACATTCCCATCCAAAATGTTGGTGAAAATTAGAATCAGCAATGGCAACAGTGCAATGACAGTGCAATATCTTTAGATTCTGGAGTAGTTCCTGAGGATTGGAGGGTAGCAAACGTAACCCCACTTTTTAAAAAGGGAGGGAGAGAGAAAACGTGGAATTACAGACCAGTTAGTCTAACATCGGTATAACCATATAACCATATAACAATTACAGCACGGAAACAGGCCATCACGACCCTTCTAGTCCGTGCCAAACACGTATTCTCCCCTAGCCCCATACACCTGCATTCAGACCATAACCCTCCATACCTTTCCCGTCCATATAACTATCCAATTTATTTTTAAATGATAAAAACGAACCTGCCTCCACCACCTTCGGTAGTGGGGAAACTGCTGGAGTCAGTTATTAAAGATGGGATAGCAGCACATTTGGAAAGTGGTGAAATCATTGGACAAAGTCAGCATGGATTTACGAAAGGTAAATCATGTCTGATGAATCTTATAGAATTTTTCGAGGATGTAACTAGTAGCGTGGATTGGGGAGAACCAGTGGATGTGGAGTATCTAGACTTGCAGAAGGCTTTCGCCAAGGTCCCACATAAGAGATTAGTATACAAACTTAAAGCACACGGCATTGGGGGTTCAGTATTGATGTGGATAGAGAACTGGCTGACAAACAGGAAGCAAAGAGTAGGAGTAAACGGGTCCTTTTCACAATGGCGGGCAGTGACTAGTGGGGTACCGCAAGGCTCAGTGCTGGGACCCCAGCTATTTACAATATATATTAATGATCTGGATGAGGGAATTGAAGGCAATATCTCCAGGTTTGCGGATGACACTAAGCTGGGGGGCAGTGTTAGCTGTGAGGAGGATGCTAGGAGACTGCAAGATGACTTGGATAGGCTGGGTGAGTGGGCAAATGTTTGGCAGATGCAGTATAATGTGGATAAAAGTGAGGTTATCCATGTTGGTGGCAAAAACAGGAAAGCAGACTATTATCTAAATGGTGGCCGATTAGGAAAAGGGGAGATGCAGCGAGACCTGGGTGTCATAGTACACCAGTCATTGAAAGTAGACATGCAGGTGCAGCAGGCAGTGAAGAAAGCAAATGGTATGTTAGCTTTCATAGCAAAATGATTTGAGTATAGGAGCAGGGAGGTTCTACTGCAGTTGTACATGGTCTTGGTGAGACCACACCTGGAGTATTGCATATAGTTTTGGTCTCCAAATCTGAGGAAGGACATTATTGCCATAGAGGGAGTGCAGAGAAGGTTCACCAGACTGATTCCTGGGATGTCAGGACTGTCTTATGAAGAAAGACTGGATAGACTTGGTTTATACTCTCTAGAATTTAGGAGATTGAGAGGGGATCTTATAGAAACTTACAAAATTCTTAAGGGGTTGGACAGGCTAGATGTAGGAAGATTGTTCCCGATGTTGGGGAAGTCCAGGACAAAGGGTCACAGCTTAAGGATAAGGGGGAAATCCTTTAAAACCGAGATGAGAAAAACTTTTTTCACACAGAGAGTGGTGAATCTCTGGAACTCTCTGCCACAGAGGGTAGTTGAGGCCAGTTCATTGGCTATATTTAAGAGGGAGTTAGATGTGGCCCTTGTGGCTAAGGGGATCAGGGGGTATGGAGAGAAGGCAGGTACGGGATACTGAGTTGGTTGATCAGCCATGATCATATTGAATGGCGGTGCAGGCTCGAAGGGCCGAATGGCCTACTCCTGCACCTAATTTCTATGTTCTATGTTTCTATGACAGTGCCCCTGAGGCACACCAGTAGTCCAGGGCCTCCAGTTCAAAAACCATCCGTCCACCATTTCCCATATCTTCTTACCATTAAGCCAATGATGTATCCAGTTATCCAGCTCTCCATAGATCCCAGTGCAATCTCATCTTCCAGAGCAGCCTACCACGCCAAATCATTAGGTCATAATCATATTATTATACGCCTTGTTGAAATCCATATAGAATATAGCGTGTATAAAATCATGAGAGGAATAGATCGTGTAGATGTACAGGGTCACTTGCCCAGAGTTGGGAATCAAGGACCAGAGGAAATAGGTTCAAGGTGAAGGGGAAAAGATTTATCAGGAATCTGAGGGGTAACTTTTTCACACAAAGGGTGGTGAGTGCGTGGAACAAGCTGGCAGAGGAGGAAGTTGAGGCTGGGACTATCCCAATGTTTAAGAAACAGTTAGACAGGTACATGGATAGGCCAAGTTTGGAGTGATATGGACCAAGCGCTGGCAGGTGGGACGAGTGTAGCTGGGGCAAGTTGGCTGGTGTGGGCAAGTGGGCACCTGTTTCCACACTGTATCACTCTATGACTCCATCTAGTATCATACCCTCAACTACCTTCTTGGTTACCTCCTCAAAAAAGTCAATTAAATATGTGAAACATGTTCTTCCGCAGGCAATGCCCTACAGATTATACATACCCTTATCTGAAGAAGGTTCCCGACGTGAAACACCGTTTACCCATGTTCTCCGGAGATGCTGCCTGACCCACTGAGTAACACCAGCACATTATTCTCTTATTTCACCCTTAATCAACCCGTTTTTACAAATACAAATATTTCTTATCCCTCCGAATCTCCTCCATTAACCTTACCTATCACGGATGACAAGCTTACTAGTCTCTGGTTGCTAGGTTGTTCTTTAATAAAGACACAATATTTGCCACCCTCCCGTGTATCTCACCTGTAGCTAACATCTCAGCCAAGGCTCCCAGAATTTTTGCTTTAGATTCTCGCTGTGATTTTGGATATATCTGATCAGGCTCCAGAGATTTATCTACCTTCCTATGTTTTCAGATATCATAAAGTCATACAGCATGGAAACGGGCACTTCTGCCTAACTTGCTCAAAACGACCACATGTCCTCCAGTGCCTCTTCCTCCCACCCATTTAATGGCAAGCCTAAATACCTTTAGTTATAGTTTTGGAGATACAGCGGGGAAATTAGACCCTTCGGCCCATCGAGTTCACGCCGACCAGCGATCGACCACACACTAACACTATCCTACACACACTCGGGACAATTAACAATTATGCCAAGCCAATTAACCTACAAACCTGTTTGTCTTTGGAGTGTGGGAGAAGACCGGAGGAAACCCACTCAGGTTGCAGGGGGAACATACAAACTCCGTACAGACAGCAACCATAGTCAAGATCGAACCCGGGTCCCTGTCGCTGTATGGCAGCAACTCTTACACTCTTATAGTCCTACATCCACTCCACGCCCTACCTCCACAAGTACTGCTGTTATAGACCTACCTAACAGAAAATGCATTTAGACGTGCAAAGCCTGCTTCAGTGTGCGCTGTGACTTGGCTTCATGCATGGTATAGTTTAGCTTGCCGGGGGGGGTGGGGGGGGGGGGGGGGGGGGGTGGGGGGGTGGGGGGGGGGGGGGGGGAGGTGTTGCACACGCTGGTGGGAGTTCCCTGGGTGCAGAATCATTTTGATGCCTTTTGAAGTATTTCGAGGCCCAGATGTCATGGTGCTGCCAAACATCACTTCAAATATTGCATACTTTAGTTCAATGAAAATAAAGAAGGCTTCTTTCCTTTTACAGTCTGCGATGTCAGCAGAAATATGACAGCATGAAATGTTAACAATATGTTTATTAAATTGTCCAGAGGTACAGCAAGTGGTTGTGTAGAATGGTACACTGTACAATATAAGAAGCTTCCTCACCTATAGGTCATAATACGGTGAATGTGGAGTTACACTTGGAGGTGAGCTTGGAGGTTTGGGACAGGGGACTGGGTGGAAATCAAGGTGCTTGTCTAAAGTTCTTGAAACTTAGAACAATGTTGTTACTGTGCAGTTTTGTTCCAGAGTATTTAATTTGGTTTAGTTTAGTTTATTGTCACGTGTAGCAGGGGTGCAATGGAATGCTTTTGTTGTGGGCTAACCAGTCAACGGAAAGACAATACTCGACTGCAATCGAGACATCCGCAGTGTACAGAGGCATGACAAGGGGAACGGCATTTAGTGCAAGATAAAGTCCAGGAAAGTCACATTAAAGACAGTCTGAGAGTCTCCAATGAGCCCTCAATGGGTCTCCAAGAGTGTCCATTACGTGCGATGGAATCAAGTCAGTAGACAAGAGTAGGATGAATGTAAGCTTCTAGGATCGAGGATTACACTTCACTTTTTATCTCATTGCTAATGATGATAACAGGGACTCCTCAATGTGAGTCTTCCCTTTTAAAAAGAAAAAGATTAGCTTAGTTTACCAGTAAAGTGCGGAAACACGTCCTTCTCCCCACCGAGTCCACACCAACCATCGATCACCTGTTCACACTAGTTTTATGTTATCCCACCTCCATACACACTGGGAGCGATTTACAGAGGCCAATTAACCTTCAAACCCACACGTCCTTGGGATGTGGGAGGAAAGCAGAGCACCCAGAGGAAACCCACTTGGTCACAGGAAAAACGTGTGGACTCCATACAGACAGTCTGGACCCAAACCTGGGTCTCTGGCGCTGTGAGGAAATAGTTCTAGCAGCTTATTCCATATCCTATTCACTGCTTTTTATATTTAATTTTTATGTCAAATTTTATTTGTCCAGTGAATTGGTCTAGCCTCAACACCCTTGATCCCTCATGCTATGTATAGGGAAGTCTCATGCCGTGTGTTTCATGGGCAGATCGAGGTTATAGTTTGGACGTGCCCCTTTGATTATTTTCAGTGCAGAGCAAAAGCATCCACCTACTAATGACCATAGGACAAAGTTAAATGTAATCAGAGTGCACGAGGCCTGTTATTCATTAACAAAGTGAGTTGTAATACAAAGTGACAGTGAGTATATTTTATTCAAGCAAACAGGCCCCGATGACAGTACTTACAATTCCAAGAGGATTTGATCAAGATCGAGTTCGCAAGGCTTTCATGGCTCTTGCCGATGTTAAATTAGCCAAGGCTTGAACCGCATCCAATAGAAGCATAGAGGCAATTCATTGTCTTCACTATATGTTCTTCATCTGGTATCCTTATGGAGGCGAATGTGCATTATGGAAAAGTATTTGAGTGCAAAGAATTTAGACATAACTTTTTTGTTGGTGTACAAGGCTATGTTAAATGTATCGAATTATGTGCTTCCTAAGTGTTCATCAAGAAGAACAGTTTGCAACTGGTTCTGCAACATTTATTCTTTAAGCAAAATAATTACTTACTTGGCCACATTGAACCGTTTTAAAAATATGTTCCTTAGCCATATTAAAAAAACTTTAAATTATGTTATACTGGCAATGCTGCAACGAAGTACATTGCTTTCCTTTGCTCTTTAGGGTGGCTGTTATGTTCATGTTTTTACGTTATTAACATAGAAAAGTGCAGCATAGGAACAGGCCTTTCAGTCCGTATTGTCCGTACTGAAAATGTTCATGTTCTTCTCTATATAACTAAAAGTCTTCATCTTGATTGTGCTGGTGCCCATGATGTGTCTCTGTGTCAATCTGGTTAATTCCTATCTTCTACCAAACGCTCGGCCACAGTCGTCCCATTTTCATACATCCTATTCACATTTTTCCCGTGGTGGTGATAAACACCTTCCCGTCGCATTTCCACCTAAATTTCCGAAGTTATCGACGGTTCAAGTTTAAAAAAAGGGAAAAAGACGGTTCTCACACACAGCCATAGTGCCACAGTGACATCACAATGGGGCGTTGCCAACGGTAACTGCAGCTTCGCACAGACAGCAGGAGGTTTCACTGATGATGTCACAATGCCACTCATAGTGCACCAATCACAATGGGCTCTCAAGCTGCCGAGTGCCACAATGACATCACAATGGGGCGTTGCCAATGGTAACGGCAGCATGAGGTTGCTGCCCCTGTACCAATATCTGAAGGGGCTGCTCCTCAAGTTCTGGTTGCATTTTAGTTCCACCATCCTGGTGTTTGGACACAAGGCAGGGAGAAGCGAAGGCCGATCGGGGGTGGGGCATCTCCCTGTTGGTTTGTTCCTGGGCCTGGCCGAGATGCCCATTCGCGGGTCCAGCAGAGAGCGGTTGATGGTCACACCAGAGTCTGCTGCCTGTCCCTCTTCTGGGCTTCAGTGTACCTGTAGAGGGAACACGTGCTGTCCACGAGGACGCTGGAGGCCTTTCGTCAACGCTGGTCACTGCGGGGAAAGGACAATGCTGCTTGCTACTATTGAGGGAGAGAGACAGACAGAGAAAGACAGAGAGAGACAGAGAGAGACAGAGAAAGAGAGAGTGCCTGCAACCTGCCCCATACGTCGAGCCCACGCTTCTTCAGCCCTTGCTCCAAACTGGTCTACACCGGTCCCTCCATCGATAAAATTTAAAAAAAGCCTCATTGCTAATGATCATAAGCTTTGCCTGCCACCAAATTGGTCCGTCCATCGATAACATTATAAAAAAGACTTTCCCGCAACTCTTGGCCTCACTCAGACCTGCAATGGACCCCAACATCACTTTATTCTACGCTCCCTTCATTCTAAGCCCCCTGCTCTCACATCCACCAAGATCTATACTGTCAACAGTTAAGAGCATCAAGAGTGTTTAATTGTCATGTATTCCAATAACAGAACAATGATATAGATTAATTTGATAATTTAAAAAATCAATAAATTAATAACCATACTACTAATGCAAATAAAAACGAAGACTGTACTGCAACCACAGTCCACAGTCCATTGGCATTCATAGTGGCTGAAATTAGTCTTGTGTTGTGTTCAAGAGTCTGATGGTTGCGAGGAAGTATTTATTCATGGACCTGGTGATCACAGTTTTCAGCCTCCTGTACCATCTTCATGATGGTAGGAGGGAAATGCCTTGACTTAGTGGTCTTGTCCAACCCCTGCTCCTTGCACCTGGAATACCACCAACATCCATCATTGGGACTGACCTTTCCATGATCAACGGATCTATAAGAGGCTCTGCCTTGAACTTGCAGCCAATATCATCAAAGACCTACCCCACCAAGAAAGAACCTTGCCCAATTACCCGTGATGCTTTCAAACAACAACGTCAACATTTCCTGGCACAAACTCTAATCTCTTTCACTATATTTTTAATTTGGAAAGGAAGGTAGGGCAGCAAGATGGATTGTGCAGACACTCTTGTTCAGGATGATGAAATGTTGGAAATTAAGAGTTTTATTCCCCACATATTTCTATCAATGCCTGCATCAAGAGTGCTCAATCAAGTATAACAGAAGTTTTAATGCAATTCTTTCAAGGCTGAACCTTGCCCACTTCAAAATTAATGGTTTAGTACATTCTTTCATTAGCTTTCATTTCTAAGACGGCCAAATTACTGCTAGGTGAGGTGGAACTCAGGTTAAGGAATTGGAAATGAGGCAGAACCTAAAGGTATTTGGGCATACATTTTGCTTCAACTGTTTTCATATGGAGTGAAACTAGGGATGTATTTTCTCGCCCTCATCCCTAGCATCAAAGGACATGTTACGTATTGTTTAGGGGCTGCCTAAACATCTTTCTACTTACAACGCCTAAACACAGTGCACACAACTGTGTGAGCTTCCATGCATGGCTACAAAATTTGGCACATATAATACATTACAAACATATGAATTAGGCACAGAAGTAGCCACTTGGCTTCTCAAATCTACTCCGCCATTCAATAAAATCAGATGGGAATCTCAACTCCACATTCCTTTCCCTGCCAAGTGGCTATCTATCTCTGCCGAAAATACTCCTTGAGAGTTCGTGACCCTCAGAGAAGAAATAAATCACTTCGCGTTTGTCATGTGGCCGATTTCTAGTTTTAAACAGTAATAGTAAGATTAAACGAGAACTTACCAGTTTGAAGTTTGATCTTTATTTTATGAGGAGTTACAATGAGGGATTACGTGAAGACCCCGCCTGCACGCATGCGCGACCTTCTTCAAAGCAGCGGTGTGGAATCACAGAAAACACAGTAATTGAAATAAACATAGTAAAGATAAGGAGAACTAAGATACCAGTTGACCTTTATAATTGAAGGTGGGAGCGGAGGGCACGTAATCCCTCATCGTAACTGCTCATAAATAAAGATCAAACTTCAAACTGGTAAGTTCTCGTTTAATCTTACTATTTTACTTCGGAGTCACGTGAGTGACTACGTGAAGATTTTACAGTTCTGTGATTTCAAACCGTGTAACAGTCCATGTTTCACTCACTGCCGAAGTCATCCAAGGGAGGAAGTATGTTATCGTAATTAAACATGAATCTGTTTTATAAAACAATATCAATATTTATTTTAAACAATAACAAAGAAAATAACGCTCCCCCGGGCTTAAATTATATATTTGCAGAGTCTAAAATCCTCTGCAAATGACACAGGTTTTACAATCGGCTTATTGTAGAACGTTTGGAAAGTTCTTTCCGTGGACCACCCCGCTGTTGCCAGGATGTGATCTAATGGCACGTCCATTCTGTTAGCCGCCGATGTAGATGCTGCCCTGGTGGAGTGAGATGTGTAAATATCAGTATCCACCCCAGCAGCTCACAACACCTATTTGAGCCATGTAGAGATGGTTTGACACGACACCCGACCATGTGGCTTTTTGTAGCTGACCCATAGTGCCTTTTCTCTCCCTTGGGGATCTTTGGTTGTGTTGAGGTATTGTAGTAGATGTGTCATGACACATAAACGGGGGTCAGGTGGGTACGCCCGGAATTCCATATTTAGCCCTGAAGTTTCTGGTCTGCTCTGTTTTACCAGCTCCTGAATGGTGAATGTTACTTGGTCAGGTGTTATGACCATGTTGTCCAGTCTGAGTAGGTAAAGGGACTGGACCCTTTGTGCTGAGACTAAAGCCATCAGCATAGCCGTTTTCAGGGTAAGCTGTTCCAGAGTGAGGGACCTGGCTGGTGGCCATCCCCTTAGTTATGTCAGGATGACACTGACATCCCAGATCTGGGTGTACCTAGGTCTAGGGGGGTTGGTATTGAAGATGCCTTTCATTAATTTGGCCACCAGCGGATGAGACCCTATGGACTGTTGTCCTAGTGCTTGCCCCAGATAGGCTGACAGTGCACTTCTAGCACAATTGATTGTACTGTAGCTCAGACCTTCATTGTGGTGAAGGCTGGACAGGAACTCCAGTACGTTAGTTATGGTTGTTGTTCTGTATGTTGTCCCTGTTCTTGAGCAGTATGCTTCCTATTTTCTGATGCTGGAGAGATATTGTTTCTTGGTGGAAAGTCGGTGAGATGCTGTCATCATGTCCATGGTCCTATTTGACAATCCCAGGTCCAGTAATGGTCTTTTTAAAATCTGCAACCCAACAGATTTATTCTGTCATGGCACGGGTGATTTTCGCCTGTGACAGGGTGGATCAGTAGATCTGGTCTGCTGGGGATGGTCATGGGTGGTTCAGTGACCCTGTCAAGGACCACTGGAAACCATGGCTGTGTAGGCCAGTCGGGTACTACCAAAATACCTGAAGCAGAGTCCATCTGTATTTTGCGCAGTACCCGACTGATGAGGCAGAAGGGGGGAAAGGCATAGAAAAAATAGTTCCCCCAGTTCAGCGAGAATGCATCCATCTCCGCTGCCTCAATTCTGGTTCTCAAACGACATATGTTGATACCTGGTGATTCAGTCGGAATGCAAAGAGATCGATATCTGGTGTTCCATATTGCTTTGTAATTTCAGCAAATGCTTTGGGGTTTAACATCCATTCGGTGTTATCATTGAATTTGCGTGACTTGGTGTCTGCCACTGTATTGAGCTTACCTGGTAGGTAAGTTGCTGATAGCCAAATATGTTTGTCGACACACCATTGCCAGATTCTGTTGACCAGATTATCACATGATATCGATTTTATCCCGCCCATATGATTAATATAGGCCACCACTGTGGTATTGTCAATCTGTAAGCGGACATGCAAATGGTGCATAGTTGAACAGTAAGATTTTAACCCATAGAACGCACCCAACATTTCCAAATAGTTTACACTAATAGTGTCTGTAGTAGTGATGATTCTTGAGTATTCCATCTACCGCCCGTACTAGATATAGTATTAGTTGCTCCCCAGCCTTGAGCACTATCACCTGTTCGTATCGTCTATATTGGATTATTGCTAATGATGGGACTGGAACTATGCCAAATGTTCTCTTTCCACCATTGTAACTCTGATATTGCTTTGGTTGGTAATTTCATGGTTCGGTCAAAGTGACCTGCATGTTGTTTAACGCTTGCACCTTTGCTCTTTGTACGTTTTGATAATGCAAAGGTCCAAGCTGGGTAGCTGGAAATGCTGCTACTAATTTCCCAATTACTCTTGCCACTTGTTGAATGGTTGGTCGATTGTTAACCATTAATTTGTTGCAGGCTTGTGCCAATTCTGCTGCTTTTTCTTTTGGCAACGTTACAGACATGAGTTAATTGCGAATCCCAGATAGTCCATAGTTGTGGATGGCGTCAACATAGATTTATCTGGATGTATGACAAATCCCAAAGTTTCAAATAAATGTTTAGTAGCTAATACTACTGAATTAGCTAATTCCAGGGTTTTGCCTATTATCAAAATATCATCAAGATATGCCATGACAATATGTTTTTGTTTTCATACTATTGCCAGGGCTGGTTTTAATATCTTGGCAAACAGTCTTGGGGCTGATGTTAGATCATTAGGCAACGATTTGTACTGCCATTGTTGCCCCATCCAGTTAAACTTTAGGTATCTATGATGATCCTTATGAATGGGTACTGAATAGTATGCATCTTTTAAGTCGATGCATGCCATAAAGTATCCTTTGGGATCAATTGTTTGGCAGTAACAAATGTTTCCATTTTAAAGTGCATATACTTACAAAAGTATTCAATGTCGTTAAGTCAATGATGATGCGACATCCACCATCTTTTTTGGTTTTAGTAAAGATATTTGATACGAATTCCAAAGAGTCAAGTTTTGATTTCTCTATGATCCCCTTTGTATGTAGTCTCACCAGTTCTGCTTGTCCCTCGCTTTTTTTCTTTTTGTGAGAGCGTAAATTCCCTTTGGGGTGCATGCTGAACTGGTGGCATACTTTCTTGAATTAATTCAATTTTGTATCCTTGAATACTTTGTAGTATATAATTGTCAAGATTGATAGTCCTCCATGCTTCCAAAAACAGGTGTAACCTCCCCCCTGTTAGTAAAGCCCCTGCACCTTTTATGTACTGGAAGGAACCAGACCCACCTACCTCTATTGTTACTGGTAGAATGTTCATTTCTTGGGCGTCTGGCTCTTTGTCTTTCGGGGTGGTGCTGTGTGGTGGTGGCGCATCTTCCATGGGGTCCGCTCTGGGCCCTGTCCTAAAAAATACTTCTGGGGATGATATGCGGGCCCCATGCTTTCACCAGTACCATGAAGTAGACGCCTACTGGTGGATGCGTAGGGGTACTGCCGTCTGGGTTGCGTGGTCTTGCTCGTTCCAGGGCCTGCTCTCATGAGTCCAAGTGTCTTGGGTTCCTCGTCCAGATCTTTTACTTGTTTTGGTAGATCTTTGCCAAATAGCAGGATCTGTGGTTGTGAGGTCGGCGTTTTACACAGTCCTGCGAATTTGGGATTGAGGGCAGGTCTTATGGCTTCTTTCCGGAGGTTATTGATTTCACACTGTGTGTTACACAGCAGAGCCAAGGTGTCTTGTTGATTATTTGTCATATCGACACCGTCCACGGAACGAGCGTATGAAGTTATAGCCGACGTCAGGAGCTTTAGTATTTTTTGTAATTTGAGTTCTTGGGTTCGGATACCCAGCCCAATGTACCCCAGATTTGGCTGTTAATGGCTGGCACATTGAGCGATATGCAGTTTTCGGGAGGCGTGTGTAGATCCATCACCTCATTGACTACCTGTTCTTGGAGTGGATTAAAGGACAGGTAGTCAATACTAGCCGCCAGTTTGGGCTGTAACGGCTGTCCCGCTCGCGGTGTTACGGCATAGCGGTTCACCACTCCCAGCAGCTCTTCCTGTTCCTGTACCCCCAGCATACTGCCGTGTTCTTCAGCCAGTGACCCCTGTTCTTGACCAGCCCAGCCCTGGTCGCCAACGCTCCCCTCTGCTGAGGGTGATGCGATGGCCAGTGCTTGGTAATGCACTGTAGCGGGAGTGCTTGTGCTCCCTTGGCGAGCTTGCCCCATCTCCCGGAGCAAGTCCCGCTGGAGCATTTGCTCCATGAGCCTTTCCATGCGGCCCAAACGGTCACCTCTGCCGCTCTCGGGCGGTGAGTCTTCCGTACCGGACTTACCTGAGTAAACTGGCCGGACCGACTTCTGTTTAGCCTTGCCTCCGGCCCACTCCGGTTGTTCGAGCTGTGCAGCTAGCGGCGCTGGGCTCGGCTGTACAGAGATTTTGTTGGTGACTGGGGACCGCAGCGTGTGTGGTCCAGGTGCCGCCAGTCACCCCCCACTGCTGGGACCCTCCTGGGCCATCGCAGTCGGATGGGGTACGACCTCTTTTGTTTGTCTTCCCTTGTTTATTATTTCTGTAACGATAAAGCAGAACAAGGATTCCAAATACGAGTAAGTTTTACTTACCTGGAGGTCCCGTTTTTAAACTTGTTGTGGGAGTGCTCGTTCTCTCGCCCGTCGCTGTTGCACTGCGTGAGACGCTATGTCGCGCATGCGTGCTGGCGGGGTCTTCACGTGACTCCGAAGTAAAATCCTTACTTCTAGATACTTTTACAAGAGGAAACATCCTCTCCATATCCACGCTATCAAGACCCCTTAGGCTCTTCAGTGTTTCAATCAAGTACCTTTCACTCTTCTGAAATCTAAGCCTAACCTGTCCAACTATTGTTCACAAATCAAATCATCCATTCCACATATCAGTCAAGTGAGTCGATTCTGAACTGCTTCCAATGCAATTAATCCTTCCATAAGTTGGGTTATCAATATATCTTCTACACTGTATATCAAATTTAACATTAATTCTACATTAATGTTAAGCACGGCCTTATTGGAATCTCTCATATTGCAGGAAACACATGTCAGGCAATTTGAGCATTTTGAAGAAGGGTCTTGACCTGATTCATCATCTGTTCATTCTCTCTCCAGATGCTGCCTGACCCACTGAGTTCCTTCAGCACTTTGTATTTTGCTCGAGAATCCAGAATCTGCCATCCCTTGTATCTACAATTTGAGGATTCTAACACCCATTCTCATTTTAATGGGCATTAATAAGTTAAGAAACATTTATAAGATTGCACATAGATGTTTAAGAAGGAACTGAAGATCCTGGAAAATCGAAGGTAGACAAAAGTGCTGGAGAAACTCAGCGAGTGTGGCAGCATGTATGGAGCGAAGGGAATAGGCAAGATTTCGGGCCAAAACCCTTCTTCAGACTGATGTAGGGTGGCGATCCGGGGGAGGGAGGGGGGGGGGGGGGGGGGGAGAAGAAAGGAAGAGGAGGAGCTGGAGAGCAGAGGGAGAGCTGAGAAGGGGAGGTGACAGTGAGAGCTCCCTGAAATTGGAGAAGTCTATGTTCATGCCGCTGGGGTATAAACTGCCCAAGAGAAATATGAGGTGCTTCTCCTCCAATATACGGTGGTCCTCACCCTGGCCATGGAGGAGGCCCAGGACAGAAAGGTCGGATTCGGAATGGGATGGGGAGTTGAAGTGCTGAGCCACCGGGAGGTCAGGTTGGTTATTGCGAACCGAGCGGAGGTGTTGGGCGAAGCGATCGCCAAGCCTATGCTTGGTCTCACTGATGTAGATCAGCTGACATCTAGAGTGGCGGATGCAATAGATGAGGTTGGAGGAGATGCAGGTGAACCTCTGTCATACCTGGAACGACTGCTTGGGTCCTTGAATGGAGTTGAGGGGGGAGGCAAAGTAACAAATGTAGCATTTCTTGCGGTTGCAAGGGAAAGTGCCCGGGGAGGTGGTGGTACCGCTGGGAAGGGACGAATTGACCATGGAGTTACGGGGGAAGCGGTCTTTGCGGAAGGCAGACAGGGGAGGAGATGGGAAGATGTGCCGAGTGGTGGGGTCACGTTGGAGGTGGCCAAAATGACGGAGGACTATTTGTTGTATGTGACGGCTAGTAGGGTGGAAGGTGAGGACAAGGGGGACTCTGCCCTTGTTACGAGTGGGGGGATGGGGAGAGAGAGTAGTGTTACGGGGTATGGAAGAAACCCTGGTGAGAGCCTCATCTATAGTGGACGTGGGGAACCCCCATTCCCTGAAGAAGGAGGGAACATCTCATCCTGGGAGTAGATGTGAGTAGACAGAGAAATTAGTAGTATGGGATGGAGTCCTTACAGGAAGCAGGGTGGGAAGAAGTGTAGTCTAGATAGCCATGGGAGTCAGTGGGTTTATGGTGGATATCGGTCAGAAGTCTATCACCTGCGATGGAAATAATGAGGTCACGAAATGGTAGGGAAGTGTCGGAAATGGTCCAGGTGTATTTGAGTGCCGGATGGAAGTTAGTGGTGAAATGGATGGTCAGTGAGTTGTGTGTGGGTGCAAGCTTTGAGACCCTCCTGGTTTTTGATAACTGCTATGTCACAACAGCAAAAGTTTTCTACTCTACTTTTTATGTATAGAGTTGACATACTAAACCTCTCATTGTTGCACCAGAAATTGACCACATTAATAAGAAGAATTTGGTTTAATGTGTATAGTTTGTTTAGGTATATCTGGATGATAAGTGACCCTTTGAGCTAGAATGTGTGACTCCAAAACATGTCTTGACTTTGATTGCAACCTCATTACAGTGTGCTTGCAAATATAGTTTTCAATATTGGATTAAAAGTAAACAATTTGGATCGTGAATCATTTTAAACATCAAGGACGAAAAATGTTATGGCTTTCTGGAGTTTTCATAGTTATTGGAAGAATATAAACAGAGTAAGGAAAAATTCCCTTGGAATTTCAGTCGTTTAGCGATTCTACCTTTGATCACTGAAGTAACTCCTCTGAATTTAGATTATAGAGAGCTGCCATTTCATGGTTTCAAAGATTTGTAAATAGCTGGTGAAGTATTAGTGAGGAAGATTTATTAGCTCAGACCGTCTGTACTTTTAATTTTTGCTGCTTTCTTTTATTTCATTTAAAAAAATTAAAGCATATCTGGTTTGTAGCACCTTCAGACTATTTTTGTTCTGACTAGCAACATTGAAACTCACTGATCGGGTTGCTTTGTTCTTTGATGGCTTTGCTGGTAAAAAGATCCTGTGCATTTGGCAAAGGTGACTATTTAAAATCTGCATGGTGTTCAAGTATTTTTTCCTGACCCTTTTATGATTCAGCACTATTAGCAGAATTCGTTTGATGATTACTAAATGAGTTTAAGTATATATTTTTAACAAGAGGAAGGTCATCAAACGAGTGTGACGGGGAAGTGAGGAAGTGAATGAGCACTGTTACCAAAGGTCTACGTAAATAGGTTCTGAAGAACAATTTAAATCATCGTAGAAAGACACAAATTTATCAATTTGGAGGGGACCTCATTGAAACATACAGAATAGTGAAAGGCTTGGATAGAGTAGATGTGGAGTGGATGTTTCTACCAGTGGGAGAGTCCAGGACTAGAGGTCATAGCCTCAGAATTAAAGGACGTTCTTCTAGGAAGGAGAAGAGTAATTTCTTTAGTCGGAGGGTAGTGAATCTGTGGAATTCTTTGCCACAGAAAACTATGGAGGCCAAAGTCAGTGGATAAGGCAGAGATAGATAGACTCTTGATTAGTGCAGGTGTCAGAGGTTATGGGAAGAAGGCAGAAGAATGGGGTTAAGAGGGGAAGATAGATCAGCCATGATTGAATGGCGTAGTAGACTCCATAGGCTCAGTGGGTTAATTCTACTCCTTCCACATGACTTTATAAGTGCAGCTAGCTTGGATTTAAAAAAAGAACAGTTTTTAACCTTTTTGGGCAGCAAACGTAGAGGATGAATGGGAGCAATGCATTTGCTGTAGACTGCATGAGGTTTAGCAAGGTTCTTGACTCAGTCGCAAATGGCATTTCAAGTAAAAAAAAAGTTAAATCTCTGGAATCTAATGAAAGTTGCAGATTACATCCAAAATCAGCTGAATGGCAGGGAATAACGATGTTATTTTTCGACTAGATAGTTATTTGTGGTGGGGCTCCACAGAGCTATGTAGCCTGACGCTGCAACCCTTAACAGCATTGATGTACAGAGGGATTGTGAGCTCCAAGACCATAGCGCTCTGAAAGTGGCTACACGTAGATAGCGTGGTAAAGAAGGTGTATCGTATGCTCCGGGCTGTCACCATGGCCTCAGGAGGGGACTTGGCAATGTTGTGGAGAGGTCGGTGCGCCGGCCGATGATGGCACGATCAGCGGTCGATGAGCGTGAGGGGGGTGAAGACAATGGGGACCTGGCGTGGGAGGACCGCCATGAAGAACAAAAGGGGACCCGGTGTGGGGGGAGAGGGGAGGGGGGGGGGGCACTCTAATTTTAGAAACCTCTGTCCAGGGGATAAGCCTGCATTCATCTGTTTGTTTGTTCGTTCCTTCTGGTGAAGGCGCTGTGCCCACGGCAGCCAGCCAACATTCACTTGCCTTTTTCTTTTTTTTTCACTTTTCACTTTTTCACTTTTAATTTTATTTTAGATTAGATTAGATTAGATTAGATTCGTTTATTGTCATTCAGACCATTCGGTCTGAACGAAATTCTGTTTCCCTGCAGTCATACATATAATTTTAAAAAAAATGACAAAACACATAGTCAACACAAATTTAACATCCACCACAGTGAGTTCACCAAACACCTCCTCACTGTGGTGGAAGGCAAAAACTTAAAGTCTCTGGCTCTTCCCTCTATGTTCTCCCTCTGCGCCGAGGCGACGGTTCGAACTCCGCGGGTGGTCGCTGCCTCGCCACAGCTCCGAGGCCGAGTCAGGTCTCCGCTGCCGCTGCCGCCGCCTGCACCACAGCTCCAGCCGGGTCAGGTCTCCGCCGCCGCTGCTGCTGCTGCTGCCACAGCTCCAGCCCGGTCAGGTCTCCGCCGCCGCCGCCGCCGCCGCCGCCACAGCTCCGCTGCCGCCAGCCCCGCCACTAGGCCTCGGCGCAGACGGAGACGGGGGACACGACCGAAGAAAAAGTCGCATCCCCCGAAGGAAGAGGCCAAAGTATGTTTCTCCCACCCCACCCACACACATACACAACTTAATAAAACAAAATTAACTAAAACATGACAAGGAACAAAAACAAAAGAAAAAAAACAGACGGAATGCAGGTGGGCCGCAGCTGTTAAGCCAGCGCCGCCATCTTGAATCATCTTGAATCAGAATTTAGTGTCACGTTTTCGTGTACCTTGTTGTGTGTTATGACTGTTGGCAGACCAATTTCCCTCTGGGGATGAATAAAGTTCTATCGTGTCGTATCGTATCGTATCATTGTCTTCTTTGGTCGGGGCATTGTGTACGAGATAGGATCCGAGGTCAGGGTGAAGCCGACTCTCTGGTGCTGTGAGGCAGTGGCTCCACTTCACTGTGCTGCCCTAACTTGATGTGCAGTGCCATGCAGTGACCCCAGTAATCTTCTCCCTTCCTATCCATAACTTTCTGGGATTAAACTCATCCAGCCCCATGGATTTATCAACGTTAATGTTTTTCCAAGATATCTAACATCAATCTTTATAATGGTTACTTGGTCCAGCTCATCAATATATCCGTCCCTGAACTCACCATCCACCACATCCTTGGTGAAGACAGATGAGAACTATTCATTTTCAACCTTGGCCACATCCCCTATCTCCTAACATAGCTTACCCCTTTATTCCCTGTGGGCACAACTCTTTCCCGAGCTACCCTCTTGCTCCTAATACACTTAACAAAAACATATTCCTCATTTACAAGGCTGGATGAATGATGGGAGAAATTGATTCACACAATTGCCCAAACTGAAACTTCAGGGCATTAATATTGTGCATAGCTTTCTTTCCCATTTACTTCAATCAAAAGCAAAATTGTGTGTGATTATATTGGGCGGCCAATACACTAAAAGCATAGTTAGTGTTACCTTCATTGAACAAATTCACCCTTTATGAACCAATTTTCCAATCAGAATATGAAACCAGAGCATCTGAAGGAAACCCACACTGTCAAAGTGGGTGAACATGCAAACTCCACACAGACGGCACCCAAGGTCAGAATTGAACCTAGGTCTCTGCAGCAACTCTATCATCTACATCACCATGCTGGATCTAATTTCTGTAAGCCCGTACCCAGTAGCATTCAAAGTCCAATTAATGCAGGGCTGTAGCAGTCCAAGGCAGAAGCTGATCAAAAATTACAAGCACAAAATGAAGGTCAAACAATAAATTCTGGCCTTCCCAATCATGCCCATATGCAAAAAATGAATCAAAATTCATGGGGTGTTCATAGCACAAGTACCAATATCACTATAATGCATGCAGACAGTTTAACATAAGGAAATATTAATGACATGTCACTGCTGATTCTGATATTTCCTGCATAACTCCACTCGGCTTGGAAAACTGATAATATAAAATCCATTAAATTCTTGATGGAAAAGTCTGATGTAGTTTAGCATAACCAGTCAAACAATTCTGCACCTTCACCTTAGAGACGTGCAACTGTTTTGTAATACATTGCAGCTTTTTAAAAAAAAAGTAAAAGTTAGACCCACAGTAATTTCGCTTTTGAATTTGATTCTGGCAGAGAGGGGAAGCTCACAAATGTCTGGCAGCATCATGTGCTACTGGAGATGGTTGCCACTTTCTGGATTGAAGATCAATGTGATCGGTGTGTTAAATCCAGCTGAAGAAGGGCCAGTTATGCAGAACAACTTTTTTTTGGTTGCAAATTAAAGCATGTTGCGAATTTACAGCCTGTTTTTGCCCAAGCTCGAGCTGTAGTGGTTCAGTCAGCACGACTAGCAGTGGAGGACATGACTTGAACGTTTGATGGCACTGGGCCACTGCTCGCTGGAGTTTAGAAGGGTGAGGGGGGACCTCAATTAAACTTATCAAATAGTGAAAGGCCTGGATAGAATGGATGTGGAGAGAATGTTTCCACTAGTGGGAGAGTCTAGAACCAGAGATCACAGCCTCAGAATTAAAGGACGTTCCTTTAGGAAGGAGATGAGGTCACATTTCTTTAGTCAGAGGGTGGTGAATCTGTGGGATTTGCTGCCACATAAGGCTGTGGAGGCCACGTCAATGGATATTTTTAAGGCCGGGATAGATTCTTGATTGGTAAGGGTGTCAGGGTTTAAGGGGAGAAGGCAGGAAAATGGGGTGAAGAGGGAAAGACAGATCAGCCATGATTAAATGGCGGAGCAGACGTGATAGACTGAATGGCCTAATTCTGCTCTTATCATGTATGTACTTATGACACATTACATTATCAATCAGGGACTTGAACTGCTTGCAAAACGTCAATGATAACAGCGACCAATGCACTATTCTTACACGATGGTTGTCATTTACACAGTATCGCAATATCAATTTGCTCAAAAATTAGTACTTTCATTTTATTTCAGTAAGAAAACTGCTGATATTGCAGAGTCGTAGATATAGCTCAGTCTATCATACAGACAAAACTTCCCACCATGGACTCCAACTACATTTCACGCTGCCTCAGAAACGCAGGCAACATAATCGAAGACATGTCCCACCCTGATCATTCCTTCTTTTCCCTGCACCCATCTGGCAGAAGGTATGGAAGCTTGAAAGTTTAAAGGCTCCAGGCTCAGGAGCAGCTCATCCCCTCTGTTATCAGGCTTCAGAACGATCCTTCCATAAGCAAGGGTACTGCCCAATTCGCCCCTACCCCATTGCGGACATTGGACTTTGGAAATGATGCAATACAATGCTGAGGATGATATTCTGCACTCTTGCTATTTTACTCAAGTTTGACACAATACACACACAATACAATTTATTTGTCACTTGAACCTCATAGGTTCCTCATAAGGGGGGGGGGGGGTATCGCCCCAGCGCAGAGGGAGAAGAGGAGGGAAGAGACTGCTATCTAAGACTTTTGCCTCCATCACAGTGAGGAGATGCTGGGTGGACTCACTGTGGTGGATGTTAATGTGTGTTTATTGTTGTTTTATTGTATTGTATTAGATGTATGACTGCTGCAATTTCGTTCAGACTAAGTCTGAATGACAATAAAAGGCTATCTATCTATCTATCTATCTATCTATCTATCTATCTATCTATCTATCTATCTATCTATCTATCTATCTATCTATCTATCTATCTATCTATCTATCTATCTATCTATCTATCGAGGCTCAAATGAAATGTTGTTTCTGCAGTCATACACGCAAGAAAAAAGAACCAAGACACAATACAATTTACACAGACATCCATCACAGCGCATCTCCTCCTCGCTGTGATGGAAGGCAAAAAAACTTATCTCTCCGTTGCACTCCCCATTCCCCTCCCGATGTCAGAGTCAAAGCCCCTGGCGGGCGATGGCAATTGTCCCCCGGCCATTTACGCCGCGCCGGGTGATGCAAGGCCACGCTCCGGGTCTTGTTGTTGGAGCCCCCGGTGTGCGCTAGCAAAGTCCTGCACCCGTTGAAGCCGCGCCGGGCGATGATGTAAGGCCCCGCTCCAGGTACTCCTCGACCCCGCGACTCGGGCGGGTGAAGTCGCCGTTGCGGAAGCCCCGAAAAGCGGTCTCCCACCAGGGACCCGCGGGCTCCCAGTGTCACTGTCCACTGGACCTGCGGTAAGCCTCCGAATCCCCGGGGTCGGGTCGCAGCAGCGTGCCACCACCGCTCTACCCGCTCCGAACTCGGCCAGCTCTACGATGGTGAATAGGTCCGCAGCTCCGCGACTGGAGCCCTAGGTCGTTTTTGCCGGAGCCCGCTCCATGTTGCAGCCCCAATGACGACGGAGACCCGACAGGGAAAAGGTCGGGTTCTCCGTGCGGGGGGAAAGATTTAAAAGTCCCCCCCCCCCCCCCACACACACACACCCACGCACATACACATGCACATACAAAAAAAATAAAAAAAAACTATATTCAAACGGGACAAAAAATAACAAAAAGACAGACGGACTGCAGAGGCCGCTGCGACGTGAGTCGCGCCGCCCACCGAACGTTTGTTGGTGTTGAATGTTTTTGTGTATAGTGTTAACTGATCTGATGGGGTAGCATGTTGAGGGCACCGGTCGAGGTCGGCGGCCATTAAGGATGGAGGGCAGGCTACGTAGGTGCCAGAGGTTAGACTCATTGCCAAGAACAAAGGAGGACCTGGCGTGGGGGAACAGCCGTGCGGAGGTGGAAGACAAAGGAGGACCTGCCGCTGGATACTTTGTAACTATGTTGGCGCCCTTTATGTGGCGACTCTTTGCATACCTTGGGAATGCAAAACCAAGAATATCACTGTGTCCTGTCACATGTGACAATAAAGTATTCACGAGTTCTACTGCAGGTTCGATAGACAGAAACATAACCCCGGTGCCCCCTCCCTGCCCCACCCACTCTTCCCCAATCACCACTTCACACCCACTTACAGCCAGCAACTCCAGTCTGCAGCCTTCTCGTCCACTACCCCCCCCCCCCCCCCCCCCTTGCTGCCCAACATCAGTCTGACACACTTCTCCATCACTAACAATATAAATTGAGGAGGTGGAAAAGGTATTAACCATATAACCATATAAAACCATATAACAATTACAGCACGGAAACAGGCCATCTCGACCCTTCTAGTCCGTGCCGAACACATAATCTCCCCTAGTCCCATATACCTGCGCTCAGAGGCCCAACGTATTCAGGGGACAGAAAATCCGAAAATCTCCAGGGCCGTACAATGTTTCCCCCTCGACCCTCAAGCTCTTTGCCAAGCAACTGGCACCGGTCTACACAGACATTTTCAATCGGTCCCTGCAAACCTGCACTGTCCCTGCCTGCTTCAAAGTCTCCACTATTGTTCCTGTACCCAAAAAGCCAAGGATTACTGGTCTTAATGACTACAGGCCTATTGCACTGACCTCTGTAATCATGAAGACCCTTTTTTTTTTTTTTTTTTTTTTTTTTTTAAACAAAATATTTATTCAATTATTAAAAAATAATATTTACACTACAATATAACAAGCCAGAACCCACCACCATAAATACAATACAAACATATATCCATAATAAACTATTATACAATTATGATACAATCCTTATTGAGGATACATTCTACACCCTGCGGAGCCCAGCGGTCCCGGAACTCCCTCAGGGTGCCCACAGACAGGGCGTATTCCCTTTCTAATCCCACCCGGGCACGGACGTATCCCCGGAAAAGGGGCAGGCAGCTGGCTCGGGTAGAGCCCTCCGCCGTCTGGCGCCGTGACTCGCGGATGGCCAGCTTGGCCAGGCCCAGGAGCAACCCAACCAGGACATCTTCAGCCCATCATGAAGACCCTTGGAGTTGTGATGGCCCACCTGAAAAATTATCACAAACACCCTGCTGGACTCTCTGCAGTTTACAGACTGGGCCACTAGATCAGTGGATGACGCAGTCAACCTAGACCTGCATTTCATCCTCCAGCATCTAGACTGCCAGGGGGCCTATGCAAGGATTTTGTTTGTGGATTTTAGCTCTGCATTCAACACCATTGTGCCAGAGCTACTACACGCCAAACACCTCCAGTTGACTGTGCCCGAACCCCTCTGTCGGTGGATCACCAACTTCCTGACAGACAGGAAGCAGCATGTGAGGCTGGGAAAGCACATCTCAGACCCGCTGACCCTCATCATAGGAGCACCGCAAGGTGGCGTACTCTCCCCTCTCCTCTACTCTCTCTACACCAACGACTGCACCTCCACGGGCACCTCAGTCAAGCTTCTCAAGTTTGCGGATGACACAACCCTGATTGGACTGTTCCAGGATGGGGAGGAATCTTCCTACAGACAGGAAGTGACATAGCTGGCGTCCTGGTGCCATCGCAACAACCTGGAGCTCAATGCTCTAAAGACAGTGAAATTGATTGTAGACTTTAGGAGAGCTCTCCCTCCCCTCACCCCACTCACCATCAACAACACCACAGTCACATCTGTCGAGTCATTTAATTTCCTTGGAACCATCATCTCCAAGGACCTTAAGTGGGGGGCTACCATCGACTCCACAGTCAAAAAGACACAACAGAGGATGTATTTCCTGCGGCAGCTGAGAAAACACAATCTACCACAGGCAATGATGGTCCAATTCTACACGGCCATCGTAGAGTCTGTCCTCACCTTCTCCATCATGGTCTGGTTTGGCTCAGCCACCAAGCACGACATCCGGAGGCTGCAGCACATTGTTCGATCAGCCGAGAACGTTGTTAGCTGCAACCTTCCCTCCATTGACGAACTGTACACTGCAAGGGCCAGGAAGCGAGCGGGTAAGGTCATCTCTGACCCCTCTCACCCTGGCCACAAACTCTTTGAATCACTTCCCTCTGGAAGGCGACTCCGGACTGTCAAAGCTGCCACAGCCAGATATAAAAACAGCTTTTCCCCACGAGCTGTAGCTCTACTCAATAACTAAAAGTCTGTAGCCTCCTTTTGCTCTGATATTTTATTTAATTCTTCACGTGTTTAAATCATAATGTTTTATTTTGAATTGTCTACTGTATATCGTTTTGTTACTTGCGAGCAAAGCAAGGCAAATTTCTTGTATGTATACATACTTGGCTAATAAGATGAATTCAATTTGATTAAATTCAATTCAATTCAATTCATTCAACAAAAAACAAGCTTTTCACTGTACCTCATGTTACAATAATACACAGCCCAGCTAGCTCAGAGCATGAGACTGTTAATCTCAGGTTTGAGCCCCACGTTGGGCGATATTCTCTTAGGTGCCAAAATAAGGTGAAGGGTGCAAGAATTTCATTGTGTGATAATTTCATTTCTTGTAACAATAAAGAACCATTGAACCAATGAATAATAAACCTAAACCTAAACACAAAATTAGAAATTAGAAACAATAATCCAAAATTTGATAAAATATCCCGAAAAATTCATTGCCGAATCCTTTTACATATTCTGAGCCACTCAGTTGTGCTTAGGACGTGTTTAACCCACCAGAGAGTTAGATAGAGCTCTAGGGGCTAGTGGAGTCAAGGGATATGGGGAGAAAGCAGGCACGGGTTATTGATAGGGGACGATCAGCCATGATCACAATGAATGGCGGTGCTGGCTTGAAGGGCCGAATGGCCTTCTCCTGCACCTATTTTCTATGTTTCTATGTTTCTATAACCATTATTGGCTATGCAAGCAAGGCTGCACATTTATAGTGATTTCAATAAGTTGGTAATTGGCTGTATGGATCAATAGAGATCAGTCATGAATGACTTTCACTGATAAAATGGGGTGGGACATTCCAACCTTCACGTGGTCCACCCTGTTTCGACTAATGCAATCAACCCGACTTGCACAAACAAGATCAAATAGAACAAGTTGACCTACAACTTTAAGCTGTGCACGCTATACGCAAAAAGAAGACCAATTAAATGACCCTGTGCTGCTCGGAGATCCCCATAGAGAAGGTGCACTGTGGTTGGTGCACTGTGGTTGGTGCACTATGGTTGGTTCGAGCAGGCATTCTACAACTGAAGAAAGAAACAAAATTTGGAGTGACGCCAAGCACAAATTGGAGGAACAGAACCTCAGATTTTGCTTGGGCAGCTTACATCCTGGTATGAACGTTGATTTCTCTAACTTCAAGAAACTTTGCTTTCCCACTCTCTCCATCCCTCCCAAACCCTAGTTCTCCTACTAGTTTAACAGTCCTCCTGATTCATTTTACTGTTTGTATGCCTCGCTGTCACCTTCCCCTCAGCTAACAATGAACCATTCTACATTTCCTTGAACATCATCTGCATTGATCTGACCTTTTCAACACCTTACATATACTCTTTGTAGCCTTCCATATTTCTACTTTCCCTCTCCCCTGACTCTCAGTCTGAAGAAGGGTCTCGACCTTCTTCCCAGCTTTCCAGATGGGTTTCTTCCCAGCTGTTAGAAACATAGAAACATAGAAATTAGGTGCAGGAGTAGGCCATTGGCCCTTCGAGCCTGCACCGCCATTCAATATGATCATGGCTGATCATCCAACTCAGTATCCCGTACCTGCCTTCTCTCCATACCCTCTGATCCCCTTAGCCACAAGGGCCACATCTAACTCCCTCTAAAACATAGCCAATGAACTGGCCTCGACTACCCTCTGCGGCAGAGAGTTCCAGAGACTCATCACTCTCTGTGTGAAAAAGGTTCTTCTCATCTCGGTTTTAAAGGATTTCCCCCTTATCCTTAAGCTGTGACCCCTTGTCCTGGACTTCCCCAACATCGGGAGCAATCTTCCTGCATCTAGCCTGTCCAACCCCTTAAGAATTTTGTAAGTTTCTATAAGATCCCCTCTAAATCTCCTAAATTTTAGAGAGTATAAACCAAGTCTATCCAATCTTTCTTCATAAGACAGTCCTGACATCCCAGGAATTAGTCTGGCGAACCTTCTCTGCACTCCCTCTATGGCAATAATGTCCTTCCTCAGATTTGGAGACCAAAACTGTACGCAATACTCCAGGTGTGGTCTCACCAAGACCCTGTGCAACTGCAGTAGAACCTCCCTGCTCCTATACTCAAATCCTTTTGCTATGAAAGCTAACATACCATTCGCTTTCTTCACTGCCTGCTGCACCTGCATGCCTACTTTCAATGACTGGTGTACCATGACACCCAGGTCTCGCTGCATCTCCCCTTTTCCTAGTCGGCCACCATTTAGATAATAGTCTGCTTTCCTGTTTTTGCCATCAAAATGGATAACCTCACATTTATCCACATTATACTGCATCTGCCAAATATTTGCCCACTCACCCAGCCTATCCAAGTCACCATGCAGTCTCCTAGCATCCTCCTCACAGCTAACACTGCCCCCCAGCTTAGTGTCATCCGCAAACTTGGAGATATTGCCTTCAATTCCCTTCATGATATCTGGTAATGCTATCTCCTGGCCCCTTTTAGCCCTTCTGATTTGTTTTTTGTTTACTCCCACTGATATCCCACTGACATACCTGTCACAGCAGAATGATTAAGGAGAATTGACATAGCTGAATGTATTAACTGTAGCTGTTTGCATCATCACTTAATGAGCTTCCAGTGAAGGTGGTGGAGGCAGGTTCGTTTACATCATTTAAAAATAAATTGGATAGTTATATGGATGGGAAGGGAATAGAGGGTTATGGTCTGAGTGCAGGTATATGGGACTAGGGGAGATTATGTGTTCAGCACGGACTAGAAGGGTCGAGATGGCCTGTTTCCGTGCTGTAATTGTTATATGGTTATATGGTTATATGGTTAAAAGCAGTTTCCCCCTTATCCCCCCTTTACCCACCCCGCCCCCCTCCATCACATGACATACAGAGAGATACCTAAACTTACATTTGGACACACAAAAAAACTCAAAATAATGAAACACGCTGCTGGCAGGGCAGCCGACTCGCAGAGCCCCCAACAGATCCACAATTCAATCATGGCTGATCTACCTTTCCCTCTCAACCCCATTCCCTTGTCTTCTCCCCATTACCCCTGACACCCGTATTAATCAAGAATCCGTCAATCCCCACCTTAAATATATCTATTGACCTGACCTCCACAATGAATTCCACAGATTCACCACTGTCTGACAAATGTACAATTCACCAATCTTACTGAGAAGACGCCGCATTTTATTTCATCTTGTCCTCTGAGATTTGACTGCTTCACTCATGCTTCCTGACTGCAACAGGCCCCTGTTAGATCCTGTCTCACAGGCAGTACTACATTATTGAATGTATCCTGTGTAGCTCTGGTCCATATTCACCACGCATGGTGTCTGTTGGTGTTTTGCAAAAATGTGTTAAATTCCAGGTCTTTCTAAATGATGTACTGTTGGGGTGTTGAAATCACAGTCCTATTAATTGCTTTGCATGAAGTGAGTAGGGTCTCTGGTGAGTCTGAACAACTGGTCTTGGTCTCTCAATATTGCGTATTAATTTGCTATTCTGTACGACTGTAGTTAGTCACTGCTATGTTGTCCATTGACTGCACCTGTGTCTTTAATTCTTTTGGTTGGACAGTCTATTCTGTGGCCTTTGCAGCTGTTACTTGAAGAGTTTTAATAAGCCTTCATTCAGCCGGTTCCTTTCCTCAGTCTCAGTATTTTATGAGATCTTTGTCTGCCTTGCAAAGATGCACGTTACAGGTATTGGTCGAGCTTGCATCTACGAACTGCAGGGTGCCCAGATTCATTACATGCAATTTGTCTCCAAACAGGCAGTAATTCATCTGCTGCTGATTTTGACCAAGATCTTAATTTTCCCCTTGGTAGGATTCTTTTAAAATGTTGTAATGTCTGCAAGGCTGACATCTGATTTAGTGATGGTCATGTTCATCAGACATCGCTTTGAATACGTTCGGAAAAAAGAGGTTGGTATAGCCACTTAAGGTAAGGTATATATTGAATAATAAATAGGCTCATGATGAGTAACTTCTTTTTCACTGTTCCAGCTTTTGTCTTTGACTTTCTGTGCTTCTCTCCCCCTCTGCATCTCTTGATTGGCCACAAACTCAGATTTCTTCCAACTACTAGAGGCGGCAAGTTGCGCAGCGGTAGAGTTGCCTCATTACAGCGCCAGAGACCCGAGTTCAAGCCTGAATATGGGTTCAAGTCTGTATGGAGTTAGTACATTTTCCCCATGACCATTTTTCTCCGGATGCTCCAGTTTCCTCCAGAAGGGTCCTGACTCAAAACGCCCAGATCCATTTTCTCCAGAGATGCTATCTGACCCGCTGAGTTACTCCAGCACTTTGCGTCCTTTAAATTAACCAGCATCTGCAGTAAGAATGTTGGGATCACCATTTAAATGCACTGCTGAATGTTCATCCAAGCTGTACTTACTTCCCTCCTCGTAGAGGAGATTGCAGCACGAACACCAAATATTGTGTGCTAAGTTGGCACTTTACTTGGAAAGGGTGCTTTGTGGGACCCGGACAGTGGGAAGGAAGCAGACACAAGGGCAGGTATTTAATCTCATGAGTAGGTAGGGATGTGAGTATCTGTTTCCGGTTCCGGCATACACAGTCGATCGTGTACACCTTTATTTTTACTGATATAATTAATATTTATTTTGTGTTTTTTTTGGTTAGTAAGCTGGTTTATCGCACCATGTTGTGGTGGTGGAAATATATTTATCTCTTTCCTCGTTGGGGAGATACTTTTTCACCGAGTCTCTGTCTCTGCACTGCAACTACCAGGAGCTGGTCTCTTTGTTGACTACAACTGCTGGAGCTCCGGCCACCTTGACCGGCTGGCTTCGCCAGGGTTACGTCAGAAATCCCCAAGGAACTGAGGAGGAAATACAGGGGATTCCAGGCGGGAGTAGAACGACGTGCGGAGAAAAGGAGGCACAAGCCATGCTTGCCTTCCATCATAATAGGGAATGTGTGATCACTGGCTAACAAGATGGACGCGCTAGCTGCACTAGTGAGGACCTAGAGAGAGTATCATGAGTGCAGGGTGATGAGTTTCACAAAGGCATGGCTCCACCAGGACATCCCTGAGTTTAACACCAGTTTGGGCAGTTTCAGACTGTTTGGGTGGGCGGGGACTGCAGAGAGAGTGACAAGTGTAAAGATGAAGGCCTTGCTATTCTCGTCAACAGCAAATGGTGCAACCCTGGTCGCATCACGGTTAAGGAGCGTGTGTGTGTAGCCCAGACATTGAACTGATAGCTTTTGGATCTTCGTCCGAACTATATGCCCAGGGAATTCTCACACACCCATTGTGAGGGGTGTTTACATTCCTCCATCCGCAACCCCTCTGTGCGCATGTGACGTCATCCACACAGTCACCGTGAGACTTCAGACACAACACCCGAGTGCTTTCATCGCTATCTCGGGGGATTTCAACCACGTGACTTTGGACACTACCCAACCCACTTTCACTCAGTTTGTTGACAGTCCCACCAGGGATATGAAAATATTGGACCTGCTGTATGCCAATGTTAAAGAGGCATACAGAGGCATCAAGGCTTGTATCAAGGCTATCAAGCCATATAAAGGCTTGTATTCAAATACAAAGCTGCCCTATGGTGTGAAATCCTCCCCGAAAATGTTCCAGTCTGTCATGGACAAAATGTTACAAGGCATTCCGCACTGTGTGTGCAACCAGGATGACCTACTTATATTCGTAGAGGGCATGGTAGAACATCTGGAAATCCTTGAGCAAGTTCTCACACGACTGAACTTCCACAATGTCAAACTGCGACAAAGTAAATGTGCATTTGCGCAGTCAGGGGTGGTCTACCTTGGACTCAAAGTAGATGCTAACGGACTTTGCCCTGTGAAGGCGAAAGTGGAAGCAATAGTGAATGCTCCAAATCCCAACCATGTGTCAGAGCTACGATCATTCCTTGGGATGGTGCAGTTCTATGCACGATTCCTTCCAGGTTTAGCAACTGTGGTAAAGCCACTACATCATCTGCTACAAAAAGGTGTGATTGGATGTGGGGAAAGGAACAGTCATGTGCATATGACATTTGCAAGGCAAAGTCGACAAGTGACAATCTCCTTGTTCACTACGATATGACACGCAAGATGCAACTTGGATTGTGATGCTTCAAGTTATGGTAAAGATGCCTATAAAGTGACCTCCCACATAATGAATGACTGACAGGAAAAGCCTATTACTTTTGCATCCCGCACCCTATCATCGAGTGAACGCAATTATGCACAAATAGAAAAGGAAGCATCGTGTTCGGAATCAAGAAATTCCATCAGTTTCTTCTCGGCAGACCATTCACCCTAGTGACTGATCACAAGCCACTACTAGTGATACTGGGTCCCAAGTCAGCTATACCTTCCATGGCGGGTGGCATCAAGGATGCAGCGCTGGGCAATTTTGCTGTCCCAGTATGACTACAAGGTGGAGTACAGAAGCTCCAAGTGCAACACAGTTGCAGATGCGTTGTCCCGGTTGCCCCATGAGAACTCTGACGTGGGAAGTGAGAACTCAATCTACACAATGCAAGTTGTAGATGAAGACTTTCCAGTGACTGCAACAGAAATTGCAGCAGAAACAGAGAAAGACACTGTGCTGAAGTGGGTCTATGAACAGACATTGAATGGTTGGACTGAAATCGATAGTGGATTGAACTCAGTTCTGAACTCAGAGCTGAAGCCTTTCCATAATCGACACCATGAATTATCATGTGAGCAGGGATGCATTAAGTGTGGTTACAGAGTGGTTGTACCAGAGTCTTTGAGAAACAAAATTATGAATGAACTTCATGCCGAACATCCTGGCATAGTAAGCATGAAGTCAATTGCCAGACGTTTTGTGTATTGGCCTGGTATTAACAGTGACATTGAGTCACTGGTCAGCAAATGTAGCGTCTGCCAAAATTGCCAGAGTAAACCACCTTAAACACCACTGCAACCCTGGCCATGGCCAAACAGACCTTTTCAGGGAGTTCATGTAGATTTTTGTGAAAAGGGTAATGATCACTTTCTGGTGCAATTAGACAGTCATTCCAAATGGATTGAGGTTAAGCATATGGGGTCAAGCACTATTACTAAGCGTACCATAGATGAGTTGAGATCATTTTTTGCATGCCATGGTTTACCAGAAGAACTTGTTTCTGATAACGGGCCTCAGTTTCGTTCAGAACGGTTCAAAGAGTTCATGCAGCAGAATGGTGTAAAACACACACTTGTTCCCCCATACCATCCAGCCTCCAACGGGGTGGCGGAAAGGTCTGTTAGAGTTGTCAAAGATGCTCTGAAAAAGCAGGATTTGCAGAGTAGTTCAAAGCTCAGTATGAAACATCGTTTGGCTTGTTTCTTGCTGAAGTACAGAACGACACGACACACAACAACAGGTTACTCACCTGCAGAACTGTTGATGAAGTGAAGGCTAAGAATACGCATAAGTCTAGTTCAACCCAATTTGGCCTTGAAAGTTGAGCAAAAACAGTTAAGTCAAAAACGCCCTTTTGACTCCGACAAATGTTGTGATAGTCCCAGCCTCAATTACCTCCTCTGGCAGCTTGTTCCATACACCCACCACCCTCTGTGTGAAAAAGTTACCCCTCAAATTCCTATTGTATCTTTTCCCCTTCACCTTAAACCAATATCCTCTGGTGTTCGATATCCCCACTCTGGGCAAGAGATTCTGTGCATCTACCTGATCTATTCCTCTCATGATTTTATACACCTCTATAAGATCACCCCTCATCCTCCTGCGCTCCATGGAATAGAGACCCAGCCTACTCAACCTCTCCCTATACTGTAGCTCACACCCTCTAGTCCTGGCAACATCCTTGTAAATCTTCTCTGAATCTTTTCAAGCTTGACAATATCTTTCCTATAACATGGTGCCCAAAACAACAAATGCTGCAAATTCTTTGTCGTGTTTTACCATTGTCCCAACTCTTCATATCCATCCAAGCCTCTCTGGGTTGTGAAATAAGGGTATGAGGCCCACATTTGGTCATTTCGACAAAACTGAACTTAAACGTTGGGAAATTCACATCAAACCCAAATGGATACCAAAAATGAACTAAGGTTTAAACCTTTTGTGAAGTAAAAGAAGTGAAACGTTTAAACATTTGAAATTAGACAAAATCCTCATCCTAAACATGTGTGTACTGCTGGGGTATATTGCGATCTTTGCAGGTTCTGCATCTTAATGTAGTTATTTTTGCTGCCATTAATTTGGAACAAAATATTCTATCTTGGATCTATTTCTCTTTTCATTAAAATAAAACAAATTACATTTAAAATTTGAAATGTTTGCCCTTCCACCCCCTGCCTGCCATCCTGTTTAAACGGCAGGATTTCGATGAAATATGAAATAAAACGTCATTATTTTAAAGTGTAAGTTTAGAAGTTTCCCATTGTTCCACCTTGAACCTTGGGCAGCAAAGTCTGGAAGGAATTGCTTCAGTGAACAGGAATAAAATATTGAAGGTGAAATAGGAAACACATTACTGGTGAGTATTTGGAGATAAATGAGATGGCCCTTGAAAGTGTTTGATGTGGGTAACGCCAATCTGCTTTGGGTTTGTGTTTTGGTTACTAATCAAATTCCATGAATCATCTGCACTCTATCTTCAGCTTCAAGTTAAAATAAAAGGTAATTCTGCCATTATGATTATTTTTATTTGTCTTTGATTTACTGCTGCAAATGATAAAAGTAAAAGTGCAAAACGCCAGCATGCAAATTCCTTTCTGAGGGCATATGGGTTCATCGATTTTAAAGCTATCCACACATACACTGGGACCCTGTAACCATCAGTTGTGGAGAAAAGGAATTTAGTATTGTTCACTGAAATAAGTCTCTAATTTTAAAGGCATGGTCCTGGTACAAATATAATAGAAAAATGCCAAGGCAAATACGGTATTGTAATTACCTGACTCGTACACAGGTAAAGGTATAAACCTCTTTAATAGAGTTCTCAGTGTCAGAAATGCAGTACATTATACGTTCAGTCTGCTGCATCTACTAAATGTAATAAACAAGTTCTTACAATATAAAACATGCACTAGGTGGGGTTATTACTAGTAAGCATTCTGATTGGCTAACATGCAATAGCCAATCTACAGGGATTTTCAACAAATATTGCTAACATTTCCCACTCTTTAACATAGTAAAATATTTCACTGTGTTTCACGAAATCAAACTAATTTGGTACTAATTTGTCCTGAAGAAGGGTCTCGACCCGAAACGTCACCCATTCATTCTCTCCAGAGATACTGCCTGTCCCCTTGAGTTACTTGAGCTTTCTGTGTCTATCTTGGTACCAAGCTGCATATTAGGATGGGTAACTAAAAACTTGATTAAAGAACTTAGCTTTAAGGAGAGTTCTATAGGCAGGTGTCTTTGGCTCTGGTGGTGCTACTTGCATGGATAAATAAAAAGAGGTAGAGCTATCAACAGATGTCCTATTTTGAAGGCAATTTAGTTTGGTTTAGAAATATTGCATAGAAGCAGGCCCTTCGGCCCACCGAGTCCGTGCCAACCACGATTACCAGTACACTAGTTATATCCTACACTAGGGAATAGGGCTGAGAGGGAAAGATACATCAGCCATGTATGAACGTCCGAGTAGACTCGATGGGCCGAGTGGCCTAAGTCTGCTCCTAGAACTTATAGACATATGAATCACGAGGTTCTTGAACCATCCTGCACAACCCAACCTCAGCCGTCCTCAACCACTTCCGCACGTCTGGAATTTGCACTACTCTGGAATTCCTGTGATCTGTTATGTGTCACATGGTTTGGCTGATTGAATGCCCAGGAACAAAGGAGGTTACCGAGGGTGATAGGCACTGCCTGGTCCATGACATGTACTGACCTCCCAACCAGTGAAGGGATCTATGGGAGATCTCTGGGAGACGCTGCCTCAAAAATGAAGCCAATATCATCAAAATCCACACCACCCTGGCCACGCTCTCATTTTCTTCCTGTCATCGGGATTCGGGAAGAAGGTACAGAAGACTCCAAATCACGAGTTACAGCTTCTTCCCAAGAAGCATCAGGCTCTTGAACACCACAAAACACTGCAAGTAAGTGGCATTGTTGTGGCTATAGATATGGCAATTAAACACCCTTGACTTGAATCAAGGGCTACCTTCCCTCCACCAACCTCCTTTGTGATATCTATGTCACTCAGCAGTGAGAAAAAAAAACCACATCACCGTCACCATTTTTATGGGCCTGCTACAAATAACAGAACCTGTTGGAAACACTCAACAGATCAGACAACGGAGTGAAGAGTTGTGCTGGGAGTAATCCCTTTAAGGTGTTGAAAGGGAAGGAAATGGAAATGTGTGGAATCAGCAGACACCACTTCCTATGCCCCTGCTCTCAATCCCTCTCGTCTGTGGAGAGCAAAAATTAAGTTCCCCTGGTCCTCACCTTTCACCCCTCCAGCCTTCACATTCAACAGACCATTCTTTGCAATTCCGTCACCTCCAACAAAAGCTCCACCTCTGGACTCCTCTTCCCCTTCTCTCCTCTTCCCTCAGTATTTGTGCAAGAGGTACAGAAGTTTGAAAACGCACACTTCCAGATTCAGGGATAATTTCTTCCCAGCCGTTATCTGTATCTGTATCTTTACATACAATCACCATCACTGGTTGTTGCATACGTTATCAGGCATCTAAATCATCCTATTAACAACTGGGGAGCGGTCCTGACCTATATCTACCTCACTGGAGACACTCGATCTATTTTTAATCAGTCTTTACTGGATTTTATCTTGCACTAAATGTTATTCGCTTTACCACGCATCTACAGTATACACTCATGTATAGTCTTTCCGCTGACTGGTTAGCATGCAACACAAGCTTTCACTGGACCCTGGTGCACGTGGTAATAAACTAAACTAAACTGAAGTAAACTGAACTATTTTATAACCATATAACCATATAACAATTACAGCACGGAAACAGGCCATCTCGGCCCTACAAGTCCGTGCCGAACAACTTTTTTCCCTTAGTCCCACCTGCCTGCACTCATACCATAACCCTCCATTCCCTTCTCATCCATATGCCTATCCAATTTATTTTTAAATGAGACCAACGAACCTGCCTCCACCACTTCCACTGGAAGCTCATTCCACACCGCTACCACTCTCTGAGTAAAGAAGTTCCCCCTCATGTTACCCCTAAACTTCTGTCCCTTAATTTTAAAGATATCAATTCCTTTGCGACTCTTTGATTTAGTTTTCCGTCTTTGCCTTGCACTTCCCTTCCTACTGCCTTTCTCATGCAACCATAAGAGTAACAACAGTTATAGAAACATAGAAACATAGAAATTAGGTGCAGGAGTAGGCCATTCGGCCCTTCGAGCCTGCACCGCCATTCAATATGATCATGGCTGATCATCCAACTCAGTATCCCATACCTGCCTTCTCTCCATACCCCCTGATCCCCTTAGCCACAAGGGCCACATCTAACTCCCTCTTAAATATAGCCAATGAACTGGCCTCAACTACCCTCTGTGGCAGAGAGTTCCAGAGATTCACCACTCTCTGTGTGAAAAAAAGTTCTTCTCATCTCGGTTTTAAAGGATTTCCCCTTTATCCTTAAGCTGTGACCCCTTGTCCTGGACTTCCCTAACATCGGGAACAATCTTCCTGCATCTAGCCTGTCCAACCCCTTAAGAATTTTGTAAGTTTCTATAAGATCCCCTCTCAATCTTCTAAATTCTAGAGAGTATAAACCAAGTCTATCCAGTCTTTCTTCATAAGACAGTCCTGACATCCCAGGAATCAGTCTGGTCAACCGTCTCTGCACTCCCTCTATGGCAATAATGTCCTTCCTCAGATTTGGAGACCAAAACTGTACGCAATACTCCAGGTGTGGTCTCACCAAGACCCTGTACAACTGCAGTAGAACCTCTCTGCTCCTATACTCAAATCCTTTTGCAATGAAAGCTAACATACCATTCGCTTTCTTTACTGCCTGCTGCACCTGCATGCCTACCTTCAATGACTGGTGTACCATGACACCCAGGTCTCGCTGCATCTCCCCCTTTCCCAATCGGCCACCATTTAGATAATAGTCTGCTTTTCTGTTTTTTCCACCAAAATGGATAACCTCACATTTATCCACATTATACTGCATCTGCCAAACATTTGCCCACTCACCCAGCCTATCCAAGTCACCCTGCAGTCTCCTAGCATCCTCCTCACAGCTAACACTGCCCCCCAGCAGGTTATCTTTTCCTTTAACCTGCTGCCTTCCCACCATCCAGGGTCCCAAACAGGACAGGCAACTACTTACTTGCATTTCCTCCAATCTAGTGTAGTGCCGTCAGTATTCACAATGTGCTCTAGATAACTCAAACACAGATTGGATTGTTGGTGTACAGAGCACCAGCATACAGTGTAAAGAGGCACCCACCACAAGTTGCCCAATTCACCTTCCCTTTCCCACACTGCTCTTTCTGTGGTCGCCAGAATCACGCTTGAGGAACATCATGTCTGTGTTTTTGGACACTATGCAGCCTTCCAATTTAATGCCGAATTGTACGACTTTTCGATAATTTTCTCTTTCTTTCTATCTACATCAGAACTAGCCATTTCTGCCATTTGTCTGTGTCTTTATCTCAGTTATTCTCTTTCCACTAAGTATATCTTGGCCTACTGGGCATATCTCACAGCCCCGCTATTAGCAGCAATTAACTCACAAAGAGGCATCATCTATGGCTGCACAAAACTCAAAGTGTTGGAGGAGCTCAGCACTTCAGGCAGCATCTGGGGAGGGAATGGTCAGATGATGTATCGGGTCGGGACCCTTCTTCAGACTGATGAAGGGTCGCGACCATTCCCTTTACAGGTGCTGCCTGAACCACTAATTTCCTCCAACACTTTGTGCTTTGGTATAGATTCCAGCAGAGTATGTATAACATAGAATAGTACAGCACGGGAACAGGCCCTTCAGCCCTCAATGTCATTGTTATATCCGCCTGCCCTCCATTGCCTGTGACTATCGTAAAATCTCTTTAATGCCACTATCGTATCTGCCTTAACCACCATCCTCCAGCAGCGTGTTGCAGGCACTCACCACCCTCTGCGTATATTAAAAAAACTTGCCATGCACATCTCCTTTAAACTTTTTCCTTTTCCCTTAAAGTCCTCCAGTATTTGATTTTTCTATCCTGGGAAAAAAAAGGTTCTGACTGTCTACCATATCAATGCCTCTCAGTTTTATATATTCCAGAGAAAACAATCCATGCCTGTCCAACCCCTTCCTATATCTAACACTCACTAATTAAGTCATCACCCTGGCAAACATCCTCTGCACCCTCTCCAAAGCCTCCACATCCTATAATGAAGTGACCAGAACTGCATGCAATACTGCAAATACTCCAAACTGCATGCAATACTCCAATACTCCAAATGCAGCCTTACCAAATTCATATAAAATTGCATTGTGACCTCCTGATTCATTCACTCAAGTCCCCAAACAATGAAGGCATGTGTTGTCATTTTCATAAAGTTATCAACTTGGACCTAAGGTCCCTCCATATGTCAATGCTTTTAAGGATCATGCCATTAGTTGTGTATTTTCCCCTTACATTTGATCTTCCAAAGTGACCTTCCAACATTACACTTTCTCAGATTAAACTCCATCTGCCATATCTCTATTTCTGTGGCTGATCTGTTCTGTAGCTATTTCTGTAGCGGATGGGGACCCACAGACCCGTTTATATCAACGCATCGATGGTTGAAAGGGTCAAGAGCTTCAAATTCCTGGGCGTGTATATCTCTGAAGATCTTTCCTGTCCGAGAACACTGATGCAATTATTAAGAAAGTACATCAGCGCCTCTACTTCTTGAGAAGATTACGGAGAGTTGGTTTGTCGAGGAGGACTCTCTCTAACTTCTACAGGTGCACAGTAGAGAGCATGCTGACCGGTTGCATCGTGGCTTGGTTCGTCAAATTGAGGAACAGAAAAGACTACAAAAAGTAGTAAACACTGCCCAGTCCATCATTGGCTCTGACCTCCCTTCCATCGAGGGGATTTATCACAGTGGCTGCCTCAAAAAGGCTGGCAGCATCATCAAGGACCCACACCCTCCGGGCCACACACTCATCTCCCTGCTACCTTCAGGTAGAAGGTACAGGAGCGTGAAGACTGCAACGACCAGGTTCAGGAATAGCTACTTCCCCACAGCCATCAGGCTATTAAACCTGGCTCAGACACAACTCTGAACATTAATAGCGCATTATCTGTTTATTTGCACTACATCAGTTAACCATATAACCATATAACCATATAACAATTACAGCACGGAAACAGGCCATCTCGGCCCTACAAGTCCATGCCGAACAACTTTTTTTTTCCCCTTAGTCCCACCTGCCTGCACTCATACCAAAACCCTCCATTCCCTTCTCATCCATATGCCTATCCAATTTATTTTTAAATTATACCAATGAACCTGCCTCCACCACTTCCACTGGAAGCTCATTCCACACCGCTACCACTCTCTGAGTAAAGAAGTTCCCCCTCATATTACCCCCAAACTTCTGTCCCTTAATTCTGAAGTCATGACCTCTTGTTTGAATCTTCCCTATTCTCAAAGGGAAAAGCTTGTCCACATCAACTCTGTCTATCCCTCTCATCATTTTAAATACCTCTATCAAGTCCCCCCTTAACCTTCTGCACTCCAGAGAATAAAGACCTAACTTATTCAACCTATCTCTGTAACTTAGTTGTTGAAACCCAGGCAACATTCTAGTAAATCTCCTCTGTACTCTCTCTATTTGTTGACATCCTTCCTATAATTGGGCGACCAAAATTGTACACCATACTCCAGATTTGGTCTCACCAATGCCTTGTACAATTTTAACATTACATCCCAGCTTCTATACTCAATGCTCTGATTTATAAAGGCTAGCATACCAAAAGCTTTCTTTACCACCCTATCTATATGAGATTCCACCTTCAAGGAACTATGCATGGTTATACCCAGATCCCTCTGTTCAACTGTATTCTTCAAATCCCTACCATTTACCATGTACATCCTATTTTGATTTGTCCTGCCAAGGTGTAGCACCTCACATTTATCAGCATTAAACTCCATCTGCCATCTTTCAGCCCATTTTTCCAAATGGCCTAAATCACTGTGTAGACTTTGGAAATCCTCTTCATTATCCACAACACCCCCTATCTTGGTATCATCTGCATACTTACTAATCCAATTTACCACACATTCATCCAGATCATTGATGTACATGACAAACAACACAGATCCCTGAGACACCCCACTAGTCACCTGCCTCCAACCCGATAAACAGCCATCCACCATTACATTTGCATTACATTACATTACACACCATTGCATCTCTTGCAACCGCAAGAGATGCAACACTTGTCCCTTTACCTCCCCCCTCGACTCCGTTCAAGGACCCAAGCAATCGTTCCAGGTGCGACAGAGGTTTACCTGCATCTCTTCCAACCTCATCTATTGCGTCCGCTGCTCTAGATGTCAGCAGATCTATATCGGTGAGACCAAGCGGAGGTTGGGCGATCGTTTCGCCGAACACCTCCGCTCGGTCCGCAATAACCAAGCTGACCTCCCGGTGGCTCAGCACTTCAATTCCCCCTCCCACTCCGTCTCCGACCTCTCTGTCCTGGGTCTCCTCCATAGCCACAGCGAGCAGCACCGGAAATTGGAGGAACAGCACCTCATATACCGTTTGGGGAGTCTGCATCCCGGGGGCATGAACATCGAATTCTCCCAATTTTGTTAGTCCTTGCTGTCTCCTCCCCTTCCTCAGCCCCCCTGCTGTCTCCTCCCATCCCCCAGCCTTCGGGCTCCTCCTCCTTTTTCCTTTCTTGTCCCCGCCCACCCCCGACCCCGATCAGTCTGAAGAAGGGTTTCAGCCCGAAACGTTGCCTATTTCCTTCGCTCCATAGATGCTGCTGCACCTGCTGAGTTTCTCCAGCTTTTTTGTGTAACCATCCACCATTACCCTCTGGCTTCTCCCATTCAGCCACTGTTGATTCCATCTTGCTATTCCTGCATTTATACCCAAAAGTTGAACCTTCTTAACCAACCTTCCATGAGGAACCTTGTCAAAGGCCTTACTAAAGTCCATATAGACAACATCCGCTGCTTTATCCTCGTCAATTTCCCTAGTAACCTCTTCAAAAAATTCAAGAAGATTAGTCAAACATGACCTTCCAGGCACAAATACATGTTGACTGTTCCTAATCAGACCCTGTTTATCTAGATGCTTATATATATATTAGTTTATTTATTCATGTGTGTATATATTTATATAAAGGTATATGGGCACACCGATCTGTTCTGTAGTCATGCCTACCATGTTCTGTTGTGCTGAAGCAAAGCACAAATTTAATTGTCCTATCAGAGACACATGACATAGAAACATAGAAACATAGAAATTAGGTGCAGGAGTAGGCCATTCGGCCCTTCGAGCCTGCACCGCCATTTAATATGATCATGGCTGATCATCCAACTCAGTATCCCGTACCTGCCTTCTCTCCATACCCTCTGATCCCCTTGGCCACAAGGGCCACATCTAACTCCCTCTTAAATATAGCCAATGAACTGGCCTCAACTACCCTCTGTGGCAGAGAGTTCCAGAGATTCACCACTTCACATGACAATAAACTCTCTTGAATCTTGAATCTTGAATCTGTATCCTGCTGTCGACTTTGAAAGCATTCCACATAGTCAATGACCCCAGCAATCCTGGTATCATCTGCAAACATACTGACCAATCCATCTATGTTCATGACCATACCATTTATATGTATCACAACAGCAGTGGTCCCAGCACAGATCTCTGAAGAATGCTACTGGTTATAGACTTCCACTCTGAAAATTATCCTTCCCCCACAACCCTCTGCCTTCTATCCGTAAAACAGTTGTGAATCCATACGGCCAAGTTGGTATTAATCCCATGCATCCTAATCTTTTGGATCAACCTATCACAGTGACTCTATCAAACACTCTATCATAATCCTGTGATTGAATCATGATTGAATGGCAGAGTAGACTTGATGGGCTGAATGGCCTAATTCTACTCCTATAACTTGTGAACCTGAATCCATTTAGACAACATCCACTGTCCTCTCTTCATTGATATTCTTCACTTCCACAAAAAACTCAAACAAGTTAGTAAGACATGACCTGCCATGTACAAAATCATGCAGACTGTCTCTAATTAACCCATTTCCTTCCAAATGGAAGTAAATTTGAGGCTGAGGAATCCTCTGCAATAATTTCCATCCCACTAACGTGAGACCTGTAATTCCCTGGATTCTTCCAACCTCACTTCTTAAATAAAGAAACAACATTACTTACTCTCCAGTCTTCATGGACCTCGCCCCTGGTTAGAGAAGATGCAAAGATCTTTCCTCCTTTCTTTATATCCCTCAAAGGTCCTGTTTGTTTACATCCTTTTAAATCTTGCATGTGCTTTTTCTTTATTTTTCTTTCTGCACCTTGTGTCTCAAAATTGTTTAGGATCATAGACTCATAGAGTGATATAGCATGGAAACAGGCCCTGTGGCCCAACTTGCCCACACTGGCCAACATGTCCCAGCTACACTAGTCCCACCTGCCCGTGTTTGGTCCATATCCCTCCAACCTGTCCTATCCATGTACCTGTCTAATTGTTTCTTAAACATTGGGATAGTCCCAGCCTCAACTACCTCCTCTGACAGCTTGTTCCATACACCCACCACATTTTGTATGAAAAAGTTACTCCTCAAATTCCTACTAAATCTTTTCCTCTTCACCTTAAACCTATGTACTCTACTCCTCTAGTTTGTTGCACCAAATGCCAGTACCTGCAGTCTCTTGTGTCTTTGTATACTTATATCTAGTCCTTTCATCAAGATAAAGGATAAAGCATCTTCCTGGAGAAGGATTATCACAACTTCCTTATGGGGAAAATTTGCGGCTCAAATTTGGTAACCCATACAATTAAAGTTGAAGCAGGATTAATGAACTGCACTCGATAGCTCGAGTGGCCATGACCCACTTTCAAGTTTTAAATCAATTTGTTCCTTATTTCCAGTATTGAAAATTGCTGAAGATAGACACAAAGAGCTGGAGTAACTCAGCGGGACAGGCAGCATCACTGGAGAGAAGATAAGGGTGTTGTTTCGGGTCGAGACCCTTCTTCAGCCTTCAAGAGTGACGTCTCGACCCAAAACGTCACCCTTTCCTTCTCTCCAGAGATGCTTCCTGTCCCACTAAGTTACTCCAGCTTTTTGTGTCTATGTTCGGTTTAAACCAGCATCTGCAGTTCCTTCTGACACATTCCGAATTGTTAATTCTGATACCTTTATCCATTTAGATTTTACCTCCTAATAAAATAACAGAACTATTGTCAACTTCTTCCAAACCTCTATATCATAAGGTCCAAATGGGATTAAATTAATGAACATGAAATATCTGCCACAATTTTGCTTTGGTAAATCTGCTGTTTTATTTGCTAATATATCCTTATATATATTGCCAATATATAGAGCTCAGTCTCTATAAGATGCTGGTCAAGCTGCATTTGGAGTACTGTGACCAAATGTGGGCCCCATCTCTGAGGAAGGATGTGCTGGCTCTGGAGAAGGTGCAGAGGAGGTTTACAAGAATGATTCTAGGAATGAGTGGGTTAGCATATGATGAGCCCCATAATCCTTGACACCCACTCTACTCGCTGGAGTTTAGAAGGTTGAGGGAGGACCTCTTTGAAACTTACAGAATAATGAAAGGCATAGATAGAGTGGATATGGAGAGGATGTTTCCACTGGTGGGAGAGTCTAAGACCAGAATTAAAGGGCGCTCTTTTAGAAAGGCGGTGAGGAGGAACCTCGTTAGTCAGAGGGTAGTTAATCTGTGGCACTCATTGCCACAGCAGCTGTGGAGACCAAGTTAGTAGATATTTTTAAGGCAGAGATGGACAAATTCTTGATTTGAACGGGTATCAAGGGTTATGGGGAGAAGGCAGATAAATGGGATGAGGAGGCAGAGATCAGCCATGATTGAATAGCAGAGTAGACTCGATGGGCCGAATGGCCTAATCCTACTCCTAACTTATGAACTTGTGAATATCATTTATTAATCGAGTCACAAAAGATTTGAAGGACTGTGTTTCCCCAAAATGATGCAATTGGTATTTTCGGAGTTAGCAGCCTGGAAGCTGATGTGATTACTGCCAGTTACTAAGAGCTTACATAAACCACCATTGTTGCCAAACAACACTGATTTATTTCAGCCTGGTCTACGTTTAGGCGAAGCTGAACGTTATCTAACCGTTGGCAAATGTTCACAGTGTCCTTTAGCAGTTTCTCAACAGTAGTTACAGTTTTATGAGGGTACGGCTGTGTTATCAGCGTGTAAACAGATTTTGGATATAAACAGCCCCATATTAATAGTTTCCTATGGTCTCTCAAATGCCACGACTGTTTTTGACATGTTTTAAGTGAACTTAATGTGAGTAATGGCATGTTAGCATAGCCTTTCCTAAGGTTCCCAAGTAAAGAGTCTAATATTCCCTTGTTGCTATGTAGCATTGGAAGCCAAGTCCTGAAGCACAAAGAAACTGGCAACAAGTGTGAATGTAACAAGCTCAAGATTGCTGGCTATATGACCCAAGCTATATTTTGTTCTTACTTTCTAGCAAAAAAATTATGTAAGTAGCACATCATTTGTCTCAACAGTCTCTATACATAATTTCTTCCAGCTCTATGTATATCTGTTTTTGCTCTTCTCAGGTCTGTTGTTTATTCCCATATTTCATCACCTCACCATTGGCAGGGTTGCCTTCAGCTGTTGAGCCCCAAAGCTTTGGAATTTCCCCACAGATGTCTCCAAACCTCTCCACCTCTCTTTCCTCCGAGGAAGAAGGGGAGCTGAGAGATGTAGAAATCCAATTTTCCAAAGGTGGATAAAGAGTTTTTTCAGAGATAAATGCAGAAACAGGCCCTTCAGCCCGCTGAGTGCGCAACGACCAGCGATCCCCGTACACTTACACTATCCTACACACACTAGGGACAATTTAGCCAAGCCAAGTAACCTACCAACCTGTACGTGTTTGGAGTGTCGGAGGAAACCGGAGATCTCAGATAAAACCCACGCAGGTCCTCGGCGAGAACATCCAAACTCCGTTCAGTCAGCACCCATAGTCAGGATTGGAGGAGTAGTTCACAAGGAGTAGAATTAGGCCATTCGGCCCATCGCGTCTACTCTGCCATTCAATCATGGCTGATCTCTGCCTCCTAATCCCATTTTCCTGCCTTCTCCCCTAACCCTTGACGCACGTTCTAACACGTTCTAATTTTTTGAGATAGGATCTACTCCCATGTTACAAAATTTTGAGATTTTAAAAATCAAGTCTGCAATTTATCCCATCAGATAAAGCATAAAAAGAAGTTTAAGTTGACACCTAATTCACTTTCATATCTTCAGTATTAAACAAGTTATGGCCATTTTCATACTCAGAAATTAGCATCTTGTTCCCTATTGCATTTCCATTGACATAACGTTGGAACGTTGCGGTTGTGGTGAATTTAAACCCCATATCGGCAGTAAAAATACTGCCGGTTCGTATGGGTCCTAAATCAACGTTTCGCAACGTAAAATGTGGATTAAAGGCATCTTAAGAAGCACTTTTATAGATAAAATAAACGGTTTTCCTTTACCTGGCCCGTACGTGAAATCCGTCCCTGTTGTCGGCGTTGACGGCTTTAGAAACTGATTTTTAAATTACTCCAGCGCTGTCGGGCGATTTAAAAAAAAATAGTAATAATTCACAGAACGGCCGTCGGAACAATTCTTCAGCAAAAGCTTTCACTCCGAGAAAATATATCCAGGACAGGTAGGAGAGAAAAAAAAACGCATTTTAAACCCCCGCCCCCCCCCCCCCCCACCCCCTCCCACCCCCCGCCTCAAATGCACCAAATTTCGAATGATTATACTGGGAGTCAAGTCTCCAAAAGGTTCCAAGTCTCCAAGGGATTCAAATAGGGGAGCTAATCAGAACTGTTTCCCCAGGATGGAAATATCAAATACTAGAGGGGATAGTTTTAAGGTGAGAGGGGGATGTTTAATGGACAGGTGCAGGAGATTGTTTTATATTATTTGTGGTGTGTGTCTGGAACCAGATGGCCTAGCCCTGCTCCTATTTTCTTCTTGTGTGTGTAGTGGGTCCATGTATGCTGATGCCTGAGATAAACACAAACTGAAATTCCATCAGAGCAGCTACAGAATTTAAATTTAGTGAATTCAGTAAATACTATCAGAATGAAATTATAACATGGTTAAGTTAGAATGAACCAAATTTGGGGCATTGAGTTTTAGAGTCAGGAAGTCGAGCTGCAGCTAGGATTTTGATTAGACCGCATTTTGAGTATTGTGTGCAGTTCTGGTCACCCCATTACAGGAAGGGTATGGAGGCTTTGGAGAGGTTGCAGAAAAGATTTAGTGAATGTTGTCTGCATTAGAAGGTATTAGCTATCAGAGTTTGGACAAATTTAGATTATTTTCTCTAGAGCATCAGAGGCTGAGGGATCTGATAAAAGTATATAAAATTATGGGGCATAGGGTAGACAGTAAGAACCTTTTCACAGGATGGAAATGTCAAAGGTTAGAGGACACAGCTTTAAGGTAAGAGGGGCAAAGTTTAAAGGAGATGTGCAGGGCAAGTTTGTTTTATATACACAGAGGGTGGTGGGTACCTGGAATGTATCACCTGGGGCGGTAGTGGAGGCAGGTACGAGGCAGGCATTTAGGAGACTTTTGGATACACACATGGATATGCAAGGAGTGGAGGGATATGTATCACGTGCAGGCAGAGGACATTAGCTTAACTTAGCATAATGTTCGCAGCGGATATTGTGGGCTGAAGGGCCTGTACCGGTGCTTTACTGTTCTATGTTCTTGCTTTATCCATTTTTTTTACGATGGAATCATAACAACTTTTCTGCTTCATCTTTTGGAAAGAAAATACTCTGTCGCTACCGAGCATTGCAAAATGTTAATCTGATCAAAGCAAAGTTCTGAACTATCCTATCAAATCGCCTAAGAAACTACTCCATTCATGGACAATGCGTAATGCTACCAATGACAATTATCATTTCGCACAATGAATAACTAAAAATAAAGGCAACAGGACCTCTCACCTTCTCTAAACAACTGACGATGGCCGATACCAATGTTTGAACTCAGAATAAATATTACAATGGCAGATTTAGAATGGATTTGTACTATTCTGCCCACCAATGATTCAAGATTCAAGAGAGTTTATTGTCATGTGTCCCAGATATGACAATGAAATTCTTGCTTTGCTTCAGTACAACAGAATATTGTAGGCATCAATAAATATAGAACAGATCAGTGTGTCCATATACCATTGAATATATATATTTACAAACATAAATAAGCATATAAAGTGCAATAGGCTATTAAAGTTTGGATTTTTGTTTGAGTTGAGTTTAATAATCTGATGGCTGAGGGGAAGAAGCCGTTCCAGACCCAGGATGTTGCAGATTTCAGGCTCCTGTACCTTCTACATGGAGAGATAAGTGTGCAACCGGTCAGCATGCTCTCTATTGTGCAGCTGTAGAAGTTCGAGAGAGTCCTCCTCGCATTCCGACTCTCCGTAATCTTCTCAGGAAGTGGAGGCGCTGATGTGCTTTCTTTATAATTGCATCAGTGTTCTGGGACCAGGAGAGATCTTCGGAAATATGCACGTCCAGTGTTATTATTGGTGGAGAGGCTTGTCAATTTTTTTTTTTTTTTTTTTTTTTTTTTTTTTATTAGAAGTACGGTAAATTACAATTCTACACAACACATATATTTTGATACATTTTTTGTACCGCTTCATTTTTTTTTTTTTTTTAGAGCTTTAAGAAAAAGGTAGAAGTTAGGAAAGTAAAGAAAGTGCAAGAGAGTCGTGCAGTGCAAGAGTGTAAGGAAAAGAAAGCCCCTTAGGAAAGAAGTTAGAGAAGGAAGTAAAGTGAGAAAATAGACCCTAGAAAAGAGAGAAAGAGAAAGTAGAAACAATCGCTCTATTATAACATTAAACTCCGCAGAAAGGGGACTACCAACCAAGTCTGTTTTTGTTATTTTACCTCCCGTTACCAGGTCCTGATTCCGCTTATTTATATATTTGTTTTTTTTTTTTTAGGTTACTATTGCACCTCATGCTTGTAATAGGTCCAGAAACATAGACCACGTCTTTTGAAATTGGTCTGCTTTACCTGCTAGGAGGAATCTCATCTCTTCCAGATGTAATGTTTCAAACATATTTGATATCCACATTTTTATTGTTGGTGTCGGCGCATTTTTCCAGAATTTAAGTATAAGCTTTTTTTCCCATTATTAGCCCGTAATTAAATAAATTCTTCTGAAACACGTTTAATTCAGGGTTATCTTCCGATATTCCGAAGATAATCCATTCTGGTTTTGGTACCAGTTTTATTTTGATCAATTTTGAAAAAATATCAAATATTTCATACCAGAATTTTTGGATTTTTGTACAAAAAACAAAAGAGTGCGCTATGGTAGCTTCTTGACATAGGCATTTATCACAGATTGGTGAAACATTAGGGAAGATTTTATTTAATTTAGTTTTTGAATAATATAATCTATGTAATGTTTTAAATTGGATGAGCGTATGCCGTACGTTGATCGAACATTTATGCACCTGTAGTAAATGATTATCCCAGGTCTCTTTTGAGATTTTTATATCTAATTCTTGTTCCCAATCTTTTCTAATTCCATCTGTTGTGGGTATTTCTATGTTTAAAATGATATTATATAAGTACGATATTAAATTAGCTGATTCCGCCTTGGTCTTCATTGCTTCATCCAATAAGTCGGAAGACATATTATGATAGTCTTTTGTGTGTTTTTTCAGATAATCACAAATTTGAAGATATTTAAAATATTGGTTATTTTTCAAATTATATTTCAGTTGTAGTTGTTGAAATGATAGTAAATTCCCTAATTCATACAGATCTTCGAGCGTTTTAATTCCCATTCTTTCCCATTGTATAAATGATTTGTCTATGATTGATGGTTTAAACGATGGATTATTGACTATTGGTATTAAAAGAGATAGGTTTCTTAATTTTAAAGTCTGTTTTATTTGTTTCCATGTTCTTATTGTGTTATGTATAATTGGATTTTTATTATAATTTTTATTATTCAAATTTGTTGGTGAGAGGATGGTCGCTCCTATATTACTCGGGGAGCAGTCCCCTTTTTCCATTACCATCCAGTCCGCCTGCTGTGCAGAATTGTCCAGCAGGTGAATCATATTTTTAATATTTACTGCCCAGTTATAATACATAAAATTAGGGAGCGCTAGACCCCCCAGCTCTTTTCGTTTATTAAGGTGTGCTATTTGTATTCTGTGGGATTTATAATCCCATATAAAATTTGTAATGTCTGAGTCCAATTTTTTGAAAAACTTTTTTGGGAGGTATATAGGTATTGATTGAAATAGGTATAGAATTTGTGGTAAGAAAACCATTTTAATAGCATTTATTCTGCCTATTAAGGACATCGGAAGTGTTTTCCAGAATTTAATCAGATTATTCAATTTCTTGAGTAAAGGATTATAATTGGCTTTAAACATATCCTGGTAATTTCTAGTAATTTCAATTCCCAAATATTTGAATTTTTCTGTGGCTATTTTAAAGGGAAATTTCCGAAGCTGTGTTGAGTCTTTTGGTTTTATCGACATAATTTCACTTTTGTTCCAATTTATTCTATATCCTGAAAAGGATCCAAAGTCCTCTATTAGGTTTAATATGTTTGGTATACTAATTTGTGGTTTTGTGATGTACAGTAGTACATCATCGGCATATAGGGATATTTTATTCTTTGAGTATTTTGTATTATAACCATAAATATCCGGATGTGTTCTTATTTTTTCAGCAAGGGGTTCAATTATCAAAGCAAATAACAGCGGTGATAATGAGCATCCTTGTCTATTGCCCCTTGATAGTTCAAATTTCGAGGATAAGATATTATTAGTTAATATTCTAGCCGTAGGTTTGTTATATAATAGTTTTATCCATGCGATAAAGTTTTCTCCCAATTGGAATTTTTGCAATACTTTAATCATATAATCCCATTCTACTTGATCAAACGCTTTTTCTGCGTCCAGTGAGATAATAGATAACTCTTGGTCGTGAGGTTTATGTGAGTGCATTATGTTAAGCAAACGTCTCAAATTATTAAATGAATGTCTCTTAGGTATAAATCCTGTTTGATCTCCATTTATTAATCTACTAACGTACCTGCTTAATCTACTGGCTAGTGTTTTCGCTATTATTTTTTGATCCGTATTTAACAAAGCAATAGCTCTATATGAGCCTGGTTCTTCTATGTTTTTATCTTTTTTAAGTATTAATGTGATCGTTGATTCTGCTAATGTTTCGGGTAAGCTTTGCTCTTTAAAAGCGTGTGTATACATTTTCTGTAATCGTGGGGTAACTATATCATAAAAGGCTTTATAGAATTCACTACTGAATCCGTCTGGTCCTGGTGTTTTACCATTCTTTAGTGTTTTTATTGTGTCTTCTATCTCCTTAGAAGTAATTATTGCTCCCAGTTCCTCTTGTTCCCTCAATTCTAATTTTGGAAGGTTACAATCTTCCAGAAATTCTGAAATTTTATTATTATCTATTGACGTTTTAGATGTATATAAATTTTCGTAGAATTGAGCAAATCTTTTATTGATATCCTTGGGTAGTGTTAATAATTCCCCACTATCTGATTTAATCTTTAGTATTGCATTCTCTTTTTCCCGTTTTTTCAACTGGCGTGCTAAGAGTTTGTGGGGTTTGTCCCCGAATTCAAAGTGTTCTTGTTTTGTAACTTGGAATAATGTTATAACTTTCTCTGACAATAATTTATTCAGCTTGAATTTCAATAGTAGGATTTTATTATGTGTATCCATAGTTGGATCTTTAGCATTATCTGTATCTAATTGTTTTATTTGTTCTTCTAAATGTCTTTGTTCTTTCTTATTCTTTTTATTTTGGTAAGCTTGAAATGAAATAATGACTCCTCTAATAAATGCTTTAAGGCTATGCTAAACATAACTATGCATTCTCTTCTCAGATGCAAGGGAACCCAAATACTTTAAGGTTTCATAAAAAAATGTACACCATATAATGTGCATATATGCTTAGAAAAGAGAATGTCCAAAAATAGGTAGGTTTGCATGCATCCAGTAACTTTAATGAATCAATGAATCCGAGGGGCAACTTTTTCACTCAGAAGTGGTGGGTGTATGGAACAAGCTGCCAGAGGAGACACAATAAGAACATTTAAAAGACACAGACAAATACATGGACAGGCAAAATATAGAGGGCTATGGACTGAATGCGGCCAAATGGGACAAGCTTAGATCATAGTCATCTTGGTCAGTATGACTCTGACCCTATGACTCTCTGAGATGTAAATTTTGTCCATATATTTTACACATAATATTGCTCAGAAGGGTCATAGCTGAATTCACTCGATGACAGTTTCTTCCCAGCTGTTACCAGGCAACTCAACCATCCTCTCAACAACTAGGGAGTGGTCCTATGACTTTCATATGAAGAAAGGCTGGATAGACTTGGCTTGTACTCGTTAGAATTTAGAAGATTGAAGGGGGGGGATCTTATAGAGACTTACAAAAATTCTTAAGGGGTTGGACAGGCTAGATGCAGGAAGATTGTTCCCGATGTTGGGGAAGTCCAGGACAAGGGGTCACAGTTTAAGGATAAAGGGGAAATCCTTTAAGAGCGAGATGAGAAAAACATTTTTTACACGAGTGGTGAATCTCTGGAACTCTCTGCCACAGAAGGTAGTTGAGGCCAGTTCGTTGGCTATATTTAAGAGTGAGTTAGATGTGGCCCTTGTGGCTAAAGGGATCAGGGGGTATGGAGAGAAGGCAGGTACAGGATACTGAGTTGGGTCATCAGCCATGATCATATTGAATGGCAGTGCAGGCTCGAAGGGCTGAATGGCCTACTCCTGCATCTATTTTCTATGTTTCTGTGTCCTGATCTACCTAACTGGAGATTCTCGGACTATCTTTAAACAGGCTTTACCTTGCACTACTCATTATTCCCTTTATCATGTATCTGTACACTGTGGATAACTCAATTGTAATCAGGTATAATTTTCCACTGACTGGATACCAGGCAACAAAAGCTTTTCACTGTGCCTCAGTACATGTGACAATAAAAAAAACTAAACTAAACTTATCAATTTTGTCCATATATTTTACACACAATATTGCTCGGAAGAGTCATAGCTGAATACACTCTATGACATTACAATATTTTTCCACATATTTTATTTTAGTTTAGATTAGAGATACAGCACGGAAACAGGCCCATTGGCCCACCGAGTCCACACCAACCAGCGATCCCCGCACACTAACACTATCCTACACACTAGGGACAATTTACAATTATACCCAGCCAATTAATCTACAAACCTGTGGAGAATGTATACAGAATATTGCTAAGAAGAGGTCATAGCTGAATTCTACAAATGATGAATCACTATTTCTTGATTTAACTGCAAAGTTGTATTGGAATCCTACAGTTTGTATGAATTAAAGTTGAATTAAATACTTTATTGTCACATATGACATGTGACAGTGAAATTCATTGCTTGCATAGCCAAGGTATGCAAATAGTCGCCACGTAAAGTGTGCTAACAAAGTCACAATGTATCTTGAGCCTTTGTCCTCTCCCCCCGTCCCCTCCCCCCTCGTCAGGTCCCCCTTTGTTCCCGGTGGTGCAACCTCCGACTATTCCACACAGACCCTGGCCGCGAACTCTGTCGACCAGGCTCCATTCGACACGGGCCCCTGCCGCGGGCTCCATCTCCTCCGTGCCCGTCCGGCCACCTCTGTTCCAATCCTTCCGATGGATCTGAATGAGCTCCAGGTGGGTTCAGCTGTCCACAACGCCTTCGAGGCCTTCCAGCTGCATCGAGACCACGGCGATCACGGTGCCTCGTTAAAGGCCTCTGGCCGCGTTCCCCATCCATAACCGCGGCCCGGCGGGAAGACCTTTCATTATTGCATTATTAAGAATGTCTACGAAAAATATGTTCTAATAACTAAAAACTTTTGTTCTCTTTTCCTGTTTGTTTAATCAAAACTGCATGAGGAAACTTGTTCAAGAATTGTACTAAGCTGCAGGCAATATCGGACAAACAGACAAATGCAGCAGGCTAATGGGTACTGCAAGTGGTTAGTGAAGAAGGAAAGGAAGAGGGCTTAAGGTTTTTTCCATTATGGAGGCTAATCGGTGGGGAGTAGGTACCTATAATAATAATACATAATACTTATAACAATCAGGAATAACAGTGCCAGTAACATTGAGCAACATAGCCAGCAAAGATGTGGAAAAAAGGTCACATGGAATGAAGTAATGATAGGAATAAGATTGAACAAATTCTTTGGAATACATTATAAGTTACCAGATCATTTATAAGAAAAAATATTAGGCAAATTTATTTTTTAGGTAGTCCCTAGTGGATAGTTTGTGAGGTTGTTTGTGAATTGCAACTCTTGCAGGGGTCTGTGCGTACTTAATACATGGCCTCAGAGTGCTCAACATCATCCTAAATGCTCCTTCTCCTCTTTAAGTGTTTATGGCCAGGAGCTCCCGGGAGTCAGTGGTAATGTTGAAGTTCCTCAGGGAAGTTTTAAGCACGTCCTTGAGCCGTGAATTAAGTCTGGGTCTTTACCTCAATCGACCACAGGCTATACTGGCACATTGTAGGTGCCTTGGGCAATTGTAAGAAATGAGTAAACACAATACAACATGTGAATGTTCAGTCATGACAAATTCACTAGAAAGGAGAGGTGGCAGAATGGCACCAGTAGCAGTTCCATTCAAAGATCTTATAGATAAGATCTTTGGTTCCATTGTCCAAGATGAGATCATTGAAATACATGACAAAGGTTAGAGGGCATAGCTTTAAGGTCAGAGAGGCAATGTTTAAAGGAGGTAGTAGATGATTATTTTACAGAATGAAGGCTTGTCCAAGGCTCCTGCAATTTCTTCTCCTGCTTCCTAAGTCATCTCCAAGTTTACGGATGATACAAAGCTGGGTAGCAGCAAAGATCTTATAGCGGAGCAAGATAGGCTACTCCTGCTAAATGCAATGGACTGACGTGTAGTACACTATGGAGGGGATCATGGGCATTTTTCCACGCCCATTTTAGCAACCTGAGCCTACCTAACCCGACCCGACTCACTATAAGATCTTTGGGTAGCAGTGTGAGCTGCGAGGAGAATGCTGTGAGGCTGCAGGGTGACTTGGATAGGTTGGGTGAGTGGGCAGATGCATTGCAAATGCAGTATAATGGGGATAAATGTGAGGTTATCCACTTTGGTGGCAAGAACAGGAAGGCAGATTATTATCAGAATAGAGTCAGATTAGGAAAAGGGGAGGTGCAACGAGACCTGGGTCTGCTTTTACATCAGTCACTGAAAGTAAGCATGCAGGTATAGCAAGCAGCGAAGAAAGCTAATGGCATGTCAGCCTTCATTGTAAGAGGATTTGAGTTTTGGAGCAAGGTGGTCCCACTGCAGTTGTACAGGGCCCTGGTGAGACTGCAGCTGAAGTATTGAGGGCAGTTTTGGTCTCCTAATTTGAGGAAGGACATTCTTGCTTTTGAGGGAGTGCAGTGTAGGTTCACCAAGGTTAATTCCCGGGATGGAGGGTCTGACATATGATGAAAGAATGGATCGATTAGGCTTGTATTTGCTGGAATTTAGAAGGATGCGAGGGGATCTATAGAAAAATATTAAATTCTTAGAGCATTGGACAGGGTAGATGCAGGAAAAATGTTCCTGATGTTGGGGGAGTCCAGAACCAGAGGTCACAGTTTAAGGAGTAGACCATTGAGAACTGAGATGAGGAAACACATTTTCACCCAGAGAGTTGTGAATCTATGGAATTCTCTTTCACAGAAGGCAGTGGAGGACAATTCACTGGATGTTTTCAAGAGAGTGTTTGATTTAGCTCTTAAGGCTAAGGGAATCAAGGGATATGGGGAAAAAACTGGAATGGGGTACTGATTTTGGATGATCAGCCGTGATCATATTGAATGGCGATGCTGGCTCAATGGGCCAAATGGCCTACTCCTGCACCTATTTTCCATAATCATATAACCATATAACAATTACAGCACGGAAACAGGCCATCTCGGCCCTTCATGTCCGTGCCGAACACTTATTTTCCCCTAGTCCCATCCACCTGCACTCAGACCATAACCCTCCATTCCTTTCCCATCTATATACATATAACCATATAACAATTGCAGTGCTGAAACAGGCCATATGTTTCTTTGTTTCCAATATCTCCTACAGGGAGATACACTTGATCCCAGCTGTGAACCTCACAGAAACATACCCCTACAGACAACATGTCAGAGCATTCTATCACCATCCCAGTGTTGTACCCCACTGCCAAGCCAAACCACCAGTCATACAGTCATACAGTGTGGAAACAGGCGCTTCAGCCCAATTTGCCCACACTAACCAACATGTCCCAGCTACACTAGTCCCACCTGCCCACATTTAGTCCATAACACTCCAATCCATGTCCTATCCATGTACCTGTCTAACTGGTTCTTAATTGTTGGGATAGTCCCAGCCTCAACTACCTCCTCTGGCAGCTTGTTCCATACACCCACCACTCTTTGTGTGAAAATGTTACCCCTCAGATTCCTATTAAATCTTTTCTCCTTCACCTTAAACCTATGTACTCTGGTCCTCGATTCACCTACTCTGGGCAAGAGACTCTGTGCATCTATCCGATCTATTCCTCTCATGACTTTATACACCTCTATAAGATCACCCTTCATCCTCCTACGCTCCAGGGAATAGAGTCTCAGCCTACTCAACCTCTCCCTATGGCTCTAGTCCTAGCAACATCCTCGTAAATCTTTTCTGGACATTTCCAGTTTGAGGTCTGCACACTGCTATATAATTAGAAAAGACTGGTCCTGTATCAAATACAGGTCTCTTGACCATGTCGCCAGCCTGAAACTTTGTTATTCTCTCAATAGATGTTGCCTGGCCAAGTGCCCTGCGTTCGATCCTGCCTGCGGGTGCTGCCTGTGTGGAGTTTGTATGTTCTCCCTGTGATCTGCGTGAGTTTTCTCCGGGTGCTCCGGTTTTCTCCCATATTCCAAAGACGTACAAGTTTATAGGTTAATTGGCTTTGGTGCAATTGTAAATTGTCCTTAGTGTCTGAATGGTGGCAGATTAGGAATAGAGGAGATGCAACGAGACCTGGGTGTCGTGGTACACCAGCCATTGAAGTGGGCATGCAGGTGCAGCAGGCAGTGAAGAAAGCAAATGGTATGTTAGCATTCATAGCAAGAGGATTTGAGTACAGGAACAGGGAGGTTCTACTGGAGTTGTACAGGGTCTTGGTGAGACCACACATGGAGTATTGCGTACAGTTTTGGTCTCCTAATCTGAGGAAAGACATTCTTGCCATAGAGGGAGTGCAGAGAAGGTTCACCAGACTGATTCCTGGGATGTCAGGATTTTCATATGAAGAAAGACTGGATAGACTCGGCTTGTTCTTGCTGGAATTTAGAAGATTGAGGGGTGATCTTATAGAAATGTACAAAATTTTTAAGGGGTTGGACAGGCTAGATGCAGGAAGATTGTTCCCGATGTTGGGGAAGTCCAGAACAAGGGGTCACAGTTTAAGGATAAAAGGGAAATCTTTTAGGACCGAGATGAGAAAAACATTTTTGACACACAGAGAGTGGTGAATCTGTGGAATTCTCTGCCACAGAAGGTAATTGAGGCCAGTTCATTGGCTATATTTAAGAGGGAGTTAGATGTGGCCCTTGTGGCTAAAGGGATCAGAGGGTATGGAGAGAAGGCAGGTAGAGTTGGATGATCATCCATGATCATATTGAATGGCGGTGCAGGCTCGAAGGGCCGAATGGCCTACTCCTGCACCTATTTTTTATGTTTCTATGTTTCTATAGGACAGTACCAGTGTGTGGGTGATAGCTTGTTGGCACGGACTTGGTGGGCTGAAGGCCCTGTTTCCATGCTATGTCCATGAACTCAAAGTCTAAAGACTAGCTGCTCTACCAGCCATGATGTTCCTGGACAGTAACAATGCTGCTGTTTACCCAACAATGTGGAAAATCGCCCAAGGATGTGCTGTTGACGGAATATTAAACAAGATGAATCTGATTTTGCCAATGCCTAATCAGTCTTCAACTCATCAGCAAAGTGACGAAAGGCGTTATCAACAGAGCAATTAGGCAGCACTTACTCATCGACAATCTGCGCCAGTAACCTGAATCTTTTGCCTTGCCAGCGGCTTGACCCACCATGTGGAGACCACCGTGAAGTATAATGGGGACCTGGCGTTGGGGGGGGGGGGGGGGGGCGCCGTGAGGGACGGTGGGAGAACAAAGGGGGACCCGGTGTGGGGAGGGGGACACTCTAGTTTAGAATCCTAGGCCCAGGGGATAAGTCTGTGTTTGTTTGTTCGTTCGTTCCGGTGAAGGCGCTGGGCCCACGGCAGCCAGACAACAGTCGCTTGTCTTTTTGTTTTTGGTTTCACTTTTAATTTCAAGTTTTACTTCGGAGTCACGTGAGTGACTTCGTGAAGAACCCCGCTTCCACGCATGCGTGTCATATCGCTACACGCATTGCAACGAGTCACACAGAGGGGAACGGCGTTCCCCAAGCGGGAGAATTTGAAAGTCGGGAACAGCAGGTAAGAGACTCTGCGTTTTCCCTCTTTTACTACTTACTTTTAGGTGGCTGCGGAAAGCCGGCGGGGAGACCCGTGGAGGGCGAGCGGCCAGCAGCAGCAACAGCACGAGTTCCCTGGAGGGGAACAACCTGAGCCCGACTTTGCTCCCGCACCGGCAAAATTCACCTCTCGGCCGGGCGGGAAGCAAAGTAAAGAGGTCCCGTATGCCAGTCTCAAGCGAGACTGACTTGGGACCAGTCGGTAGCAGCCAGCACAGAGGCTGCGGGACAGACAGCTCGGACCAGCGGTACCGGGGCTCGAAACGCTCAGCGAGTGCAGCGGCACTTATGGAGTCGGAACGGGACGTCCGGGCTGAAAACCTTCTTCACAAGGTAAGGGCCAGGGGATCTATAGGAACAGCCGGGGTTACCGGCTGCGGAACTGCGGTTACCGGCTGCGGAACTGCCGCGAAGGACCAGGCCCGTGAACACCGGGGTTTGGTCCGAGCGGCTCCAACCCGCAACGGAGGGAACGACGGTCACCAGCGGGAGAAGGAAAGTCGGGAACAGCAGGTAAGAGACCCTGCGTTTCCTTCAACTTACCTTCTAGGTGCAGACATGGACCGGGTCCATGTAAGCTGCAGAAGGCCGGCGGGAGAACCGCGGAGGAGCGGCAGCAGCAGCAGCAGCAGCGGCAGCGGCAGCAGCAGCAGCAGCAGTGGCAGCCGGCAGCTGCAGGAGTTGCGGGCAGCTGCAGGAGTTGCGGGCAGCTGCAGGAGTTGCGGGCAGCTGCAGGAGTACGGGCAGCAGCAGTGACACTGACAGCTGCAGGAGCGCAGGTTGCGGCAGGAGCTGGCAACGGCAGGAGCTGTAACGGCAGGAGCTGGCAACGGCAGGAGCAGCATGGGCACATCGATTCCCGGAGGAGGAAAACACCTGTGCCCAACTTCGCTCCAGCACGGTGAGAAAATTCATTTTCAGCAGCAAAGGACTTGGCAGTTGACTGGCTGCAATCTACTACAAGGGACCAGTATGTGAGTGACCAGGTGTAGTATCTGTTCTTATCAGTTTAATATCTGATACGTCCCTTATCTAGGGACCATATATTAAATAAAATCTATAATAGCTGTTATCATCAGTTTTAATGTCTTATATGTTCCTTAGCTAAGGACCATATAAGTAGGAGTGCCCAGAATTGAGGGCATTAGAGTGGGGTTGACCGGCTGCAACGACCGCAAGGGACCAGTACCGTCAGTACGGGGGTGGGTCCCACGGGTCTAAGATAAAGGAGCAGCCAGGAGCGCTGAGAGCGTTGGAGCCGGGTTAAAGGAATAGATGGAATCAGCTGTGCCAGTTATCCTCCACACTGGCCATATCCACTCCACGGAAGGAAGGACAAACCTGGAGAAGGAGGACCGTGGAACAGGGGGCAGCCAGCAGCAGCCAGCGGCACTTGGATCAACCGTAGTGGGATCAGCTGTGCCCGATGTCGGCCCCGCACCGGCCAGCTCCATGCGGCCGAGCGGTAGGCTAGACACAAATCAAACAAGGTAGTGGACTGAGAAGGGTCCGACTTTGCATAAAACCGCCGGCAACCAGCACCCGAGAGGGCTGGAGCGGGAAGAAGCGGTGTATGGAGCCTTGCTCCAACGTGATAAACCCACAGCAGTACCTCTTTGAGGGCTGCACAATGCTTCTACCCCATCAGAGGGGAGCACTGTGGGTCAGTTCTGGGTTGACTTGCAAGAGGGGTCCGCAGAACAAAAGACAAGTGGGCAGCAGTTAAGCCCCACATGGGTACCCCGTGCGGGACCCTAGAGATCTCTAACTCTATAAAAAAGAGTAGGCAGGACCCTGATGGGCCAGAGCCTGGTAATACAGCATCCCATGATCCTAACACAGCAGGGACTCTGCTGGACATGGTGGCTGATTACTTTAACCAAGTCAAACATGGGTAGACTTGGATCCAGGATGGCAATAGTATTACTATATGTCTGGCCACAAACGCCAACAGGGAAAAAATTTATAGACACTGGCCAGACATCTGCCACCTGGCAACGGTGAGGCATTACGGGTGCCCAGTGTAAACCAATGCATTTGGCAGCATATGGGGACGAACATCAGGAACCAGGACCTCAAGATCCAGAGAACCTTAAAGGGATTGACGGAAGGCATCATAGAATACACTCGCACCCTGGACTAAATGTAGGTAACCAAAGACAATCTAGACGCACTAGCTCTGTTTAGTAATATGCAATATGATCTGAACTACACATGGAAGGCGGCCATTCAGCCAGCACTGGGACCCCAAAAAATGCTACCATTTGCAAACAAAGAACCGTGAGTGGACAAAGCCAAGACACTGGGGCTCATCAAGGCCAGCGCAAGGGCCTATTTTGGAGCATGATACCGGCCATAAATAATGTGGCTCATACCAGTGGCAGTGCTAGAAATCAATAACCCGCAGGATCCTTTTTTAGGGTATGGCCAGGGCGGCCACCCTGGAAGATGCGGGAACCTCAACCTCTCACACAACCCCGAACAAGAGATATCAAACCAGAACCTCCTTTGTCAAATAAACCAAGGAAATAACACAACCACCGGTAACCATGGAGGTAGGTGGGTGGGGTTTTCTTCTGTTCAAAATAGGGACCTATGATGGTAGGGGAGGTTACAACACTACAGTTATGTATGGTATATAATCACTACAGATTCATATAATCTCAGCAGTATTCAGGGTTATCTGATAAGATTTACTCATTCCAATAACCACAGTACAACATACACCAGAAGGGCATTTTGTCCTTACATAAACCAAACAATCTAAAACCCACATGGTCTACAAAAAATTGTACACAAAAGATGTGATTGAGCATACTTTTCATGGAACATTAGAATTGTATCAAACATATTTATTAAAAATAAATAGAGTAGGGTTGCAGGATTATCATTGATTTTAACCCTAAACACATTTGTTCTAGATATTCATTTTAAGATGGATACTCTTTTTTCTTGATAAGACTTGGTGTCAGCTGCGGGTTTTCTATATGGCAGGCATTGACTCAAAAGAGGTACTTTGGCAATAGAGCTTACAATAGGGGCAATCATTAGCTCCAATATTATTTACTAAAATTCTAAAACCAGCTTGGCATTGTTATGTAACAAAGCCATAGGGTGATGTTTTTCCCCCGTTCGGCCCCATCAATGGGGTACTAGGGATAATTCAACTACACTCGGCATCTGGAATTCTCAGAGTTCCGACTGACCTTCTAAATCATGGTATTCGGTCATACAGGGGATGGTTTAGAACCATGTTCCCTATTGAACATAGCCAAAAAATTATTAATTTTCCAGTGACTGGAGGCTGTCATCCATGCCATAAGACTATGGATTATGGATTTATAGAGGCTAAAGACCCACTGCACGGCATTGGGCTGTCAGACAGGACGATGAATCTCATCTCATCTGCACTAAGACTGTCAACATGGAAGCAGTACCTTTGGACATCAAGAAATGGGGCATATACTGCTTGGACAACAACCTCGACCAAAAGGCCAAGAACATTCTGGCCGTATCGGAATTTTTACAAGCCTCCATTATGATAATCGATGGAGCTACAGTGCCATCAATAGTGCCACAAGTGCACTCTCCAATTACCTATCACAAGGAACGGAGCGGCACGCGGTGGGAACGCACCCCTGGTAAGAAAACCAGGTACTCCGAAATCTGGGACGTGGGTGTCGTTTCTCAACATGCTGAGGAGCTTGTAGCTCATAACAGCGTTGTCACTTCAGTAACAGACCAGGAAGATGGTTATGCTCATGGTGTTATTTACCGCACAACAAGTCCAGCCATTAAGCAAACTGAGCCTGGACTCCCTGATCATCTCACCGAGAAACTGGTGTTGTCATACAGGATTTAATAAAAGAAAACAGATCGGGTTTCCTCAGGTCAAGTGTTTGAATTTATGGTACACCCATATGGCAAACGACGGTGTATAGCAAGACACATCTAACAATATATGGAATATACTAAGAACATTCGAGGTCAGAAAATGGAGTTGTTTATCTCTTAAAAGAAACCGCATGAAAGGGTCACGACTCAAACTATATTAGGTGGCTCAAATAGGTCCTAAAAATGACACTAATGTTTTAACTCTCATTCCACCAGGGCTGCAGCAACATCCGCAGCAAAAATTTGTACAGGTACCCACAGACCAAATCCTCAGAATGGCAGGATGGTCATTAAAAAAGGGGTTTTCCACAGGTTTTTATAATAAACCAGTTAAATTTTGGAGCCATCATTTGTATTAAGAAGACATTTTTTGTCCAACAATATAATTGCCCGAAAGGTTACAGGGCTATGATTCTTAAAAATAAAAAAAAAAAAAAAAAAAAAAATGTTATATAATTTTTTCATTATACCACACAACTCTTTGTATAATTGTGTTTTAAAATTACTAATGATGCTCTCTCCCAATACCCAAGGCAGTTGTGAAGCATGGACTCGTTCCACGGCATGAGGTCACAGAGCTTTGAAATCTTCACGAAGTCACTCACGTGACTCCGAAGTAAAATAGTAAGATTAAACGAGAACTTACCAGTTTGAAGTTTGATCTGTATTTTATGAGGAGTTACGATGAGGGATTTCGTGCCCTCCGCTCCCACCCTCTTATGATCATATCAAAAACTGGTATCTCTTTGATAATCTTACTATGTTAGATCATTATAGGTTCCTGTGACCTCACACCGCTGCTTTGAAGAATGACACGCATGCGTGGAAGCGGGGTTCTTCACGAAATCCCTCATCGTAACTCCTCATAAAATACAGATCAAACTTCAAACTGGTAAGTTCTCGTTTAATCTTACTATTTTTATACACCTTGTGTGTGGTGACTGTCTGTTGGCAGACTAATTTCTCTCCCGGGATGAATAATGTTTTATCGTATCATGCCGTATCGTATGCCCAGATTCTAGAAAGTAAAGAATAAAAAAGTAACGCTGGCTAAGTGGATGCCATAAACATATTAAAGTAAATATGCCAAGTAACTAAATAGAAGTGTGTGGGAAAGAACTGCAGATGCTAGCTTAGTTTATACCGAAAATAGATGCTGAGTGACACAGCAGTTCAGGCAGCATCTCTGGAGAATAAAGGGCCTGTCCCACTTGGACGACCTAATCCACGAGTTTAGAAGACCCTAGACGAGTTGAAACAAATTCAAGGTCGGGTTGGTTCGCCGAAGTAAAAGATCTCCTACGACCTCCTACGACTATGTCTATGACCTCCTACGACCCCCCCTCGACCTCAGTCTTCCACACCTAAGACCAACTACGACTAGCTACGAGTGTTTAATGCCAATTATAGTCCCTTACTTAAGAAAATAAATACTCTAATGAAATTCTGGAAAACGCTCCCGATGTCTTTAATAGGTCGAATAAATGCTATAAAAATGATCTTTCTACCACAAATCCTATATCTATTTCAATCAATACCTATATACCTTCCAAAAATTTTTTTTTTTAAACTGGACTCAGACATTACAAATTTTATATGGGACTATAAATCCCACAGAATACAAAGAACACATCTGAGCAAACCCAAAGAGCTGGGTGGTCTAGCACTCCCTAACTTTATGTACTATAATTGGGCAGTAAATATTAAAAATATGATTCACCTGCTGGACAACTCTGCCCAGCAGGTGGACTGGATTGTATTGGAGAGAGAGGACTGCTCTCCGTGCAATATAGGAGCGACTCTCCTCTCACCAATGAATCTGAATAACAAAAATTACAATAAAAATCCAATTATACATAGCACAATTAGAACGGAAACAAATAAAACAGAATCTAAAATTAAGAAATCTATCTCTTTTATCACCAATAGTCAATAATCCGTTGTTTAAACCCTCTACTATAAATAAATCATTTACACAATGGGAAAGAATAGGAATCAAAACGCTCGGAGACTTGTATGAATTTGGAAAATTACTATCATTTCAACAATTACAACTGAAATATAATTTGAGAAATAATCAATATTTTAAATATCTTCAAATATGTGACTATCTGAAAAAATACACAAAAGACTATCATAATATGCCTCCAGACTTACTGGACGAAGCAATGAAGACAAAGGCCGAATCAGCAAACCTAATATCATACTTATATAAACACTATTTTAAATATAGAAATACCTACAACTGACGGTATTAGAAGAGACTGGGAACAAGAACCAGCTATAAAAATTTCAAAAGAGAGCTGGGATAAACACTTATTATATGTGTATAAATGCTCGATCAACACAAGACCCACCCTAAGTCAATTCAAAACATTACATAGACTATACTATTCTAAAACCAAAATAAATAAACTTTTCCCTAAAGTCTCACCCATTTGTGATAAATGTCAGTCTCAAGAAGCTACCATAGCGCACTCTTTTGTTTTTTGTATAAAAATCCAAAAATGCTGGAACAAAATATTTGAAATCTTCACAAAACTATTTAAAATAAAACTGATACCAAAAGCAGAATGGATTATCTTTGGAATAATGGAAGGTAGCCCTGAACTAAACGTGTTTCAAAAGAATGTATTTAATTACTGGCTAATAACGGGAAAAAAGCTTATACTCAAATTCTGGAAAAACGCTCCTGTACCAACAATAAAAATGTGGATTTCAAACATGTTCGAAACATTACACCTGGAAGATATGAGACTCCTCCTCGCAGGCAAAGCAGACCATTTCCAAAAGACGTGGTCTGCATTTATGGACATAAGGTGCAATAGTAATTTAAAAAATAAATGGTGCCAGGATCTGGTAACGGGGGATGAAAAATATGGTTGGTATATCCCTTTTTGCGGAGTTTTTTTATAATAGAGCGATTGTTTCTTTTTCTTTCTATCTTTTCTAGGGTCTTAACTTTCTTCTCTAACTCTCTTTCTAATGGGCTTTCTCTTCCCAACACTTTCCTGCACTATCACGACTATTTCTCACTTTCCTTACTTCTTTTATTTCTATCTTTCTTAAAGCTCACAAAATGAAGGGGTACAACAAATGTAATAAGATATATGTGGTGTGTATTACTGTAACTTATTGTACTTCTAATTAAAAAAATAAAAAATAAAAAATAAATGTTCACATGATAAAATGATGTCATGCTTGCATTTTTTTTTTGGGCCAGTTACCGAACCACGACTACTATCACGACCTACTTACCACCTGCCTACGAGTAAAAAGTATACATTTTTCCCATGCCGACCATTTTTTTACTCGTGGACATTTTTTTTCAGGCTGGAGAAAACGTCGCGATCTACTTGAGACCACGTGTACGCGGAGACCACTCACGAGCATGAGGAAGAGTAAAGCCCCATGTCCCATTTTCACAACCTAATTGGCGACCTCTGCCGAGTTTGCCCGTGACTCATACTCGCAGCATGGTCGCCACGAGGTTGTAGGAGGTCTTCGTAACTCTTCCTCATGCTCGTGAGTGGTCTTCGCTACTTGTGGACATAGGTCGTAGACATAGTCGTATGAGGTCTTTTACTTCAGCGAGTCAACACGACCTTGACATTTTCTTCAACTCGTCTTGGGTCTTCTAAACTTGTGGATTAGGTTGTCCAAGTGGGACAGCCCCTTAAGAGTAGGTGATGTTTCAGGTCGCAACCCTTTTTCAGGCCGTCCGAAGAAGGGTTCAGTCCCGAAACGTCACCTATTCTAATTAAGTAGAAATACCTCATCTTAATATTTGAATTCAAGATCTTTGCCCTTACAATCCCTATTGGAATCAGTAGGATCATATGTAGCCTGCACACAAGACATCCAGGAGACAATTTCCCAGACTGAACGCTGAGTAACCTGGACAAGACTAGGTTGTGGAAGCCCTTATTTTTTTAAACAGTGGCGTTTCTGTGAGGGTTGGGGTTGGGGTCGGGGTTGGGTTGCAGGCAGCATGGTGGCTCAGCAGTAGAGTTGCTGTCCTACAGCGCCAGAGTCAGGTTCGATCCTGACAATGTCTGATGTCTGTATGGAGTTTGTACATTCTCCCTACGAGTGCCTGGATTTTCTCTGGGTGCTCCAGTTTCCCCCCACACTCTAACGACATGCAGGTTTGGAGGTTAATTGGCTTTAATAAAATTGTAAACTATCCCTAGTATGAAGGATAGTGCTAGCGTACAGGGTGATTGTGCGCCGGGGCAGACTCTATGGGCCGAAGGGCCTGTTTATGTGCAGTATCTCTAATCTAAAGAGTGCATACTACCTCTGGCACAAACCTCGGCATTCTCAAGTGCCATATAACCTGCCTGGAAAATCAAATAAGGCAGAGGTAATAAAAAAATCCAGAACCAGGCTGTACCTCCTTCTAAAAAGAAGGCCTCACAATAGGGGAACTCTGAGTGAGGTTGGAGGGAAGGCTGAATGATGGATAATGTAAGAGACCATAGTAACAAGTAAATAAATGCAATTTTTGTTTAATTGGCTGCTTAAGACTGTAATTACCTCCAGTTTTTATTAAATACCTTGTAAGACAGGTATTATTCATCCACCTAATGCAATGCAGCTGCTGCAGATTGTGGATTGAATGGCTAAAGAGCAAGATACTTCATTTTAAAGGAGAAAAGGCTATGCAAGAGTGCAGGTTAGTTAATCGAGACCATGCAGTTAATTGAAGGATGAGAGGAGATAAATGGAGAAATATGATTCAGCATACTTACTGTTGTAATTTAATAAAATGATTTTTTTCCCCCCCATTTTCCTCCATGTCTGTGCATTCCACTGAGGCTGCAGCAGGTTAGCGAGTATTTTCATTAAATCTTAAACCAGACCGTGCCTGCTTCAGGTTAGGGAAGTATTGTAATTCACAAATTCATCGGTGCAGAAATGCTACACTGCTTCCACTGACTGCTCGCTATTAAGTCACGAATAGCCAGTTGAGAAAGAAATATCCTAGCACTTGGAAGATGAATGAAAAAAACCTTCCGTCTTGCTAATTCTAATAGATCGATCCTCAGGCATCTGAACCTGAGAAACAATGATGTTACAGGTATCAGCATTAGTAATTGGTATTAATGTAGAACCTTCAACATAACATAACATACCATTTAAAGGGGCTTCTCAGGCACATAGCCAAGGAAATCAATGTTGGTGCAGATTAATAACTGAGGTAAGTAAGTCAATAAGGTAAGTTTACTGAGTTAATAAGTTAAGTGAGTCAATAAGGTAAGTTTAAAAGAGTGTGTTAAAAAAGTACATAGAGGAAAAGGCAAGAATGTTTAAGGAAAGGATTCTAGTCTTTAAGATATGGGCAACTGGTGGTGAAGTGGAGTTCAAAGGTTTAGTTTAGTTTATTGTCACATGTAAACCTTTTTTTTGTTGCATGCTAGACACAGTGGAAAATATACATGATTACAATAAAGCCATTTACAGTTAAAGGATGAAGGGAATAATGTTTGGTAAAGTCCAATTAAAGTTAATCCAAGAGTCTTAAATGAGGTAGATGGTAGTTCAGGACTGCTCTCTAGTTGGTGATAGGATGGTTCAGTTTCCTGAAGACAACTGGGAAGAAACTGTCCCTGAATGTGGAGGTGTGTGTTTTCACACTTCTGTACCTCGTGCCTAATGGGAGAGGGGAGAAACATAGAAACATAGAAATAAGGTGCAGGAGGAGGCCATTCGGCCCTTGGAGCCTGCACCGCCATTCAATATGATCATGGCTGATCATCCAACTCAGTATCCCGTACCTGCCTTCTCTCCATACCCCCTGATCCCCTCGGCCACAAGGGCCACATCTAACTCCCTCTTAAATATAGCCAATGAACTGGCCTCAACTACCTTCTGTGGCAGAGAATTCCAGAGATTCACCACTCTCTGTGTGAAAAATGTTTTTCTCATCTCAGTCCTAAAAGACTTCCCTCTTATCCTTATAGAAGATAGTGTCCGAGGTGAGACAATTCCTTAATTATGCTGGTGGATTTACTGAGGCAGCGCAAGGTGTAAATGGAGTCAATGGAAGAGAAGTAAGTTTGCGTGATGGTCTGGGCTTCATCCACAATTCTCGGCAATTTCTTGTTCTCTTGGATGGAGTTGTTCCCAAACCATGCTGTGTTGCATCCCGATAAAACGCTTTCGATGGCGCATCTGCAGAAGTTTGTAAGAGTTGTCGGGGACATGCCAAACTAGCTAAACCAATGAGGTAGATGAGAGCACTCTAACTGATAGAGGGACCATTCAGTTGCCTGATAACAAGCTGGGAAGAAACTGTTCCTGAGTCTGGAGGTGTGTGTTTTCAAACATCTTTATCAGAATAGACGAGTCATTCTACCACTTACAACTTTTTTGTGGTTATTTTAATTGATGCTCATTTTTTCTTCCCAAGGATGACTAAATGAATATTGTAAGAAAAGAAGAAAAACATGGTGACATTAGACAACTGGTGCAGGAGTAGGCCATTCGGCCCTTCGAGCCAGCACCGTGAATCACTGTGAGCTCCATTCTATCAACATATAACTGTCCCGCATCCCGGGAATTAACCTAGTGAACCTACGCTGCAATAGCAAGAATGTCCTTCGTCAAATTTGGAGACCAAAACTGCACACAATACTCCAGGTGTGGTTTCAATAAGGCCCTGTAGAACTGCAAAAGGACCTTTTTGTTCCTATACTCAACTCCTTTTGTTATGAAGGCCAATGTGCCATTCGCTTTCTTCACTGCCTGCTGCACCTGCATGCTTACTTTCAGTGACTGATGAACAAAGACACCCAGATCTCGTTGTACTTCCCTTTTTCCTAACTTGACACCATCTGCCTTCCTGTTTTTACCAGCAAAGTGGATATTTGTTATTGACTGCATCAATAGAGATTAAAATATATGTTTCAGCTACTTAAAAGGTACACTGACAGTTAACGCAGCAGTTTCACAATGTCAGGAGGTGAGAGTAGTGAGAGAGATTAGTTGCTGGCACATATGGGGACTTATTTCATTACATCAGCCCATGACTGAATGCCACAGACAAATTCCACATTCAGTCAATTTGACTGCGTGCATATAACAGAACTTAAGGTCAGCTTTGTGCAGTTAAATCTGCCAACATTCTTGTCTTTGACAAAAAGAAAACATGCTTGCAAAAACAACAACATTTCCAACAGAAGCATGAAGTGCTTATTCTGGCAGATTAGTTGCTGATCCCTCTGAAAGCCGCCATTATTAGGAAGTGCGGAGAGAAAGTAATGGTCTGGCAATTTTTACATGGTAAGGCGGTCGAACTGGGAGAGTGGCAAGATTTCAATAACCATTTCCCATAGCTAGGGAGGGTCTCCATGATGGTCACAGTTAGCACTCAGCAAGATTGGAGAGTGTTAGCTATAAGGAGTAGTTGGACAATCTTGTATTGGTCTCTCTGGAGTGTCCGAGGTTGAGGGGAGACCTGATGGAAGTATATAGAATTGCGAGAGTCATAAATAGGGCAGCTAATCAGGTAACTCATCTGCAGAAGTCCCAACCCGAAACGTCCTCTATCTATAATCTTCCAGAGATCACGCCTGACCTGCTGAGTTACTCCAGAACGTTATGGTTCTTATTGTCAATCGGGATCTGCAATTCCTCGTGTCTCGCCCCTAGAAAATTAGAGCATCTTTTCCCACGATTTCTTCTTCTTCTTAGGCACCCTTTGGTCGTGGCTGACCATGGGCGTCTCCAGGGTGCTATTCCCTATATGGAGGACGCCTGTGCGTGACCGTGTTTAACGTGGGGAGACTGGTGCACAGATAGCCACCCCACGGTCCTTGACAAATCTGGGTCGGGATCCAGTGGCATGGAGTCCAAGACGACCGGGGACCCCTTTCTGCTGCAGCCTTCATCCGTCTTCCCAGCTGTTGTGATGCTCCACTAAAGTCAGCCATCATCCTCTGCCTGTTCCACCGTTGAGGTCTTGGCTGGATCGCTCTTTGTCAGGGACCTCCCCCTCGAACTTACCGCCATGGATGGCCCTACCAGGAGCATAGCTCCAGACGGCATTGCTCTCAGGACGTCGGGACCACACAAGCTTCTCCATCACGAGAAGGTTAAAATCCACGGAGAAGTGTATTCCCAGGTTAGAAATGTCAAATACTAGAGGCATAGTTTTAAGGTGAGAAGGGAAAGTTTAAAAGCAATTTTAAAAGGCACGTTGTTTAAACTGAGAATTGTAGGTGCCTGGAATGTACTGCCAGGGGAAGTGGTGGAAGCAGATATGAAAACAATGTTTAAGAGGTATGTAGACAGATGCAGTTACATGCTGGGACTGGAGGGATATTGACCATGTGTAGGCAGATGTGCAGTTTAATTTGGTCATTTGTTCTGCACGGACATTGTGGGCTGAAGTAACTGCTCTTGTCCTCTACTGCTCTAGGTTCTGAAAAGTCTCCAGTTCTGCATCTTTCTGGAGACCTTGTTATTTTGACAGCCAACATTTATAGTTGTACCACAACTTGTACAGCATTTAATGGCTAGACTGCCAAAATTGAAATGCAAGTTTATTACTAAAGGTCAGACCAGAAGCTAGGAGACTGCTGTCCCTGCCATTAACACCCTTTGCACATTTATGAAAAAGAAAGAAAAACATTTCTTGTCCCTGCTGTGCATCCATTTGCTGTCAATAAGGTGAAAATATAATTGGCTCTCACCTGAAATGGATAAAACAGGCCCTTCGCCCCAACTTGCCCACGCCAACCAACATGTCCTATCTATACTAGTCCCACTTGCTTGCGTTTGGCCCATATCCCTCTAAACCTATCCTACCCATGGACTGTCTAAATGTTTCTGAAATGTTGTTACCTGCTATAGGTACCTGCTACATTATTACTTATCACGTTATAGGTAATGACATGATACAATGCTATTCATGTGGACCATTTAGTTGCTCGGAAGTATGTAGATTTTAAAGTTTGTTAGTTTATTTTTAGTTTAGTTTATTGTCACATGTATCGAGGTACAGTGAATTGCTTTTAGAATTTTTTAGAAAGCGGTTTGAGCTGATTTCCAGCATTATTGGAATTGTGGTCTCATCAAGTCTCTGCGATTTATTATGCGGCCACTTATGGGCTTGTCCCACTTAGGCAATTTTTCAGGCAACTGCCGGCAACTGTTAACATAGAAAACATAGAAAACATAGAAAATAGGTGCAGGAGTAGGCCGTTCGGACCCTCGAGCCTGCACCATCATTCAATATGATCATGGCTGATCATCCAACTCAGTAACCTGTACATGCCTTCTCTCCATACCCCCTGATCCCCTTAGCCACAAGGGCCACATCTAACTCCCTCTTAAATATAGCCAATGAACTGGCCTCAACTATTGAATTGAATTGAATTGAATTGAATTGAATTGAATTGAATTCCTTTATTGTCATTCAGACCTTATGGTCTGAACGAAATTTCGTGCCTGCAGTCATACATACAATAATACAATAATAAACAACAATAAACACAAATTAACATCCACCACAGTGAGTCCTCCAAGCACCTCCTCACTGTGGTGGAGGCAAAAATCTTAGGGCTGCAGTCTCTTCCCTCCTCTTCTCCCTCTGCGCTGAGGCGATTCCCCACCGGGCGATGGTACAAACAGTCCCGCGGCTCACCGAACCCCGCAAACGGGCCGGCTCAAACACCGCGGCCCGGGGTGGTCGAAGCTGCCGCCCTCCAGTCCAACACACGCAGCCGCTGGCCCGCGGCTGAACCCAGGACTCTGGCCACCGCCGCCAGAACGTCGTCCCAGCCATCGGAGCACCGTCCCAGCCCCCGGACCGGATCGCCCTCACGTGAGTACCGTTCCACCCTCGAGCTGGGCCACTCCGACGGGAGTGCCGTTCCTCCCTCGAGCTGGGCCACTCCAGCGGGAGTACCGTTCCACCCTCGGGCTGGGCCACTCCAACGGGAGTGCCATACTTCCCTCGGGCTGGGCCACTCCGACGGGAGCGCCGTTCCTCCCTCGGGCTGGGTCACTCCAGTGGGAGTGCCGTTCCTCCCTCGGGCTGGGCCACTCCAGCGGGAGCGCTGTTCATCGTTCCAGCCCCTCACCAGGCCGCTCCCACGGGAGCACCGTTCCATCCCGGGCTGGGCCGGGAGTGAGCCCAGGACGAGTCCTGTCAGCTGCCTCCAGAGTCCCGAGGTCGCCTGCTCCGCTAGGCCTCAGCGTAGACGGAGGCAGAGAAGGGGGATACGACAAAAAGGTCGTATTCCCCCGAAGGGAGTGACAGCATTCTGTGGCAGGGAGTTCCAGAGATTCATCACTCTCTGTGTGAAAAATGTTTTTCTCATCTCAGTCCTAAAAGATTTCCCGTCTATCCTTAAACTGTGACCCCCTTGTCCTGGACTTCCCCAACATCGGGAACAATCTTCCTGCATCTAGCCTGTCCAACCCCTTAAGAATTTTGTAAGTTTCTATAAGATCCCCCCTCAATCTTCTAAATTCTAGCGTGTACAAGCCGAGCCTATCCAGTCTTTCTTCATATGAAAGTCCTGACATCCCAGGAATCAGTCTGGTGAACCTTCTCTGTACTCCCTCTATGTCAAGAATGTCTTTCCTCAGATTTGGAGACCAAAACTGTACGCAATACTCCAGGTATGGTCTCACCAAGACCCTGTACAACTGCAGTAGAACCTCCCTGCTCCTATACTCAAATCCTTTTGCTATGAATGCCAACATACCATTCGCTTTCTTCACTGCCTGCTGCACCTGCATGCCTACTTTCAACGACTGGTGTACCATGACACCCAGGTCTCGTTGCATCTCCCATTTTCCTAATCCGCCGCCATTTAGTTAATAGTCTACTTTCCTGTTTTTGCCACCAAAATGGATAACCTTACATTTATCCACATTATACGGCATCTGCCATGCATTTACCCACTCACCCAGCCTATCCAAGTCGCCTTGCAGCCTCCTAGCATCCTCCTCACAGCTAACGCTGCCCCCCAGCTTCGTGTCATCCGCAAACTTGGGGATGTTGCATTCAATTCTCTCGTCCAAACCATTAATATATACTGTAAATAGCTGGGGTCTCAGCACTGAGCCTTGGGGTACCCCACTAGTCACTGCCTGCCATTGTGAAAAGGATTCGTTTACTCCTACTCTTTGCTTCCTGTTTGCCAGCCAGTTCTCTATCCACATCAATACTGAACCCCCAATACCGTGTGCTTTAAGTTTGTATACTAATCTCTTATGTGGGACCTTGTCGAAAGCCGTCTGAAAGTCCAGATATAACACATCCACTGGTTCTCCCTTATCCAATCTACTAGTTACATCCTCGAAAAATTCTATGATTCGTCAGGCATGAAAGCACAGTGTACGGTAAGTCTTTTAAAAGAGGGGGGAGAAGGAGTGGAGACAACTTCTAAGCTGTGAAGCTCGGCAGACATTTAACATTAAATGTGTGCCGAGTTATCCTTGGTCCTGAAAACTACTGCTTACGTTTTTTTCCCCCAATGAGCCAATGAAATTCACTGGTCAGCACCGGCTACAACCTACAAGAACCTTCGAGAACCTTCGACCTCCTGGCAACCCACTAGGACCTCCTGGTGACCCACCTATCGCACAAGAATTCTCGCTACTCTCCATGGCGGCTTCATTCTAGCCGCCGTTAATTTTTCAACAAGTTGAAACATTTGTGGAGACCATAATGAGGCCACGACTCGTTCCCAGAATGTGGGAACTCCTCACGGCCATGTAGCGACCGCATAGTCTCCTGCAGTCGCCTAAATAGTCGCTTAAGTGGCACAGGCCCATTAGGTTTTACTGTAATTGGTTGAGTGCCATTTTTGGGCATCTTTGAGATCACCATTTTAAGCTCCCACTAGCTGTGGCACAAGCAGAATTCTTCCGAACTAACTAAAAGATGAGTGACTGGAAAAGGAAGCTGGTATCTTCGGCAAGGGTACAGAGCTTAGGATGGTGACGAAAGGCACAAGACTGGATTTTAGTTGCTGGAATCGGCATGTTTAGCAAATTTAGCAATTATAAAGAATCAACACCTAGCCATGCTCCAGTAAACCAGCATCTGCAGTTCTTTGTTTTGTACATGTTGTCTGCTCCACTGCAAAATTTCATCAAGGTATGGCAACTTTGAAAAAGTTCTCTACTTCTCTCCGACAGGCAATACTTTTTTTTGCAGAGTCCACACCGTCCAGCGATCTCCCCGTACAAGAGCCAGAGACCCGGGTTCGATCCTGACAATGGCTGCTGTCTATATGGAGTTTGTACATTCTCCCTGTGACCGCATGGGTATTCTCCGGGTGCTCTGTTTTCCTCCCACGCTCCAAAGACAGGTTGTTGGTTATTGGCCTTGGTAAAATTGTAAATTGTCCCTAGTGTGTAGGATAGTGTTAGTGTATGGTGTGATCGCTGGTTAATGTGGACTTGGTGGGCTGAAGTTTCCGTGCTGTATCTATAAAGTCTAAAGTTTAAATGATTCTGAATGTCAAACACATCTTAAAACCTATTAAAATGCTTCACAGTTTTCACAGACGAAAGAGCAATATGGATCAAACGTAAGAGAAGGAAATGATCGTGGATGGCCATCTTCGTTGGCCTGGAATGCTTGGGCTGAAGGGCTTGTTTCAGTGCTGCATGACCCCATTACATTATTTTAGGGTGTCAGGGGTTATGGGGCAAAGGCAGGAGAATGCAGTTGAGAGGGAAAGATAGATCAGCCATTATTGAATGGCAGAGTAGACTTGATAGGTCAATGGCCTAATTGTGCTGCTAGGATTTAAAAAGTTAGAAATTATAACCATATAACCATATAACAATTACAGCACGGAAACAGGCCATCTCGGCCCTACAAGTCTGTGCCGAACAACTTTTTTCCCTTAGTCCCACCTGCCTGCAGTCATACCATAACCCTCCATTCCCTTCTCATCCATATGCCTATCCAATGTATTTATTTATTTATTTATCTTTTATTTATTTGTTTGTTTATTTATTTATTTATTTAATTTAAAAAAATTGAGTTATATGTGACATAACATATGACTATGAAGTTGCACCCCTTGTTTTGGATACTGTTAAAAACATAGAAACATAAAGAATAGGTACAGGAGTAGGCCATTCGGCCCTTCAAGCCAGCACCGCCATTCATTGTGATCATGGCTGATCGTCCCCTATCAATAATCCGTGCCTGCCTTCTCCCCAGATCCCTTGACTCCACTAGCCCCTAGAGCTCTATCTAACTCTCTCTTAAATCCATCCAGTGACTTGGCCTCCACTGGCCTCTGTGGCAGGGAATTCCATAAATTCACAACTCTCTGGGTGAAAAAGTTTTTTCTCACCTCAGTCTTAAATGACCCCCCCCTTTATTCTAAGACTGTGGCCCCTGGTTCTGGACTCGCCGATGGGAACAACATGGGAACATTTTTCCTGCATCTAGCTTGTCCAGTCCTTTTATAATTTTATATGTTTCTATAAGATTCCTTCCCCTCATGCTTCTAAACTCCAGTGAATACAAGCCTAGTCTTTTCAATCTTTCCTCATATGACAGGCCCGCCATCCCAGGGATTAATCTCGTGAACCTACGCTGCAATGCTTCAATCGCAAGGATGTCCTTCCTCAAATTAGGAGACCAAAACTGTACACAATACTCCAGATGTGGTCTCACCAGAGCCCTATACAACTGCATAAGAATGTTCAATGCGATCATGGCTGATCATCTAAAATCAATACCCCATTCCTGCATTTTCCCCATATTCCTTGATTCTGTTAGCCTTAACAGCTAAATCTAACTCAGGTTGAAAATTGAAAGTGTTTTTCTGAGGGTTGGGCATCAACACTACATTACACAAGTCCTGGTCACAGCATGGCTTCACAGGCTAACCTAATGGTATGAATGGTTAATAGAGTTAGCCCTCTACATCTGACCCAGCTAAGTGTGGTTGTGGCATGACTGCAGGCAGCAAGTTCAGTTGACCAATCCGCTCTTGCACGATATGGTCCTAAGGTTTTAACATGTTTGACGATAAGGAATTTCAGTTGCTCTGTGACTGCATGTCATAGAAACAAAGAAAATAGGTGCAGGAGGAGGCCATTCGGCCCTTCGAGCCAGCACCGCTATTCATTGTGATCATAGTTGATCGTCCCCAATCAGTAACCCGTGCCTGCCTTCTCCCCATATCCCTTGACTCCACTAGCCCCTATAGCTCTATCTAACTCTCTCTTAAATCCATCCAGTGACTTGGCCTCCACTGGCCTCTGTGGCAGGGAATTCCATAAATTTCTCACCTCAGTCTTAAATGACCCCCCCCCCCCTTTTATTCTAAGACTGTGGCCCCTGGTTCTGGACTCGCCCATGGGAACAAAATGGGAACATTTTTCCTGCATCTAGCTTGTCCAGTCCTTTTATAATTTTATATATTTCTATAAGATACCCTCTCATCCTTCTAAACTCCAGTGAATACAAGCCGTCTTTTCAATCTTTCCCGCCATCCCAGGGATCAATCTCGTGAACCTACGCTGCACTGCCTCAATCACAAGGATGTCCTTCCTCAAATTAGGAGAACAAAACTGTACACTATACTCCAGTTGTGGTCTTACCAGAGCCCTATACAACTGCAGAAGAACCTCTTTACTCCTATACTGAAATCCTCTTGTTATGAAGGCCAACATTACATTAGCTGCTGTACCTGCGCGCCAACTTTCAGTGACTGGTGTACACGGACGCCCAGGTCTCGCTGCTCCTCTCCCTTACATAACCTAATCCCATTGAGATAATAATCTGCCCCCCTGTTTTTGCCGCCAAAGTGGATAACCTCACATTTATCTATATTATACTGCATCTGTCACGCATCTGCCCACTCACTTAACCTGTCCAGGTCACCCTGCAACCTTCTAACATCATCTTCACAGTTCACACTGCCACCCAGCTTTGTGTCATCCGCAAACTTGTTGACTTGGACTAATCCTTTTACTGCTATCTAAGTGACGCATTATTACCTCTTTAATAATTGACTCCAGCATGTTAACAGCTGTGGCTCGCCTGCAGTCCGTCTGTCTTTACTTTTTGTTGTTGTTTTTTTTGTCTTGTTTTGGCTAAGTTTATTAGGTTGTGTTATGGGGGGAGGGGGGGGGTGAAACATGTTTTTTTTGTCTCTCCCTTCGGGGGTATGCGACTTTCTTGTCGTATCCCCCTTCTCTGCCTCCGTCTGTGCTGAGGCCTAATGGCGGAGCTGACGGTCTCCATCCTGCGACCGACCGCGAGGCTCCGGAGGCAGAGCCAGCCAGGACTTACCAACGCGAGGCTGGCCGTCTTCGGGGCTGAGGCAGTGGTGGCCCGACTCGCTGATGCGGCGTTCCAGCTTTCGGCAGCGGCCCGGAGCTGAGACTGCGGGACTCGGAGCTGATGCAGCAGGACTCGGAGCTGATGCAGTGGGACTCGGAGCTGAGGCTGTGGGACTCGGAGTTGGGGCAGTGGGACTCGGAGCTGAGGCTGCGGGACTCGGAGCTGAGGCTGTGGCGGGCCGACTCGGAGCGGAGACGGCGTTCCGGCTTTCGGCAGCGGCGACATCACCACGGAGGTCCGCTGGACTGGAGGGCGGCATCTTCGGCCTGGATCGATCGCCTCAGCGCAGAGGGAGAACAAGGAGGGAAGAGACAGAGACTAAGACTTTTGCCTCCATCACAGTGAGGAGGTGCTTGGTGAACTCACTGTGGTGGATGTTAATTTGTGTTTATTGTATGTTTTGTTATTTATTGTTACTGTGTATGACTGCAAGCAACGTAATTTCGTTCAGACTGGTCTGAATGACAATAAAGGAATCAAATTCAAATTCAAATTCTGTTGTCCTATGTAAGTTTCCCAATCCTCTGGCTTCCAGCTACTCTTTGCTGTGTTATACATCTTTTCTTTTAGTTTTATTCTATCTCTAACTTCTCTTGTCAGCCACAGTTGCCTCCTACTCCCCTTAGAATCTATCTGCCTTTTTGGAATGAAATGATCCTACGTCTTCAGGATTATGCCCACAAATTCCAGCCATTGCTGTTCTACCGTCATTCCTGCTAGGATCATTTTCCAGTCTACCTTGGCCAGTTCCCCTCTCATGCCTTCATAGACCCATTTGTTCAACTGCATCACTGACAGTTCCAATTTAACATTCTCCTTCTCAAATTGCAGATTAAAACTAATCGTATTATGATCACTACCTCCAAGCAGTTCCTTTATCTCGAATTCTCTTATCAAATCTGGTTCATTGGACAACACTAAATTCAGAATTGCCTTTTCTCTGGTCGGCTCCATTACAAGCTGCTCTAACAATGCATTTCGGAGGCATTCTACAAACTCTCTTTCTTGGGGTCCTGAACCAACCTGATTTTCCCGGTCTACCTGCATATTGAAATTCCCCCATCACCACAGTGTTTGTTTTACATGCCAATTTTAACTCCGGCTGCAACTTACACCCTACATCTGGGCTACGATTTGGCGGTCTGTAGATAACACCAATTAGTGTCTTCTTGCCTTTACCTTTGTTGCACGCATTTCTAATTTCCTGTTTGATACCATCCCCAACTCCACTACTACTGTTAGGTGGCCTGTACACAACTCCCACTCGCGTTTTCTGCCCCTTAGTGTTTCGCAGCTCTACCCATATCGATTCCACATCCTCCAAGCTAATGTCTTTCCTTTCTATTGCATTAATCTCCTCTCTAACCAGCAATGCTACCCCACCTCCTTTTCCTTTCTGTCTATCCCTCCTGAATATTGAATATCCCTGGATGTTCAGCTTCCAGCCTTGGTCACCCTGGAGCCATGTCTCCGTGATCCCAACTATATCATAGTCATTAATAGCTATCTGCACATTCAACTCATCCACCTTATTACAAATGCTCCTTGCATTGAGACACAGAGCCTTCAGGCTTGTTTTTACAACAGTCTTACCCCTTATACTATTATGTTGAAAAGTGGCCCTTTTTGATTTTTGCCCTGCATTTGTCTGCCTGCCACTTTTACTTTTCACCTTGCTACCTATTGCTTCTACCCTCATTTTACACCCCTCGGTCTCTACGCTTACACATTTAAGAAACCCTTTCCCTTTAACTCTATCCTCCACTATCCCATTTGACACCCCACCCCCTTATTCAGTTTAAAACCACCCGTGTAGCAGTGGCAAACCTGCCTGCCAGAATGCTGATCCCCCACCTGTTAAGGTGCAATCCGTCCCTTTTGTACAGTTCCCTCTCACTCCAAAACAGACCCCAGTGGTCTAAGAATCCAAATCCCTGCCCTTTGCACCAGTTCCTCAGCCACACATTCAGGTCCTGTATCTCCCTGTTCCTGCTCTCGCCAGCACGAGGTACTGGAAGAGATAACAACCCTGGAGGTCCTGCTTTTCAGCATTTTTCCGAGCTCTCTAAAGTCACGCTGCAGAATATTCATCCCCTTCTTTCTGACATTGTTTGTGCCGACATGCACTACCGGCTGTTCACCTTTGCCCTTGAGGATTTTCTGCACTCGGTCCGTGACATACTGGATCCTGGCACCAGGGAGGCAGCACACCATCCTCGAATCCCGTCTGTTGCCGCAGAAACCCCTGTCCGTACCTCTCACGATGGAGTCTCCCACTGCAATGGCGTTGCCTGACGTTGGCCTCTTTGGTTTTGGCTCAACAGCACTTTTTGCTTCGCAAGCCAGATGAGATTAACAATACAGCAGTTGAGAGTGGCAGCATTTACGTTTATTCACTAAACGGCAAATATATTCATCCTCTTCAGAACGATTAATGTTTGTCTCGTTTGAGACTTCTTGTCTCCAGTCAATAATTCAAGCCTCTTTAACTTCTCAAGCACAAATGCCTCAAGCTAAGCAGTGATTTTTTTAATGCACCCCCCCCTCCACCGCCCAATACTCTAGGTAGACTCACTGCTAAATTGTGACAAAAAATATATTCAGAATTCTTGGAGGACTTGCAACAGGGCATTTTTACCTCCTAGGATTTGTGCTCCACCTCCACCTCTTTTGCTTTCTGTAAGGTATATTGAATTTGTATGGCAAAAAGGAATAATGTCTGCAGTCTTCTTCGTAGGTATTGTTATAAAGATAAAGGTGAACCTCATTTAACGTAATTGTTCATGGACGAAATGACTATGATGGGCCTGACAGTGAGAAAGAAAAAAGATAAGAGAATTGTAATTAATGGTGCTAAAATGCCAGACCTCCAGTGATTTAGTGTAAGGGCTGCAAGCTTGGAGAACCAAAAAGCAATGAAGAAGATTGAATTCAAGGGGAAGCCAGTTGTTCTTCAAATGGACTGAGAAATGGCAGATGTACTTTAATGCAGATGAATGTGAAGTGAGTCGAAAGGAACTGCAGATGCTGGTATATTACCGAAGATGGACAAAAATGGCTGGAGTAACTCTTGTCCAGCCAGCGCCTCTACTGAGGCTAAGACTGAGTGGCCTGGGCAAGTCTGAGAGGTCCGTACCTCTTCCTGCTCATGGACAACAAGGGACTGCGGCCATACATGGAGGCAAATACTGAGCTGCCAGGGTGGAGCCTGCGACCACTAGCATCTCCTCTTCAATCCCAAAGCTAAGCTGCCGGGATAAGCCTGAGACCACTGGTGCCTCATCTCGAGGCAAGGGTGACCTCTACAGGGAGAAGCCCGAGATCGCCACACCTCCTGCTCCTCCTCCTTGGAGAGCAGGACTGTATTGTATCGTATTCAAATTTATTGTCATTGTCTCAATTAGAGACAACAAAATGAATTTTCCTTACAGGCAGTATCATAAAAATAAATAAATAATAAATGATAAAACATATTAAAAATAAAATTGTATTGAATTAAAAAAAGAAAAGCACAAACACAGAAAGTCCACGACACAACACAACACAGTGACTGAGCTGCTGGGACAAGCCCGAGATTGCCAGTGCTCACTGCTGATGACGAGGGACAGTGGCCCCATGCAGTTCTGGACTTCCTTGTCAATGTAAATAAAACATATCGCATGAGTTCACCCGACTGCGATCGTCGGTGTGGCCTCTACCAAACCCAGCAGTGTCCCTGGTGCCACGGTGCCCACTGGTTGGTGTGCATGTAATGGGCCAAATGGCCTTTTCCACACTGTAGGGCTCCATAACTTTATAAGGGCATAGGGGAAAAAAATCAAACGGAGGAACACGTTGATAGGGTTAGTGATTGGGACTGGGAGGAAGTTTTATGTGCAGTGTAAATCCCACAGAGAGATGTTTGACAAATGACTGTACTGCAGGGGAAGATTGGATACATGAAGAACTTGCAGCCTGTTGAAGCTGCCTGCTTAACCAGAGTGTTGCTTGAATTAATCTTGTGGCCACCTTGAAATTTGTCCAAGATTTTACTTTAATCAAAAATCTTCCACAGATTAAAAAAAAAAAATTGATATCAATTGTCAAAGACTAATGTGGTGAGCCTAGTTTAGATTAGTTTAGAGATGCAGCGTGAAAACAGGCCCTTCGGCCCACCGAGTCTGTGCCGACCAGCGATTCCCGCACACAAATACTATCCTACACACATTAGCGACAATTTACAATTTTTACTAAGCCGATTAACCTACAAACTGGTACTTCTCTGGAGTGTGGGAGGGAACCGGAGCACCCGGAGAACCCAAACTCTGTACAGGCCGTGCCCGTAATTGGGAGTGAACCCAGGTCCCTGGCACTGTAAGGCAGCAAACCTACCACTGCACCACCGTGTCGCCCAACGGCTGGCGTGCCATGAGTTGGTACATTCGCAAATCTCAATCCTGGAGCATCGTTATTTAATACAGATTTACAGATGTTGTTGGTTGGAACTTTGTTTCTTTGGTTGGTTCATGCTGATTATAACATACTAGGTTAATGCTGAATTAAGGCGGCTGCTTAATGAGAAATTGCAAACAACCGCGCTGTTTGTTCAGGTGCTGCTTGGTGGCAAAGTTACACTTTGCTGACAAAAATGGAGCATGCGTGGGAATAACAGAAGCATTGCAATTTCAATTAATCCACTAGGTGGATTTCGTGCATCTTTAAAATCCAGTGTTGTATGTCTTAAATTTGGACTTTGAATAAACCTTGTCGTGGTTAAATTCCATGCTGTCTGTTTTATTTCATCAGATATACACAATAGAATTTATCAAAGCCATTTTGTATAAATCAATGGAGTAATGAAACACATCAAAGTATTTTTCAATTGGCTGAGACTTGCTTCAGGATTGATTAACTTTGCTGTTTCTTTGATAAACTTTGTGATGCTTTGATAAATACTTCAGCAAAAGAATGCATCCACATTAAAACAAAGTCATGCAAATTGCCTGATCCTGACTTGGATTATAAACATAATTGTTCTGAACCCTGCAAACCCACACATGTATACTTAATCTTGGTGCAAACATTGGGATAGTCTGGTGCCACTGTGTTGGTGTACTGACTGATGCTGACAGACTTTGCCAGCTCATTTAGTTAGGTCATTTAGTTAGGTCATTTGTAGGATAAAAGAAGGATAATCAAAGCAGCTTATCCCTGAGAAGCAAAGGAGTAGGTGTTGTGCTTGTAAGAGTTGTTCTTCTTAGTTTAGTTTGAAGATACAGTGCGGAAACAGGTCCTTCGGCCAACCGAATCCTCACTGACCAGCGATCCCCGCACATTAATGCCCCTGTCCCACTTAGGAAACCTCTGGAGACTTTGCGCCCCGCCCAAGGTTTCCGTGCGGTTCCCGGAGGTTGCAGGTGGTTGCAGGTAGTGGAAGCAGGTAGGGAGACTGACAAAAACCGCCGGGAACCGCACGGAAACCTTGGGTGGGGCGCAAAGTCTCCAGAGGTTTCCGTTCAGGTTTCCTAAGTGGGACAGGGGCTGAACACTACCCTACAAACACTCGGGACAATTTTATGTTTATACCAAGCCAATTACGCTACAAACCTGTACATCTTTGGTGTAGGAGTAAACCGAAGATCTCAGAGAAAACCCAGGCGGTCACGGGGAGAACGTACAAACTCCAATCAGACAAGCACAATTAGTCAATATCGAACCCGGATCTCTGGCGCTGTAAAGCCGCAACACTGCCGCTCTGCCACCGTGCCGCCTATTTGCGCAAAATCTTTGGAGTAAACTGGCCTCTTGGGTCATAAATGGTGCAAGCAAGAGTGCCCGGAAAGAATGTTCAGATAATGAGGAAAAGGAAAAACAATGTAAAACCTGGCCTATGTGTGGGTGGAAAAAACATCTTGCCAGTAATTGTAACAATCACATAATTACAAGGCTACGATTTTCTGACCTCTTGTGATGTTGCTTACTTACTTTAATTTCAAAGTATCCGGTCTCATTGAACAGGTTGTGAAGTGGAAGAGAAGCACTTGACCTTTTAATTATGTTGCACTGTATTGTTGGGAATACAGCCATCTTAACACTTGGCAAATTTAACCCAGTTTGTGCCAACTTCAAACGTTCAAAGGTATATTATTGTCACGTGTACCAATTAAGGTACAGTGAAACTCGAGTTACCATATAGTCATACTAAAACAAGCAACAAGACACACAACTACATAAAAGTTAAGATAAAGATCCACCATAGTGGATTCCCCACATTCCTCACTGTGATGGACGGGTAGTGATCCTGGATCTTGATTGGTGCCTCATTGTGCAGGTCGGTTCATGAACATGGTAATTGTAGGGAAATAACTGTTGGTGGAGCATTTCAGGGCATTCTGTATCTCCTGCCCAATGGTAACATGTACTGTACAAGAGGGCATAGCCTGGATGGTGGGCTCTTTGATGATAGATGCGGGGGGGGGGGTGGGGGGGGGGGGGGGGGGGCTGTGCCTGTGCCTGTGCCTGTGCCTGTGTTGAACCAGTCTGAGTACACCCCTCTCTGCAGCCTCTTCCATTCATGTGCGTCAGACCAGGCCAAGATGCAACCATTCAGGATACCTTCCACAGGTACATCTGTAAAAATGTGTTAGCATTCTGTGACATGCCGAATCTCTTTAAACTTCTTAGATGTGATTACATCTACATGCTGGGCCCAGGATAGGTCATAGAAACATAGAAATTAGATGCAGGAGTAGGCCATTCGGCCCTTCTAGCCTGCACCACCATTCAATATGATCATGGCTGATCATCCAACTCAGTATCCTGTACCTGCCTTCTCACCATACCCCCTGATCCCTTTAGCCACATTAACTCCCTTAAATATAGCCAATGAACTGGCCTCAACTACCTTCTGTGGCAGAGAATTCTAGAGATTCACCACTCTCTGTGTGAAAAATGTTTTTCTCATCTCGGTCCTAAAAGATTTCCCCCTTATCCTTAAACTGTGACCCCCTCGTTCTGGACTTCCTCAACATCGGGAACAATCTTCTTGCATCTAGCCTGTCCAACCCCTTAAGAATTTTGTAAGTTTCTATAAGATCCCCCCTCAATCTTCTAAATTCTAGCGAGTACAAGCCGAGTCTATCCAGTCTTTCTTCATATGAAAGTCCTGACATCCTAGGAATCAGTCTGGTGAACCTTCTCTGTACTCCCTCTATGGCAAGAATGTCTTTTCTCAGATTAGGAGACCAAAACTGTACGCAATACTCCAGGTGTGGTCTCACCAAGACCCTGTACAACTGCAGTAGAACCTCCCTGCTCCTATACTCAAATCCTTTTGTTATGAATGCTAACATACCACTCGCTTTCTTCACTGCCTGCTGCACCTGCATGCCTACTTTCAATGACTGGTGTTCCATGACACCCAGGTCTCGTTGCATCTCCCATTTTCCTAATCGGCCACCATTCAGATAATAGTCTACTTTCTTTTTTTTTTTAATAATATTTTTATTAGAAGTAGACATATTATAAAGTATAGTTACATATTATAGTAAAAAGACTTTTCATATAAATCAGTCATACATGATTAAAATTTTCAATTATCAATTACTTCTGCTTCTAGTGTTTTTATTTTTTATAGAAAGAGAGAGAAAGAGAGGGTAGAAAGTTCCAAATAATAAAAAAACAGAAAAACGGAAGAGGTGGAATGGGTTACCTTTAAAACGTCAATGGAGATAGTTTCGTAGAAAGTATAGCTTTTCATCTGATCCGGAGTTCAAGTTTCAGTTGGGTCCTCGTGCTGTGCCAATCTATCCCTTCAGATAGTTAATGAATGGAGCCCAGATTTTATCGAAAAGATCTTCTTTGTCCATTAAGACGAGTCTAATTCTTTCTAAGTATAGAGTCTCCGACATTTCCGCAATCCACATTTTAATTGTGGGGGTTGTAGGGCCTTTCCAAAATTTTAATATTAATTTTTTTCCCGATTATTATACTGTAGTCGAGGAAATTTCTTTGGTTTGTTGTGTGTGTTAAACTTTGTTCTGATATTCCAAGTATTATTAATTTTGTGTCTGGGTCCAGTTTTGTATTAATAACTTCTGAAGTTATTTCAAAAATATCAGTCCAGAAATGTTTAAGTTTTATACTTTCCTGTTTTTGCCACCAAAGTGGATAACCTTACATTTTTCCACATTATACGGCATCTGCCATGCATTTGCCCACTCACCCAGCCTATCCAAGTCGCCTTGCTGCCTCCTAGCATCCTCCTCACAGCTAACGCTGCCCCCAGTTTCGTGTTATCCGCAAACTTGGACGTGTTGCATTCAATTTCCTCGTCCAAATCATTAATATATATTGTAAATAGCTGGGGTCCCAGCACTGAACCTTGCGGTACCCCACTAGTCACTGTAGGACTTGTCGAGGAACGACTCAGTTTCTCTGACGAACCTGAGGTCATCCACTTGCTTCTCCAGTTCCCCAACACGGTCCTTCAGGAGCTGTACCTGGATGCACTTCTCGCATTTGTAGCAGCCAGAGGCACCAGCGGTGTCCTTGACCTCCCACATACTGCAAGCATCACACTGAATCAGCTTGCCTGACATCTCCTTCTTTCGTCTCTCCTTCTCCAGCTTTTTGCCTACCCTCCTCGCCAAAGACTCTCGAGCCAAAGACTCACATTTTTCTCACAGGGCACTTCCCTCACTGCCGCTCCCTAAGATCCGTCTTGCTTATATTGACTGATAAATTGCCTAATTTACCAATCTACAAACCAAATTTCTCAGTTTTCAACTGTCTTCCCTCTCTGACTAACTTCTAACTCTCCTCCCACTTGGGCTAGAGCCAATCAGTGTTTTCTCCTGCTTATCTTTCTTGCTGTTGCTTCCAAATCAACAGGAGCTCTGAGTAAAAGGTCATCCAAGTTGTTAACATCCAGGAAGTTATCAGGCAACTGAATCATCCTACCACAACCAGAAAGCGCTGCTGAACTACTATCCATGTCTTAGATGACTATCGGACTTCCTTGATCAGACTTTGCTGGCTATACCTTGCACTAAACATTATTCCTTTATCATGTATCTATACACTGTAAATGGCTGCATTGTAATCTTGTATTGTCTTTCTGCTGACTGGAGAGCATGCAACAAAAGCTTTTCACTGTACCTTGGTACACTCGACAATGAACTGAACTGAGCTGAACTGAATTTGAAGCTGCTGATTCTCTCCACCATCCACCCACCAGTGAAAATCTGAGATCAAATCAAACCACACATGAATACCATCAAACTAAGCACCAGTACAAAGGGTAGTGCAAAAGAGAAAGGAAGCAGAGTGCATAATATAGTGTAGATAGACACAACTTGTTGGGATAACTCATTGTGTCCAGCAGCTTCTCTGGAGAAAAATAATAGCTTAGTTTATTGTACCGAGGTAATCACCAGCAATTGCAGTTCCTTCCAATGCAGAATATAGTGTGACAGCTACTGAGAAAGTCCAGGTAAAAAAAGTGCTGATATAAAATATCTGACGTCAATGACAATGTCATTTTTGGTGACAGCGACAAATTAAATTGTTTTTATTTGTTAAAGGATACATTGGGACATTCATTGAGTTGCCAGAGGATTGAGGGATAAAAAATGGGCGGCACAATGGTGCACGGGTGGAGTTGCTGCCTTACAGCGCCAGAGATCCGGGTTCCATCCTGATTATGGGTGCTGTCTGTACGGAGTTTGTATGTTCTTTCCGTGACCGTGTGGGTGTTCCCTGGGTGCTCCAGTTTCCTCCCACACTCTAAAGACGTACAGGTTTGTAGGTTAATTGGCTTCGGTAAAGATTGTAAAATTGTCCCTCGTGCATGGGATAGTGCTAATGTACGGGGATCGCTGGTCAGTGTGCACTCGGTGGGCTGAAGGGCCTGTTTTCACACTGTATCTCTAAACTAAACTAAGCTAGACTAAACTAAGCTAAGCTAGACTAGACTAGACTAGACTAAACTAGACTAAATTAAACTAAACGAAAAGGGGACAAACTGTAGTCATTTCACTTGCATCTCCGACCTGCAGAGACCAAGGGTTGTGAGTTATTTCTTATTGCTTAGTGTGGTATTTTGAACCTTTAATAAAGTCATAATCTATTATATACATTTCTGTTTGCTGCTCAGCTTGTCTTGCCTTGTTTATTACTTGGCTCCAGGCGGGACAAGACTTAGTGCCTGTTGTTGTGTAATGGGATCAGACTCTGAGTGGCTCTGTAATCAACACCCCCAAGCAGCGGGTGAACACTCACACCAGGGGAGGCTGAGGCAGCATTCTGTACACTGATAGTTTTGATGTCTGAGATCAGCCAAGACATTGTAGAACGTTGGATAAAAGTACCGCTGCTGTAAGTAACTATGTTAGCCAAGACCTGCATGGCAAAGGTGCAGGTATTATTGGCAGAGTTCCTCACAAAACGAAATGTAATTCAAGATTGACAAATCAAAAGAAGATTAAAGCAGATCAGGTGATCTAATTGATGGCACGTGGAGCTTTTATGTGTTCAAAGAAATGATAGGTAATGTAAAATCCGACAGGAAGAAAATGAGGATCTGAAGAAATGAAGAAGGGCCTGGACCCGAAACGTCACCTATCCATGTTCTCCTGGGATGTTCCTGGCCCGCTGAGTTACTCCAGTACCTTGTGTCTATATTATGTCCTTATCTAAAGAAATGAACTTGTTCTCTGGAATTGGAAGATAGACACAAATTGTTGGTGTAACTCAGCTGGACAGGCAGCATCTCTGGAGAGAAGTAATGGATGGCATTTTGGGTCGAGACACTTCTTCATACCCAGCCCAGGAGATGGATGCAGATGGCTCTCCATCAGCAGAGTGCAATTGCCCTGCAGGCTGCAGGTTCTTCTCCAGAATTGTGAGATATGGAAGATGCATTGAAACTGTGATTTAATCAGGAGGTAGGAGATGAAGGATGTGTACCTCGGGATGTTGTCAGGCGGTCTCAGAGAAAGGGGTCTGTTTCATCATTCAATTTTAGGTTTTGGAGCTAATGGGCAGGTTGACAAACAGCAGGCCAGAGTAACAGCACTTAAAATGATTCTACCAGAAATGATGGGTTGTAGGTGATTGTGTGGGTTGGTAATGCCTTGAAGAAAAAACACCCCATGCTAACGATGATAATAGGAACACCCTTCATTGAGGCTTCTGTGCTACTAACAGCCAATTTAGTTTAGTACAGTGACACAACGTTGAATGCCTGCCTTAATCATTGGCTTCATTGTATTATAGTAGGGTTCCATTCAATGCTGTCTTGCAATAGGCTTTCAGTGGACATGGAAGACTTTGAATGTTAAGCCCTGCATGCCTCTCTCAAGTGCTCTAATCGGTGGGGACGCTGCAAGATGGCTGCCCTGCCAGCAGCATGTTAGTCAATTCTACTTTTTTAGTTTTTTTTTAGTAAGTCCAAATATTTGTTTTAATGTCTCTCGGTGTGTCTTGTGTGGGAGTGGTGAGGGGGGGGTGAGGGGGGAACCACTTTTGGTCGCCTCCTTCACGGAGAGGCGACTTTTTCCATGTCACCTCCCTAGCGGCCTAACACCAAGGATTGGTGAGGCCTTTCACGGAGACAGGCCCGGAGCTTCAGCAGCGGGCGCAGTGTGAACTTTTCATCGCGGGGCGGGCGAGCCCTCACCGGGGGTCGCCAGAAGGGAGTGCTCCGATCGAGGGATCCCTGCAGAAGAGCTCCGACCGTCGGCCCGCGGCCTACAACATCTTGAAGCCACGGTCTGCGGTGCTTCTAGCCACGGGCGTGGCGGGGACTTAATTACTTACCATCCGGAGCGGGATCCCTCGCCGAGAATTGCTGGAGAAGAGCTCCGACCACCAGCTTGCGTCCTACGTCATTCTGAAGCCACGGTCTCCGATAGAGGCATTGTATTGTATTGTATTGTATTGTATTGTATTGTATTCAAATTTATTGTCATTGTCTCAATTAGAGACAACAAAATGAATTTCCCTTTACAGTCAGTATCATAAAAATAAATAAATAATAAATATTAAAACATATTAAAAAAATAAAATAGAATTTAAAAAAAAAAGCACAAACACAGAAAGTCCACGACACAACATAACACAATGGCACCAAGGTGAGGAAGGCACCATTGTCCAGCCAGTCTCCCCTCCGATCTTCCCAGATGTTCATCCGTGGTCGGGGCCTTCCGAGCACCCACAGTCGCCGCCCTGGGTGGCCCGACGTTCAGGCCCTCATGCCGGGCTTGTGGAATGCCGACACTGAACCCCGACGGTGAGCATCCTCCTCCTCAGCGGCCCGGACCTCCTGATCAGCCGCCTCCCGCAGCTGGAGTCCGCAGCTCCCGAGTCCGCAGGTCGAGCCGGGCAGAGTCGCAGGACCCCGCGTTGTTGATCAGCGCCGCCCGCGTTGGGAGCTCCGCAAACCACAGCTCCAGGATGTCGGTGCAGCAGGTCCAGCACTCCGGGCTCCAGACGGCGACCCCCGGTAAGGCATCGCCAGCCCCGCGATGTTACAGCGCTGTCCCGCCGCTGCTGGAGCTCCGGTCGATCCCGGCAGGAAAGGCCACGCCAATCCAGGTAGGTAGGCCGCTGAGGGGGGAGGGGGGGGGGGGCGAGGACGCGACTCAAATAATAGTCGCGTCCTCACCAGGAAGCGGCTGAAAGACGGTATCCCCCGCACCGTGCCCTCTTCCCCCACATAAAGACATTAAAAAAATCATAAAAAACACACATCAACATCACTAAAAAAACAAAAAAACAAAAAGATACCCGGCTGAAGGAGGAGGCTGCTGGCACCAGCGTCACCAGAAGTACAATCAGCGCAACCGGAAGCATCAATTCAGGACTTACCTTGCCTGTACATCTGGCCGCCTGCAATGACGACTGCGGAGGTTTATGCTCCCGACCATGGGGAAAAATGGTGGAGGACTGACTAAACATTGTGCCTTCCACCACATGTGATGAATGCTGTGTATTGTGTGTTCTTTTTTATTGTACCGCTGCTGGCAAGTTCATTTCACTGCACTTCATTGTGTATGTGATGAATAAATCTTACTATTGACTATTAACTATTGACTGTACACAAAAATGCGGCAGAAACTCAGTGGGTGCAGCAGCATCTATGGAGCGAAGGAAATAGGCAAAGTTTCAGGTTGAAACCCTTCTTCAGACTATTGACTATTGGGAGGACTAGAGTGTTCAATCTGTAAGATGTTGTAGCCCTTGTTGTAGCGAAGCGGCGGACGGAGCCCGTGGCTGGGGACCCTGGTCGGGAACATGGAGGCGTGAAGTGGGGCATCAACGGCGGTGAAGCCTCGTGACGATGGGGCCTCGGCGGTGGTGAAGCCTCGCGGCGGCGGCGATGCCTCACGGGCCGACCCACGGTCGACGGTCGATGAGAGCGTGAATAGAATAGAATAGTTTATTTATTGTCATTGTAACATGGGCCATGTACAACGAAATTTAAAATGTCAGCCAGTCAGTGCAGCATTCAAACATTTCTAAAGCTAACGAAACATCCACGGTAAAATAATAAAGATAAGCAAATAAATAAAAATCACAGACAAAGCACGCATACACACCCAACCCTCCATCCTTCTGTCGATTTCACCGTTACCACAGTCCCTTAGTCTGTATCGCCCCTGCGTTCCTTGGCGGCCACATTTAGTGCTTTTATAGCAGTGGGGTAAAAACTGTTTTTTAGTCTATTTGTCCTTGTCCTTGTGGATCTGTACCGTCTGCCTGACGGCAACAGTTCAAACAGGGAGTGTCCGGGGTGGGAGATGTCCTTTATTATATTCTGGGTTTTTTTGGTGCAGCGGGAACTGTGTAGGTCCTCCAAGGTAAGGAGAGGGCAGCCGACAATCCTCTGGGCGTTGTCAATGGCCCTCTGGAGCGCTTTCCTCTGAGCCGCTGTGCAGCTGGTGTACCACACGCATACACAGTATGTTAGTATGCTCTCAATGGAAGAACCACCGTGAAGGGGAGAGGGGAAGAACAATGGAGGACTCGGAATGGGGGGGGGGTGGGGAACAATGGACAACAATGGGGGGGGGGGGGGACAATGGACAATGAGGGGGACAATGGACAATGAGGGGGGGGGGAAATGGACAATGAGGGGGGTGGGACAATGGACAATGGGGGGGGGGACAATGGACAATGGGGGGGGGGACAATGGACAATGAGGGGGGGGGACAATGGACAATGAGGGGGACAAAGGACAATGGGGACCCGTCGTGGGGGAACAAAAGGAAGAGCCGGCTTGCTTTGTAACTTTGTCAGCCATAGGTGGCTACTATTGGTATACATTGCGTATACAAGCAAATAATCTCACTGTGTCCAGTTGCACGTGACAATAAAGTATTCCTTTTCCTATTCCTAGATGCTGCCTGATCTACTGAGCATTTCCAGTAATATCTTTTAATTCAGATTTACAGTAACTCCTGTGCAGTAATTGCCTCCTCCTCTGCCACATGCAAATTGGAAGATCAGCACCTCATATTTCACTTGGGCAGATAACAACCCAGCGGTATGAATATTGATTTCTCTAATTTCAAGTAACCCCTGCAGTTTCTCTCTCCTTCCCTCCCCCACCCTAGTCCTCCTGCTAGTTTCACTGTTCGCCCTTTGTTATCACCTTTTCCACAGCCAGCAATGGACCTTTGTGGGCGCCTTGGCCAGCGGCTCCGGCTCTGATTTGTTCTGTAGCTTTTCATACTTTGAGTTTCCCTCCCCCCGACTCTCAGTCTGCAGAAGGGTCTTGACTCGAAATATCACCTATTCATTAATTCATACGTGCATAAGAATAAGGAACAGCATCAGGCCATTCGGCTTATCAAGTCTAGTCCGCCATTCAATCATGGCTGATCTACATAGAAACATAGATAGAAACATAGAAAATAGGTGCAGGAGTAGGCCATTCGGCCCTTCGAGCCATTCAATATGATCATGGCTGATCATCCAACTCAGTATCCTGTACCTGCCTTCTCTCCATACCCCCTGATCCCTTTAGCCACTTCTAACTCCCTCTTAAATATAGCCAATGAACTGGCCTCAACTACCTTCTGTGGCAGAAAGCTCCAGAGATTTACCACTCTCTGTGTGAAAAATGTTTTTCTCATCTGGGTCCTAAAGGATTTTTCCTTTATCCTTAAACTGTGATCCCTTGTCCTGAACTTCCCCAACATCGGGAACAATCTTCCTACATCTAGCCTGTCCAATCTATCATTACCTCTTAAGAGGTTGGGACGCTCCCGTGAGGGCGGCCAGCCCGAGGGTGGAACGAGGCTCCCGTCGGAGCGGCCGAGCTCGGGAAGGTGCGGCGCTGGCAGCCCGAGGGAGGTTCGGTGCCCAAGTCGGGGCGGCCCGGTCCGGGGGGAGAAGCGACGCCCAAGTCGGGGCGGCCCGGTCCGGGGGAGGTTCGGCGCCCAAGTCGGGGCGGCCCAGCCCGAGGCTGAAGACGGCACAGTACTCACGTGAGGGTGGCTGGGATGGTGTTCTGGCAGCGGTGGCCTGAGTCCGGGGTTCGGCCGCGGGCCAGCAGCTGCTTCTGCAGGACTGGTGGGGGCGGCAGCTTCAACCACCCCGGGCCGCGGTGTTTGAGCCGCGGGACTGTTCTTAACATCGCCCGGGGGGGGGGTGGGGGGGTATCGCCCCAGCGCAGAGGGAGGAGAGGAGGGAAGAGACTGCGACCTAAGACTTTTGCCTCCATCACAGTGAGGAGATGCTGGGTGGACTCACTGTGGTGGATGTTAATGTGTGTTTATTGTTGTTTTATTGTATGGTATTATATGTATGACTGCTGCAATTTCGTTCAGACTTCGGTCTGAATGACAATAAAAGGCTATCTATCGATCTATCTATCTATCTAACCCCATTCTCCTGCCTTCTCCCCATAAGCCCTGACACCCGTACTAATCAAGAATCTATCTATCTCTGGCTTAAAAATATTCCTTTTCTCCAGAGATGCTTCCTGACCTGCTGAGTTACTCCAGCATTTTGTCTCATCTGCACTAATCCAGTTTTCCTGTAGTAAGATTATATCCTTCTGCATCTTACCTATTTATGTGTCCAAATGTAGGGATTTTATCTGATTTGACCACCCCCTCTGCAAGTGCATTCCAGATATCAACTACTGTCTCGTGAAAAAAAAATGTTTCCCCTAAAAATCCCTTTAAATCTCCTTTCTCTCACCTTAAAACTATACCCTGATGTTATTGATACCCCTACCATGGATAAATGTTGACTATGTCTTTACAATCTTATACACCTCAATCAAGTTTCAAATCGCCCTCCTTTTTCAACAAAAACAAGTCCGGCTATCCGATCTTTTCCCATCACTAAATCCAGGCAACATCCCAGCGAATCTCCTACCTTTCCTGTAGCATGCCGATCAGAACTGCACACAATGCTGCAAGTGCCACCTAACCAGTGTTTTGTAAGGTTGCAACATAACTTCCCAACATGTATATTCCATGCCCCAATCTATAAAGTCAAGCATGTCATTTGCTTTCTTCACCACCTTACTGACCTGCATTGCCACTTTCAGAGAACTCTGCATGTGACCCCCCTTGGTCTTTATGTTCATTAACATCCTTAGTATTCCTTCATTTTCTGTATATCTGCTAATGATAGGACATATCATCATTGGATGCCAAGTATGATGTCCTTCTGGTGCTAGCTGGAGGCATGTACGTGCGATATTTAACGTGGTCAATTAACGTGACAATCTTTAACCACAAGGTCTTTGACAGAGACAGACCCAGGGCCAACAGCATGGACTGCACAATGTGTGTAAGAAAGCACTGCAGATGCTGGTCTAAATCGAAGGTAGACACAAAATGCTGGAGTAACTCAGTTGGTGAGGCAGCATCTCTGGAGAGAAGGAATGGGCGATGTTTCTGGTCGACACAAGGGTCACGACCTGAAACGTCACCCATTCCTTCTCTCCATGGACTGCACAATGGTGGGTGTCTCTGCCTGATGCAGCTGTCTTCTTCCTTCCTTCTCAGCCGTTATGTTACTCTACCTGCTGGGCAGCCAGCATCTTCAGCCTGTTTCACCGATGAGGTCGTCTTCTTGGGTCGGATTTTGTCAAGAACCTTCCCCTCGACCTGGCGCCCATGCCTGACCCTGCCAGGAGCAGTGAACCAGACAGAATAGCTCTCAGGATAATAGACACACGCAAGCTTATCCACTACCACAAGGTGGCGACTCCTGGAGAAGTAATAGGGCATATGTATACACTTCTGATGATAATGTCATCCAACTCCACAGTTCACTGTGCTTCTCTCTCCACAGATGCTCCCTGACCAGCAGAGTATCACCAACATTTTCATTTTTTATTTTTTATTTACGACATCTACGTTGTTTTGCTTTTCAATTCACTTCCTTTCGCTACCTCTTGTCCTTTTTTTTACATACCTTCTCTTCCTATAAGTTTAGTTTAGATTAGAGATACAGCGCAGAAACAGGCCTTTCAGCCCAACGAGTTCCATACGGTCAGAGGGAGAAGGTATAAACTCCGTACAGACTGCACCCGTAGTCACGATTGACCTCGGGTCACTGGCTCTGTAAGGCAGCAGCTCTACCCCTGTGCCACCATTCCGCCTCTGCCGGCAAAAATGCTACTAGCATCAAAACCTAAACATGTTACACTTCGTCTCTTCAGCTGAGAATTGTAAATTGCTGAGACCCAACCTTGGCTCTGACACAGCAAGGTTGCAGCGCAAAAGGAGGCCATTTACATCATTAATAACAGGCTGGCTGTTGTTAACAGCTACATAACTGGCACTGTGGTGCAGAAGACTATGCTGCTTCTGCAGAGCTCTTGTGGCCTGGTTTGATTTCAACCTTAAAGATGTGGCCGGGGATGTTTATAGTAATAAGAGAGTCTAAGAACAGCTGGCACAGCTTCAGAATAAAAGGACATACCTTTGGAATAGAGATGAGGAGGAATTTCTTTAGCCAGAAGCTGATGAATCTGTGGGATTCATTGCCACAGGCAGAGATGGAGGTCAGGTCATTGGGTATTTTTTAAAGCAGTGTTTGATAGATTTTTGATTGATAAGGGTGTCACAGGTTACAGGGAGAAGACAGGAGAATGGGGTTGAGAGGGAAAGAGATCAGCCACGAACAAATCATGGAATGGACTCAATGGGCTGAATGGCCTAATTATATGTTTGACCTGTGATCATATTGAAATATATTGGGTGAGGAGTCGAGAACTTGTGGTGATGGTCCCCTTGACAATCCAGGATTGAAATGAGAAATGTGTTCAAGTGGTGGGTGGCAAACCTTTTGAACACTCTGTCTCAGGATAGATTGATACATTTCATTCAGGATAGATTGATACATTTCAGGATATTCAAGGAATCACATCCTTTGTGTTGTGGGGTAACCAGAACTGCACACAATATAGTTACAAAATGTTGAGATTTTAAAAATTAAGTCTGCAATTTATCTCATCAAATAAAGCATAAAAAGAATTTTCATTTGACACCTAATTCACTTTCATATCAGTACTATAAATTTATGGCCATTTTCATACTTGGAAATTAGCATCTTTTTCCCTATTGCTTTAGCATTGACTTAACACAAAAGCTGTGATCGAGGACAGTCAAAAGCCCATTACTTTCTTAAAAATTAAGAGAACTGAATGAAATTTTCAGTTATTATAGATTGAAGCATTCTGAAACAAATATAACACATCTTACTTGGATAACCTGAAGTTAAAGCATATAATTAGTTAATTATCTCATTGTAGTTAATTACAAAATTGACCGTTGTGGCGGAAATAGTAATAAACACCCAGACTGCCTTGAAAATTCAAAAATGTGATATTCTCAAGATCAGAACTTGAATATTATTGTATATGCTGTAAGTCCGTAACAGATAGGTAAATAAATTACAATTTCTAGCAATAGACCAAGTCTTTATGGAGAAGATCAGTTGCTAGCTGGTACATTGGCATATCATAATCAGTAGCATCATCATACTCCTCTGATTGTAACCAATTAGTAACTCTGTTCACCTTGTTTTTCATCAACTTTTCACTTTTGGCATTGTAAACTACAAGTTTTTGCTCTTCAAACCACACATGACATGCCTTTCTGCCCACTACTTTCCCATTAAGAATGCCCTGTAGATTCAATTCCTTAAGAAAAGGATTTTTTTTTAAATAGCCTAAGTATCCAAATAACAAACTAATCCAATTCACAATATAACATGATTTTTAAATCTCACTGTCATGAATTCATATGCCAGATGGAAGGAATTTGATGTTTAATTCCCATAAATTAATTTAGAAACATCCACTCAATATAATCACATTTTTTTTTTTTTTTGCAAAATACATGGGACTAAAATACATGGGACTACTGATATTTAGTATAAAAATATTGACTATGGGTAGAAAATAACAACATATAGACGATTTAGATGCTCTTATGACATGATTGTCCAAACAAAGAGCATTTATATCATCTTGCGAGTGAGTTTTTCTGGAACGCGTTCGATTGGAACGTTGCATTTGCGGTGAATTTGAACTCCATATCGGCAGGAAAAACACTGCCGGTTTGTATGGGGCCCAAATCAGATTTTCGTAAAGTAAAATTTGATTAAAGCCATCCCAAGAGGCAAGTTTACAAACAACTTACCCGGTGTTTTGTCCCGTTCATGCGATCCGTCACATTGTAGGCGTTGAGGGGGTTAGAAGTCTCTGCCACAGAGGGTAGTTGAGGCCAGTTCGTTGGCTATATTTAAGAGGGAGTTAGATGTGGCCCTTGTGGCTAGGGGGATCAGGGGGTATGGAGAGAAGGCAGGTACGGGATACTGAGTTGGATGATCAGCCATGATCATATTGAATGGCGGTGCAGGCTCGAAGGGCCGAATGGCCTACTCCTGCACCTAATTTCTATGTTTCTATGTTTCTAAGTCGCGTTTTATTTCAATGTAATTGTTAAATTGTTTCGCGATTAACAAAAAAAAATTGGGAACGGAAGTCCGATCAATTATTCTTCAGCAGCTGGCAGCCCGAGGAAGTCCGCATCCAATAGGCAAGAGAAAACGGCATTTTAATCCCGCCTCCCCCCTCAAAGGCGCCAAAGTTACGCACATGGCCAGTGGCAGAACTGCAGCACCGCTGAAGGTAAGTTTTGTTATGCCCCTGTCCCACTTAGGAAACCTGAACAGAAACCTCTGGAGACTTTGCGCCCCACCCAAGGTTTCCGTGCAGTTCCTGGAGGTTGCAGCTGGTTCCCGGAGGTTGCAGGTAGTGGATGCAGGTAGAGAGACTGACAAAAACCTCTGGGAACTGCTCGGAAACCTTGGGTGGGGCGCAAAGTCTCCAGAGGTTTCCGTTCAGGTTTCCTAAGTAGGGCAGGGGCATAACATCGCTACACAATACTCCAAATGCAGCCGAGTCAAAGTCTTACAGAGCTGCATCGTGACTTTTGACTTGTATACTCATTTGCCCCAGCAATGAAGGCATGCATACCATACACCTTTCTTACCGCCCTATCTACTTGTGTTGTCACCTTCAGAGAGCTATAAACATGGACAGCAATATCCCTCTGTACATCAATGCTGTATAGGATCTTGCCATTAATTGTATATTCTCCCCTTACCTCAACCTCACAAAAGCGCAACACCTCACACTTGCACAGATTAAACTCCATCTGTCATTTCTCCACCCATTTGCGCAGCCGATTAATATTCCACTGTATTTCCATGACAGCATCGCTTTAGGTTGAGAGGGGCAAAGATTAAAGGAGATGTGTTGGGCAAGTTTTTTTCACACAGAGTGGTGGGTGCCAAGAACACGCTGCCAGGTGTGGTGGTGGAGGCAGATACAATGATGATATTCCAGAGACTTACAGATAGGCACATGGATATGCAGGGAATGGAGGGATATGGATCACGGATCAGGGCTAGCAGAGGACATTAGTTTAACTTGGCATCATATTAATGATTATATTCCATTCTATATTCCATGTTCTTATATTCTAAGTCACAAGCAACTAGGGCAAGCATTCCACATGCCCCCTTCATCACCTTTTGGTATCTCAATTCAAGGCATCACTGGTTCAAGCATGTATCAGGAAAGTTTAGTTTAGATTAGAGACGCACGTCTTTGGAGTGTGGGAGAAAACCGATGCATCCGGGAAAACACCTGCAGGTCACGGGAAGAACGTACACAACTCCATACAGACAGCACCAGTAGTCAGGATCGAACCCGGGTCTCTGGCCCTGTAAGGCAGCAACTTCACCGCTGCACCACCGTGCCGCACCAGCTTATCCCCACGGTATTATCTGATGCACTCCTCCTAAAGACCAGCCTTTGGGCTTGGAGTACACAGTGGAAAGGCAAATTCTCATGCAGCACACGGGATCTTATCTTTGTACTTCGGTAAGCTCTGCATTTTCCAACTTGTTTCAGATGGCTCATTTAAATCGACCGAACAGATAGCACAGTCTCTTGGATAACATGCTTTCCAGCCAGAGAGCAGCGGTCAAACAGGGGCCAGAAGATACAGTATCACTGTGCAGAGTTAGGCTTATGCGATAAGGATGCAGCATTGATTTTGTGGAGGCTGAAATATTTTTATTTCAAGCAAGGGACAGTGAGAAGTTGCAAAGAATTGGTTGCCAGCAGAACGCATCTGTCACGGTCAGTGCCCACTTTAAAGATCAATTTCTATATGTAATCTTTAAGCAGTGATGTTGACCTGCACATATTCTGTGCCCTGGAGATATCAGAGACTGCAGATGCTGGAATCTTGAGCAAAACACCAAGATGCTGGAGGAACTCAGTGGATCAGGCAGCATCTGTGGGGGGAATGGACAGGCGACATTTCAGGATGGGACCCCCTCTGCTTTTTGTTGAGTCTTCTTTTGAACAAGACTTGACATTGAATGAAATACCCCATTATCTTGTCGGCAAAGGCATCATCTTTGTATGAGAGGAGATAAGGGGACAAAGGCTTTTACTGTTATGCCGAATGCGTGTGGGAGGGAGCTCACTAAAGTTGGTCAAGAGTATTTTATTATCATATGTCCCAGATAGAACAATGAAATTAGAGTCATAGAGTGATACAGTGTGGAAACAGGCCCTTCGGCCCAACTTGCCCACACAGGCTAACATGTCCCAGCTACACTGGTCCCACCTGCCTGCATTTGGTCCATATCCCTCCAAACCTGTCCTATCCATGCATCTGTTTCTTAAATGTTGGGATAATCCTAGCCTCATCTTCCTCCTCTGGCACACAAAAATGCTGGAGAAACTCAGCGGGTGCAGCAGCATCTATGGAGCAAAGGAAATAGGCGACGTTTCGGGCTGAAACCCTTCTTCAGACTCCTCTGGCAGCTTGTTCCATTCACCCACCAACCATTGTGTGAAAAGGTTACCCCTCAGATTCCTATTCAATCTTTTCCCTTTCACTTTAAACCTATGCCCTCTGGTCCTCGATTCACCTACTCTGGGCAAGAGTCAAGTGTGTCTACGTGCAAATTCTCACTTGCAGCAGCACAACAGAATATGACCCGAAACGTCAGCATATATATATATATATATATATATATATACACACACGCGCATATACCCACATATATATATATATATATATGTATATACAGCATGCACACATACCTACACAAAAAAACCAACAATAATAGTGCAATAATAATAGCCTATGTAGTTTAGAGCTTTTTGGAGGTTGTATGTTTATTTAGCCTGAATAGTCAGAAGGCACCAGGGATGCGAATGCTGGAATCTGAGCGGAATTTAGCCGTCTGTGTGTGACAAGGGACGCGACCCGAAACGTCCTCGGTCCATTCTCTTCCCAGATGCCGCCTGTCCCGTTGAGTTCGTCCAGCACCTTTGTGTGTTTTGCTCTCTGATCACATTGTTGTTGTTTCTTTTCTCCCTGTGTCAGCTTTGCTCCTGGCATTTTCCCCGCAAACCCTCATCCGATTCGTCTCGCTGGAAGTTTACAACCGAGAGGCACTGATATGGGAACGGGCTCGCTTCAAACACATTTCCCACAGTTGAAACACTTTAAATCGAGCAGCGGGCCAGCTTCCTGCAGCGCGATAAGGATCTTCGCAGGTAAAACAGCGCTTGATTATGGAATGTGTACACGGGCAGCGAGATGAATAGATTTTATTCAGCTATCTTCGCAGTCGCCATCTCCCCAACCATCTGCACATTCCACCCCACACCAGGTAGGGAGAGAGAGGGGGGAAAAAGACTCAGTGTCCTTGTTATTTTTTTCTCCTCCGGATAATGGAAAAAGGTAATCTTTTGGGTCAACTGCGCCTTAATAGTGTACAACTGCGTCCAGGAGCTGCATGAAAGCCGGCTTTGATCTCTTTTCATGATGGTAGCGGTAAGAATAATAAAAGGGAAAAACAATCTTTGATCTTCGTTTTGAAAGTGGAAGCGATGTTTTATGACGTGACAGTGATTATTTACAGGAGGGGGTTTTTTCTCTCTCCCAGTCGGATTTCTGAGGATGGGTCTATTATAGGACAAGAGTGAATCACTCCAATGTGTTCCCAGGGTCGACTGGGCATCACTCCAGCCGCTGGCTTTAGTCACACAGCAGGGAAACGGGGCACAAGGTGCTGGAGCAACTCAGCAGCTCAGGAATCTCTAGAGATGCTGCCTGAGCGGCTGAGTTCCTCAGGCACTTTTGGGTCCTTGTGTTTATTTACTATCATCTGCCGGTCTTTGTTTCCAGGGAGACAGCCCCTTTGACCCAACTTGTCCATGCCCACCAAGATGCCACGTCTATGCATGTCCAATGTACCTGCATGGGCCCATGTCCCTCCAAACTGGGCTAAGTGTTCGGCTGGCGACCGGAAGGTAGCTGGTTCGAATCCCGCTTGGAGTGCATACTGTCGTTGTGTCCTTGGGGCAAGACACTTCACCCACCTTTGCCTGTGTGTAATGTAATGTAATTATGTGAAGCACTTTGGGGTCAATGCAAGTTGACTGAAAATGTGCTATATAAATAAGATTATTATTATTATTATTATTAAACCTTTCCTAACCGTTACCTGTTCAAGTGTCTTTTAAATGTTGAAGATAGACACAAAATGCTGGAGTAACTCAGCGGGACAGGCAGCACCTCTGGAGAGAAGGAATGTGTGGCATCTCAGCTCAAAAGCTTTCTTCAGATTCTTTTAAATGCTGTTTAGTTAAGCTTAGTTTATTCATTTAGAGATATAGCATGGAAATAGGCCCTTCGGCCCACTGAGTCCATGCTGACCATTGACAGTTCTATATCCTACACCAGGGACAATTTACAAAGATCCTTTTCCTCCACAGATGCTACCTGAGCTGCTGAGTTTCTCCAGTGCTTTGCATCTATCTTCGGTATAAACCAGCATCTGCTGTTCCTTTCTACACAATTTACAGAAGCCAATTAACCTACAAACCTGATGTCGTTGGGATGTGGGCGGGGAATGCCAGAGCACCCAGAGAAAACCCACGCAGTACTAGCTGCGACGGTACCTGCCTCAACTACCTCCTGAGGCCGCGTAAACGAATTGCCCCTCAGGTTGCTAGCTTTCTCAAAGTGGATTAACTGAATTGAATTTAATACCCTCGACGTTTCCAGTGGCACTTGGCTTCACACCCGCGCACCATTAATTGTGGTGTAGGACCTGTTAGTCAAGTAACATAGTTACCCGAGTAATTATCGCCTGTAACAGAAGAAATGTGACATTTGTCCACCCAATAACTTCATCCCTTCACCCACTTGTTTAGTTCAGTTTAGTTTATTGTCACATGTACCGAGTTACAGTGAAAAGATTTTGTTGTGTGCTAACCAGTCAGCAGAAAGACAATACATGATTACACTCAAGCCATTTACAGTGTACAGATACATGATAAGGGAATAAGGTTTAGTGCAAGGTAAAGCCCTATCAAAGATAGTCTAAGGGTCATCAATGAGGTAGATAGTAGTTCAGGACTGTTCTCTAGTTGTGGTAGGATGATTCAGTTGCCTGATAACAGCTGGGAAGAAACTGTCCCTCAATCTGGCTCCATCAGCTCATCATCTTTCTCCTTCCCTGCTTTCACCTGCCAGTCCTTACTTCACCCCTTCTCCACTGGGAACGTACTGCCACGGGTGCTGGTGGAGGTAGATATGATGGTAGCATTCAGGGGCTTTTTAGAAAGGTACATTGATATGCAGGGAATGGAGAGATACAGATCATGGAGGGCAGAGAAAATTAGTTTATACTAGACCAAGTGGGACCCCTTTGGGCCCCGTTCCCCCAACACAATAATCCACCACTGACCCGTTCCCCCAAGCAATCCGTTTCCACCACTCACCCGTTCCCCCAACATAACCTGTTCCCCTAACACAATATTCGACCACTCACTCATAGCCTCGATAGGAGGCCTGGTACCCCATCACAACCTGTTCCCCAACGTAAGATTCCACCACTTGCCTGACTCCCCTAACACTGGACTTAAAACAAAAAAAATCCAATTGCACTTCCCCTGCCTCCCGCAGCACTTCCAATTTCAATTCCACTTCCCCTGGCCCTTCCCCCTCCTGTTCAATCACTTGCTGCCAGGACCACAACTAAGTCTTCTATGATGGCAACATTGTTGCAAATGTCGGGTTGCGAACTGTGAGGTCCCATTGTGACATCAAAGCTGCAACTGCCAGCACTGAAGTTTTGAAGTGATTATCAAAGTGGATTTAGTAAACTTAAAAATGTGATAACTTGTGAAATACAGCATCATCTGAACGAAACTTGACACAAACAATCACTGGTCAATGGTGAGGAAGGTGGTACATTATTGTGTGCGCTATTGTGTGCCGTTTTGGCGTAGTTCCTTGAGATCGCACGGACGCAGACAGACCTCCAAACAAACAGACCGCCAAGGAATGCAGGGGCGATACAGACTAAGGGACTGTGGTAACTGTGGAATCGACAGGAGGGTTGGGTGTGTATGCGTGCTTTGTTCGTGATATTTATTTAGTTGTTTATCTTTAATATTTTAAATTGTATGTATCGTTAGCTTTTAGAAATGTTTGAATGCTGCACTGACTGGCTGACATTTTAAATTTCGTTGTACATGGTTCATGTTACAATGACAATAAATAAACTATTCTATTCTATTCTATATTCTAAGATGAGACATTTAGTAATATATAGGTTGTAATAAAAAGGAACTGCAGATGCTGATTTATACCAAAGATAGATGCAAAATGCTGGAGTAACTCAATCGGTCAGACTCTGAAAAAGGGATCACACAGAGGGTGGTGGGTGTATGGAACGCGCTGCTAGATGAGGTAGTTGAGGCAGGGACCATCCCAACACTTAAGAAACAGTTTAGCGCAAGGTAAAGCCAGTGAAAGATAGGACAGGTTTGGAACGATATAGGCTAAATGCAGGCAGGTGGATCTAGTCTAGCTGGGACATGTTGGCCAGTGTGGACAAGTTGAGCCAAAGGGTCTGTATGACTTTAAGACTCTATGACCCTAAGGGTTCCAACCTGAAACATCACCTATCCATTTGGGCTAAAGGAATTGTAATTACCTGACTCGTACATGGGTAAAGGTATAAGCATCTTTAATAAACTCCTCAGTGTCAGATATGCAGTACATTATATGTTCAGTCTGCTGCATCTACTAAATGTAATAAACAAGTTCTTAACATTATAAAGCATGCACTAGGCGGGGTTATTACTAATAAGCATCTGATTGGCTAACATGCAATAGCCAATCTACATCTCTTCTCGTAGAAAATGAACAGCAACCATGGCCGTAGATGAGGATATCACCAAGGAATATGGGGAAAGAGCTGGAACTGATTTTAGATGATCAGCCACGATCATATTGAATGACGGTGTTGGCTCAAAGGGCTGAATGGCCTACGCCTGCACCTTACTCAAGCGTTTTGTCCCTGTCTTTAGTTTATATCATATTCAACATGGACTTTTGGGCCAAAGAGCCTTTTCCTGTGCTGTACTATTCTATATTACATGTTCTAAATAGCAATATGGCGACAATCAGAGCAGATGGTGCAATGGTGTAAAGCATTTGCTAAGCCACAATGTGAAGAAGGGACCCGACCCTAAACATTGTCTGTCCATTGCCTCCTTAGATGCTCCTGGTCCACAGAGTTCCTTTGGCAGTTTGTTTAGCTCAATATACAATATACAATATACAATACAATATTTATTCATTGTCATTTGATCCTCAGTGAGGCTCAAACAAAACTCTGTTTCTACAGCCATACAAACAAAACAATTCCTACAAGACACACAAACAATTCAATTTACACAAAACATTCATCACAGTGAATCTCCTCCTCACTGTGATGGAAGGCAAAGTCTTTTCTCTCCCCTATGTACCATTTTTCTCCCGATGTTGAAGCCCCAGGCAGGTGATGGTATGTCCCACGGCCGTTAAGGCTGCTCCGGGTGATGTACGGCCCCACTCCAGGTCTTAATGTCTCAAAGTTGGAGCCCCCGGCAGGCGTTGGCATGCCCGGTGACCATTAAAGCCGCGCCGGGCGATGTACGGCCCCGCTCCGGGTCGCTCCAACCCCGCAACATGGGCGGGAGAAGTTGTGTTGTGGGAGCTCCGAAAATCGGTCTCCACCAGGCACCTGCGAGCTCCCGATGTCCCATCCACCGGGCCTGCGGCTGGAGCCTCTGAACTCCGGAGTCGGGCCGCTGCAGCGAGCCACCACCGCTCCCCACGCTCTGATGCCGGCCAGCCCCACGATGGTAAATAGTCCGCAGGCTCCGTGACTGGAGCCCCCAGGTCATTCTGGCTGGAGGCCGCTCCACGGTGCTAGGCCCCAACGAGAACGGAGACCATACAGGGAAAAGGTCGGGTCTCCCGTGCAGGGAAGAGATTTTAAAAGTCCCCTCCCCCCCTACCCCCCACATATACACAGTTAAAAACAGTAATAAAAAACACAACAACTACATTTAACAAGACAAAAAAATACAAAAAGACAGACAGGCTGCAGGGGCCGCTACAACGTGAGTCACGCCACCAACCGGCGCATGCAGTTACCTGTGTCTCCAGTACTGTGCACTCCTGATCACCATATTATAGAAGGTGTGCTTGCACTGGAGATGGTGCAGAGGAGATTCACCAGTTAAGTTTAGTTAATTGTCATGTGTACAGTGAAAAGCGTTTGTTGCGTGCTAACCAGTCAGCGGAAAGACAATACATGATTACAATCGAGCCACTTGCTGAGTATAGACACATGATAAGGGAATAATGTTTAGTGCAAGGTAAAGCTGGTAAAGTCCGATCAAAGATATTCTGAGGGTCATCAAAGAGGTAAATAGTCATTCAGCCCTGCTCTCTGCTTGTGATAGGATGATTCAGTTGCTTGATAACCGCTGGGAAGAAACTGTCCCTGAATCTGGAGGTAAGCGTTTTCACACTTCTATACCTTTTGCCCGATGGGAGAGGCGAGAAGAGTAAGTGGCCGGGGTGCGACTCGTCCTTGATTATGCTGCTGGCCTTGCCGAGGCTGCGTGAGAAGCACCAAGTAGTTGCTTGGGGTGAACTGACATTTCCTTTGTGCTATCGAACCATAGTCCTTAAGGACGGGAGCAGGCTTTTTGAATTAGTATTGGGGTTATTCATTTATTGTAATTTTTAATGTTTATTTTATATCTCTGAGAACTAAGTTCACTGGCCTGTTGTGCTGCTGCAAGTAAGTCTAAAGAAGGGTCCGTTACCTGTCCATGTTCTCCAAACATTCAGCCTGACCTGCTGTGTTACTCCAGCACGTTCTGTCCTTTTGTCTAAGAATTTCATTATTCGGATGTCGGTAGTTTAGTTTAGAGAAACAGCGCAGAAACAGGCCCTTCGGCCCACCGGGTCCGCACTGACCACCAATCCCTGCGCATTAACACTACACATGGGGCAGTTGTACATTTATACCAAGACAATTAACTTTCAAACCTGTACGTCTTTGGAGTGTGTGAGGAAACAGTAGATCTTGGTCTGACTGGGATCTGCGGAGGAGACTATTCCCCAGACTGATGTTATCAGCTGTCAGGCAGGAGATATCAATTTCACCAAACAGGCCCGTACAGTACTCTTCCTTGCATAGTTTACAGTTAGGCAAACAGTAACTTAAAGACGTAGACAAAAGTGCTGGAGAAACTCAGTGGGTGCAGCAGCATCTATGGAGCGAAGGAAATAGGCAGCGTTTCGGGCCAAAACCCTTCTTCAGACGAAGGGTTTTGGCCTGAAACGTTGCCCATTTTCTTCGCTCCATAGATGTTGCTGCACCCGCTGAGTTTCTCCAGCACTTTTGTCTACCTTCGATTTTCCAGCATCTGTAGTTCCTTCTTAAGCAACTTAAAGACAAATGGGTTTGAGTTTTTATTTTAGACGCAAGGAGGGCAATTGTTGCAACTAACTGCTGGTATCTCCAGTGGAAAATAACCTGCAATGTCGGGTAAATGTTCCCCATTTTAGAGTCATAGTGATACAGCGTGGAAACAGGACCTTCAGCCCAACTTGGCCACTCCAGCCAACATGTCCCAGCTGCACGCATTTGGCCCATATCCCTCCAAACCTGTCGTATTCATGTGCCAATCTAACATTTTCTTAAACATTGGGATGGTCCCAGCCTCAACTACATCCTCTGGTAGCTGCCCCATACACCCACCACTTTGTATGAAAAATATACCCCTCAGATACCCCTATTAAATCTTCCCCCTTCACCTAAAACGTCTGTCCTCTGGTCCTTAATTCACCTTTCTTGGTTGTGGATGGATTGAACAGGTATAAGGATAGGAAAGATTTGGAAGGGATATGGGCCAAGCACAAGCAAGTGAGATTTGCAGGTGGATTTTAAGAACAAGGGGGAGAGCTTTATGTCAATGTTCCTCATGGTATCCCTTTGTTTTCAACACTGTGGCCCAGAAAAACAGAGTTGCTGGCTCTCACTTCCAGTGATTGGGATACATTCCTGACTACCACTGCTGTCTATGTGGAGTTTGCATGTTCCTGTGACCATTTTGGAATCTGCCAGGTCCTTACCACATCTCAGAGACATGCAGGTTGGTAGGTTAATGGGGCCACTGTAAAGGGCCTGTCCCACTTAAGTGATTTTTTTAGGTGACTGCCGGTGACTAGACTGTCGCCACACGGTCGGCAGGGTGTCGACTGTACGGTCATGAGTAGTCTTCTCAGTCGCCCAAAGAGTCCTAGCGTTTTTCTGGTCGCTGCTGGAATTTGAAATGTTCAAAACCTTTCGGCGACAGTCGGGGACCTTGGGCTTGTGGTAGCTTGTCCTCTCCTGACGTAGGTCCTGTCGTAGGTTGTCGTAGGTTGCCATCAGGTGACGTAGGTTGTCGCCAGTGCTGCTTTGGCGAACTCCATTGCTGTAGTCGCCTAAAAATCATCTAACTCGGACAGGCCCATTAGTCCAGTCGCTGGTTTTTCGGCAACCTACTACGACTATGACACTCTAAAATAAAGTCACCTAAAATATTGCCTAGTGGGACAGGCCCTTAAATTTCGCAGCTTGAAGCCGCGGTCTGCAGAGTTCCAGCTGCTGCGGCGTCTACAGCCCGGGATCTCTCGTGGGGGACCCGGGGGAAGAAGAAGCCGCCATTGCCGGCCCGCGGATAACTTCTACCGCGGGCCCAGCATGGACTTACCATCACCCCTGAAGGGGAGCTTCGACCGCCGGCCCTGCAGTCTACGGTGCTTCTGGCTGCGGCGGGGACTTTAAATCTCAACCGCCGGCCTGCGGCCTACACAATCTTGAAGCCGCGGTCTCCGGTGAGGAAAGACCGATCCTGGACTGGACTCTGGACTCTGGTCTTGTCCACGGGGGGGGGGGGGGGAGAAATGGAGGAGGACGGCCAAAATTTTTTGTGCCTTCCACCACAGTGATGAATGCTGTGGTGGATGTTTATGTTACATGTTGTGTCCTGTTTATGCATTTTATTATTTTGTTAACCCATCTTTATGCTTTGTATGGAACTGATTTTTAAATTTTGTAAAGCACTTTGGGGTCAATGAAAATTGACTATAAATGTGCTATATAAATACATTTATTATTATTATTATTATATAAGCGAGTGGTAGAATCTGGGAGTCTTGGAGCTGTAGAACAATTCAGCACGGAAACAGGACTTTCGGTCCAACATGTCCATACTGTCCAACATGCCTAACACAGCCAGTGTCACTTGACTGTGCTTCAACCATATCACCTCCAAATCACTCCTATCCTCAAACCTGTTCAAGTGTCTTTTAAACATTGTAGGTGTACCTGCCTCTACCTACCTTATAATAAATAGGGTGAATGTAGAGTAATTTACCCAGTGCAGGGGAATCAAGAGCCTGAGGGCATAGTTTTAAGGTGAAGAACCTCGGGCAGATTCATCTGGGTGTACGGAACATGTTGCCAGAGGAGGTAGTTAAGGCAGGTACTATAACAACATTTAAAAGATAATTGGACAGGTTTATGTGATAAGAAGCAGAATTAGGCCATTCGGCCCATCAAGAAGAGTGGTGAATCTCTGGAACTCTCTGCCACAGAGGGTAGTTGAGGCCAGTTCATTGGCTATATTTAAGAGGGAGTTAGATGTGGCCCTTGTGGCCAAGGGGATCAGAGGGTATGGAGAGAAGGCAGGTTTACGGGATACTGAGTTGGATGATCAGCCATGATCATATTGAATGGCGGTGCAGGCTCGAAGGCCGAATGGCCTACTCCTGCACCTAGATTTCTATGTTTCTCGGCCCATCAAGACAACTCTTGCCATTCAATCAAGGCTGATCTATCTTTTCCCCTCAACCCCATTGTCCTGCCATCTCCCCATAACACTTGACAACATGGATAGGATAAGTTTAGAGGGATATGGGCCAAATGTGGCAGGTGGGACTGGCGTCGATGGGACACCTTGGGCGGCGGTTGGGGTGAAGGGCCTGTCTCAGCGCCGTGTGTCTCGATGACCCTCCAGCAGCTCATTCCATTTACGCGCCACCATCTTTGTGAAAAAGGTGGCTTTCAGGTCCATTTAAATCTTTCCCCTCTCGCCTTGAACCTGTGCCCTGCAGTTTTAGACTTCCCTACCCTGGAGAAAGGTAAGTGGTTATTCATTTTGTGTAGATGCTGGTTTAAACCAAACATAGATACAAAAAGCTGTAGTAACTCAGCGGACAGGCAGCATCTCTGGAGAGAATGAATGGGTGACGTTTCAGGTCGAGACCCTTCTTCAGACCCTTCTTCAACTTGTCTATACCCTTCACAATTGTACAGGCCTCTGTAAGGTCACCCCTCTAACTGCTCTGCTCCAGGGAGACAATATGTTTTGAGGCCCTTATGAGTCCTTTCTTCAAACCACAGCATCTCTTTAAAATGTGAACAAGTGACTTTCCGGGTCAAGGCCCTTCTTCAGACCCCAGGGAGAAAGTTACCTAATCAAACTCTCTCTTTCCAACTCAAATTCCCCAGACTTGATAACATCCTCATGAATCTGTTTTAACTCTTTCCAGTTTCATAACAGCAGGAAAAGCAGAACTGTGCCCAGTACTCTAAATAAGGTTTTACCAATCAGTGTCTTGTACATCAGTAGCATGGCATCCAAAACTCCTGCACTCAATACCCTGACTGATTAAAACAAGCATGCCATACTTCACCACTCGATTCACCTTCATTGGCACTTGCAGGGAACTATGTACTTGCTCCCGTGGCATTTTAGTCCCACAAGACTCCCAGGGCTCCAGCATTTATTGTGTAAGTTCTGCTTTGGAGGAAGTGAGAGAAATGTGGGGTTGATGTAAGTGGGTGTATGATACTGGTACAGCCTTGGTGGGCCGAAGGGTCTGTTTCTATGTGCACACTCTATGACATTATTAACAACAAAACTGCTTTTCTTGACTATGTCGAAGTGTGGAAGTGACACATCTATCCGACAGGTGCAACATCAGGATATTTTTAGAAAAATAATGGTAGAAGACCTTTCTTACATTTACTAATTTTGATTTCTCCCTCTGTGTTGAAGGGTGCTAAACTGAGTAGGAGTGTACAAAGAAACCTATGTGAGTCTCCTCACCCACTTTTACATGATCTTCAACACTAAATATCAAAAAGCCGAGACACAAGAGACCACGGCTGCTGGGATGTGGAACAAAACGAAACTGTTGGAACAACTGTTGGAAGAACTATCCGACGGCGGTACGTTGGCACAAGGGTGGCACAGTTGCGCAGTGGTAGAGTTGCTGCCGAACAGCGCTTGCAGCACCGGAGACCTGCATGACTTTTCTTTGAGTTCTTCGGTTTCCTCCCACACTCCAAAGACATACAGGTATGTAGGTTTATTGGCTTGGTAAATGTAAAAATTGTCCCTAGACTTTAACATCGCGGACCCCTGGGGATCGCCGGGGAAGCGCTCCGACCGTTGGCCTGTGGCCTACAACATCTTGGCGCCTCGGTCTGTGGAGCTTCTGGCGGCAGGCGTGGAGCGGACCGTTCATCATGGGGCGGGCGATCCCTCGCCGGGGGTCGCCGGAGAAGAGCTCCGACCGCCGGCCTGCGGCCTACAACACCTGGAAGCCGTGGTCTCCGGTGAGGAGGTGGCCGCTTGGGAGCTCCGGGCCGCGGAGTGTGTTTGACCCGTCACGACGTTGGCGTTCCGACCAGAGGGGTTGATCATCGGGCCGTACGTAGTGGCGACTACGGAGGGTGAGGGCCCCGATCATGGGTGAACAAGGAGGAGGACTGTCTGAACTATATTGCCTCCAACCACAGTGAAGAATGCTGTGGTGGGTGTCTGTGTTGAATTATGTTGGGTATTGTCCTTTTTTAATTGTAACGCTGCATGGTAAATTACCATTAACTGCACCTTACGGTGCATGTGACATTAAATTTGAACTTGAAATTTGAACAAACTTAGCGTGTGTGGGATAGTGTTAATATCGTTGATGGGCCGAAGGGCCTGTTTCCGCGCTATATCTCTAAACCAAACTAAATTGAACGAAATTGAGTGGGTTAGGCAGCATCTCTGGAGAACATGGATAGCTGGGAGTAGTACTCAGTTGTACTCCTGAAGCTCCCTGAGTTACTCCAGCACTTTGTGGCTTTTGACAAAAAATACTATTTATGGATACAATCAAACGATACACAAGTATTTACTGGACATGTAGGAGCAGACCATGTGCGAGGACTGATCCGAACATCATTGAGCGCACCGAGTGTTCTCCCAATACAGAGTTGGATAGAAAAGAAGGCTTGAAATACTCAGTGGATTGGGCTGCAATTTGTAGAGCCATTCTGCCCAGTTCAATAAATATGATCCTATAGTTGCTAAATCTTTGAACTAATTGGTGGAGGTCTGGGTCACAAACAGCAGCATGGGTGCAAATCTTATCCTGGCACCTGGGTGAATAAGTTCAAGCAATTAAATGAGCCTATATGTAAAAAAAAAATCTAATCGCTGTAAAACAGAACCATGAAACTCGAATTGTTGCGAGATCCTTCTGATTTACCTTTCACAAAGAGGAAATTGGTGATACAAGAACTGCAGATGCTGGAATTTTGAGGAAAACATAAAGTGCTGGAGTAACACAGCAGGTCAGGCAGCAACTATGGAGAAATGGGTAGGTGAGGTTTCATGTCTGGAATCTGTCAGAATAACCAGCAATGTCCAGATCTTATGTACAAATGGGCGGCACGGTGGTGTTGTGGTAGAGTTGCTGCCTTATAGCGGCAGATACCCGGGTTAGATCATGACTACAGGTGTGTCTGTAAGGAGTTTGTACATTCTCTCCGTGACCTGTGTGGGTTTCCTCTGCCTGTCCTGGTTTCCTCCCACATTTCAAAGACGTACAGGTTTGTAGGCTAATTGGCTTTGGTAAAATTGTAAATTGTCCCTAGTGTGTGTAGGATAATGTTAGGGTGCGAGGATCTCTGGTCGTTGCTGACTCGGTGGGCCGAAGGGCCTGTTTCCATGTTGTATCCCTATATTAAACTAAATTTAAAAAACAAACTCGCTGACTTACCTGGTGTGTTTATCCATGATTGTCTGTTTTATTTCAGATTTTCAGCAGCTGCAGTATTTTGCATTTGGCATGCAATAGGAGTCATTGGACAGGTAGCAGAAGCAGTTTTCCCTCCCCTGTCTACAAACACTGAGACCATCGGAATTGCTGGTTTAGGTTCTGTTCAGTTTAGAATTTTAAACCTCTGGAATTCTCTACCCGAACCTCTATTTCCTTCTGCCTTTTATTGATAATCCTTCAAACAATCTCGTCAACCAATCTTCCCGACGTATTGTGCTCAAATTTCAAATTTAATAACTCTCCGTTGAAGTGCGTAATTGTGTTTAATTGTATGAGAATTGCAATCTAAGTACAATTTGTTGTTGTTTTTGGAAGACACAACACTAAAAGAAACATGGCTTTTTAATTCTATTGCTTTAAATGCATTCCCATTCAGCGGGATGAATCAGACCTATGTTTAATCTTGTCAGAAACATTAAGTTCCTTGTATCTGTCAACATATGGAAGACATTCATTTGAAGAGCTGCCAGATGCTTGTAATTCTTCCTAAACAACATTGCGGTAGGCTGCTTAAAATCATCTTGTTATCCATGGCAATCTGAAAACAGATCACGACTATACTACTGAATAATGTTATTTTCTCTAAAAGGGAAAAGTGAGCCAGTCTGTGTATTTCATTTGGCCAGTTTCACCATGAACACATCAAACTGTGTAGAAACTGTGAAGCGATTTAGATCTGTAGAACAGATTAGTTTTAATTTTGTTATACAGCGCGGAGACAGACCCATCGGCCCACCGAGTCCGCGCAGACCAGCGAGTCACCCTGTACACTAGCACGATCCAACAACTAGGGACAATTTACAACTTTTACCAAAGCCAATTAACCCTCAAACCTGCACATCTTTGGAGTGTGAGAGGAAACCGGAGCACCAGGAGAAAACCCACGCGGTTATGGAGAGAACGTCCAAACTCCATACAATCAGCACCATTGTCAGGGTCGAACCCAGGTCACTGGCACTATTAGGCAACACCTTGGGTAATTGCTAATTGAGTAATTTAGTATTTGGGCACGAATGTGGCAGGTATAATAGACTGTAGAAAGGTGCATAATTAATCCACTTTTTGGGGGGGAAGTTACCAAAAAGTAGGAAATTCAATTTTCATATCAATGGGTTATAAACCACCCAAGGGGAATATGAGGTGCTGTTCCTCCAGTTTGCGTGTGGCTTCACTCAGGCAATGGAGGAGGACCAGGACAGAAAGGTCAGTATGGAAATGGGATGGCAAATTTTCCTTCGGAGTCACGTGAGTGACTACGTGAAGAACCCGCTCAGCACGCACGCATGGCATTGCGTTCAGCAGTGCAACAGCGGCCGCATCGGGAGTCAGGCGCTCCCGCTACAGATTGAAAGAACGGACCGTCAGGTAAGTACCCTGAGATCGGGTTTCTTTCACAGGAGAGCCTTCTGGCAGAGAACAAAGGCTCTTGAACAAACCTATCCCCCGCTCGACTGCAACGGAGGAGCGTTCAATCTGGGGGGGTGCAGCAACAGGCGGTAGGACTGCTTACCCGGCGCTCCGCCATCCCCGACACCGTGCCGAGCCCAGTCCCACTAGCGCCTGAGCAGCGGGCTGGATGTATAGCCACCAGGAAGAGCATCCGGCCGGTGGCTTCCGACTTGTCGGACGGGGACGTCTCTCCACCCGCACGGGGGAGAGACAGCCGCCTGAGCCGCATAGAGCGGCTCCTGGAGCAGGTGCTCCAGCGAGACGCGCTGCGTGAGGGGCGCTCTCTCGCAGGGGGAGTTCAGGCACTCCCTCCACAGTGCCTTGTGCACTGACCATCGAAAATACCCGGCGCTCCGCCATCCCCGACACCGGGCCGAGACCAGTCCCGCTAGCACCTGAGCAGCGGACTGGTTATATAGCCACCAGGAAGAGCATCCGGCCGGTGGTTTCCGACTCGTCGGACGGGGACGTCTCACCACCCGTTCAGGGGAGAGCCGCATGGAGCGGCTCCTGGAGCAAGTGCTCCAGCGAGACGCGCTGCGTGAGGAGCAGTCTCGCAGGGGGAGTTCAGGCAATCCCTCCACAGTGACTTTGTGCACTGGCCATCGCTTCCTCCTCACCCGAGGGCAGCTTTGGCAACCAGGACTGGGCTGGTCAGGAAGAAGTCGGGAGTATGCAAGGGGTGCAGGACCAGGAAGAGCTGCTGGATGTGGTGGACCGCTACGTGGCAGCCCCACGTGCAGGAAGGCCATTAGAGCCTAAACTAGTGGCCAGCATTAACCACCTCTCCAACAGGCCCTACAGGAGCAGGTGGTTAATGAGGCCTTAGAATTGTACACTGCTCCAAAAAATTATGAGTCTCTCAAAGTGCCGGCTGTCAACAGCCAAATCTGGGGGCACGTCGGGACAAATATTCGTAACCAGGAGCTGAATCTGCAGCGGATCCTCAGGCTCCTGACATCAGCCATCACATCATTGCTCGTTTTGTGGACAATACGGAGATGACCACAAACCAACTCTCGCGCTGTTGTGCAACACGCAGTTCGAGATAAATAACCTCCGTAAAGATAAGACCTGCCCTAAATCCAAAATTTGCGGGGATGTGCAAAACCCCAGCCACTGAGCCAGACACACTGCTCTTTGGCAAAGACCTCACGAAAAAAGTAAAGGATATGGAAGAGGCCTCTAAAAAACTTTCGATCTCATGAGGGCAGGCTCCAGGACGAGCAAACCCAAAACAACAATACCCAAGCGGCAGCACCCCCATCGCGTCCACCAGTCGACGTCTACCCTATGGGACTGGTGAAAGCTCGGGGTCCGCATATCACCACCTGAAGTCTTTTTTAGACCAAGGCCCAGAGCGGACTCCATGGAAAATGCGCCACCCCCAAACATCACCGCCACGTCAGACAACGCGCAAGACTCGCTGGTCTGGGAAGAGACAGAAGAAACACCCATAACCATGGAGGTAGGTGGGTCTGGTTCCTACCAGCATATAGAAAGTAGGGGCTCAATACTAACAGGGGGGAGATTACACCTGTCTAACGAAGCATGGGAGTCTATCACCAGTGACAAGTATATACTCAATAGCATTAGTGGATACAAAATACAATTTATACTAGAAAAATATTCACTAAAACTAAAAAAGATGGTGGATGTCGCATCATCATTGACTTGAATATGTTTGTTAAGTATGTACATTTCAAAATGGAAACATTTGTTACTGCCAAACTACTGATTTCCAAAGGATACTTCATGGCAAGCATTGACCTCAAAGATGCTTACTATTCAGTACCCATTCACAAGGATCATCGCAGATACCTGAAATTTACCTGGATGGGGCAGCAATGGCAGTTTAAAGCATTACCCAATGGGTTAACATCAGCCCCAAGGTTATTCACCAAGATACTAAAACCAGCCCTGGCAATATTAAGAAAACAAAAACATATGGTCATGGCATATCTTGATGATATCTTAATAGTAGGCAAGACCATGGAATTGGCATATCAGCTGTGTCAGCTACCAAACAGTTGTTCGAAACCTTGGGATTTGTCTTACATCCAGATAAATCTAAGTTGAAGCCATCCACAACCGTGGTCTACTTGGGCGTCACAATTAACTCAGCCCACATGTCTGTAACTTTGCCAAAAGACAAAACAACTGAATTGGCACAATCATACAACAATTTAATGGTCAACGAGCGACCAACTATTCGACAAGTAGCAAGAGTAATTGGGGAAATGGTAGCAGCATTTCCGGCTACATAAATTGGACCTTTGCATCAAAACTAACAAAGAGCAAAGGTACAGGCACTAAAACGGCATGCAGGTCATTATGATCGTATCATGAAATTACCCACTGAAGCAATATCAGAACTACAGTGGTGGGCAGAAAACATTTGGCATAGTTTCAGCCCTATCATCATCATTAACCCTACTTTAGTTATCCAAACAGATGCCAGTGCTCAAGGCTGGGGAGCGACTAACTCCATATCCAGCACAGGTGGTAGATGGACTAACCCAGAGTCATCATTACTACTTACACTGGGCATTAACTATCTAGAGATGTTGGGTGCCTTTTATGGTTTAAAAGCATATGCATCCAATATGCATCACTTGCATGTACGGTTACAAATAGACAATACTACGGTGGCGGCTTACATTAACCATATGGGCGGCATAAAATCGATATCATGCGACATATTTCGAAAGCATATTTGGCTATCAGCAACTTACATGCCAGGTAAGCTAAATACAGTGGCAGACACCAGGTCACGCATATTTAATGACAACACCGAATGGATGTTAAACCCCAAAGTATTTGCAAAAATTATCAAGCAATATGGCACGCCAGATATCGACTTATTTGCATCAAGACTAAATCACCAGGTACCTATGTATGTCGTTTGGGAAGACCCTGAGGCAGCAGCGGTAGATGCGTTTGCGCTGGATTGGGGAAATTTCTTCTTCTATGCAATTCCTCCCTTCTGCCTCATCAGCCGTGTACTACGCAAAATACAAATAGACTCTGCTTCAGGTATTTTGATAGTACCCGACTGGCCTACACAGCCATGGTTCCAATTACTCCACGACATCCCTCCGAACATCCACAAGAAAACAGTATTTGTCCAGCATCAAAAAGTGGGAGAAGTACTGCTTGGATACAGGGACCACCTACTCAACCGCTACAATTACCAACGTACTGGAATTCCTGGCGAACCTTCACCACGATGAAGGACTCAGCTACAGTGCCATCAGCACAGCTAGAAGTGCCCTGTCTGTCTATTTAGAACCAGCTCCAGGACAACAGGCCATGGGGTCCCACCCGCTGGTGGTCAAACTAATGAAGGGTATTTACAACTCTAACCCCCCTAGACCAAGGTACACCCATATATGGGATGTCAGTGTGGTCCTGACATACCTCAGGGGATGGCCACTAGCCAGATCCCTCAACCTGGAACAATCTACGCTCAAAACACTCATGTTGATGACACTTGTATCTGCACAGAGGGTCCAGTCACCACACCTATTGCGACTGGACAACATGATCACAGCTCCAGACCAGATCTCTTTCATTATCCAGGGACGGATCAAACAGAGCAGACCAGGAACACCTAATCCAGTCGTGGAATTCCGGGCTTACCCGCCAGAACCACGGTTATGTGCCATGACCCATCTACTATCCTACATAGACACAACCAAAAATATTCGAGGGAGTGAAGAAGCCTTATGGGTCAGTCATAAAAAACCTTATGGTCGGGTGACGAGCCAAACCGTTTCGAGATGGCTCAAGCAGGTACTAAAAGCTGCTGGGATAAACACTAACATGTACAAATCTCACTCCACCAGGGCAGCATCCACGTTGACGGCCAAAAGAATGGAAGTGCCTATAGACCACATCCTGGCTACAGCAGGATGGTCGGGGGAAAGAACGTTCAGAACTTTTTATAATAAGCTGTTGGCAAAACCTGCTTTATTTGCAGAAAAAATTTTACAGACTGCAAATATTTAATTTAAGCATAGGGGAGCAATTTAATTTCTTTGTTCAAGAAGGAACTGCAGATGCTGGAAGATCGAAGGTACACAAAAATGCTGGAGAAACTCAGCAGGTGCAGCAGCATCTATGGAGCGAAGGAAATAGGCGACGTTTCGGGCCGAAACCCTCCTTCAGACTGATTTAATTTCTTTGTTGTTATTGTTAAAAAATACCGTTATGTTTTTCTACAAACAGATTCATTGGTTGATTACGATAACACACTTCCTCCCTCAAGGACTTCGGCAGTGAGTGAAGTAATAACTGTTACACGGTTTGAAATCACAGAGCTTTAAAGCCTTCAAGTAGTCACTCACGTGACTCCGAAGTAAAATAGTAAGATTAAACGAGAACTTACCAGTTTGAAGTTTGATCTGTATTTTATGAGGAGTTACGATGAGGGATTACGTGCCCTCCGCTCCCACCCTCAATAATATGGGTCAAACTGATAACTGATGTCTCTTTTTCTTTACTATGTTTATTTCAATAACTGTGTCTATCTGTGATTCCACACCGCTGCTTTGAAATATGTCGCGCATGCGTGCTGAGCGGGCTCTTCACGTAATCGCTCATCGTAACTCCTCATAAAATACAGATCAAACTTCAAACTGGTAAGTTCTCGTTTAATCTTACTATTAAAGTGGTTAGCAACCAGGAGATCCAGCAGCCCTGGTCTAGGCTTGGTTTTGCCAAAGTAAAGGAGCACTGAATGTAGATGATGAAATTAGAGGAGGTTGAACAAGGCACGAGGGAACCACGGATGACAGGGGACTAATGGTGCAATTGCTGGTAGATGCATGGTACAACTGTAGAAAGAACAAGCTACTGCTGCTGGTTTACCAAGGAAAGACACAAATTAATGGAGTTACTTCAGGGAAGAAAAAGGGTCCCGGCCTGTAACGTCACCTATCCATGTTCCCCAGGGATACTGCCCGATCCACTGAGTTACTCCAGCATTTTGTGTCTTTTCTATGGTACAAACATGCCTTGGTTCCAAGCTCAAAACTGCAATGATTGACCTGACTGAACATTACTTCCATTGACTGCTTTGCAATCTAATATTGAATAGTTCACAAGGGGAATAGACAACTAATCACTGCAAGGTGTTTAAGAGGAGGAAATTAAGATTAAAAAGACAAGACCGTTGAAATCTGGAATGCATTGATTTACTATGCGAACTGATTCAATGCATGCATTTTGCTTATACAAAACCACCACTAATTTGCCTTGTCCCACAGAATAAGGCACTTCCTTTCTGAAGAACCTGGAGTCTGGTTTACATTGTAGACAATGTTTTTCCTCTGTGATTGCAGCATTTCTATAGCAATAAATAGGTTTCAGATGAAAAAAAACATTAACAAAGTATTCAACTGACAAACACTACAAATGCTTATAGATTAATAAATTGTAAACAGTCCCCCTCCATCCACCCCCTACCCCCCAATCCCCAACCCTCTCTCAGTATTAAAGCCAAACCATCTTCCATTTTCCCGTGATAATTGAAAATAATCGATGAATGCATAAAGATAGCCCCATAAATCTCAATGAAATATTTTATCACTAAAAGACTTAAGAGCTGGAATATACTTACTGATATTAGACATATTGGTGTCCAGATGCCATTGATGATCAATGTATCAATCTTTGGAATAAACCAGCATCTGCAGTTCTTTGTTTCCATAGACTTTCATGTAGTGCAGGCATAGATTTTCAGTTAAAATGAGAGACAAGCTGGTAATCAACCTTATTCCTTAAGATTTGGCAAACAAGTACTTTCATTTACTTAAAATTGTCTTTACTTTTACATAAGATAAAAATACTATATTTATAATAACATTGCATTAACATGATTGGACACACTATTTTTAAAATGCATCCTTAGTTGCAGGTGCAATGCCTGAATGTAATAATGTATGCTCATCAGATTTGGATTCTGAATTCAATATATATAGTGCCACCTCACGTTGGATATTTAGAACATAGAAACAGATTAATCTCTGTCCTTTATTTTCATTATGTTGTAGTTAAAGGCCTGGATAGAGTGAATGTGGAGAGGATGTTTTCACCAGTGGGAGAGTTTAGGACCAGTGGCCGTTTGGCTCCGAATAAAAAAGACGTACCTTTAGAAAGGAGATGAGGAGGAATTTCTTTAGTCAGGGTGGTGAACCTGTGGAATTCATTGCCACAGATGGCTGTGGAGGCCAAGTAAATAGATATTTTTAAGGCAGAGATTGGCAGATTCTTTATCAGTACAGGTGTCAGGGGTTACAGGGAGAAGGCAGGAAGGAGAATGGGGTTGAGAGGGAAAGATAGATCAGCCATGAATGGACTAGATGAGCTGAATGGCTTAATTCTGCTCCGATAACTTATGAACATGAACATAAATATAGTAAGGGAACACTGAGTGGGTGGTGGCACATTAGCACAGAGTTGCTGCTTCACAGCTCCAGAGACCCAGATTCAATCCTGACCTCTGGTGCTGTGTGTGTGGAGTGTGCATGTTCTCCCTGTGGCTGACTGCATGGTTTTTTTGTCCCGGTGCTCCTCCCACATCTCAGAGGCGTTCGGCGCAGACGGTGTTGGAGAAAGAGCCTGTTGCTGTGCTGTGCTGTTCTATGTTTTATCTTCTATGTTACATGCCAGCAGCACAAGTTATCCACTTTGGTAGCAAAAACAGGAAGGCAGATTACTTTCTAAATGGCATAAAGTTGGGAAAAGGGGAATTACAACGGGATCTGAGGGTCCTTGTACATTAGTCTATGAAAGTAAGCATGCAGGTTCAGCAGGCAGTGAAGAAAGCAAATTGCATGTTGGCCTTCATAACACGAGGAATCGAATATAGCAAAGAGGTCCTTCTGCAGTTGTATAGAGCCCTAGTGAGACCACACCTGGAGTATTGTGTGCAGTTTTAATGAAAAATGATTGAAATGAAATGATTCAATTTATTGTCATTGTCAGTGTACAGTACAGAGACAACGAAATGCATTTTTAGCATCTCCCTTGAAAGGGAGACACAGGGCGTCGCGGTGTGCCCGCGCCTGCCGCCGTAACATTCCATTACAGGCAAAGGTGGGTGAAGTGTCTTGCCCAAGGACACAACGACAGTATGCACTCCAAGCGGGATTTGAACCGGCTACCTTCCGGTCGCCAGCCGAACTCTTAGCCCATTGTGCTATCTGTCGACCTACATTTAGCCCCCCAATTTGAGGAAGGACATTCTTGCTATTGAGAGAGTGCAGCATAGGTTTACAAGGTTAATTCCCGGGATGGCGGGACTGTCATATGCTGAGAGAATGGAGCAGCTGGGCTTGTACACTCTGGAGTTTAGAAGGATGAGAGGGGTTCTCATTGAAACATATTAGATTGTTAAGGGTTTGGATATACTAGAGGCAGGAAACATGTTCCCAATGTTAGGGGAGTCCAGAACCAGGGGCCACAGTTTAAGAATAAGGAGTAACCCATTTAGAACGGAGACGAGGAAACACTTTTTCTCACAGAGAGTGGTGAGTCTGTGGAATTCTCTGCCTCAGAGGGAGGCAGGTTCTCTGGATGCTTTCAAGAGAGAGCTAGATAGAGCTCTTAAAAATAGTGGAGTCAGGGGATGTGGGGAGAAGGCAGGAACGGGGTACTGATTGGGAATGATCAGCCATGATCACATTGAATGGCAGTGCTGGCTCGAGGGGCCGAATGGCCTACACCTGCACCTATTGTCTATTGTCACAGTCTATATACCAACCATGTTCAGAACGATATACATAGATATATAGAAGATAAGTGCAGGAGTAGGCCATTCGGCCTTTGGAGCCAGCACCGCCATTCATTGTGATCATGGCTGATCATTCCTGCCTTCTCCTCATATCCCTTGATACCGCTAGCCCTAAGAGCTCTATCTAACTCTTTTGAATGTATCCAGTGAATTGGCCATTTGAGGCAGCGAATTCCACAAATTCTGATGAAAAGGTTTGTTCTCATCTCAGTTTTAAATGGCCTCCGCTTTATTCTTAAACTGTGGTCCCTGGTTCAGGACTCCCTCAACATCGAGAACATGTTTCCTGCATCTAGTGAGTCCAATCCCTTAATAATTTTATATGTTTCTATAAGATTTCCCCTCATCCTTCTGAATTCCAGTGAATATAGCCCAGTCGTTCCATTCTCTCAGCATATGACAGTCCCGCCATCCCGGGAATTAGCCTTGGGAACCTACACTGCACTCCCTCAATACCAAGAATGTCCTTTCTCAAATTAGGGGACCAAAACTGCACACAATACTCCAGGTGTGGTCTCACCAGGGCCCTGTACAACTGCAGAAGGACCTCTTTGCTCCTATAGTCAAATCCTCTCGTTATGAAGGCCAACATGCCATTAGCTTTCTTCACTGCTTGCTGTACCTGCATGCATACTTTCAGCGACTGTTGTACAAGGATACCCAGGTCTCATTGCACTTCCCATTTTACTAATCTGACACCATTAAGATAATAATCTGCCTTCTTGTTCTCTCCACCAAAGTGGATACCCTCATATTTATCCACATTATACTGCATCTGCCATGTAACTGCCCACTCACCCAACCTATCCAAGTCACCCTGCATCCTCATAGAATCCTCTTCACAGTTCATAATGCTACCCAGTTTGTGTCATCTGCAAATTCGCTAATGTTACTTTTAATCCCTTCATCTAAATCATGTATATTGTATATAAATTTGGTCCCAGCACTGAACCTTGCGGCACTCCAATAGTCACTGCCTGCCATTCTGAAAGGGACCCGTTAATTCCTACTCTTTGTTTCCTGTCTGCCAACCAATTTTCTATCCATGTCAATACCCTACCCCCAATACCATGTGCTCTAATTTTACCCATTAATCTCCTGTGTGGGACCTTATCAACGGCTTTTTTGAGTGTCCTGATACACTGCATCCACTGGGTGTCCCTTATCCATTTTACTTGTTACATCCTCAAAAAATTCCAGAAAATTCGTCAAGCAAGATTTCCCCTTCGTAAATCCATGCTGACTTGGGCCGATCCTGCAACTGCTATCCAAATGCACCGCGATTACATCTTTAGTAATTGACTCCAGCATCTTCCCCACCACCGATGTCGGGCTAACTGGTCTATAATTCCCTGCTTTTCTCTCCCGCCTTTCTTAAAGGATATTTTATCCTTCTGCCTCCTCTCCAAAAGACAGCGATTTATCCTGTGGGTCTGGCAACCCCATGGCATCCTCTTCCAAGTTGGCGTCCAGCCCAGGCGATTGTGTACTAGTCACAGAAGCAGATCTACAATTGCTCCACACTTTTCTAAAGTAGTCTCTTAATTGCAAGTATCTAAAAAAATGTTTTTAGATACTTGCAATTAAGAGACTACTTTAGAAAAGAGATAAGGCCAGAACTAGATGAAACTTCAACTAATGTGATCAAGGTGATTGTGGATGCATACAAACAGAAGGGGTCTCGGGTCATCTCTGCTTTCTACCAAGCTCTGGTGGGAAGCGGGGGAGAATCAACACTCTATATAAAAACAAAATGGGAAGCAGAATTAAATATTCAAATAACAGAAGAAGAATGGTATCAAATGTGTGAAACACAATGTTCATCCACAAGCTCACTAGTATGGAGAGAATTTTGCTGGAAGAATCTATCTCGCTTTTTTATAACACCCAAAATAATAAGCAGACAACTTGCTGTCCAAATTAGAGCACATGGTATTGGAGGCTGTGTGGGAGTACGGAGGCAGACCACTCACATATTTTCTGGAACTGTGTAAAGATAAGGCCATTCTGGGAAAATGTTAATGCAGCTGTAAAAAATATCTTGAGTTATAAAATCCCAAATATCTGCCCTGTGATGTATCTGGGGCATATTTAAGATATTGTAGAAATAGAAGATACATATTTGATTAAAGTTTTGCTTGCAGCAAGTAAGAAGGCCGTTACCAGGCAGTGACTTAATGAAAAAAGTCCAAAACAAGAACAGTGGCTAGAAATTGTGCGAGATCTTTAATATGGAGAAATTGACATATTCCTTGTGAGTCAAGGAGAATTCATTTGAGAAAATCTGGGGAAAAATTGACTGTTTATTTGAGACATGACACGAATTAGATAAATGCCAAGCTAGATATGGGAAGATTGCGTTATATAGAACTAGATGGTATGTTTGTGTGAATATTGAATTATCTCCAGATAACTAATCAGTGTAATGTTTTTTCTTTATTCATTTGGTAAGTGAACCACACGGTCTTATTCCAATTTTTTTTTTTATTTACTTCTTTTCTTTTTCCCCCTATCTACTTATTTTTTTATTTTGATTGCTGTTTTTCTTACTTTGTTTTATTTATGGTGATGGTGTTGCACTGTTTTGTATATATCTCTTAAAAATCAATAAAAATGTAAGTGAAAAATAAACCCAATTGCTCCACACTTTTAAACCTCCTAGCCTGCAATGACAAATCTTACTTTACTTTGCTTCTTACTTTTCCTTCTTCCCTTACAATGATGATACAATGATACAATTTATTTGTTGCCATTTGAACCTCATTGAGGTTCAAACAAAATTTAGTTTCTGCAGTCATACACACAAGAAAAAGAACCAAGACACAACACAATTTACACAAACATCCATCACAGTGAATCTCCTCCTCACTGTGATGGAAGGCAAAGTCTTATCTCTCCCCTGCACTCTCATTCTCCTCCCGATGTCAGACTCCCCTGCATTTCTCATTCTCCTCCCGATGTCAGATGGTAAGTGTCCCGCGGCCATTAAAGCCGCGCCGGGTGATGCAAGGCCGCGCTCCAGGTCTTAGTGTTGGAGCCCCCGGTGGGCACTAGCAAGTCCATTTAATGCCGCGCCGGGCGATGTAAGGCCCCGCTCCAGGTAATTTTCAACCCCGCAACTCGGGCCGGACAAGTCGCCGTTGCGGAAGCCCCGAAAAGCGGTCTCGTACCAGGGACCCGCGGGCTCCCGGTGTTACTGTCCACCAGACCTGCGGTTGGAGCCTCCGAATCTCCGGGGTCGGGCCGCAGCAGCGCGCCACCGCAGCTCCTCCAGCTCCGAACTCGGCCAGCTCCACGATGGTGGGTAAGTCCGCAGCTCCTCGACTGCAGCCCCAGGTCGTTCCGGTTGGAGGCCGCCCACGGTGCTAGGCCCCAACGACAACGGAGACCCGAAAGAGAAAAGGTCGGGTTCTCCGTGCAGGGGAAAGATTTTAAAAGTTTTCCCACCCCCACCCCCCGCACCCCACACACACATACCCACTTTTAAAAAAAGCACTTTAAACTACATTCAAACGAGACAAAAAATTAAAAAACGACAGACGGACTGCAGAGGCCGCTGCGACGTGAATCGCGCTGCCCGCCCACATGTATCTGTAAACACTGTAAATTGCTGCCATTGTAATCACGTATTGTCTCTCCGCTGACTGGTCAGCACGCACCAAAACTCTTTTACTGTGCCTCAGTACACGTGACCCTAAACTTAACAAACTATTCTCATCCAGATTCAGATTCATTATGTTCCCCAAATCCTCCAAACTCAGTTCCCACAAACACAGACATTCCAGTTAGGATCATTGCTCAGCCAAATCTGTTGTCCTTTCTTCTCCTGTTCTGAATGGGTTTTATCAAGCTCAGCACTATCTGCCTGGGATCAGCTTACCTAGTGCACACAGGCAACAAAACCTTGGTTCTCACCATCCCTAGAGTACACAGGACCATATGAAACGGGTGCTGTATCTTAAGTACCATGTTTTACTTTAAAGAGGTGAAGAAATAATTTTGGACACAAAATGCTGGAGTAACTCAGCGGGACAGACAGCACCATCGGACAGGAAGAAATCATGATTTGTTGGTTTTTGCTTTTATAGTAAAAGTGAAATGTTTTAATATTAATTTGTCATCCCTTACATTTCACCTACACTTGCCTTGTTGAGATTTCAAGATAAATATTCCACCCAGTGAGGGTGAAGCTCCCTGCCTTTGAGCCTGTTGCCTTCAGCACACTGCTACATAATCTGTCAGTTTAGTTTATTGTGACCACTTAACCAACACAAAACAAACAGCGGTTTCAGCAGATTTCTCTTGATTCTCGGTGGATTGCTGATCAGACAGGGTCCTGTTGTTGTACAATAGAATGCCGTTACCTTCTTGACTTGCCCTCCAGATATGCACTCAATTCAGGCATAAAGACTCCATTCTTCCCGGCAATTGTCCTTTCAAGGGCTCATTACAAAGTGAAGCAATATCTTTTTCCTTCTCCGAAATACAATCGCCCCAGATTGTCTTATTGTGGCAGATCAGTCATTGAATCAGGTCCAAAGAAGTAACATCATCCAGTCTGTGCCTTAGGCAGGGCCTCTTGTAACCACTGATAAACATACATAGCAAGCAGACACAGGTTGCAAAGAATAATGCACAATGTGTTAATAGCTGCATTTTACAGTCAATGGTGATATTATTCCTATCAATAGGTAAAGAGCATTGGGGACAGGGTCTTTGCTGCTTTACAGTGCAGTGCTGAGGGAGCTTTCTACAGATGCAGGGAATGATAACTTGAGACCCCTTCTGTCCTTCAACTCAGTTGCAGTCCTTTGAGATTATTTCAACAAAGAGCATGTTAGTTGTACCCATTGTCCTCGTCAATGTCCTTAAAATTGAGCTCCTGATCATTATCCAAGTAAAGTTCATGGGATTTCGCTGTGTGTATTTTATCTTCCACGTTTGCAATATTATAACAGTAACCACACCACACCAGCATGCTAACCAAGGGTGGCACTGTGGTAGAGACCCAGGTTTGATCCCGACCACAGGTGCTGACTGTGTTTGCACATTCTGCCTCTTTCCTTCACGTGCCACATCCCAAAGAAATGCGGGTTTGTAAGTTAATTGGCCTCTGTAAATCGCCCCGGTCTGTAGAGAGCCGGTGAGGTAGTGGGAATAACGTAGAACTAATGTGAACGGGTGATCGATGGTCGGCATGGACATGGTCGGCTGAAGGGCCGGTTCCCATGCTGGATCAAAACGGCAAAGATCTTTAGAAGGACCTAGGACTGTGAAGGGCACTTGGCAAATGCATCTCTCTAATCTTTCCTTATCACTCCTCGGGTGGCACAGTGGCACAGCTGGTAGAGCTGAAGCCTCACTGCACCAGAGACCTGAATGCAATCTTGACCTTGGGTACTGCCTGCATGGGGCTTGTACATGTTCCTGTGACCATGTGGGCTTCTTCTGGGTGCTCTGGTTTCTTCCCACATCCCAGAGACGTGTGGGTTTGTAGGTTAATTGACCTCTGTACATTTCCCTCAGTGGGAAGGGAATGGATGCAAGTGTGGGAAAACATAAAACTAGCATGAATGGGTGATCGATGGTCAGCGTGGACTTGCTGGACCAAAGGTCCTCTTTCCATGCTCAACCTTTCAATCAATCAAGCCTTTAAAGATCTTTAGCATGTCTTTAGGTTGTGATGGACACTAGGCAAATACATCTCTCTAAGCATGGTGGCACAGTGGTGGAGTTGCAGCCTTACTGCGCCAGAGATGCGGGTTCGATACTCACTATGGGTACTGTCTGTACGGAGTTTGTATGTTCTCTCTGTGACCACGTTGGTTTGCCCCAGGTGCTCCCATTTGCTCTGACACTCCAAAGATGTGCAGGTTTGTAGGTTAATTGGCTTCGGTAAAATTGTAAATTGTCCCTCGTGTGTAGGATAGTGCTGGTGTACGGGGCGACCACTGGTTGGTGCAGACTTGGTGTGCCGAAGGGCCTGTTTCTGCGCTGTAACTCTAAAGTCTAATATCTAAAGTTTCATTTTTCCTTATTGCTTCATGGGTCTTCTTCTTATCGAGTCCACACACAAGATTAGAAGTTGTTCAGCCAGAGCTGAGCACACTTCTCGGCATCTGCATACAATGGTGTCTTGCGCTTCTTGTGCTTCTTGTGCATGGTGATGGAGAGATTGGTGGAAACAGAGCTGTGACGTGAATGCTCTTTCCTTGACTTATGGGTGGGGGTGAGAGTGTTTGGGAAGACAGGCCACAGCCTCCTTCTCCGGAGAACCCAAGTGCCCAATTCCTTCTGTCCTGCAAAGAATGTGAACATCGGTACAAAAAATTGTAGAATTGGAATTTCTTTGGGGAAGTATATAATGTCCTTTGCTTTGAAGGTAACGCAAAATTTCAGTTTAAACTATCTGCCATTTCTATGCTTATTAATGTCCTAGACGCACACTGCGAGAGTCCCACGTTTACAATAGTTATTCTTTTTTCTTCTGCGGAACTACATATACAGCTAATCTTAAAGATAGCAGAGTCAGGAGATATGGAGAGAAGGCAGGAATGGGGTACTGATTGGGGATGATCAGCCATGATCACATTGAATGGTGGTGCTGGCTCGAAGGGCCAAATGGTCTACTCCTGCACCTATTGTCTATTGTCTATTGTCCTCATTAGCAGACCACGCATTACAACCGGATGTTGATTGATCTATGTTGACTTTGCAACATCTTGCACTTTCTTTCAGATTTACAGCAGAAGCCATTCTCCGTTCCCTCCGCCGCTTAACTCCTGTTGAGATGCATTCAGTGAACCAGAGCAAAGAGCCAAGAAACAGTTTGGCTGTGGCGGAGATCCCTGCGGACAAGCTGAGTTAAACCTTTCAACAAGATCAAAGCATAAACATAAACAGCATTTGAACACTCACAGAAATTCCAAATTCCAACCATAACTAAATGAAGGAAATAATGATTTCAACTAAGTTGCTTTGCCTCTCGGTTCTAATTGGTTTTGAGTTATCCAACAAATTGGAGGTAAGATGCACCTTAGAAGAAATTGATAATGTGAAAATGGGAAGATTCAATACATTTCAGTTTCACCACAGAGCTTTTCCTCCCCTCGGCTTTGGCTTCCGTTCGATACATCAATCAGTGCAATTCACCAAACTATGGCTTACTTACTTTTTCCAAACTTGTGAGTTTCCACTGTCTAATAGCTGGCTCCCTGTTGCCAATCCCTCTCCAGCTCTGTTGCTAACTTGCGTCATTGAAGCCTATAAAATTACTGCTCATAAAGAATTATGTGAGTGAGATGCAGGCAAAATACAATGTAATCTTTCCAAGTGGTCTGTTGGGCAAGTGGGCTGAGGAATGGCCAATGGAGTTCAACGCTGATACGTGTGAGATGTTGCAATATGTGAAGGCTAACCAGGTTGGAATCTTCTCAGTGAGTGGTAGGGCCCTGGGGAGTGTTGTAAAACAGAGGGATCTAGGAGTACTGGTACATAGTCCCCCAAAAGTGGCATCACATTGGGTGGTAAAGAACGCTTTTGGTACTTTGGCCTTTATCAGTCAGGATAGAAGTTGGAATGTTATGCCCCTGTCCCACTTAGGAAACCTGAACGGAAACCTCTGGATACTTTGTGCCCCACCCAAGGTTTCCGTGCAGTTCCCGGAGGTTGCAGGTGGTTGCCGGAGGTTGCAGGTAGTGGAAGCAGGTAGGGAGACTGACAAAAACCTCCGGGAACCACACGGAAACCTTGGGTGGGGCGCAAAGTCTCCAGAGGTTTCCGTTCAGGTTTCCTAAGTGGGACAGGGGCATTACTAATTAAGTGGCTGTTAATCTACGCCTTAACAATACCCAAACATTTGGCCTCACAGCCATCTGTGGTATTGAATTTCACAGATTCACCACCTTCTGGCTACAGAAGTTCCTCTTCATCCCCTTTCTAAAGGTCCATCCTTTTATTCTGAGGCTGTGCCCTTTGGTCCTTGACTGTCCCATTAGTGGAAACATCGTCTCAAGTCTGAGAAAACTTAATAGGTAAAATGTTATGTAATCTGTGTATAACTCCCACAGTGTGTAAAACTCTAATAATGTATGAAAGGCCAATGTACCAAAAGTTCCAGTAAGATGAATGCAGTCTTTTATCCAAAATTGGGGAATCAGAAATCAGAGGACATCGATTTAAGGTGAGGAGGAAAAGATTTAATAGGAACCTGAGAGGCAACTTTTTCACACAGGGTATATGGAACGAGTTGCCATAGGATGTAGTTGATGCAGGTACCATAACAGCAATTAAAAGACAGATAGGTACATGGATAGGAAAAGTGTAAAGTGAAAGGAAAATAGATGCTGGCTGACATCGAAGATAAAAACAAAATGCTGGAATAACTCAGCGGGACAGGCACCATCATTGGAGAGAAGGAATGGGTGGCGAGCTGAGTTACTCCAGCAATTTGTGTCTATTTTTCCGATAGGAAAGGTTTTGAAGGCATATGGGCCAAAGACAGGGATGTGGGATTACCCTTGATGGGGTAACTTGGTCGGCATGGACAAGTTGGGCCAAAAGTTAAGTTTCCGTGCTGTAAGGTTTTATGACTCTATGATTCAATGAATATGGCAGCAATCTATTGGAATGATTGAGGTTTTCCATAAAATTCAGAAAGTGCTGAAGTAACTCAGTGGATCAGCCTCTCCAGAGATGCTGCCTGACTCACTGAGTTACTCCAGCACTATGTGTCTATCTTACATTAAATTCTTCCTGTTACACTAGAGAGTTCTGCTGTCAATTTTAATATTAATAAGTTCCTGAAGGCCCTGTCAGTACTTGCTAATCTTGAAAATATAAAGCTCCTGCAAAGGATCTTCTCAAACAACATCTATAAAATTTGAGAGGATAGATTAAGACTGCTTGCAGATGTGACGGGTAACACAATGAACCGATGCTCCCAGCATCCTTGCACTGTCTACGGGGACCATCTGTTGAGGTAGTTGCTTGTTTCTCATGATCAACATTCTTTGGATTCAAATAAGATTGAAACTTTAGTCGAACGATGAAAAATAAAATAAGGCGTTTCTCTCAGCTACTCCGGCCAAATTGTACCATGAAAAACCCATAGAAATCGTCTTGTTAGTTCTGTTTTGTGAGCTTTCAAAGGAGTTGCCGTGTTTGATGATTTAACCATCCCTACACTTCAAAGTGGTTCTCATCTGTGAAGTGGTTTGAGATATTTCTGCCAGGTGTTTTCAGGTGCCATTAAAATGTAAGTTTGACTGTCATTCCACCAGCTCTCAGTGTGCTTTCACACGGACATAATAAACAATAGACAATAGGTGCAGGAGTAGGCCATTCGGCCCTTCCAGCCTGCACCACCATTCACTGTGATCATGGCTGAGCATCCACAATCAGTACCCCGTTCCTGCCTTCTCCCCACATCCCTTGACTCCGCTATCTTTAAAAGCTCTATCTAACTCTCTCTTAGAAACATAGAAACATGGAAATTAGGTGCAGGAGTAGGCCATTCGGCCCTTCGAGCCTGCACCGCCATTCAATATGATCATGGCTGATCATTAAAGCATCCAGAGAATCGGCCTCCACTGCCTTCTTTCAGAGAATTCCACAGATTCACAACTCTGGGCGAAAAAGATTTTCCTCATTTCCGATCTAAATGGCCTACCGCTTATTCTTAAACTATGGCTCCTGGTTCTGCACTCTCCCAACATCGGGAACATGTTTCCTTCCTCTAGCGTGTCTAATCCCTTAATAATCTTATATGTTTCAATAAGATGCCCTCTCATCCTTCTAAATTCCAGTGTAGACAATCCCAGTTGCTCCATCCTTTCAACATATGACAGTCCAGACATCCTGGGAATTAATCTCCTGAACCTACGTTGCATTCCCTCAGCAGTTTCATTTTAAGCCACGCCGGGCAATGATAGTCCCTGTGAACAGGCTGATTCAGCCCATAGAAAGCCTCTGATACCGCTTGAATCTTTCAAAAGCTACAATGTGATAAATAACACTTAATTGACAATAGACAATAGACAATAGACAATAGGTGCAGGAGTAGGCCATTCGGCCCTTCGAGCCAGCACCGCCATTCAATGTGATCATGGCTGATCATCCCCACTCAGTACCCCGTTCCTGCCTTCTCCCCATATCGCCTGAATCTGCTATCTTTAAGAGCCCTATCTAGCTCTCTCTTGAAAGCATCCAGAGAACCTGCCTCCACCGCCCTGGTTCTAGTCCCCCCCAACATCGAGAACATGTTTCCTGCGTCTAGCATGTCCAAGCCCTTAATAATCTTATATGTTTCAATGAGTTACCCTCTCATCCTTCTAAATTCCAGAGTGTACAAGCCCAGCTGCTCCATTCTCTCAGCATATGACAGTCCCGCCATCCCGGGAATTAACCTTGTAAACCTATGCTGCACTCCTTCAATAGCAAGAATGTCCTTCCTCAAATTAGGCATCCAAAACTGCACACAATACTCCAACCAAATAAAACAAATATTTAAACAAATAAAACTGAAGTAAGTAAAGGCAAACAGAAGAACCAACCTTGGAGGGGGGAGAGCGAGAGAAAGAGAGATGGGAAAAAAAATACTAAATAATGTGAGTGGCCATGAATGAGGGACTTACCTGCAAGCCAACCAGGAGACCCATTCGACCGGAGCTAATCATGACCTGACCCATTTAAATCCGATACGCGTTTAAATCTTTCCCAACCACCAATACATCCAATTAGTTCAAATGGTAATTGTACCCGCATCAGACAGGTTTAAGAAATTCTCCGTGAATACCTTCAGTAATACTTGAAGGTCAAAACACAATTGGTGACACATCGTGTTAATACGATGTTAATAGAGACATTTAACAAGTGCTTAACAGTGACACCCCACTGTCTCGCGGAAAGTGGAGATTTTAACAGATTTTTTTCACCAAATTTCAAAATCCGGATTACAAAACATGGGGGGGATTGTCCCCCACCTCTCAAAACATGGGGAGTCGCCCCCCCCCGTTCGGTCCCTCCCCGGGATTTCTGCCCATGCCTGCATGCTTACTTTCAGTGGCTGATGTACAAGGACACCAGATCGCATTGTACTTCCCCTATTCCTAACTTGACGCCATTCAGATAATAATCTGCCTTCCTGTTCTTGCCACCAAAGTGGATAACCTCACATTTATACACATTAAACTGCATCTGCCATGCATTTGCCCACTCACCCAACCTGCCTATGTCACCCTGCATCCTCATAGCATCCTCCTCACAGTTCACACTGCCACCCAGCTTTATGTCATCTGCAAATTCTTGGTTCTTGGTTTCTTGGTCCTCCAAAATATTCCAAAAGGAATTTAAACTGGAGGTGGTTCACTTTTAATCCCTTCATCTAAATCATTAATGTATATTGTAAATAGCTGCGGTCCCAGCACCGAGCCTTGCTGTACCCCACTAGTCACTGCCTGCCATTCTGAAATGGGCCTGTTAATCCCTACTTGTTTCCTGTCTAACAACCAATTTTCTATCCATGTCAGTACCCTATACCCCAATATCATGTTTTGCCCACTGATCTCCTATGTGGGACCTTATCAAAGGCTTTCTGAAAGTCTAGGTACACTACATCCACTGGCTCTCCCTTGTCCATTTTCCCAGTTACATCCTCAAAACATTCCAGAAGATAAATCAAAGATGATTTCCCCTTCGTAAATCCATGCTGACTCGGACCGACCCTGTTACTGCTATCCAAATGTGCCGCTATTTCATCTTTTATAATTGACTCCAGCATCTTCCCCACCACTGATGTCAGGTTAACTGGTCTATAATTCCGTTTTCTCTCTCCCTACTTTCTTAAAAAGTGGGATAACATTATCTACCCTCCAATCCACAGGAATTGATCCTGAATCTATAGAACATAGGGAAATGATCACCAATGCATCCACGATTTCTAGAGCCACTTCCGTAAGTACCCTGGGATGCAGACCATCAGGCCCTGGGGATTTATCAGCCTTCAGTCCCATCAGTCCCATTTCCTGCCTAATCTGAATTTCGTTCATATATGGAAATATTTGGAGGATCAACACATAAGCAATGTCAATAAGGGGTAGGCCATTTATGACTGAGATGAGGAAAAAACTTTTTCTGCTAGAGAGTTGTGAATCTGTGGAATCCTCTGCCACAGAAGGCAGTGGGGGCCAATTCACTGGATGTATTCAAGAGGTATCATTTAAAAATAAATTGCATAGGCATATGGATGAGAAGGGAATGGAGGGTTATGGTATGAGTGCAGGCAGGTGGGACTAAGGGAAAAAAGTTGTTCGGCACGGACTTGTAGGGCCGAGATGGCCTGTTTCCGTGCTGTAATTGTTATATGGTTATATGGTTATATGAGAGAGTTAGATTTAGCTCTTAGGGCTAATGGAATCAAGGGATATGGGGAAAAAGCAGGAACGGGATTCTGATTTTGGATGATCAGCCATAATCATATTCGGCTCGAAGGGCCAAATGGCCTACTCCTGCACCTATGTTTTATGTTTCTATGTTTCTATTGTCACGTGTGCCAGTTACAGTGAAAACAGCCCACAAGACAATCCCCATACATAAGCACAATTACACCGGTCAGTACAATAAGCACAGAACAGCCCATTGAGTCCATATGCAGGAGGTGCCATTTTACAGTCCCACCTGTAGCTGGCCACAAAGGCCCCTTGCAGCCATCACCTCCATTTTGGTTGTTTAATAAGCACAGGCACCTTGCGTTTTACATGGGGGTTACATTCTTGAAAAGCAGTCGTATTTCAAAAGCGCGTGAATGAAACACATATACAACCATGCTACCAGGTGTAAATTGGAGCTTGTTGTTCCAAACAGACAAGGGGCATAAATCAGGCTTTGGTGTTAAAGGAACAAGCTCATTATTTCAAAAATGCATAAATCAAACATGTGTAAAATGTGAGGTGCTTGTAATCACCGAAAGGGTAGGAATAAACGAGCCCCTGTCAGAATGGCAGGCAGTGGCGAGTGGAGTGCCACAAGGCTCGGTGCTGGGAAACGCAACTATTTACACTACATATTAATGATTTAGATGAAGGGATTAAAAGTGACACTAGCAGATTTGCAGATGACACAAAGCTGGGTGGCAGTGTGAGCTCCGTACAGACAGCACCCGTAGTCAGGATCGAACCTGGGTCTCTGGCGCTGTAAGGCAGTAACTCTACCACAACGCCACCGTGCTGCCCTTGCTGCCTTTGGTAGAGAAAATGGAAAACATTATATAAGTTCCTACCCTGATTTTACAAAAAAAACGTTATTCAAAACCATAAGACTGTTCTCACTTTCTTGAAATGCTACTTTACTTTGGAAACCACAAAAACAGTTTCCTCAATAAAAGCCACAAATGGAGCCTTCATTGTTGCTTTAAGTGAAGGTATTTCAATAATTATCCAAAACATTATAATTTCCTTTTTTCCATTTTAGTTTAGCTCATAGGTACATTGTGGAAACAGGCCCTTGTGTCCACAGACCGACGATCACCCATATCCTTCACACCAGGGGCCATTTTACAGAAGCCAATTAACCTATAAACTTGCATGTGCTTGGAATGTGGGAGGAAACTGGAGCATCCGGAGAGTCATGCATAGAGTTATACAGCACGGAAACAAGCCCTTCGGCCTAACTCATGCAAGCCACCAAGTTGCCCCATCCAAGCTAATCCCATCAGCCCCATATCCCTATAAACTTTTCATATTCATGTACCTATTCAAGTGTCCTTTAGATGCTGATCTGCCACCTTGTGTGGTTGCTTGCTCCATATACCCACCACCCTCTGAGTTAAAAAGTTGACCCTCATACGCCCATTGAGGTGTCATAAGATCATAACTGATAGGAGCAGAATGAGGCCATTCGGTCCATCAAGTCTACTCCACCATTCAATCCTGGCTGATCTATTTCTCCCTCCTAACCGCATTTTCTTGCCTTCTCCCCATAACCCCTGACACCCGTACTAATCAAGAATCTATCTATCTCTCCCTTAAAAATATCCACTTTCCTTTTTTATTTATAGGTTATTGGCTATTAAATCATCCCCTCTCACCTTAAACCTATATCTTGATTCCCCTTCCCTGACTAAAAGACTCTGTGCATTCACCATATGTATTCTATTTGTGATTTTATACAACTATGAGTTCACTCCCCAACTTACTGCGCTTCAAGAAATAAAATCTTAGCCAGCTAAACCTCTCTCTATAGGTCAGGCCCTTGAGTCCCGGCAACATCATCGTAAATCTTCTCTGCACACTTTCCAGATTAATGACATCTTCATTTAGCAGGGGGACCAAACTGAACACCAGGCACTCCAAATGCAGCCTCACCAACGTCTTGTACAACTGCAATGTAACGTCCCAAAATCTATTCTCAATATCCTTACTGATGAAGGCCAATGTTACGATTACGATAAAACATTATTCACCCCCAGAGGGAAATTGGTCTGCCGACAGTCACAACACACAAGGTACTGGTACACAAAAACTTGAAATTAAAAGTGAAAACAAAAGGAAAAAGACAAGGGACTGTTGTCTGGCTGCCGTGTACACAGTGCCTTCACCGGAATGAATGAACAAACAAACAAACACAGACTTATCCCCTGGGCAGCAGCAGATTCTAAGCTCGATTGCCCCCCCCCCTATCCCCCTCACCGGATCCCCTTTGTTCTCCCACCCCTGTCCCTCACGGCAGTCCCCCCACGCCGGGTTCACATTGTCTTCCCCTCCCCCCTCATGCTCATTGACCGATAGGTCCCGCGCTGTTGAGGCTTCCTCTGCCGCCGAGGCTCCCGCTGCAGCCACCGAGGCTCCCATTGTCGCCACCGCTGAGGCTCCTTTGACCCAGACAGGCCTCATCGCCCGGCTTCACAGAAGTCCTCTGGGAGGCCTGTGGGGTGAATCGGGCCGACCAGGGCACGTCTTTGGTCATCGTTCCAAATGCCTTCTTCACTAACCTATCTACCTGTGACGCCACTCTCGGGGAACTATGTGCCTGTACTCCTAGATCCCTCTGCTCGACAATACTTGACTAAGGTCCTACCATTCACTGTGAATGTCTTGCCCTGGTTTAACTTTCCAAAAAGCAACTTATCTGCATTAAGCTCCATTAACACATATCTGAGATGATGCAGAGGAGGTTTACGAGAATGATCCCAGGAATGATTGGGTTAACATATGATGAGCGTTTAAAGCCACTGGACCCGTACTTGCAGGTATTATGAAGGATAGGGGGGACCTCATTGAAACTTACTGAATAGTGAAAGGCCTAGATGGAGTGGATGTGGAGAGGATGTTTCCATTAATGGGACAGTCAAGGACCAAAGAGCACAGCCTCAGAATAAAAGGCTGTACCTTTAGAAAGGGGATGAGGAGGAATTTCTTTAGCCAGAGGGTGGTGAATCTGTGAAATTCAATACCACAGATGGCTGTGAGGCCAAATGTTTGGATATTTTTAAGGCGTAGATCGGCAGCCACATATTTAGTAATGCCCCTGTCCCACTTATGAAACCTGAACGAAAACCTCTGGAGACTTTGCGCCCCACCCAAGATTTCCGTGCGGTTCCCGGAGGTTTTTGTCAGTCTCCCTACCTGCTTCCACTACCTGCAACCTCCGGCAACCACCTGCAACTTCCGGGAACCGCGCGGAAACCTTGGGTGGGGCGCAAAGTCTCCAGAGGTTTCCTTTCAGGTTTCCTAAGTGGGAACAGGGGTATTAGGTTGTCAAGGGTTATGGGGCAAAGGCAAGAGAATGGGGTTGAGAGGAAAAGACAGATCAGCCATGATAAAATGGTGGAGTAGACTTGATGGGCTGAATGGCCTAATTCTGCTCCTAGAATTTGAATGAACTTATGAACCATTCTTCAGCCTGCTTGCCCAGCCGATCAAGATCCTGCAGTAATTTTGTGCTGTAGGTTTCTATGTTCTCTGATTACAATGAGTATAGTGCCGCAGTCAGGTCTCCTGTGAAGCCCAAGTAAATTAAATTTCATCCTTTTGTCTGATAAAGTACTCTGCATCTTGACCGAGATGACAGAGAAAGGCGATCAGAGAAACAATAATAAAACAATAGCAATTGCTGAACAAAATGCAGCATCTGTTTCAGGTTGATGCTTTGTCTTCAGCATGCTTGTTTAATACATTTCCAGCATCTGCAGATTTTTTTTTTTTCAATTTTTTCAAAGTTCAAAAATAAATAAGCACAAGGGAAATATGGAGGAAGGAACTGCAGATGCTGGTTTAAACTGAAGATAGACACAAAGTGATGGAGTAACTCAGCGGGACAGGCAGCATCTCTGGCAAGAAGTATTGGATCAAGACCCTTAGTCAGAAGAAGGGTCACGACCCGAAACATCACCCATTCCTTCTCGCCAGAGATGCTGCCTGTCGCTGCATTACATAACATAATAATAATAATATATTTTATTGTCATTGCACATAAGCGCAACAAGATTTGGTATGTAGCTTCCATCCGATGTCATAACTTAAATAACTAATAACATTTAGATTTAGATTTAGATACCCCGAGAACATGGTTTGTAAAAAGAACAGTAAAATAGTCAAAACATAGTTATAATAGAGCGATTGTTCCTATTTTCTTTTTCTTTCTTTTCTAGGGTCTACTTTCTCACTTTACTTCCTTCTCTAACTTCTTTTCTAAGGGGCTTTCTTTTCCCAACACTCTTGCACTTCACGACTCTTGCGCACTTTCTTTACTTTCTTTACTTCTATCTTTTTCTTAAAGCTCAAAAAAAAAATGAAGCGGTACAAAAAATGTATTAAGATATATGTGTTGTGTAGTATTGTAATTTACCGTACTTCTAATAAAAAAAAATAAACATTAAAAAAAAAGTTCAAACAGACTAAAGTGCAGATGTGTATAGGAGCAGGGAGGTTCTACTGCAGTTGTACAGGGTCTTGGTGAGACCGCACCTGGAGTATTGCGTACAGTTTTGGTCTCCAAATCTGAGGAAGGACATTATTGCAATAGAGGGAGTGCAGAGAAGGTTCACCAGACTGATTCCTGGGATGTCAGGACTTTCATATGAAGAAAGCCTGGATAGACTCGGCTTATACTCGCTAGAATTTAGGAGATTGAGGGGGTATCTTATAGAAACTTACAAAATTCTTAAGGGGTTGGACAGGCTAGATGTTTAAGGATAAAGGGGAAATCCTTTAAGACCGAGATGAGAAATTTTTTTTTACATAGAGAGTGGTGAATCTCTGGAACTCTCTGCCACAGAGGGTAGTTGAGGCCAGTTCATTGGCTATATTTAAGAGGGAGTTAGATGTGGCCCTTGTGGCTAAAGGGATCAGGGGGTATGGAGAGAAGGCAGGTACGGGATACTGAGTTGGATGAGTTCGAAGGGCCGAATGGCCTACTCCTGCACCTATTTTGTATGTATCTATGTATCTATGTGGATGTGATCTCGCTGGCCCTCCACTCCGCACTGGACCACTTGGACAACAAAAACTCATATGTCAGGCTGTTATTCATTGATTACAGCTCGGCATTTAATACAATCATCCCCTCCAAACTGGTTAGCAAACTCGCAGAACTGGGTCTCTGCGCATCCCTCTGCAACTGGATCCTCGACTTAGAAATATAGAAACATAGAAACATAGAAATTAGGTGCAGGAGTAGGCCATTCGGCCCTTCGAGCCTGCACCGCCATTCAATATGATCATGGCTGATCATCCAACTCAGTATCCCGTACCTGCCTTCTCTCCATACCCCCTGATCCCCTTAGCCACAAGGGCCACATCTAACTCCCTCTTAAATATAGCCAATGAACTGGCCTCAACTATCCTCTGTGGCAGAGAGTTCCAGAGATTCACCACTCTCTGTGTGAAAAAAGTTCTTCTCATCTCAGTTTTAAAGGATTTCCCCCTTATCCGTAAGCTGTGACCCCTTGTCCTGGACTTCCCTAACATCGGGAACAATCTTCCTGCATCTAGCCTGTCCAACCCCTTAAGAATTTTGTAAGTTTCTATAAGATCCCCTCTCAATCTCCTAAATTCTAGAATGTATAAACCAAGTCTATCCAGTCTTTCTTCATAAGACAGTCCTGACATCCCAGTAATCAGTCTGGCGAACCGTCTCTGCAATCCCTCTATGGCAATAATGTCCTTCCTCAGATTTGGAGACCAAAACTGTACGCAATACTCCAGGTGTGGTCTCACCAAGACCCTGTACAACTGCAGTAGAACCTCCCTGCTCCTATACTCAAATCCTTTTGCAATGAAAGCTAACATACCATTCGCTTTCTTTACTGCCTGCTGCACATGCATGCCTACCTTCAATGACTGGTGTACCACGACACCCAGGTCTCGCTGCATCTCCCCCTTTCCCAATCGGCCACCATTTAGATAATAGTCTGAATAGTTCCTCATTCACAGATCACAGTCTGTTCGTATTGGTGGAAATGTGTCAGCCTCAATAACAATCAGCACGGGAGCACCTCAAGGCTGCGTGCTCAGCCCCCTGCTGTACTCACTCTATACCCATGACTGCGTAGCCAACCACAGTGCGAACTCCATCATCAAGTTCGCTGACGACACCACTATTTTGGGGGGTATCACTGATGGGGATGAGTCAGAATACAGAAGAGAGATCGAGCAACTGTCCATATGGTGCCAGCGCAATAACCTGGCCCTCAACACCAGCAAAACCAAGGAACTGATTGTGGACTTTGGAAGGAGTAGGAGGGGGACCCACAGCCCCATTTATATCAACGGGTCGATGGTTGAAAGGGTCAAGAACTTCAAATTCCTGGGTGTGCACATCTCTGAAGATCTTTCCTGGTCTGAGAACACTAACGCAATTATCAAAACAGCTCATCAGCGCCTCTACTTCCTGAGAAGATTACGGAGAGTCGGATTGTCAAGGAAGACTCTCTCTAACTTCTACAGGTGCACAGTAGAGAGCATGCTGACTGGTTGCATCGTGGCTTGGTTCGGTAATTTGAGCGCCCTGGAGAAGAAAAGACTACAAAAAGTAGTAAACACTGCCCAGTCTATCATCGGCTCTGACCTTCCTTCCATCGAGGGGATTTATCGCAGTCGCTGCCTCAAAAACGCTGGAAGTATCATCAAAGACCCACACCATCCTGGCCACACACTCATCTCCCTGCTACCTTGAGGTAGAAGGTACAGGAGCCTGAAGACTGCAACAACCAGGTTCAGGAATAGCTACTTCCCCTCAGCCATCAGGCTATTAAACCTGGCTCAGACAAAACTCTGATTATTAATAACCACTTTCTGCTATTTGCACTTTACCAGTTTATTTATTCATGTGTGTATATATTTATATCATGGTACATGGACACATTTATCTGTTTTGTAGTAAATGCCTACTATTTTTTTCTGTGTGCTTAAGCAAAGCAAGAATGTCATTGTCCTATACAGGGACACATGACAATAAACTCACTTGAACTTGAACTATGTGTCTGTGCGACGTGACCATCCGAGGGAGACAGTCCATGGGGCGTGGGGGTCACTCAGCAGGGCTGGTTCAGAGCCGCTATAGCTCTGGGAATGAAGCTGTTCCTGAGTCTGGAGGTTCGGGCGTTGAAGGCCTTGTAACGTCTGCATTACATAATACCAGCAAGGACTTCTAAAGCTGAACAGAATCAAGGGATATGGGGAGAAGGCAGGAATGGGGTATTGATTTTGGATGATCAGCCATAATCATATTGAATGGCAGTGCTGGCTCGAAGGGATGAATGGCCTACTCCTGCACCTATTTAATATGTTTTTTGTCCCACTGAGTTCCTCCAGCATTTTCGTGTCTATCCAAGTTGTGAATAGTTCTTCCAGCACTAGTGCAAAAATAGATGGAAAATAAATAGACTGTATTTCATATACCCATTGAGATGTCCTATGTTATTTATGGGGCTTGGCTTTTTGGAGAGAAAGGTTTGGGGAGCTGCCAGAGAATCAAATGGAAAAGTCTTTGAGATGGTAGGAGATGAGAGCTGCCAGCAGAGAAAACATTGACTTTGTTTAGAAGGGACATCAATGTTCGATAAATGTTTTGACTTGCTTTATTTGACTTCCTTTGATTAATAGTAAACAGCAGGAAATAAAGATATTTGTCCCTGTATCGAAAACCTCATGGGCACTCTTTTAATTAAGAAGGTCCTTTGGTTCCTTCTTGTTTCGCAAAATCTGCACCTGCTTCCAATTGAATGAGAAAACGCTGCATTACATAATACCAGCAAGGACTTCAAAAGCTGAACTTAATTCAATTTAGCTGTGCTCTTCAAGAAAAAAACCTGAGGAATTTTTATATATCTCTGCAGACAAGGGTGGATACCAATTGTTTTGGCAGAGGGCTCCACACATTGAAGCAACGAAAGGATTCTCCCTTCGACACTGAGTTCAAGGAGTTTGATTAACATGTGGCTAAAGTAGCATGATGCAGGGTACATCCAGTCCTGATACTGGAAGGCATTCAGGTCAGGCAAACAAGATGGGAACAATCAGAGAGATTCCTGCTCTTTACTCACAGCTGGGATCCAGGGAGAGAGAAACAGCGAATAATTTTTCAATGACCTTTCATTAGAAAATAAAGATATTTTGAGATGCAGAGGGGGAGAGGTAGAGGGGAAAAGAGACATTTCTGTGATAGGGTAGAGACCATCATAAGGTCATACGTTCATAACGCTCATTCTAGGACCAGAATTAGGCCATTCGGCCCATCAAGTCTACATCGCCATTCAATCAAGGCTGATCTATCTTTCCCTCTCAACCCCATTCTCCTGCCTTTTCCTCATAACCCCTGACACCCATACAAATCAAGAATCTGTCAATCTCTTAAAAAAATTCCATTGACGGCCTCCACAGCCTTCAGTGGCAATGAATTCCACAGATTCACCATCCTCTGACTAAAGAAATTCCTCCTTATCTCCTTTTAACAGGCACATCCTTTTATTCTGAGGCTATGGCCTCTGGCCCTGGACTCTCCCACTGGTGGAAAGTCCTCTCCACATTCACTCTATCCAAGCCTCATATCAGTGTCCAGGTGACACAAATGCAGTTGGTGCCCTTTAAGAGATGCCTGTATGAGCCACCATTTTACGTATTTACTTGCCACCATTTTAGGTGATCTGCCTGATGGAGTACCTTACCTCATAAGGTACAAGGTATAAGGTACACTACACCACACCTTATAGTATAGTGTTCTATATTATAAGGGCAGTATAGAAGAAAATAAAAACATTGTTGGAACTGTATATGACATTGGTGAGACTGCATTTAGAATATTGTGTTCAGTTCTGGGCACCATGTTATAGGAAAGATATTGTCAAGCTTGAAAGGGTCAGAAAAGATATCCGAGGATGTTACCAGAACTAGAGGGTGTGGTATATAGTCAGGACCGGCCTTAAGCCGATTGGACCGATTGCTCCCAATTGGGCCCCGCGCCTAAGGGGGCCCCGCACTAGAGTAATCAAAATATCCGAGAGCTCCGCAACTGTTCCCCCGCAACGCTGCGAGAGGCCATAACTGAACCAGCGTTGCTTTCGTCTGTCTGTTCGCATGTTCGCTCGCTCTTGGTGCCGGCGCTTCTCCCCTCAGTCTCCGCCAAACAATCACACACACACACAGCATGTCCGGCAGATCGGTGCGGGCCAAGACCAGGAGCAGCTTTGAGGAGCAAGGCGAAGGATGACATCAAACGGGTCATGGCAGCTATCAAAAAAGTACGGAAATGATTAGGGGGAAATTTAAAAAAAACCCGAAGGATTTCCTGAAAACCTGAAGGATTTTTCCAAAGGAAAAAAAACCCCAATGGTTACCAAAAGAAAGGGGGTGCCGGCGATCGCTCCGTGCCCGTGTTGGGGGAGGGGGGGGGATGGTTTGAGGACCTCTTTCCCCTGACTCAGTCTGTAGATGGGTCTCGACCGGAAATGTTACCTATTCCTTTTGTCCAGAAATCCCACCTGACCCGCTGCATTTTGTGTCTATCCTTTAATCTCTCAGCTTTGCGTCGGAGTAATGTATTCTCGGCTCGGGTAGATCTATCCCAGGTGGAGAGGGGAGAGAGAGTAGAGAGATAGAGGGGGAAGAAAGGGGTAGACGGGGAGGGGGGAATGGAGAAGGGGAGGGGCCCTCACGCTCCCGGGGCAGCTCTCCAGTCCCTCCAGTCGCCATGCTTCATGCACACACAGCCCCGGCTCCACCCCTCTCTCTTCCCGGGAAGACGAGATGAACAATACAGAGAGGGCCGGGCCGGGGGTTGGAGCAACATTTACAAACCTCGTCCTCAGCTCACACCCATCCGCCCAGACCCCGGCATCCACTCCTGCTGCCGGCCCCCTCCCTCCCTTCTCTCCTTCCCTTCCCTCCCTCCCTTCCCTTCTTCCCTCCCTCCCTTCACTCCTTCCCTCTCTCCTCCCTCTCTCTCTTTTCCCTTCTCTCCTTCCCTCCTTCCCTTCTTTCTCTCCTTCCTCTCTCTCATGTCCCTTCTTTCCTTCCTTCCCTCCCTTCTTTTTCTCCTTCCCTCCCTCCCTTCTTTCTCTACTTACCTCACTCCCTTCTCTCCTTCCTCCCTTCTCTCCCTCCCTCCCTCCATCCCTTCTCACCTTCCCTCACACACACACACATCACGCACAGACAACTAACACACACACAACTAAGACACACACACAGAAAACTAAATTTAGATGGGATAGAAGCCCAAAGGGTAGGATGGGGTTGAAGCCCAAATTTTAATGCCTGAACAGTTTTTTCACCAATAGTTATTGGTTTTCGAGGATCTAGTTAATTTATTTTTTCATTTCACGGTCACTAAATCAAGTGGTATTGTAACTATGTACTTTTCAGAGGTGATCTACACATTTTGTTTGTTACTTGTAGGCTTACATGTATGTAATTTTATATTAAAATGTAGCTTAGATCTGTTTGGTCCATTAACTCGCAGGCACTTTTTAAGCGCACATTTTGATTACTTTCCATTCTAACATAGAGATATGAAGTCTATAATAGACTTTATTTGTATTTCTATGACTCTACAGACCTTGGCTGGGAACCTGGGGCTCACCAAAATTGTTCCCAATTTGGCCCTGCACCTCCCAAGGCCAACCCTGTGTATAGGGAGAGGTTGAGTAGGCTGGGTCTCTATTCCATGAGCGTAGGAGGATGAGGGGAAATCTTATAGAGGTGTATAAAATCATGAGAGGAATAGATCGGGTAGATGCACAGAGTCTTTTACCCAGAGTAGGGGAATCGAGGACCAGAGGACATAGGTAAAAAGTGAAAGGGAAATGATTTAATAGGAATCCGAGGGGTAACTTTTTCACACAGAGGGTGGTGGGTGTATGGAACAAGCTGCCAGAGGAGGTAGTTGAGGCTGGGACTATCCAATTGTTTAAGAAACAGTTGGACAGGTACATGGATAGGACAGGTTTGGAGGGTTATGGACCAACACAGGCAGGTGGGACTAGGGCAGCTTTGACATTGTTGGCCGGTGTGGGTGAGTTGGGCCGGAGGGCCTGTTTCCACACTGTATCACTCCATGACTCTCTGACTCTATGTAAAATACCCCACACCAGAAGTGAGGACTGTTAAATCAAGGGCCTTTATTTTGTGCATAAAAGCATAACTTTTCTTGCATGCTGTAGTCCATGTTGCATGTTGCTTCCTCTGTGTGTCTCTCTTCACAATGGGCCGGGTGCTGCTCAATCTAGCCTGTCATCCAGCCGGGCTCACTCTCCGTGCGATTCCATCGAGTCCTATCATGCTGGAGAACTGTGTGGCCTAAACGTGACTCCAGATCCAGCAATAACAGGAACAGTTTCTTCCCCTCTGTTATCAGGCTTCTGGGTGACCCTTCCATAAGCTATGGTAAGGTTCAATCTCCCTCATTACATTCATTCTCTGGAACTGTTACACTACAATGCTAAGAACCTCTGTATTACTTCTGCAGTAATTCTGCATTCTGCACCTTACCCTTTGCTCCACCTATTGTACTTGAGTTTGACCTGATTGTATTTATGTGCAGCATTGGCTGATTTGATTGCATAGTATGCAAAACAAAGCTTTTCACTGTACCTCAGAACACTTGATAATAATAAAGCTAAATACTTCAACTGATGGCTCTTAAATTCATGCAGGAGGAGGCCATTCAGCCCTTCGAGCCAGCACCGCCATTCATTGTGATCATGGCTGATCGTCCCCTATCAATAACCCGTGCCTGCCTTCTCCCCATATCCATTGACTCCACTAGCCCCTAGAGCTCTATCTAACTCTCTCTTAAATCCATCCAGCGATTTGGCCTCCACTGCCGTCTGTGGCAAGGAATTCCACAAATTCACAACTCTTTGGTTGAAAAAGTTTTTTCTCACCTCAGTCTTAAATCGCTTTCCCTTTATTCTAAGACTGTGGCCCTTGGTTCTGGACTCGCCCAACATTGGCGAGTCCAGAACCTGTGAACTAATAAATAGAAAATAATATTAAGTGAATTACAAAGAAACTTTCCAATAAAGATCAACCACTTAATACATTTAAACAAATACATGGATATGAAAGGTTTTGAGGGAATTGGGCCAATGCAGGCAAATGGCAGTAACTTAGATGGATGAATTGGGTAGAAGGACCTGTTTCCATCTTGTATGGCTCTATGACTGTACCGCTGCTCTCATGGATTTAGCATGACGCTTGAGTTTGAGTTTAGTTTATTGTCACAGTGAAGAGCTTTTGTTGTGTGCTAACCAGTCAGTGGAAAGACAATACATGATTACAATCGAGCCATTCACAGTGTACAGATACATGATGAAGGAAATAACATGAATAACGTTCAGTGGAAGATAAGGTTCAGTAAACTCCAATCAAAGATTGTCCGAGGATCTTCAAAGTGGTAGATAGTAGCACAGGACTGCCCTCTAGATCTTGGTAGGATGGTTCAGTTGCATCATAACAGCTGGGAAGAAACAGTCCCCGAATCTGGTGGTGTGCGTTTTCACAGTTCTATACCTCTTGCCTGATGGGAGAGGGGAGAAGCGTGAGGTATCAATGGAGTCAATGGAAGGGAGGTTGCTTTGTGTGATGGTCTGGGCTCCATCCACAATTTTCTGCAATTTCTTGCGGTTCAGCATGGAGCTGTTCCCAAACCAGGATGTTGTCGCAGAAATGAGTGCTGACTCTAAATCTCGCGAGTTTGGTGATGAGCTTGGATGGATTAATGGTGCAAAGAGCAGAGCTTTAGCCTATGAATAAGAGTCTGACGTAGATGTCTCTCTTTTAATAGTAGGAAGGTGTCTATAATAGACAATGTAGGTGTTATGTCTCATTCCTGAACCAAGGTAAAATTGCAATTGAAATGGGGCAGGAGGTAATTCCAAGCTGCTCTTCAGAATAATGTCTCTGTGCTCTATCTCTGGGCTCAGTGATAATATCTCAATGGAACTTCTAGCTGATGATCAGAATAGTCCAGCCCTAGCGGCACGATGGCGCAGCGGTAGAGTTGCTGCCTTACAGTGCTAGCAGCCCAGAGACATGGGTTCAATCCCTACTACGGTTGCTGCCTGTCCATACGTTTTCGGTTTCCTCCCACACTCAGAAGTACAGGTTTGTAGGTAAATTGGCTTGGTGTAAATGTAATTGTAAATTATTCCTAGTGTGTGTAGGATGTGGTTAATGTGTGGGGACCACTGGTGGGAGTGGACTCGGTGGGCAGTAGGGCCTGTTTACGCACTGTATCTCTAAATTAATCTAAACCCAGGTTTAAGCACCACATCTAGTTGGTGCCAGCAATTTCCAGTGCGTTCCCCAAATATTGTTTTTAATTGATTTTGTGATCTAGTATATCTCCACAGTGACACTAGTAGATATAGGTATGTTACAATAGTTACCTTCAGCGGCGCTGCAATTCTGCCACTGGCCGTGTGCGCGATTTTGGCGCATTTGAGGGAGGGGGGGGGGGGGGGGGGGGGGGGGGGGGGGGGGGGGGGGGGGGGGGGGCGGGGTTAAAATGCGTTTTTTTTTCCTACCTGGTCCTGTATTATATTTTGTTGGAGTCCAAGATTTTGCCGAAGAATCATTCCGACGGGCGTTCTGTGTGGTTTTTTTTTTAAATTCGCCAGACAAGTTAATCGCTGGAGTGATTTTAAAATTAGCTTCTGAAGCCGTCAACGCCGACAACGGGGCCGGATTTTACGTAGGGGACAGGTAAAAGAAAGTAGTTTATTTTTATGTATAAAAGTGTTTCTTAAGATGCATTTAATTCACACTTTAAGTTGCGAAATGGTGATTTAGTCCCTGAACGAACCGGCAGTGTATTTGCTGCCGATATGGGGACTAAAATCACTGCAACTGCAACGTTCCAAATGGTCGCGTTCCATAAAATCCCACTCGCAAGTTGATTTAAATGGCCATTAATTTACAGGTATTAAACATTAAATTCCTTCCATTTGGCCTATAAACCCATGACAATGAGATTTTGAAATTATGTTATATTGTGAATTCTTGTGTGAATGTTATTTGGACACTTAGGCCATTTAAAAATGTTAATCTATTCTTAAGAAATGGATAGATGTTTAGATCTAGTAATTGAATTTTGTAAGTAGCTACAATTAGGTAACTAACTAATTATATGCTTTAATTTTAAGTCATCTAAGTAAGATTGTTTCATATTTGTTTCAGAATGCTTCAATCTATAATAACTGAAAATTGCTTTCTCTTAGTTCAGTTCCCTTAATTTTTAAGATAGTTATGGTCTTTTGACTGTTCTCGATCACAGCTTTTGTGTTAAGTCAATGAAAAAGCAATAGGGAACAAGTTGCTAATTTCCGAATATGAAAATGGCCATAACTATTTTAATACTGAAGATATGAAAGTGAATTAGGTGTCAAATTAAACTTCTTTTTATGCTTTATCTGATGGGATAAATTACAGACATGATTTTTTAAATATCAAAATTTTGTGACATTGCTAGTAGATATTGGGAGATTTTTTTATCTTGTAGATGTGTTTCTTTAAGATATTTTCTTGATAGGGTGATATGGAATTGTCAATCTGGCCATCACTATCAAGGCACACATGTGAGTATAGTTTAAATGAGTAAGGACAGAAGTTATTCAACAGCTATACCATGCCCCAGTTATACCATGTAGACCAGTCGCTGGAACTTTGAGCAAAACACAAAGTGCTGGATGAACTCAAAGAGACCAGCAGCATCTGTGGAGGGAATGAAGAAAGATCCCAACCTGAAACGTCACAAATCCATTCACTCCACGGATGCTGACCCATCTATCGAGTTATTCTAACACGTTGTGTTTTGGTGCTGGTTAAACAATTCTGTGAGCAACTCTGGGCACCTTAGCTCAGGAAGTGTAAAGCTTTAAGGTGATAGGTGCAAAGTTTAGAGGGGGCAACTGTTTTACATAGACCATGGCTGTCCGAAGGGGGGGGGTGCGTTTGGGTGCGACCGCACCCCCCTTTTTTTCCCCCTACGATAAAAGTCACCAAAAAAAAAAAACTTTGGGAACGGCCAGTTCTCTGGTCTCCCATCCCCGGGTGGGAGTTGCTGAATCTGAACCCAACGGCAGTAACGCCATCACCAGACGCCGCTGTGGCAGAGCCCGCTCCCCTCGCCTCCCCCTGCCACTGGGGCCCAAGCCATCTTCCCCCCACACCACCCTCGCTGACCCCCGCTGGGCCCACGCCACCCCAGCTGGGCCCACGCCACCCCCGCTGGGCCCACGCCACCCCCGCTAGGCCCACGCCACCACCGCTAGACTCATGCCACCCCCGCTGGGCCCACGCCACCCCAGCTGGGCCCACACCACCCCAGCTGGGCTCATGCCACACCCGCTGGGCCCACACCACCCCAGCTGGGCCCACACCACCCCCGCTGGGCCCACGCAACCCCCGCTGACCCCTGCTGGGTCCATGCCACCCTCGCTGACCCCTGCTGGGCCCACGCCACCCCCGCTGGGTCCACGCCACCCTCGCTGACCTCCGCTGGGCCCATGCCACCCCCGCTGACCCCTCCGCCGACCCCTGCTGGGCCCACGCTGACCACTGCTGGGTCCACGCCACCCTCGCTGACCCCCGCTGGGTCCACGCCACCCCCCGCTGGGTCCACGCCACCCCCACTGGGCCCACGCCACCTTCATCCCCCCCGCCCCCCCTGGCCCCCGCTGGCCCGTGCCACCTTCATCTTCGCCCCCCCCCGCAAGAAACAGGGGGGGGGGATGTGAGAGGGGGGAGGGGGGAGAGAGAGCGAGGGAAAGGGAGAGGGGAGAGAGATGGGGGAGGGGAGAGGGAAAGGGGGATTATCTTGAGTGAGATTGCAAAATTAAGGTAGGTTTTAGAGCTTATATATTTTCTTCTCCATATGAATAATATTAAACAATATCAAATAATATCAAACAATTGGAACTGCTTTCTTTTCCTTGATAACAATACTGAAAAATATGAATTCCATAGTTTGTGACATAAATACACATTTTAATGGGATCATTATATACAGATGTAACATTTCCATTTTGAGATCGGGGGGGAGGGGGGTAGGGAGGCAAATATGCGTAAAGCCGATGGCCTAATCGTTAAAGAGTTAAAAGATAGCCTAATTGATAAAGTGCTGAGAAGAGGAATCAGCTCTGAGGAAGGATAAGGAAAGGTACTCTGAGAAGTTGAGGAGCAAGTTCTCAGCTAATGACTCTTCTTCAGTTTGGAAGGGCATACAAGAAATCACCAGCTATAAGAGGAAAGCCCCCTGCTCTTTGGACAATCGTCAGCTGACGAACAACCTGAATGAGTTTTGCTGCAGGTTTGAAAATCAGAAACGTAACCCTGGTACCCCTTCCTCAACGAACACAGCCAGACCCCAGTCTGCAAAGAATGGACCCTGCACCCTCTCCTTCCCATTCACCACTTCACACCAACTTAAGGCAAGACTCCAGTATGAAAAGAGTGGACCCTTTCCCACCCCAACCAACATTTCACACCCACTCACAGCCTGACCTCAGTCTGCAAAGACTGGGCCCTTCTACACCGACCCCACTCCAATCACCACTCCACTCCGATCACCACTTCACACCCAATGACTGCACCTCCACAGACACCTCTGTCAAGCTTCTCAAGTTTGCGGATGACACAACCCTGATTGGACTGATCCAGGATGGGGATCTCTGTACTCTTTTCAGTTTGACATCTTACCTATAACATGGTGCCCAGAACTGAACACAATATTCTAAATGCGGTCTCACCCACGTCTTATACAACTGCAACATGACCTCCCAACTTCTATACTCAATACTCTGACTGATGAAGGCCAAAGTGCCAAAATACTTTTTGACCACCTGATATACCTGCGACACAACCTTCAAGGAACCATGCAACCATCAACCATTCCTCTGCCCACCTGGCTAATTGATCCAGATCCTGCTGCAATCGTTCACAACCATCTTCACTATCTGCAAAACCACTCACTTCTGTATCATCAGCAAACTTGCTAATCTTGCCCTGTTCTGTGACGTTTCACAGAGTGCTGGAGTAACTCAGCGGGTCAGGCTGAGTATAGAAGTTGGGAGGTCATGTTGCAGTTGCATAAGAAGTTGGTGAGGCCGCATTCAGAGTATTGTGTTTAGTTCTGGGCACCATGTTATAGGAAATATGTCATCAAACTGGAAAGGGTACAGTGAAGATTTACGAGGATGTTGCCAGGACTAGAGGGCCAGAGCTATAGGGAGAGGTTGAGTAGGGAGGTGTATAAAATCATTATTTGACTAAATATGGTTGAGTCTTTTGCCCAGAGTAAGTGAATTGAGGAGCAGAGGACATAAGTTTAAGGTGAAGGGCAAAAGATTTAATAGGAATCTGTGGGGTATGTTTTTCACACAAAGGGTTGTAGGTGTATGGAACAAGCTGCCAGAGGAGGTAGTTGAGGCAGGGACTATCGCACCATTTAACAAACAGTTAGACAGGTACATGGATAGGACAGGTTCGGAGGGATATGGATCAAACGTGGGCAGGTGGGACTAGTGCAGATGGGACATGCTGGGCCGAAGGGCCTGTTTCCACACTGTAACACTCTATGACTATCTTTCCCTCTCAAACCCATTCTCCTGCCTTCTCCCCATTACCTCTGACACCCGTATCAATCAAGAATCTATCAATCTCCTCCTGAAAAATGTCCATTGACTTGACCTCCACAGCTGTCTGTGGCAATGAATTCCACAGTTCACCACCCTCTGACTTCAGAAATTCCTGCTCACCTCCTTCCTAAAGGAATGTCTTTTAATTCTGAGGCTGTGGCCACTGGTCCTAGACTCTCCCACTAGTGGAAACATCCTCTCCAAATCCACTACATCCAGGTTTTTACCAGGCTGGGACAGATGGCAACAGCTTCGCACTGTGTCACAAAGCTTGTGTCCTGTCCTGCATCACCCACGGCAGCAGAGATGTTATAGGAGAGGGCAAGCACCGTAACAAAGTAGCTCACGATGGTTTTGGTAACATTCAGGAATGTCTTTGCATGGCACATCATGAATATTACTGAAGAACGGTCTTGAACCAAACTATAATCTATACCTTTTCTCCAGAGATGCTGCCTGACCCACTGAGTTACTCCAGCACTCTGTGACATATCACATATCCATGTTCACCACAGATGCTGCCTGACTCACTGAGTTACTCCAGCACTCTGTGACATGTCACCTATCCATGTTCTCCACAGATGCTGCCTGACCCGTTGAGTTACTCCAGCACTCTGTGAAACGTCGCCTATTCATATTCTCCGCAGATGCTGCCTGACCCACTGAGTTACTCCAGCACTTTGTGACTATTTTCCCTTCACCCATCTGCCCAAGCCCACTTTCCCCCCTCCTTTCCTATGTTCCTTTCCACCCATAAACCTCTCTCTGCCTTTACATTTCACTCCTCTTTCAAATCTGCTCTACTTATCTACATATATTTTTCTTCTTCACTTTTTAGTCATAGAATGATGCAGTGCGGAAACAGGCCCTTCAGCCCAACTTGCCCACACCGACCAACATGTCCCATCTAAACTAGTCCCACTCACACGCTTTTGGCCCATATCCATCTAAATCTGTCCTATCCATCTACGTGTCCAAATGTCTCTTAAACATTAGGATAGTCCCAGCCTTAACTACCTCCTCTGGCAGCTGGTTACATACACCCAGCACCCTTTGTGTGAAAAAGCTACCTCAGATTCCTGTTAATTTCTGAAATATTCGTCATATATTTGGAGCAAAAATGCTCCAAAACGAGGCTCAGAATGGATCAGAGAGCATCTAAAACCCCTGAGCTTCCAGGGCCCGCTTAAGGGCCCTGGACCCTGGCATCGAAGGGCTCGTGATGTGCGCTGCGTACACATTATTTCACATTAAGACCCCCCTTTTTGGAAAGCTTCGTACAGGCCTGCAGACGGTGCCTGAATAATGCCGCACACTGGTGCACACGTAACAACTTGTCACTAAACACGTCCAAGATCAAGGAGCTGATTATTGACTTCAGGAGGTCCCACAATAGAGAATACGCCCCAATCGCCATTTACGGGGAAAGTGTGGAGAGAGTGTTCAGCTTTAACTTTCTGGGCACTCACATTTCAGAGGACCTCACATGGTCCACCAACACCGCTGCGCTGGTCAAGAAGGCACAGCAACGACTGTTCTTCCTGAGGACATTAAAAAAGACTGGTCTGCCCCAACAGCTGCTGACAACGTTCTACCGCTGCACCACAGAGAGGATATTAACCTATGGCATAGAAACATAGAAACATAGAAACATAGAAATTAGGTGCAGGAGTAGGCTATTCGGCCCTTCGAGCCTGCACCGCCATTCAATATGATCATGGCTGATCATCCAACTCAGTATCCCGTACCTGCCTTCTCTCCATACCCCCTGATCCCCTTAGCCACAAGGGCCACATCTAACTCTCTCTTAAATATAGCCAATGAACTGGCCTCAACTACCCTCTGTGGCAGAGAGTTCCAGAGATTCACCACTCTCTGTGTGGTATCTCAGCTGCACGGAGGCGGAGAGGAGAGCTCTTCAGCGCGTCGTCCACAGAGCGCAGAGGATCATTGGGACAGAGCTACCAGCCTTGGAGGGCATCTACCACACACGGTGCCTCAGGAAGGCCGTCAGCATCCATAAAGACTCATCACACCCTTGTAACGGACTGTTTGAACTACTTCCCTCCGGCAGACGTTACAAGGCCTTCTATGCCCGAACCACTATGCCCACTGCAGTTCGCCTACAGAGCCAACCGATCCACAGAGGACGCAGTCTCAACAACACTGAACCTCGTATTGTCACATCTCGATCGGAAAAATACCTATGCCAGGATCCTCTTCATAGACTTCAGCTCTGCTTTCAATACAATCATTCCGCAGCAGCTGGTGGAGAAGTTGGAGCTGTTGGGGGTTGATGCTGGCACATGTAGCTGGGTCCTGAACTTTCTGTCGCAACGGCAGCAGACAGTCAGGGTGGGCAGTAGGACATCAAAAACCATAGCCGTGAGCACTGGCTCACCCCAAGGCTGTGTCCTAAGCCCCCTTCTGTTTAGTCTGCTGACACACGACTGTACTGCCAGACTCAATAACAACTTCATCAACAAGTTCGCTGATGACACAACAGTAGTGGGTCTCATCAGTGACAATGATGAATCGGCGTACAGGATGGAGGTGGAGCTGCTCACAGGTTGGTGCAAATCCCACAACCTCATTCTTAACGTGGGAAAAACTAAGGAGATGGTGGTTGACTTCAGGAGGGCGGGGAAACAACACCATACACCTCTGCACATCGACGGAGCTGATGTGGAAAGGGTCAGCAGCATAAAGTTCTTAGGACTACATCTGTCTGATGACCTGACGTCCACGGCCAACACCACAGCTCTGGTCAAGAGAGCCCAGCAGCGACTTCACCCTCTCCGAAGACTATGTAAAGCAGGCCTCCCCACCACACACCTACGCACTTTTTATAGGGGGACTGTCGAGAGCACACTGACATACGGCATCACTTCCTGGTTCGGGAGCTGCAAGGCGTACGAACGGCACCAACTGGACAGGATAGTGAAGACCGCAAGCAGGATTATTGGTGCTCCACTCCCCTTCCTGCTGGACATATACAAGAAGAGATGTATCAACAGGGCCATCTCCATCATCAAAGACCCTTACCACCCATCGCATGACATTTTCTCCATCCTCCCATCTGGGAAGAGGTACAGGAGCATTAGCTGCAAAACCAGCAGGATGCTCCTCAGCTTCTTCCCACAGGCTATAAGACTGTTAAATGGACTTTGCCCCCTGCCAAGTATCGCGCACAAACCCCCACACTGCAGCAGAGCCACTGTTGTGCCGCTGCCGGTCGGAACGGCTGTTGAATGTTTAGTAGAGTGTTAAATTTGTTCATGACATGTATTTTTTAATTTTAATTCCTATTTATTTTTTAATGCAAACTGAATGGACACTGGTTGAGCAACGTTTTTTTGTTTCCTCTGGGTATGCGAATACTCAGGAAATGACAATAAAGATTTACAATTACAATTTACAATTACAATTACAATTACCTCCAGACTCAGAAACAGCTTTATTCCAAGAGCTATAGCGGCTCTGAACCGGCTCTGCTGAGTGCCCCTCACCCCCCCCCCCCCCCCCCCCCCGGACTGTCTCCCTCCCTCGGATGGTCACGTCACACAGCTTATTTATTTATTTTACTTTTCTTTTTCATCGGTTGGAGCTGCAAACTAAATCTCGTTGCACTGACGTGAAATGACAATAAAAGATTATTATTATTATTATTATTATTATTATTATTATTATTATTATTATTATTATTATTATTATTATTATTATTATTTAAGGTGCTTGAAGTTCTCAAGCAATTAACAGGAAGTGAAAATATAGAAATAAATATTTTCAGTTGTTTGGAAACTTTGCTATTGTAGTTTATAGACAGAAAGTTTGGAGCTAAGCCTTTGAGTAAAATTAATAAAATTATGAAGCAATTCTATGAGTGGGTGGTGGATCATTGGAATTATCTTCCACATCCAGCAATTGAAGCTGGGGACAGATACTGGAGTAACTCAGCGGGTCAGTCAGCATCGTTGGAGAAAATAATACATGACGTTTCGGGTCAAGACCCTTCTTCAGTTGGGTCTGTTTTTACCTGGTCACTGATTAGCCATAATCGCAACAAATGGAACTGGCTCCAGGAGGCATGTTCCCATGCTCCAGTGTTATCTGAGTAATAGTGTTAAATCTTGTATTAATTCACTTCTCTTGCTTTTGTGTCCCTCTTTCACTCCTTCCTTGTCTAGTTGTTAACTTTATTCGACTCGAAATCGACTCCTGGACCATTGCAATTGAATTTTTGCATTAGGTCAGGAATGAAAAATAATCTTTGCATCCAGTGACCTTCAAACGACAAAGGACAATGGACAATTATTTGTCACGTACACCAATTGGTGTAGTGAAATTTGTCTTGCCATGCAGCACACAGATAAAGATAAGACACAACATTAAAGAATTTAACAATAAACATAAAAAACATCCCCCCACAATGGTTCCCATTATGAGGGAAGGCACAAAGTCCAGTCCCCATCCCCTAGTCCACCCATAGTCGGGCCTATTGAGGCCTCCGCAGTCGCCGCTATGGGGGCCGATGTTACTGGCCCTTCTTGTCCGGGTGATGGTGCTCTGGCGTCGGGAGAACCCTCTCAGCGACCCGGGGTGCCTGGAATGGCCTCTTCCTTAACGGAGACCGCGGCTACCGAAGCCGACAGGCCGCGCTGGATGGGGCTTCACCACTGGTGATCTCGCCGAGAGATCCCAGGCTCCCGATGTTAAAGTTCAGCACCGCCGCCCGCGGCTGTCCGCTCCACAGTCCCGCAGCTCCGCAATGTTCATCTGCGGTCTCAGCATTCCGGAGCTCCAGCGCGGCGACCCAGGCAAGGCATCACCCGCTCCGCTACGCGATAGCGCTCCAGCGCTGTGCCGCCGCCGCTGAAGCCGAAGGTCTGGGCAGTCCCCTCTGGAAACGCCGCTCCAGACCCGCTGATAGGCCGCGAGGACGGGTCAAAGGTGCAGCCCAGAGAAAAGCTGCCTCTGCGACCAGGTAGGGACCCTAGAAAGCAGTTTCCCCCCCCACCCCCCACCCCACCCCCACATAAAAAAGGCTAGAACTCCTAAAACAAAAAACTCAACTAATTAAAAATAAATAAAAGAGAGAAAAAAACGGACAGCTGCAGGCTGGGCAGCCATACCATACAGGACGGCACCCCCTTTTAGTGGAAATCTTTCACATTGCTCTTCTTCTCAAAAGACGTAACTGTGATAGATACATAGAAACATAGCATGACCTCAGAGATGCCAACATAATTCGATGTTCTGTGTGCCACCAGACTCACTCACAACCCACATGAATGAATAGGTCATAGTGTCATAGAGCCATATAACGTGGAAACAGGCCTTTCGGCCCAACTTGCCCAAGTGGGTCAACATGTCCCGGCTACACTAGTCCCACCTGCCGTCATATGATCCATATTCCTCCAAACCGGTCCTATCCATGTACCTGTCTATCTCCTTCTTAAATGTTGGGATAGTCCCTGCCTCAACTATCTTCTCTGGTAGATTGTTCCATATACCCACTACCCTTTGTGTGAAATAGTTACCCCTCAGATTCCTATTAAAAGGTACAGGATACTGAGTTGAATGATCAGTCATGATCATATTGAATGGCGGTGCAGGCTCGAAGGGCCGAATGGCCTACTCCTGCACCTAATTTCTATGTTTCTATGTTTCTAAATCATTACTTCTTCACCTAAAATCTACGTGCTCTGGTCCTTGATTCACCTACCCTGGACAAGAGACTGTGCGTCTACCCGATCTATCCCTCTCATGATTTTATACACCTCAATAAGATCACCCCTCATCCTCCTGCGCTCCAAGGAAGATAGTCCCAGCCTACTCAACCTCTCCCTATAGTTAAGACCCTCTAGTCCTGGCAACATACAACTTCTCTGAACCCATTCCAGCTTGACAACATCTTTCCTATTGCTTGGTGCTGAGAACTAAACTCAATGCAATAAATGCGGCACCAACTTCTTATACAGATCTTTACTATTTAAAATAACGTCTCTGTTTACTCCAAGTTACAGTCTTTTTCTTAAACAGAGAAACCTCCGAAAGGTGCAAAGTGTTCCCTTTGATGAGTGCCTTTGTTGTCACTGAGGTGAAGGATTGGGCTTGTGCTGTTCTCCATACCAGTGAAAGTATAAGGTGGTCAGGAAGGGGGGGTGGAGGGGAAGGGGGGGAGGGAGGAGGGGTGAGAGCCCCTGCACCATGTAAGCAGAGGCTGAGTGACGCCAATGATTTTCTCATGAAGGCTTGTTCAGGATTCTTTGATCTCCCGCCAGCTGGCTGTACAGTGTGAAAAGTTACACTTCCAACTTTGATAGTATGTTAGCTGGGAAGAAAATAAAAGTGTTGGAGAACGTGAGATGAAATGGCACAAACTCATGCATTCTGATGTTCCACTGCAGATGGTCGACTAATGAAGGGACAAATGTTCTCTCTGGGTGACTAATTATTTGGATACCAGGACATCTAGCTTTGAACCAAGTACAAAGTTTAAGCGCATATTTGGACATTATTTCAGAATGACTTTAATGATTTTGTTTTCACTGACATCAAATGTAAAAACTGCATTAAGTGTCTGATCGTTGATAATACGGGTGAAATGTTTCTCTTTTGTAGAGGGGTTTCTGACGGAATTGTTCCACTTTCTAAGGTCTGGTGGTAGTATTTCAACAGGCGTTTGTGCCACACCCCAATACAAACGAGGAGGACTGTGGACAAACAGTCTGTAAACAGTTGCATCCAACGCAGGCAGCTGTTGAGTGGTGAAATGAGACTGGAAACCTCCATTGAAAGGCAGCCCTATTCTGTCAGGCAACTCTGCAGTTTGTTCCAGGAAAGGTTCAAAAGAAAGTGCCCAGATTAGGGTCGTTTTGTTCTGCTTCACAGGCTGACATGAAAGGTTTGGCCGGAGTCCCAACCGGCAGATGTTTGGGTCCCAACCACTCACACTTCCTCTGTGCCACAAATGCCATTGGAATGAAACAAATGATATTTACTCTGCCATGCACCTACATTGTTTTTTACCTTTGTGTTTATTAAGACAACATGACAAACGGAAACTTCACTGGACTGAGTCTCAAGAAAGGGTCTCGACCTGAAATGCCACTCATTTCCTTCTCTCCAGAGATGCTGTCTGTCCCGCTGAGTTACTCCAGCTTTTTGTGTCTAACTTTATTGGACTCTCTCGTTTTAAAAAAAAACTTTTTCTAAATTCACATATTTATCTATTTCAATGTAAAAGTATTCTCAAAATTGCAATGTCCATTGTTACTTGAGAGTCAATGGTAGCACTTGGGAGCATCCTGGAATGAGGGCGGGGAGATGCATTCCTTTGGGAATGCTGCATTGGTGAAAGAATGGAAATTCCATTCAAGCATTAACCCTTCTAACCCAGGACTTGTGTGGTGCAGTGCCTTGCAACCCAAAGACCAAGGGATTGATTCCCAGTCTGGGCCCTTCACTGCACCTCGGTACTTGTGACGATAAACCAAACTGAACAAGTTTTGTCAGTTTTCTCATCTCCCACACATTCATTCCCAAAGCTTGCTCTAATTAGGCACTAATTGCTGTTAGATTGGTAATCACACTCAGAAATCAAAACTACAGCTGGTGCAGAGAATCTCTTAGACTACTTTGAGGGAACGGTGGAGAGGTAAAACAGCTGGCTCTGGTAACTAATATAATTATACATACAGAGTGCCTTAAATATGTTAGTGTTTCCGTTTTACCTGCTCAAAGTACTAATTAAACGTGTGTCTTTCAAATCAGGCCAAACTTGAGACCCTGCTTTTTTTAGCTGTTGATTGATTTTGATATTTTTATTGCATGTTTCTCCTATCAGCCACTTGTTCTGGGCCGAAAGGTACGGGCCAGATCTAGATTGTATCCAGGCAGGATTTTACTCAATAGACAATAGTCAATAGGTGCAAGAGTAGGCCATTCGGCCCTTCGAGCCATTCAATGTGATCATGGCTGATCATCTCCAATCAGTACCCCGTTCCTACCTTCTCCCCATATCCCCTGACTCCGCTATCTTTAAGAGCCCTATCTAGCTCTCTCTTGAAAGTATCCAGAGAACCAGCCTCCACCACCCTCTGAGGCAGAGAATTCCACAGACTCACAACTCTCTGTGAGAAAGTGTTTCCTCGTCTCCGTTCTAGATGGCTTACCCCTTATTCTTATACCCAGCGTTTCATCTTTCTGAGTGAGGTAAAGCGGGCAGCTCACCTCCAGGAGGAAATCAGTGTACGAACAGACAGAATAATTGTTGTAGTTCCTGCCTTATTCAACGTTAATAATCTTCCTCACTCTCTCGTAATACTGAATAATAATCTCATCCCCTCTCCCTCTCCCTCTCCCCCCCCCCCCCCCCCCCCCCCCCCCCTCCCCCCCCCCCTCCCCCCCCCCCCCCCCCCCCCTCCCCCCCCCCTCCCCCTCCCTCTCCCTCTCCCTCTCCCCCTTCCCATCCCCCTTTCCCTTTCTTCCCCTCCCTCTCCCTCGCTCTCTCCACCTCCCTCTCCCCCTCCCTCCCCCCCTCCCTCTCCCTCTCCCTCTCTCTCTCCCCCTCTCCCGCTCCCTCTCCCTCTCCCTTTCCTTCTCCCTCTCCCCCTTCCCATCCCCCTTTTCCCTTTCTTCCCCCCCTCCCTCCTCTCTCGCTCTCTCCTCCCTCCCCCTCCCTCTCTCTCCCCTCCCCTCTCTCTCTTTATTTCCCCCTCTCCCTCTTTCTCCAATTCTGCCCCCCTCTCCCCCTCTCCCTCTCTCTCTCTCTCTCTGTCTCTTTTTAGTTTAGTATAGAGATACAGTGTGGAAACAGGCCCTTCTGCCCACCGAGTCCACGCCGACCAGCGATCCCCACACACTAACACTATCCTACACATACTCGGGACGATTTACAATTATACCAAGCCAATTAACCTGTAAACCTGGTTTTCTTTGAATTGTGTGAGGAAACCGTAGAGACCAAAGAAAACCCACGCAGGTCATGGGGAGAACGTACAAACTGTGTGCAGACAACACCTGTAGTCAGGATCAAACCCGAGTCTCTGGCTCTGCATTCGCTAAGGCAGCAACTCTACAACTGCGCCACCGTGCCGTCCATCTCTCCAAATACTGGACAGGTCCTCTCTCTCGCTTTCTCTCACATCTGTATTTGCACCATAGAAAAAACCATGTTTGCATCATGGCCTGGTATGGTAATCCCTATGCACATAAATGCAAGAGAGCACTAATCTAATCCTGTGTGGGGAGGAACTGCAGATGCTGGTTTAAACTGAAGACAGACACAAAAAGCTGGAGTAACTCAGCGGGTCAGGCACCATCTCTGGAGAAAAGGAATAGGCAACGTTTCGGGTCGAGACCCTTGTTCAGACGCCTATCTAACAGTAGCGCACAACATAGCACCCCTTTCACTACCTTGGATTTGTTTTCTACTAATGTCTTGTATTTAAACAATGTTATTCTTTTCACTGTCCTGTATACTTTAGACTTTAGCAATACAGCGTGGAAACAGGCCCTTCCGCCCACTAAGTCTGTGCCGACCAGTGATCACCCCGTACACTAGCACTGTCCTACACACAGGCAGGTGAGACTAGTGTAGATGGGGCAACTTGGGGCATGTTGGGCCGAAGGGCCGGTTTCCATGCTGTATGACTCTATGACCTTAATGGTATTTGTTCGATGGGCTGTGTGGTCTCCTTCTGTGCTATAAATGTCTACCGTTAATTCAGTGAGTCAGGCGCTGCTGGAAGTGGCGATGTTAGGTTGAAAGCTTAAGATGGGAAACAAAGCATCCTGCATTAGTTTGGACCGTTCCTGTTTCCTCTCCCTGGTCACTGGCCTGAAGCCTGGTGACGGGCAAAATTAGCAGAGAGGACTTAACACATTTACATGGCAAGTGATTACTCATTTAATTGCAATGGGTCACCTCTTCCAGTCAAACATTCCTGTTGAAGAGAGTAGCCTCGCATTGACAGAGCCGTTTATTTTTATTTGGCTCCATTCCTGGAACACCCAGGCATGTGCCGGGTGATGTGGCTGTTAGTGGGTTGACGGCACCAGGGAAAACCAGAACGTTTGGAGAATGTGCAGACAAATATTTCTTCATCCTCGCCACGAATTGCTCAGCTAAACCAACAGATTCTCAGGTTTCATTCCCGTGGGCAGGAACCGGCATCATGCTTGCAGCTCCATTGGCCCTGGCTGCCATTCAGCTCACAAAGGATCATACAGCAGGGAAACAGGCCCTTCGGCCCATCTCGTTCACGCTGACAAAGATGGCCCATTGTCCAATTTTGACCCATATTCGAATGGTCATAAGGAGGAATTTCTTTAGTCAGAGGGTGGTCAATCTGTGGAATTCATTGCCACAGATGGCTGCGGAGGCCGTCATTCGGTATTTTTAAAGCAGAGCTGGATAGGTTTGTGATTGATAAGGGTGTCATGGGGTTATTGGGAGGACAGGAGGATGGGGTTGTGAGGGAAAAATAGATCAGCAATGATTGAATGGCAGAGCAGACTTTTTGTGCCGAATGGCATAATTCTGCTCCTATGTCTGAGGAACTCTTATGAACCTTTCGTATCCATGTACCTATCCAAATGTCATAAGATCATAAGTGCTAGGAGTGGAATTAGGCAATTCGGCCCATCAAGTCTACTCCGTCCAATCATGGCTGATCTCTCTCCTTCCTAACCCCATTCTCCTGCCTTCTTCCCATAACCCCTGACATCTGTACTAATCATGTCGTTCAAATCATGCTGTTATTGTACCTACCTCAACTACTTCCTCTGGCAGCTTGTTCCATATATCCAACACCCTCTGGCCATTCCTCATGTGAAAGCTGCAGAAAAGAACAAAGGAGCAGACATGGTAGCTGTGGAGATCCTCTTGACTTGACGTTGGACCTTGCAGCTGGAGAGCAATAACGTCCAGAAGTGCAGCCATATTTCCATCATCCTGATTCATTCGTTATTGAATTGAATTGAAGGATACAGCATGGAAACAGGCCCTTTTTCCCACCGCATCCACGCCGACCATCAATTGCCCGCTCACACCAGTTCTATGTTATTCCCACTCTCTCATCCACACCCTTCACAATTGGGACAGTTTTCAGAGGGCAATCAACCTACAAACCCTTTAAGAAGGAACTGCAGATGCTGGAAAATCGAAGGTACACAAAAAAGCTGGAGAAACTCAGCGGGTGCAGCAGCATCTCTGGAGCGAAGGAAATAGGCAACGTTTCGGGCCGAAACCCTTCTTCAGACTGAAGAAGGGTTTCGGCCTGAAACGTTGCCTATTTCCTTCGCTCCATAGATGCTGCTGCACCCGCTGAGTTTCTCCAGCTTTTTTGTGAACCTACAAACCCTCATGTCTTTGGAATGCGGGAGGAACTGTAATTGGGGCAACCGGAGGAAACCCAACACGGTCACAGGGAGAGCGTGCAAACTCCACACAGACAGCACCTGAGATCAGGATTGAACCTGGGTTTTTTGGCAGTGTGAGACAGCAGCTCTGCCAGGTGCATTACTGTATGTGCAGCACTCTTCACTTCTGGATTCCACCCCCACTCCAGAGGCTTGAATACATAAACCTGGATGCTGCATTGCAGTACTGTGTGTGAGCTTCACTGCCTCTGTATGTAATCTTGTCCATCTTCTTGTCCATCTTCAGGCAAGATGTCAGACAAAGGCTGCTAGCCTCTCAGCCAGCCGCAAGAACATCCCATACAGAAACAAGGAACTGCTGATGCTGCTTCACAAAAAATACACAAAGTGCTGGAGTAACTCAGCGGGCTAGGCGGCATCTCTGGAGAACATGGATAGGCTACGTTTCGAGTCAGGACATCTTCAGATTGACCCTAGGGAAAACCCATGCATTCACAGGAAGGATGTACAAACTCCGTACAGACAGTACCCACAGTCTGAATCAAACCCGGGTCTCTGGTGGTGTAAGGCAGCAACTCTGCCACTGTGCCACCGTGCAGACATTTCATCAGCCCTAAGGCATTTAGAGGCAATCGTTGGGAAGTGCTGTACAACTGCGGGCCTTTCTTTCCAAAGCAAAGGCCCACTGATCTGTGTCTCTGGAAACCCGTGCTGTTTTATAAGTTAATTTTAAGTTATACGGAGGTTCGCAAAAAGTGTGTGCAATGTGGTTAATCCGATGGTCTATATTATGCATGATGGATGATCAGCTGTTGTCGGCCAGACATTCAGTGCTGAATGCCCAGACAAAGAGCAAATAGATGTGCCGGAGCTACACAGCACAAGGTAATTTTTCACTTCCCCACATGATCATTTCTTCCCATTGAAAACCATAGACCGCTGTCTATTTCTTTTGGTCCGGTATTGATCTGTGATGACTCAGTCAGAGGCTTGTACGAACCTGACGCTAGTTGGCAAGAGAACAAAGTATCTGCTACTACTTTTGAAAGCATTCAGGTGTTTCTTAAGCAGTGGTGTACAACGTGGCCTGTGGAACTGCACACTGAAGAAATGCGAGTGATTGATTTGCAAAGGCTGATTGCGCTGAATAGAGACACATGCCACATGCGGCCGTGTAACAATCTCTAATTTAGACAACATACAATTAAGCTGAAGTAGGTTCAAAGGCCTGCAGCTATTTTGAGCAGCTTCACCACGTATTGTGTGGTCTGAGTGCAGTGATGTTGAAAAGGTCCCACAGAATGAACTCAGATCAAAGCTTCAGGCCAACGACAATGTTAGATTTGAGACACAAAAAGCTGGAGTCACTCAGCGAGTCAGGCAGCATCTCTGGAGAAAAGCAATAGGTGACGTTTCAGGTCGGGTCTGAAGAAGGGTCTTCTTCAGGGCCAAAACTAAACTAAACTACACTAAACTAAACATACTGTAGAAGATTTAGACAGGTTGAGACCCTTCTTCAGTTTGAGAGTCAGAGGAAAGGGAAGCCTGAGATATAGAATGTACGTAGAACAAATGAATGAAAGATATGCACAAAGCAATGGTGCTCAAGGAAAGGCAGGGCCCACAATGGTCCATTGTTGGCTGTGGGGTAGGTGATAACGAGTTACACGGACAGTGACACTCAACAGGATGACAGCGAAACCATGTACAACGACTAAGATGGGGAATGACACAGAGAGAGGGAATATGCACGGGTTACTTGAAGTTAGAGAAATCAATATACATACCACTGGGATGTAAGCTGCCCAAGCTCCACCCCAAACGTCACCCATTCCTTTTCTCCAGAGATGCTGCGTGACCCGCTGAGTTACTCCCGCTTTTTGTTTCTATCTTCGGTTTAAACCAGCATCTGCCGTTCCTTCCGACAGATGACAATAGATGGGCTATCCCAGTTCCCAGAAAGGACCACTAGATGGAGCGCCGCAAATGAAACCGAGCGTTTGCTCTATTTCATGTCTGAAGAAACGTTCCACCGACCTGAAATGTCACCTATCCATGTTCTCCAGGGATGTTTCCTGACCCGCTGAGTTACTCCAGCACTTTGTATCTTTTTTAAAAATTGTAAACCAGCATCTGCAGTTCCTTGTTTCTCCATTCTGCCATTCTGAAAGGGACACGTTAATCCCTACCCTTTGCTTCCTGTCTGACAACCAATTTTTTAAAATCCATGTTAGCACTCTACCCCCAATACCCTGTGCTTTAATTTTGCCCACTGATCTCCGATGTGGGACCTTATCAAATGCTTTCTCAAATGCGGCTATAAAGGATGATAATTCCATTTTAGTAACAAAATAATGTACTTTGCGCAGCATGATAGATGCATATTATCATGCTGGCTTTCAGCAAATCAATGGAGAATTATAACACATTGAAAACTTGAAACTTGGCTACATATTCTTTGCTAAACACAAAGTGTTGGAGTAACTTGAAGGTCAGGCAGAATCTGTGCAGAAAATGGATGAGCACGTTTTGGGTTGGGACACTTGTTCAATCAACTTGAATAATGGTGCCAATCCGAAACATCACCAATCCATTCCTTCCACAGATGCTGCCTGACCCATTGAGTTACTCCAGCACTTTGTGTTTTGATCAGTATCTTCAATTCCTGGTGTCTACATTTTCCCTGCTGCTAGTCCAGTGCTGAAGGAGTTGTGGACATTTTGGAAATGCCGAGCCAATGCACAATTTGCTTCTTCAAGTGGTGGCACGGTGGCGCAGTAGTAGAATTGCTGCCTTACAGCGCCTGAGACCCAGGTCCCGGGTTTGGTCCTGACTACGGGTGCTGTCTGTATGGAGTTTGTACGTTCTCCCTGTGACCACGTGGGTTTTCTCCGAGATCTTCTGTTTCCTCCAACACTCCAAGACGTACAGGTTCGTAGGTTAATTGGCTTGGTAAATGTAAAAATTGTCCTAGTGGGCGTAGGATAATGTTAATGTGCGGGGATTGCTGGTCGGCACAGATTCGGTGGGCCGAAGGGTCTGTTTCCTTGCTGTATCTCTAAACTGAAAAGTGAATATGGTAGATCATATGACTACTGGAAATAAGATCACGTGAGTCCAATCCACCCGCTGAGTAACTGCGCCGTGAACCAGAACGTGCCCCAGTGGGCCCGACTCGCCCCACAGGCCTCCCAGGGTACTGCGGAGAAGCTGGGCATAGGCCGAAGGTACCGCAGCAACGGCAGCGATGGGAGCCTCGGCAGCAGCGTGAGCCATTGGCAACAGTGGGGCCTTGGCGGTGGTGGGGCCTCGTGATCGACCCGCGGTGAGCGGTGGATGAGCGTGAGGGGGGGGAGGGGAAGACAATGAGGACCTGGCGTGGGTGGACCGCTGTGAAGAACAATGGGGCCCCGGTTGGGGGGGGGGGGGGGGGGGGGGGGGGAATACTCTAGTTTAGAATCCACTGCTCAAGGGATAAGCCTGCATTCATTCATTCATTCCGGTGAAGGCGCTGTGCCCACGGCAGCCAGTTTTTTGCCTTTTTGTTTCTGTTTCCACTTTTAATTTCAAGATTTTGTGTACCTTGCTGCTGCGCTATGTGACCCTATGCCTCTATCAGGATTCAACCTGAATCTCTAGCACCATGAAGGGCCTGTCCCACTTACGCGACCTTGGCTCGCAAATTACGCGACCCCGTATGGCCGCGAGGGGCCGGTCCCACTTAGAAGCGCGGAGTTGTACGGGGCTGGTCCCGACATCGCACGGGGCTCCAAATTTCTTGCAGTGGCTGAAATCCTCGCGGGCCAACGGCCTGTCGGCATGCAGGCACATTGCGGTCATACTCAGCGTCTTGACGGCGTATGCAGCGTCTTGACGGCGTATGCAGCGTCTTGTTGGCGTACACCTAGCGCGTGGTGTTGCGTGATGACATCACCGCCCGACGTGGCGTTGCGTGATGACGTCACCACCCGACGCCGTGCGATGCCAAAATTCAGTTGGCCCTCCTCCTTCCCAGCTGATTGGTAAGCATGATGTAAAGGACATCACGCGCGAACTTAGCGTGAACTAAGCGCATAGTTAGCGCGATCCTCGTGAATTCCGCTTCCGGTTGGTTGCGCCAAACGCACGCAATTGCATGCAAGTGGGACAGGCCCTTGAGGTAGTGGCACTAGTAGCTGTGCTGCCATGTCACTGTAATGAGGATACTTTATTCGGAAAAGCAATAGCTTATTTAAAAGATTGTTCAGTTAGCAAAAACAGCCGATGAACATTTGTGGAAAATTATACTTTTCACTTTGTAAAATTGCCATGATTTTAATTTTAATTCATACTTTGGAATAGTTACAGCAGCCACATTTACCTTTTGGAGGGAAACTACAAAAGGTACCAGGAGTGAATTCTGGAAGGCATCCAGTTTTGAGAGAGGTTCTGAATATAAGGTTCGGAATTTTAAAGTTTATTTAAGCAGTCGATCTTTCGGTAATAATAAGCTTGGCTTAAGAAGTATTTGTAAAAGTTGGACAGTTGCAAATTATTGCAAACTTTGAAGTTTTAGATATATCTTGGCCAGCGTCAAGGGAGTATCAAGAGCTTACTCTAAATTTAAAAGCGGGCCTTTTATGATGGTAATCTCTTGATTACTCCCTGTGTTACATCTCAATTGGTAGGAGTAAGCAAATCAGGAAAGTAAATGCATGGCTGAAAGATTGGTGTGGGAAGACTGTGCTCTATTTCATGGGAAGTTGCAAGCAGAGCCGGAATAGCACTGAAAGAGTGCCACAATTTCCATGAAAGAAGAAGGGTTTCGACCCCAAAACGTTGCCTATTTCCTTTGCTCCAGAGATGCTGCTTCACCCGCTGACTTTCTCCAGCATTTTTGTCTACCCTCAATTTCTCTCATCATCCAGGCTTCCCTGTACCCTGTAGGATAGTTTTACTGTGCAGGGATCGCTGGTCGATATGGACTCGATGGGCCGAAGAGCCTGTTTCCGCTCTGTGTCTCTAAAGCAAACTAGGGGGGCCACGGTGGCGCAACAGTAGAATTGCTGCCTTACAGCAGCTGCAGCGCCGGAGATCCGGGTTCTATCCCGGCTACGGGTTCTATCTGTACGGAGTTTGTACGTTCTCCCCATGACCTACGTGGGTTTTCTCCGAGATCTTCGGTTTCCTCCCACACTCCAAAGACGTACAGGTATTTCTTTAAATTAGCTTGATAAACGTAAAAATGTTCCTAGTGTGTGTAGGATAATGTTAATATGCGGTGATTGCTGGTCGGCGCGGCGCAGACCCGGTAGGCCGAAGGACCTGTTTCTGCGCTGTATCTCTAAATGAAACTAAACTAAACTAAAGCTTCCTTACTCTCATCTGCCTGGCCTTTCACTCTAACAGGAACTCGAATTTCCAGCATCACTTTTTTAAAAAGCATCCCAATTTCCAAACATCCTCTAGCCCACAACAATCAACTTTAGTAAGTTCCCATCTAATACCATCAACTAGACCTACTTTAATCTCATTTTTGTTCTCCCCATATTCTGATCAACTAACTCACTCACACATAATGGACAATCTGCAACAGCCGTTTATCCACCGACCTACAGGTGTTTAAAATTATGGCTAAAGTAAACTGCAGGTCTTCAAAATAGTTTAGAGTGGAGTAGAGCGGTATGAACAGTAGAGCGGTATGAACATTGACTTCTCTAACTTCAAGTAGCCTTTGCTTTCCCTCTCTCTCCATCCCCTCCCCTTTCCCAGTTCTCCTACCAGTCTTACTGTCTCCGACTACATTTCATCTCTGTACCTCCCTCTCTCCTGACATCAGTCTGAAGAAGGGTCTCGTGTAGTGTTGTCTAAGAGACTTTTATATACGGGCACAATTATGGGGAATGGAGGGCAGACAGAGGAGATTGGATTCCACATTGTCCCATCATGTTCAGCATGGGCATTGTAGGCTGAAAGGCCTGTTTGCTGTGCTGTATTTTCTATGGCTTATGTTATATATTCCACCGTGCCCCACCCCTGTGGTCTCTCTCCTCCACCTCAGTCATTCTTGTGTCTCTTTGGCATCCGGGAGGTCCCGGCAAGCAGACCCGGCTTGCCCACTGCGGACCAACCTCGGAGGACCTGCCCAGTAGGCCCGGCGAGACTGGGTACCCGCATGAAGGCTCAGGGCCGGCGGGTTCGTGAACCCGCACGAAGGTTCCTGTTCAGCAGGACCTCACGGTCGGTGGGGCCTCACCCGAAGGCTGGGCTGTCTGTGCGATCGGGAACCCACCTGAAGGCTCAGGGTCGGTGGGACTGGGAACCTGCACGAAGGCTCGGCAGACGGAGTAACCGAGAGGGAGCTGGAGAGGTTGGACGCGAGGGGCAAGAACCGGTCGGGAGGAGGTTGAACCTGGGCAATGGCGCCAGCGTCTTCAGGTAGGCTGCAGGAGGCGCCCCCAGGACATAAAGATTGCCGGGCAAGAGGAGGAGAGGGAGGGACATCGGTACTTCAAACCCACTGTCTGACCGGACTTTGAATAATGGTGCCAATAATGTCAACGCCTGCATCTGTAATAATTGCAAAGATTATTTCACTGTGCAGTTGCACATGTGACAAATGAAACACTTTTGACTATTAAGGCTCTAAGGTGCTGGTAGGGCCACATTTGGGGTATTGTGAGCAATTTTGGGCACCATATCAGAGGACAGATGCGCTGGCTCTGGAGAGGGTCCAGAGGAGGTTTATAAGAAATGACCCCAGGAATGAGTAGGATAACCTATGATGAGCATTTGACGGCACTGGGCCTGTACTCGCTGGAGTTTAGAAGAATGAGGGGGGACCTCATTGAAACGTACAGAATAGTGAAGGCTTGGATAGAGTGGATGTGGAGATGATGTTTCCACTAATGGGAGAGTCTAGGACTAGAGGAGGTTTTTTTAGTCGGAGGGTGGTGAATCTGTGGAATTCTTTGCCACAGCACGCTGTGGGCACAAAATCAGTGGATATATTTATGGCAGAGATAGATAGATCTTCGGTTTCCTCCCACACTCCAAAGAGGTGCAGGTTTGCAGGTTAATTGTAAAATTGTTCCTCGTGTGTGTAGGATAGTGTTAATGTGCGAGAATCGGATATGTGTGGGTGGTCGGTGCGGACTCGGTGGGCCGAAGGACCTGTTTCCACGTTGTATCTCTAAAGTAAATCTAAACTATTAAAAAACTAAGACAGGATTCTTAAAATTAAAATGCAATTTGACAATGTTGGGGGAATCAACAGGAAAAAAAAGACAGGTTAAGGGGAGGAGGTAGAACATAGAGTTAGATGAGTTGCGTGAGTTAGATTTAACTCTTAGGGCTAACTGAATCAAGGGATATGGGAAGAAAGCAGGAACGGGGTACTGATTGTGGATGATCAGCCATTATCATATTGAATGGTGGTGCTGGCTCAAAGGGCCGAATGGTCTACTCCTGAACCTATTTTCTATGTTTCTATAATGGCATGCTTTTCACGTCATCAAATCAAAAAAAATAATAAATAAGGAGGTATCTACAACACAAGTGAGGTTCCATGGAAAGGCAAAAGATTTCCTTTCTCAAAGAATCTTTGTTTTACATCTATCCAGTTGTTGCATACCAACCATTACCAAAAGAGCCACCAACCAGTGTTTTCTCAATAGCAGCCATTTCCAACTAACTAATTTCTACTGCATGTGCCTAGTTCCACATCATTTATAAAATGCACTTACCAATTACCAACTCTAGCTTTTTATCCCAATTTAGTTTACTTGAAAAAATATAAAATCACAACCTGACCTGGTTTGGATTTAAAAAAAATATCACCGGATTACTATTTAAGAATAAAAAGTCTTGTGCATTTCCACAACCACTACTCCATCATGCTTCAAAGAGCAACCCAACCCATCTGCGACACAAGATCAGTAACATTTGCCCCTTCAACTGAGTAAGTTTGCAGACAACACCAAATTTGGTAGAGTTGCGGAATGTATGGAAGGCTATCAAAGTATACAGCGGGATACAGATTAGTCACAGATATTGGCGGAGAAATGGCAGATGGAGTTTGATCTGAGCAAATGTGAGACGTTGAACTTTAGTTTAGTTTAGTTTAGTTGAGTTTAGAGATAGGCCCTTCGGCCCACCAAGCCCGCACCGACCCAGCGATCCCCGCACATTATCACTATCATACACGCGCTGGGGACAATTTGCACCTACACCAAGCCAATCAACCTACAAACCTGTATGTCTTTGGAGTGTGGGAGGAAACCAAAGATCCCGGAGAAACGTTCAAACTCCACACAGACAGCACCCGTAGTTGGGATCGAACCTGGGTCTCTGGCGCTGTAAGCGCTGCAGGCAACAACTCTACCTCTGTGCCACCGTGGCCACCCTTGAGCACGTCGTATGTAAGGGGAACATATTAGCAAGACACTTAACACCATTATACAGAGAGGTCTTGGAGTGCAATTCCATAACTCCCTGAAAATGGCAACATGAGTAGATGGAGTGGTTGAGAAGCTTGCCTTCATGGGTTGGGGCATTGAGTATAAGAGCCAGGAGGTCCTGTGGCAATTTTATTAAACTTTGTTTCGGCCCCGTTTGGATTATTATGTTGCAATTCTAGTCATTCTGTTCCTGGAAGAATGTGGAGGCTGTGAAGAGGAGCAGATGAGGGTTTACCAGATTGATGCCCGGATTAGAAGGTATTAGCTATAAGGAGATTGTGGATCAACTTGGACTGCTTTCTCTGGAGAGTAGGAGGCTAATGGGAGACCTAATAGAAGGATATAAAACTATGAGAGGCAAGGTAACGGCAGACAGTGAGAAATTTACTCCCAGTGTGAATCACAAGAGGGCATAGTTTTAATATCAGAGGTGGAAGGTTCAAAGATGTTCATAAGTTCATAAATTCATAAGAGATAGGAGCAGAATTAGGCCATTCGGCCCATCAAGCCCACAATGTCCATCAAGCCTACGCCGCCGTTCAATCATGGCCAATCTATCTCTCCTCCCTATTCCCATTTGCCTGCCTTCTCCCCATAACCCTCGTCCTCCGTACTAATTAAGAATCTATGTATCTCTGCCTTAAACATTTCCTTGAAGATGTATGGGGCAAGTTTTATACATGGTGTGGGTGCCTGAAATGCACCGCCAAGGTGATGGCAGCATGTACAATAGTAACATTTAAGAGGCGTTTAGCGTTTGCATGGATGTGCAGGGAATGGAGGGATATAGATCTCTTGCAGATGATTGGATTTATTTAGATTAGTTTAACTTGGCATCACCCTCAGGCCATCAGACTACTCAACACACTCAAGAAAATTCCATGAACATTACACAAACAAAGACCAACTGACTGTCAAAATAACTTTAACTCAATGTCTGCAGTATGCTATTTGCACTTTTCTATATTGCACCTTTTATTATTGCACCTTAATAACATACCTCAAAATTTTACTACACTCTGGCACACTGTGAATATTTTATATAATGTATATGTCCATTGTCTATCTTTATTGGTATATAGTCTGTCTGTGTTATAAATATTACTTGCACATTTGGAGTATGGGGAATCGCAATTTCAATCCTCTGTGTAACTACTTGTTGCATTATTTGAATTGACAATAAAGTTTACTTTGCCTTTGACTTTGATGTACCTCATAAACATTGTGGGCTGAAGGGCCTGTTCCTGTGCTGCACTGCTCTATTTTCTACTCTCCCAGCTTTCTCCACCTTATTACGATAAATCTGAAGGAGGGTCCCAATTCATATTGAAGATAGAAAAACTAAGGGCAGCACGGTGGCGCAGCGGTAGAGTTGCTGCCTTACAGCGCCAGAGACACGGGTTGGATCGTGTCTACGGGTGCTTGTCTGTATGGAGTTTGTACGTTCCCCCCGTGACCTGCATGAGCTTACTCTGGGATCTGCGGTTTCCTCCCACACTTCAAAGTCGTATCAACGTAAATTTGTACGCTAAATGGCTTGGTATAACGAAATGATCCCCAGTCAATGTAGGATAGTGTAAGTATGTGGGGATTGCTGGTCGGCCAAAGGACCTGTTTCCACACTGTATCTCTAAACTAAAACTAAACTAAACCCAGCGGGTCAGGCAGCATCTCTGGAGAAAAAGGATGGGTGATGTTTTGGGTCAGAACGCTTCTTCAGACTGATAGTAGAGGGGAGGGAACTGGAGGTAGGAGAAGAAGGCCAGAACAAATTAGGGCCAATTCAAATCGCCGTCTGTCGACTCCTTTCACAGATGCTGCCTGACCCACTGCAATTACAGCTAACAGTGGCCGTTTTAATGTCAAGTGGCAAAGAAGTTTGGGAACATGAGTATTTTTCTGAAGAAGGGTCTCGACCCAAAACGTCACCCATTCCCTCTCTAGAGATGTTTCTCGTCCCGCTGAGTTACTCAAGCATTTAGTGACTATCTTCGGTGTAAACCGGCATCTGCAGCTAGAAACATAGAAACATAGAAAATAGGTGCAGGAGTTGGCCATTCGGCCCTTCGAGCCTGCACCGCCATTCAATATGATCATGGCTAATCATCCAACTCAGTATCCTGTTCCTGCCTTCTCTCCATACCCCCTGATCCCTTTAGCCACAAGGGCCACATCTAACTCCCTCTTAAATATAGCCAATGAACTGGCCTCAACTACCTTCTGCGGCAGAGAATTCCAGAGATTCACCACTCTCTGTGTGAAAAAAGTTTTCCTCATCTCGGACCTAAAAGATTTCCCCCTTATCCTTAAACTATGACTCCTTGTTCTGGACTTCCCCAACATCGGGAACAATCTTCCTGCATCTAGCCTGTCCAACCCCTTAAGAATTTTGTAAGTTTCTATAAGATCCCCCCTCAATCTTCTAAATTCTAGCGAGTACAAACCAAGTCTATCCAGTCTTTCTTCATATGAAAGTCCTGACATCCCAGGAATCAGTCTGGTGAACCTTGTCTGTACTCCCTCTATGGCAAGAATGTCTTTCCTCAGATTTGGAGACCAAAACTGTACGCAATACTCCAGGTGTGGTCTCACCAAGACCCTGTACAACTGCAGTAGAACCTCCCTGCTCCTATACTCAAATCCTTTTGCTATGAAGTTCCTTCCTAAACATGAATATATATTTTTTTAAAGCAATCTATTGGGAAAGCAGAAAGTGGCAGGTGCGCTAAATGAATATTTCTATCAATTTTCACAGTGGAAACGAGAAAATGACCCCGCAACAAAAAAGATGACAATAAGTCGGAGGAATGGAGAAGCAAGAAAATGGCAAGTGAGAAAAAAATGATCAACTAATCCCTTCCATCCGACTTGTTCCACCCCAGAGTATTAAAGGAAACAGGTGAGGAAAGTGCAGATGCATTAGTCATAATTTCCCAATGCTTGCTATGTTCAGGAATTGTGTCTTTATTTGTGAAATATGTATTTATTTCCCAAAGGAGAAAGAGAGAGAAACCAGATGAGCAGAAAATTGTCAATTTAACATCAGTTAACGTTATTGGAATCAATCATCAGGAACAGAATGGCAGAGTACTTAAACAAGTATGACCCAATCAAAAAGAATTAGCATGGATTTGCGTGAGACAATAATTTCTCGTTTAGTTGGATTTAATGAGATTTACTGATTTTTTTTTAAATAAACAGGCCACCTGCCTTGCGGGGGTGTGGATACAAACCATTTGTGGATATAGACCATATAAACATCTAGAGGCATCTGATGAGACTGTACACAATATTTTCATCCAATGGGTATGCAGGGAATGGAGGGATATGGATCGCATGCAGTCAAAGGAGATCAGTTTAACTTTGCCTCATTTTTCAGCACAGACATTGTGGACCGAAGGGCCTGTTCCTGTGCCACAATGTGAACATAGCAATTGATATCACTTTGTGTGATTTAGAATTTATAGGTACAGTGCAGAAACAGGCCCTTCGGCCCACCGAGTCCATGCCGACCAGCGATCACCCCCCCACCGCCCATACATTAGCACTATCCTACACACTAGGGACAATTTAATTTTGTTACAGCAACCAATTAACTAATTAGGAAAGGAAAAATAGATTATGAAAGAAAACTGGCAGGGAACATAAAAACTGACTGCAAAAGTTTTTATAGATATGTGAAAAGAAAGAGATTAGTTAAAACAAATGTAGGTCCCTTGCAGTCAGAAACGGGTGAGTTGATCATGGGGAACAAGGACATGGCAGACCAATTGAATAACTACTTTGGTTCCGTCTTCACTAAGGAAGACATAAATAATCTGCCGGAAATAGCAGGGGACCGCGGGTCGAAGGAGTTGGAGGAATTGAGCGAAATCCAGGTTAGTCGGGAAGTGGTGTTGGGTAAATTGAATGGATTAAAGGCCGATAAATCCCCAGGGTCAGATAGGCTGCATCCCAGAGTACTTAAGGAAGTAGCTCCAGAAATAGTGGATGCATTAGTAATAATCTTTCAAAACTCTTTAGATTCTGGAGTAGTTCCTGAGGAATGGCGGGTAGCAAACGTAACCCCACTTTTTAAGAAGGGAGGGAGAGAGAAAACGGGGAATTACAGACCAGTTAGTCTAACATCGGTAGTGGGGAAACTGCTAGAGTCAGTTATTAAAGATGGGATAGCAGCACATTTGGAAAGTGGTGAAATCATTGGACAAAGTCAGCATGGATTTACGAAAGGTAAATCATGTCTGACGAATCTTATAGAATTTTTCGAGGATGTAACTAGTAGCGTGGATAGGGGAGAACCAGTGGATGTGGTGTATCTGGACTTCCAGAAGGCTTTCGACAAGGTCCCACATAAGAGATTGGTATACAAACTTAAAGCACACGGCATTGGCGGTTCAGTATTGATGTGCATAGAGAACTGGCTGGCAAACAGGAAGCAAAGAGTAGGAGTAAACGGGTCCTTTTCACAATGGCAGGCAGTGACTAGTGGGGTACCGCAAGGCTCAGTGCTGGGACCCCAGCTATTTACAATATATATTAATGATCTGGATGAGGGAATTGAATGCAATATCTCCAAGTTTGCGGATGACACTAAGCTGGGGGCAGTGTTAGCTGTGAGGAGGATGCTAGGAGACTGCAAGGTGACTTGGATAGGCTGGGTGAGTGGGCAAATGTTTAGCAGATGCAGTATAATGTGGATAAATGTGAGGTTATCCATTTTGGTGGCAAAAACAGGAAACAGCAGACTATTATCTAAATGGTGGCCGATTAGGAAAGGGGGAGATGCAGCGAGACCTGGGTGTCATGGTACACCAGTCATTGAAGGTAGGCATGCAGGTGCAGCAGGCAGTAAAGAAAGCGAATAGTATGTTAGCTTTCATAGCAAAAGGATTTGAGTATAGGAGCAGTGAGGTTCTACTGCAGTTGTACAGGGTCTTGGTGAGACCACATCTGGAGTATTGCGTACAGTTTTGGTCTCCAAATCTGAGGAAGGACATTATTGCCATAGAGGGAGTGCAGAGAAGGTTCACCAGACTGATTCCTGGGATGTCAGGACTGTCTTATGAAGAAAGACTGGATAGACTAGGTTTATACGCTTTAGAATTTAGGAGATTGAGAGGGGATCTTATAGAAACTTACAAAATTCTTAAGGGGTTGGACAGGCTAGATGCAGGAGATTGTTCCCGATGTTGGGGAAGTCCAGGACAAGGGGTCACAGCTTAAGGATAAGGGGGAAATCCTTTAAAACCGAGATGAGAAGAACTTTTGTTCACACAGAGAGTGGTGAATCTCTGGAACTCTCTGCCACAGAGGGTAGTTGAGGCCACTTCATTGGCTATATTTAAGAGGGAGTTAGATGTGGCCCTTGTGGCTAAGGGGATCAGAGGGTATGGAGAGAAGGCAGGTACGGGATACTGAGTTGGGTGATCAGCCATGATCATATTGAATGGCGGTGCAGGCTCGATGGGCCGAATGGCCTACTCCTGCACCTAATTTCTATGTTTTTATGTTTCTATGTTAACTTACAAACCTGTGCATCTTTGTTGTGTGGGAGGAAACCGGAGCACCCAGAGAAAACCCACACAGTCACAGGGAGAACGAACAAACTCTGTACAGACAGTTCCTGTGGACAGGATTGAACCCGGGTCTCTGGCACTGTAAGGCAGCAATTTGAGCGCCCTGTGAGTCAGTAACTGTTTGGAAATAAGGAGTTTAGGTGTGGAGATAAAGGGAAGGTAAGGTGCCTGCCGGCAAAATACATTGGGTTTCAGTTTTTCACTGCACCTATCGTGAATCGAAGGACAGAGAGCTGCCCACTTAACTTTGGCAATTTAATTAAGCTCAATGGGTAGATGTATGGAGGAAAGATGAAAACAAGGGGTGTGGACATGAAATGTGTGTGCAACTCATAATACAAGATGTGTGGAAGGTTTAGGTTATCAACCTTAATTTAGAAAAGACTGGTGCGTGTATTTTATAAAAGGCGAAGAACTAGAATCAGAAGCAGAATAGAAGACCATATGTCATAGGAGCAATTTTAGGCCACACTTGGATTCAATTTTTTTGTATTGTATTCAATTTATTGTCATTATCTCACAAGAGACAACAAAATGGATTTTCCTTACAGTCAAGTAACATAAAAATAAATAATAAATAAATAAAACACATTTAAAAAAAAGTACAAACACAGAAGTCCACGACACAACATAACCCCACAGTGGCACCAAAGTTGAGGAAGGTACCATAGTCCCGCCAGCCTCCCCACCGATCTTCCCAGATGTTCACCCGTCATACAGCCTGCTCCGCCATGCAATCATGGCTGATCTAGTTTTCCATCTCGATCACATTCTCCTGCCTTTCCCCTGTAACCTTTAACGCCCTTACTGAGCAATTTCCGCTTTAAAAATACCCAATGTCTTGGTCTCCACAGCCGCCTGTGGCAATGAATTCCACAGATTCACCACCCACTGGTTAAAGAAATTCCTCCTCATCTCCATTCTAAAGGCACGTCCTTGTATTCCGTGGCAATGACCTCTGGCACTCCCACTACTGCAAACATCCTCTCCACGTCCACTCTATCTAGGCCTTTCATTATTTGGTAGGTTTCAAGAAAGTCAAGAAATTAAGATATCAGACTTAGCCATTTCTGAGACAATAATAGTTGGTGGATTCCTTGTATTTCAAGAGGGCACTGGTGGCGCAGCGGTAGAGTTGCTGCCTTACAGCGCTGGAGACCCGGGTTCGATATCGACCATGGGCGCTGTCTGTATGGAGTTTGTATGTTCTCCCCGTGACTGCGTGGGTTTCTCCGATATCTTTGGTTTCCTCCCACACTCCAAAGACGTACAGGTTTGTAAGTTAATTGGTTTGGATTTGTATACGTGGTATATGTGTAACATTGTCCCTACTGTGGGTAGGGTTGTGTTAGTGTGCGAGGATTGTTGGTCGGTGCGGACTCGGTGGGCTGAAAGACCTGTTTCCTCACTGTATCCTCGTTATCTCTTATGAGATAATGACAATAAATTGAATACAATACAATCTCTAAACTAAACTAAAAAACTAAAGAGGATAAGGTGCTCCTAACATACTCTCGATTGGGAGTATCAGGATCCTTATCCAATGTGCAAGAAAAGAACAAGGACCTCCACGGGGAACCAAAGAGGGATGGACGTGGAGAGGGACATTGGACAACCGGATTGGAGGTGACGCCTGCAACGGGCCTTTGTGACCAACTACAGCTGGGACTGTAAAATGGTGTCAAATGCGCCTCTTGTATATGGACACCGTGGGCTGTTCTGTGCGTACTGTACTGACCAGGGCAACTGTGCTTATGTATGGAGATAGTCTCACTGAGCTGGATGTAAAAAATGTATTTCACTGTACATGGTACATTCTACACAATACAATAAAGAAACCATTGAACCATTGGACATAAATTCAAATCAAGATAATGCAGGGGTCGGTCGGAAGCAGGGTGATGATGTTGTTGAATCTGATATGCCTGTAAAGCTGCAGCAAGTGAGAATTTAATTGGTCTGGTTTATATCCGGTGTATATAACAAATAAACATTCTTTGTAGGACTTTGGTTCATCCACATTGAATTGAATTGAACTGAATTGAATTTAGTTTAGAGATACAGCATGGAAACAGGCCCTTTGGTGATCCCTGCATATTAACATTACCCTACAAACACTAATGACAATTTTTACATTTACCAAGTCCATGAACCTACAAAGCTGTACGCTTTTGGAGTGTGGGAGGAAACCGAAGATCTTGGAGAAAACCCATGCAGGTTATGGGGAGAACGTACAAACTCCGTACAGACAGCACCCATAGTCAGGATTGAAGCCAGGTCTCCGACACGTACAGTAGGCAGGAACTCTATCGCTCCACCACCATGCCGCCATTTGAATGCTTTATAGGAAACCTGATAGAAGTATATAAAATGACGATAGCATAGATAGGATCGACAGTCAGAATCATTTTCCGGGGATAGAAATATCAAAGACTAGAGTGCATAGCTTTAGGGCAAAAGGGGAATGCACTCCTACTTTTATATACTTTCACCAGGTCTCGCCACAGTCTCTAACAATCCAGAGAAAAACAATCCAGATTTGTCCAACCTTTCCTTATTGGTAATCCCCTCTAATCCAGGCAACTATTCTGGTAAACTGTTTCTGCATTCTCTCCAAAATCACCACTTCCTTCCTGTGATGGTCCGACCAGCAAAGAGCAGGGATTTGGGTTTGAGTTTGAGTTTAGTTTATTGTTCATGTGTATTGAGGAACAGTGAAGAGCTTTCATTGTGTGCTAAGCAGTCAGTGGAAAGACAATACACGATTACAATCGAGCCGTCCACAGTGTACAGATACACGATAAAGGGAATAACGTTTAGTGAGAGGAGATTAAGAAGATCGCAGTCAAAGTAAGAACTGTTGCCATAGGAGTAGAGATTTCAAAGAGTGGAGCGATGGGATCCACTTTTGTGACTGGCATGCAAAGAGTCGCCTGGGTTGCGCGCCATCTTGGATCCTATATCCTATAATATTGTCAGGGAGGGCAATTGTGAATTTAACACCACATCTAAAAAGAACCATATAAACATATAACTAGAAACATATAACATTCTTAAGGGATTGAACAAGCTAGATGCAGGAACAATGTTAACGATGTTGGGGGACTCCAGAACCAGGGGTCACAGGTTAAGGATCAGGGGTGGGCCATTTAGGACTGAGACGAGGAAAAACCTTTTCATCCAGAGAGTTGTGAATCTGTGGAATTCTCTGTTACAGAGACAGGGGAGGCCAATCCACTGGATGTTTTCAAGAGAGAGTTGGATATAACTCTTAAAGCTAACAGAATCAAGGGATATGTGGAGAAAACAGGAACGGGGTAATGATTTAGGATGATCAGCCATGATCATATTGAATGGCTGTGCTGGCTCGAAGGGCTGAATGGCCTACTCCTGCACCTATTTTCTATGTTTCTAAAAGTCCTGCAAAACTTGTGTGGGGGTACCGATGCACAGTTGGGAAAACAACTGTCACCCAAATAAATGCCATTTGGTCAAACTCTGGATCTTATAACCGTGCACCACTTGCATGCCAGTTGTACATCTCTTAGAACTGATTTATTTCACTCCCTCTGATTGATTTCCTCCTTGATGTATTGGAAAAGAATCCCGGGACTTAGGAGCACAATCTGAACAGTTTCATCTGAGCAGACTTATAGAATTACTCGATGAAAACGATGATGGATGAACAAGATTGAATCACACATGCCATTGCTGAAATGTTTCTTTGTCTGGGCTGGAAGCCATCAGCTGTTCACTCTTGAAATGTGGATATAAACATTCCTGCTATGATCTCTCAGTTGCAGGAGTCTTCCCTACCTTCTGTAGAACTTGCAGAAGAATTTATAGCCTTCTAAATCACACATTGGTGACTGAAAAGCAAACAAACCAGAGGAAATCACAGCTCAGTAAACGCACAGCAAAGGACAAAGTTATTAGGGTTTGGCATTATAAACCGCCTTGAAATATCTTTCTTTTTTGTGTGTATTGAGGTCATTGCAGGGGTTGACTTTTTCCACAAGTATTATTAATTAACCACCAGGTTTTCAATGACATTAATCTGTGGTGTTACTGCACTCCTACATTACTGCGCACAACTTGTTCCAAACTATATATCATATACACCTTGCACTAGGAAGGGTTGAAAATAATAGTCAGAGTCACTGTATTTTCATTTCTTACTTCTTAAAGAAACATTCACTCTCTCCTTGATGAAAGAATGGATTGACTAGGCTTGTATTCACTGGAATTTAGAAGGATGCGAGGTTATCTTATAGAAACATATAACATTCTTAAAGGATTAGACAGGCTAGATGCAGGAACAATGTTCCCGATGTTTGGGGACTCCAGAACCAGGGGTCACAGTTTAAGAATAAGGGGAGAGAGATTTTAGGACTGAGAAGAGGAAAAACCTTTTCACCCAGAGAGATGTGAATCTGTGGAATTCTCCGTCACAGAGGCAGGGGAGGCCAATTCACTGGATGTTTTCAAGAGAGAGTTGGATATAGCTCTTAGGCCTAATGAAATCAAGGGATATGGGGAGCAAACAGGAACGGGGTACTGATTTAGGAGATCAGTCATGATCATATTGAATGGTGGTGCTGGCTCAAAGGGCCGAATGGCCTACTCCTGCACCTATTTTCTATGATACTCTTTCCTTCACAGATGCACTATAGGTGCTGTGTTGGCTCAATTGCACATCTTTAAACTCTACCAACAAGAAGGACAAAGTCAAAGTCAAAGTCAATTTTATCCATTTGCCAGCAAGCACCCGAAGGTGCAGTGAAATGAATTTGCCAGCAGCGAAACATTTAAAAAGAACACACAATACACAATAAGATTTAACACAAACAGCCACCACAGCATTCTCCACCGTGGTGGAAGGCACAAAGTTCAGTCAGTCCTCCTCCTTTGATCACCCGTGTTCGGGGCCATGAACCCTCCGTAGTTGCTGCTACGGATGGCCCGATGTACAGGCGCTCTCGTCGGGATGACCCAAACTCCGACATCGGGATGGTCAAACACACTTGGAGTGCCCGAATCGGCAAACTCCTTATGGCTTCAGGATGTTATAGGCTGCAGGGCAGCTGACTCGCAGCGGCGGACAAGGAGCTCTTTCTCCGGTGATCCCAGGCACCAGGGATACCCCAGTCGCTTGTCTCCGGATGGTAAGTCCATCCCCACTCAGCATTACGGTAGGAGAGCGCTCACCGCAGGGACATCAAGAATTCTAGAGGGGCATACTAGATTAAAACTCTGAAAAGAACAAGCACAGCCCCTTGATGTGGAAACGACACCAGGCCAGCACTGCTGCTCTGGCGAGCCCCCGGCAATGGGTGACTTTTCAAGTCAAAAACCCCCCGCTCTTTATCATTTAAAATAAAATTGGATAGTTATATGGATGGGAAGGGAATGGAGGGTTATGGCCTGAGTGCAGGTATATGGGACTAGGGGAGATTATGTGTTCGGCACGGACTAGACTAGAGAGTCAAGTTCAACAAAATAGAGAAAGTACAGAGGAGATTTACTAGAATGTTGAGAAGGGTCGAGATGGCCTGTTTCCGTGCTGTAATTGTCCAGTGAAGGGTTATAGGGTTTTTATCATTTAAAAAAATGGTTCAGAAAAATCAGGGTTATGGTCTGAGGCACTATGGGACCAAATATGTGTTCGGCACGGATAGAAAAATAGTGCTGTAATTGGGACAGTATAGTGTCTTTGAAAAATTGAGAAAAATCATGACAAACCTGGATAATAAAAATATATCCTGGTCTTTGAAAGTGTATGAAACCTGGATGAAAAACCATGGGATAAAATTGATTCGGGTAGATGCACAGAGTCCCTTGCCCAGAGGACATAGGTTCAAGGTGAATAGGAAAAGATTTAATAGGAATCTGCGGGGTAACTTTTTCACACAAAGGATTGTGGGTGTAAGGAACGAGCTGCCAGAGGAGGTAGTTGATGCTCTGACTATCCCAACGTTTAAGAAACAATTAGACAGGTACATGTATAGAACAGGTTTGGAGGAATATGGGCCAAACGCAGGCAGGTGGGACCAGTGCAGCTGGGACATGTTGGCCGGTGTGGGCAAGTTGGGCCGAGGGGCCTGTTTCCATGCTATATCACTGTATGACTCTCTAAGAAGCAAGAACGGAAATTGCAGTGGCTCAGACAATCATTTTTCAATGTTTCTTGGTTACAGGAGTTGTGTCGGGGGATAGGAAGACTGCTAATGTCACACTGTTGTTTAAAAAAGGAAGAGATAAACTGAGTAATTGCAGGCCAGTTGGTTTAACTACAGTGGTGGGAAAATTGTTGCAATCTATTTTTTGTAGACAGTACCACACTTGGAAGGATACAAATTAATCTTGAACAGTCAGATTTGCTGAGGGAAGGCTGTGTGTGAATGACTTGTTTGAATTATTTTTGAGGAATGAACATGAGGTTTATGAGTGCAGCGTGTATAATAAAGTCTGCATGAATTTTAGTAAAGCTTTTGCCAAGATTCCCTATGACAGACTGGTCAAGGTAATAAAAGGCGAAGGGATCCAAAATCAGCTTAATGGTAGGAAGCAAAGGGCGATGGTCGATGGATGTTCCTGTGAAGAGAATTATGTTTCTAGTAACATTCCACCGAATAGTACATGGTTCTGAGCTGTCTGTTATATAAACAAATGATTTAGCCTTAGATTAGTTTAGTTTAGAGATACAGCACGGAAACAGGCCCTTCGGCCCACCAAGTCTGCACCTACCAGCGATCTACACACTTCCACTATCCTTCACACACTTACATTTATACTAAGCCGTTTAACCTACAAACCCGTACGTCTTTGGAGTGCGGGAGGAAATGAAGATCTCAGATAAAACCCGCGTGGGTCACGGGGAGAACGTACAAACTCCGTACAAACAACGCCTGTAGTCGGGAGCTAACCTGGATCTCTGGCGCTGTAAGCGCTGTAAGCCAGCAACTCTACCACTGCGCCACCATGCCACTTAAAGGATGGGTTATAGCAAAGAGGCTACTGCAATGCCCATTGCTGGATAATCCATGTACTACTGCAGACCTTGCACTCAACACTCCAATAGCGCAATGATCGGACGGCAGTGGCGAGCCACTATATAGCATAAGGACACGAACAAAGAAGCAAAGAAGCTGATGCAAACTGAAAGGCATTGGAGTACAGCAAGATATAGATAGCCTGGTATAGTTGGTATGGGCTGTACACGAGTTGGGCGTTCATACTGTGAGTTGCAGAGGACCTGTGCCTGAAAAAGTGTTGGAGGCAGAAATCTGCATCACTTGAGCTGTGTCCCGCATCGCAATGGACCAACTGTTGGAAGATGGTATGAGGCTGGATCGTTCCTTTTTAATCAGCTCGGATTTGACGAGCTTAATGGTCGCTCTGGTCCATTAATGATTGATGATTCTCTGGCAGCAATTTGTCATTCACGGCCCTCTTCATAGGAGTAATTGTGGATGGGCAATATATTCAGCTACTGCCTGTGACATACACATATTCTAACTTAAAAATAAAACTTTAATGTAATATTAAATCCCTTGTGGCGTAAGCACAAATTGATAGTGGGGTAATTATCCGAAGCAATTAATGCACGGGATTTACAGAAGATGCACAATTACAAAATCATCGTCTAAACCAGTACTGCCCCATGTGTTTGCAACTCATAGTATGTTCTATATTCCATTCATTTGCAGAAGACTGAATCAGAATTAAAGGACTTCTTTTAGGAAGGAGAAGAACAGATATTTCTTTAGTCAGAGGGCGGTGAATCTGTGGAATTCTTTGTCACAGAAGGCTGCGGAGGCCAAGCCAGTGGATATTTTTTTTAAGGCAGGAACAGATAGATTAATGATTAGTACAGGTATCAGAGATAATGGGGAGAAAGCAGGAGAATGGGGTTGGGAGGGAAAGATAGATCAGCCATGATTGGATGGCGGAGTAGACTTGAAGGGCCAAATGGCCTAATTCTACTCCTATCACTTATGACCTCATGACCTAAGATTGGTCAGTGAGTATTGGGTGATCTTGCTATGAGAAAGATCTTCCACAAGATGGTACTGTGGATATGGGTAGCCTAGAGCCAAGAGCTTTGAAACCTCCTGAGGATTGGCTTTTGGGCAACTTGAGGACATCCTTACTGCTGATTCTATTTCTGTGACTAAAGGCGGAATTGATGGTAGAATGTGGGTAGGCTGGTGGGAGTGGCTTCTCCGTGGATTGTCACCTTGTCGTGATGGAGAAGCTGTGGTCCTGAGAGCGATGCCGTCTGGAGCTATGCTCCTGGTAGGGCCACCCATGATGGTAAGTTCGAGGGGGATGTCTCTGATAAAGAGTAATCCAACCAAGACCTCAACGGTGGAGCAGGCAGAGGACGATAGCTGACTTTAGTGGAGCATCACAACGGCTGGGAAGGCGGATGAAGACTGCAGCAGAAAATGGGTCGCCAGTCGTCTTGGACTCCATGCCACTGGATCCTGACGCAGATCTGTCCAGGACCTTGTGGTGGCTGTCTGTGCACCAGTCTCCCCACGTTAAACAAAGTTGCCCATGGTCAGCCATGAACAAAGGAGGCTTACGAAAAGGGTGGGAGTGGATTAGCCAACAGCCCAAGGGCATGAATATTGAATTTTCCAGTCTGAGGTAGCCCATTAGACCTCTGTTCCATTCATCCAGGTTCCTCCTCCCCTTATTCACCCTTTCCAGCCTCCCCCCCCCATCCGACTTGTTACAGTGGTGTAATCTCCCCATCTCCCACCAGCTCAATGATGCTGGTCACATGTACCTAGGTACGGTGAAATTCTTTGCATAGATTACACAAAATACGCAGTCGCCAATAATATCTGTAGCTGACAAAGTATCAAAGTCTCAATGGCCCCTTGTTATTCTCAGCACCCCAGCCGGGTCCCTCCTTGTGTTTGGTGGCTCCCCTTCCGTGACCCTCTTCGTTGTCGGCAACCCCTATACCCCCCACCACTTCCACCCCAAAGCTGGGTTCCTTTCCTAAGCGCATACTACGCAATTGTTTCGCTGAACACCTCCATTCAGTCCGCCTAGGCCTACCTGATCTCCCAGTTGCTAAACACTTTAACTCCCCCTGGGCCTTTCTGTCCTCCACTGTCAGAGTGGGGCGCACCGCTAATTGGAGGAACATATTTCCTTTGGGCAACTTCCAATCCAGGTGTATGAATATTGATTTTTATCTAACCAAGGAACCCTTGCTTTCCCTTCTCTCTCCATCCTTCCCCCCATCCTAGTTCGCTGGCTAGTTCTACTGTCCTCCTGATTAAATATTACTGACTGTGTGTCACGTTGTCACCTTCCTCTCAGCTCACGATGAACAATTCTACATTTCCTTATCACCATCCGCTTTGATCCGTCGTTTTCACACCTTATCCTTCTATATCTCGAGGCTCCCACTCCCCTGACTCTCAGTCCGAAGAAGGGTCTCGACCCGACACGTCACCTATTCCTTTTCTCCAGTGATGCTGCCTGTCCCGCTGAGTTACTCCAGCATTTTGTGTCTTTCCTCCTTGTTCTCGACAGCCTAACCCCATCACTCCAGCCCATCCTCGGCCCACCGTGGGCCCAGCTATGAACCTTGATTTACATTCCCAATCCCTTCCCCCCTCTCCTGGTTCAACTGCCCATCACCTATTCCATATCTAGTTCAACCTATCACCTACCAGCTTCTGTCTCAGTAATTCCCCTCACCCTCTTCCTCACCTGGTTCCATTGGCCAATCACCCCCTCCTTCTGGTTCCACCTATTGCCTCCAAACCTTAGTCTACCCCCTCCCCCTCCCCTCTTTATCCCGCCTATCTTCCCTCTACACTCTCAGTCTTGACGCTGAGTTTCTTCCTGGACCATCAACCATTCCTTTGCCTCCACAAGTGCTATTTGACCCCCTTCCAACAGTCTATAAGGTCATAAGTGACAGGAGCAGAATTAGGCCATTCGGTCAAGTCCACTCCGCCATTCAATCATGGCTGATCTCACTCTCCTTCCGAAGCCCATACTCTTGCCTTCTCCCCATAACCTTTGACACCCATACTAATCAAGAATCTATCTCTGCCTTAAATTATATCCATTGACTTGGCCTCCACAGTCTTCTGTGGCAAAGAATTCCACAAATTTACCATCTTCTGACTAAAGAAATTCCTCATCATCTCTTTCCTAAAGGAACGTCCTTTAATTCTGAGGCTGTGATCTCTAGTCCTAGATTCTCCCACGTGGAAACATCCTCTCCACATCCACTCTATCCATGCTTTATCCTATTCTTTAGGCTACCGTTTCACAGTGGGCACGACCTTAATCCTAACTCGACAATGGAACACTGCAATCTAACTCTTGTACTCTTGTACGAGACACAGCATGGAAACAGGCCCTACGACCCACCGAGTTCACACCGACCTACCCTACGCATACTAGGGACAATTTTACACTGATACCAAGCCAATTAATCTACAAACTTGTACGTCATTGGGGTGTGGGAGGAAACCGAAGATCTCTCCTCCACTCGCAGGTTGAGTACCGGTTCCCCACAGGGCTGTGTGCTAAGCCCCCTCTTATACTGTCTCTACACCTACGACTGTAGTCCGGCCCACAACAACAACCGCATCGTCAAATTTGCTGACGACACTACTGTGGTCGGACTTATTTCAAAGGGAGACGAGGCAGCCTACAGAGAGGAAGTCCTGAAGTTGACAACCTGGTGCTCAGAAAACAATCTGGCTCTGAACACCAGGAAAACAAAAGAGCTCATTGTCGACTTCAGGAGGCACAGCACCGACTTAGTCCCCCTACACATTAACGGCGAGTGTGTGGAGAGGGTCAACACCTTCCGGTTTCTCGGCGTCCATATCGCGGCTGACATCTCCTGGACGGACAACACGACAGCGGTCATCAAGAAGGCTCAGCAGCGGCTGCACTTCCTGAGGGTCCTCAGGAAGCACAACCTGGACTCTAACCTGCTGCTGACCTTCTACCGCTCGTCCATCGAGAGCCTGCTGACATACTGCATTACAGCATGGTATGGCAGCTGCACCATGGCAGACAGGGAGAGGCTTCAGAGGGTAACCAGGACAGCGCAGAGGATCATTGGTTGCCCTCTCCCCTCCCTGATGGACATCTACACCTCCCGCTGCCTTAGCAGGGCAAAGAAGATCACCAAAGACAGCTCCCATCCTGCGTTTGGACTGTTCGACCTGCTGCCCTCTGGAAGGCGCTATAGGTGCATCAAATCCAGGACAAACAGACTCAGGAATAGCTGCTTCCCGAGAATTATATCTACCATAAATTCAAATCCACACATGCACTGACTACACCGCCCAACACGGACTTCCATCTGTATATATGTATATATGTATGTAGCGCCGTAGAATTTGTGCACCTATTCCCCCCCCCCCCCCATCTCCCTTCTGTTTTGTTTTTCTGTTTCTTGTTTTTTGTGTAAAATTGTATGTATGCACTGAGTACGAGCAGCTTTCAGTTTCACTGTACATGTATAGTGACAATAAATGGCATATCTATATCTATATATCTATAACTCACGCAGGTTGCGGGGAGAATGTACAAACTTCGTGCAGGCCAGCACCCGTGGTCAGGATCGAACCTCGGTCTCTGGCGCTGTAAAGGGCCTGTCCCACGAGCATGCGACTCTATGCGGCAAGCGCAACCTAAAGGGCTTGTCCCACCAGCATGCGACTCCATGCGGTAAGCACGACCTAAAGGGCCTGTCCCACGAGCATGCGACTCCATGCGACAAGCGCGACCTAATGTGGTCGCTTGAGCCGTACGGCTCGCGGGGTCGGTCCCACTTCGATCGCTGGAGCCGTATGGAGTTGTGCGGGGCTGGTTCCGACATCGCGCGGGGCTCCGAAAAACTGACCTTGTTCAAAAATTCCGCGCGGCAACGGCCTGCCGGCCCGCAGCCGCCTCGACGCCGTACGTCACTCGCGAACTTCCCGCGGACTTCGCTCGAACTTCATGTCACTCACTCGACCTCCGCGCGGCCCCCGCTTCTGGTTTGGTTGCGCTTGCTGCATGCAGTCACTTGCAGTCGCATTCTCGCGGGACAGGCCCTTTTAAGTTGCGCTTGCCGCATGGAGTCGCATGCTCGTGGGACAGGCCCTTAAGGCAGTAGCTCTACCGCTGCACCACCGTGCCGCCCCGTGTTGCCGTTTTAGTATTAATCTCAGTCTCAGGATGTGGATGGGAGTGGGGTATTTTTTTTTTTCATATTTCGGCTGCCTGCTTCCTTTTGCTGGGTGTTACATTTAATAGCCGTAGCTGTTAATGCTGTTTAAATGTGTGAAGCCAGGATTGTTCGGATTTGCCACATTTTTACATTAGCATGAATGTCAAGGGCGTGAAAGATCACTCCCAGCAGAGGATGCATGGGATTTCACACCAAGGATCAGTAATAATCGCAGCTAGGGCTCCTCCTGGTAATGAGGAGCATGACTGGAGAGGTGAGCCACACTGTCAGTTTCTGCCACCGCATGTTCGCGGTGTTAACTAATGCAGAAGACCATTTGGTTGTCTCCAGACGGTAAAAAAATATATCATTTTCAACAATGGTCTGGAATTGAGATTAGTGTGGATGCAATAAATGTTATTGCAAAAGATTAAGAGCGTAGATGTGGAGAAACTGCTTCCATGTGTAGAATCGTAGAGGCACAGTGGCGCAGCGGGTAGAGCTGCTGTCTCACCGAACCAGAGACCCGTGTTCGATCCTGAAGTCGGGTCCTGTCTGTGTGGAGTTTGCTTGTTCGCTCTGCGACTGCTTGAGTTTCCTCCGTCCGGGTGCTCTGGATTCCTCCTACATCTGAAAGACATGCAGGTTTGTTGGTTAACTGGCCCCTTTTAGTTTAGTTTATTTTAGAGATTGTGGGTGGAAACAGGCCCTTCGGCCCACCGAGTCTGCACCGACCGGCAGCCCCTGCACATTAACACTACCCTACACACACGGGGGATAATTTTACATTTATACCAAACCAATTAATACAAACCTGTACGCAGGTCACGGGGAGAACGTACTAACTCTGTACAGACAAGAACCCGTAGTCAGGATTGAACCTGGATCTCTGGTGCTGTAAGGCAGTAGCTCTGCCACAACACCACTGTGCTGCTCTGTAAATTGCCCCCAGTGCGTGCCAAGACTATGCGAAAGTGGGATAACGTTGAATGAGTGTGTATAGGTATACAATGTCCAGGACAAGGGGTCACAGCTTAAGGATAAGGGGGGAATCCTTTAAAACCGAGATGAGAAGAACTTTTTTCACATAGAGAGTGGTGAATCTCTGGAACTCTCTGCCACAGAGGGTAGTTGAGGCCAGTTCATTGGCTATATTTAAGAGGGAGTTAGATGTGGCCCTTGTGGCTAAGGGGATTAGGGGGTATGGAGAGAAGGCAGGTATGGGATGCTGAGTTGGATGATCAGCCATGATCATATTGAATGGCGGTGCAGGCTCGAAGGGCCGAATGGCCTACTCCTGCACCTAATTTCTATGTTTCTACAATGGTTGGGTGGGCCAAAGGCCCTGTTTCCATGCTGTATCTTTCAATCAACTCAATCAATAGAATGGCCGTAATCATTTGTGCCCTGCAGTCCATGCTTTCTGTGGAAAATCACTCATTTTTTCATTGCCCTGTAGATTATTTTCCAACTAGTCCCCATTCTAGTCACATTTGAAAGTCCTGATTCGCTGTTTCCACCACCCTTACAGCCAGTGAACTATAAATCATAGTCACACTCTGTATTAACGTTTGTGTCTCATGTGCCTTGTCTTTCTTTCTCAATACTTTAAACTGGAGTCTCCTTGATCCTCGCACTGTCCAATCACAACAACAACTTCCTTCTGTTTACCTCATCCAAGCCCATCATGATTAGTTTAGTTTTAGAGATACAGCATAGAAACATGCCCTTCCTCCCTCTGAGTCCGTGCCGACCATAAATCACCAGCTCACTCTAGTTATATGTTATCCCACATTCTCATCCAATCCCTTCACACTAGAAGCAATTTACACAGGCCAGTTAACCTCTAAACCCGCACGTCATTGGGACGTGGAAGGAAACCTAAGCACCTGCAGGAAATCCTCACAGTCACAGGAAGAATGTGCAAACTCCACACAGACATCAGCTGAGGTCAAAATTGCAACCGGGTCTCTGACTCTGTGAGGCAGTAGCTCTACTAAAGACGCCACTGTGCGGGTTAAAACGGGTTTTTTTCCTACCTTGTCCTGGATTATATTTGGTTGGAGTGCAAGGTTTTGCTGAAGAATTGTACTGATGGCCGTTCTGTGTATTTTTTTTAAAATCGCCCGACAAGTTCATCGTGGAGTAATTTTAAAATCAGCTTCTAAAGCCGTCAACGCCGACAACGGGGACGGATTTCACGTACGGGACAGGTAAAGGAAAACCATTTATTTTATGTATAAAAATGCTCCTTAAGATGCCTTTAATTCACATTTTACGTTGCGAAATGGTGATTCTTTCCCCATACAAACCGGCAGTGTTTTTCCTGCCAATATGGGGTTTAAATTCACCACAACCGCAATGTTCCAATTGATCGCGTTGCAGAAAAACCCACCCGCAAGATGATTTAAATGGCCATTAATTTACAGGTATTAAACACTAAATTCCTTCCATTTGGCCTATAAATCCATGACAATGAGATTTAAAAATTATGTTATATTGTGAATTCTTGTGTGAATGTTATTTGGACACTTAGGCTATTTAAAAATGTTAATCTATTCTTAGGAAATTGATAGATGTATAGATCTAGTAATTGAATTTTGTAATTAGTTGCAATTAGGTAACTAACTAATTATATGCTTTAATTTTAAGTCATCTAAGTAAGATTGTTTCATATTTGTTTCAGAATGCTTCAATCTATAATAACTGAAAAATTATTTCAGTTCTCATAATTTTTAAGAAAGTTATGGGCTTTTGACCTCGATCACAGCTTTTGTGTTAAGTCAATGGAAAAGCAATATGGGCCAAGATGCTAATTTCCGAGTATGAAAATTGCCATAACTTGTTTAATACTGAAGATATGAAAGCGAATTAGGTGTCAAATTAAACTTCTTTTTATGCTTTATCTGATGGGATAAATTACAGACTTGATTTTTAAAATCTCAAAATTTTGTAACATTGCTATTTGCTTATTTGCAGCGGCGGAGACCCGGGTTCAATCCTGACTACTGATGCTTGCCTGTACGGAGTTTGTAATTTCTCCCCGTGAACGCATGGGTTTTTCTCCGAGATCTTTGGTTTCCTCCCACACTCCAAAGACGTACAGGCATGTAGGTTAATTGACTCGGTGCATGTGTAAAAAAATATCCATAGGGTGTGTAGGATAGTGTTAATGTGCGGGAATCGCTGGTCGATGCGGACTCAGTGGGCCGAAGTGCCTGTTTCCACGCTGTACCTCTAAACTAAACTAAACAAAGACAAGGGATTCAGTGGGTTTGTAATGGACATCAGTCAATAGTTTATTTCTTGTGATGGAGACTGTGAGATCAAGAAAGGGGAGGGAGGTGTTGGAGATGGTCCAAGTATATTTGAGTCCAGGATGAAAATTGGTGGTGAAGTTGATGATGGGTGCAGGAGGTAGCACTGATGCAGTCATCAATGTAACAGTGATAGAGTTTGGGGATAGGGCCAGTGTACGCCTGGAACAGGGATTGTTCAATGTACCCTACAAAGAGGCAGACATAGCTGGGGCCCATGTGGGTGCCCATAGCTACGCCTTGGACTTGGAGGAAGTGGGATGAGTCAAAGGAGAAGTTGTTGAGGGTGAGGACCGGCTTCGCTAAGCGGAGTAGAGCTAGTAGAGGGAAATTGGATGGTTCTGCAGTCGAGGAAGAAACGGAGGGCTTTAAGACTATCCTGGTGTGGGATGGAGGTGTACAGTGACTGAACGGCCATAGTAAAGATGAGGGAGTGGGAGCTTGGAAAGTGGAAGTCTTAATGAAAGTTGGATCTTTCTGAGACACTGCCTGTGTCCAGCTAAGCAAACTATGGAGAGGCCTCTGCATGCTGTTGGACCTACTAGCACCAATCACTCATGCTTACCGGTGCTATTAGTGTCCCCGAACGACAACAAAGGCAGCACAATGGCACAGTAGTAGATTTGCTGCCTCACAGTGCCAGAAACACAGCTTCTATCCTGACCTCAGGTGCTGTCTGTGTGGAGTTTGCAAGTCCTCCCCGTGACCGTGAGTGTTTCCTTCAGTCCGCTCGAGTTTTCCTTCCTCATCCCAAAGATGTGCAGTTTTTTTTGTTGGATAATTGGCCTCTGTAAAATTGCCCCTAACGTGTATGGAATGGATGCAATTGCGGAACAACATGGAACTACTGTGAGCAGGTCATCAATGGTCAGCATGGACTCGGTAAGCTGAAGGGCCTCTTTGCGCACTGTAGCTTTCAATCAAAAAAACACAGTGGTTTTGAAGTTGTAAGATTTCATCTGAGCATGAAATGCATAAGTTTTGTGGTGGTGAAACTGTAGAAGTATTGAATTCTTCTGAGGACCTGTCCCTGTGTTTTAACAAAACCCCCACACATTTCTGAGCCTTGTGGGGATCCTATATAAGACCATGAGACAATAACACAGGAGTGGAAATTGGCCATTGGTCCATCAAGTCTGCTCTGCCTTTCAATCATGGGTGATCTATTTTGCCCTCTCAACCTCATTCTCCTGCCTTCTCCCCATAACCCACGTAGCCCTTACTAATCAAGCATCTATAATAGTAAGATTAAACGAGAACTTACCAGTTCGAAGTTTGATCTTGATTTTATGAGGAGTTACGATGAGCGATTACGTGAAGAAGGGCCGTCCGTCTGCGTGCGCGTCAATCTTCAAAGCAGCGGTGTTAAATCACAGATAAAAAGAAGACCTGAGAATAGTAAGATTGTGAAGAAACTAGAACTTCCATGTGACCTTGATAATATGAGGGTGGGAGCGATGGGCACGTAATCGCTCATCGTAACTCGTCATAAAATCAAGATCAAACTTCAAACTGGTAAGTTCTCGTTTAATCTTACTATTTTACTTCGGAGTCACGTGAGTGACTACGTGAAGATTTCAAAGCTCTATGATTTTACGCCGATTACGAATCCAGGCGTCACACACTGAATGGATTGACCATGGATGCGTGTAATCATTAAAGCATTCAGACATTACGTAGTTAAGTAAAGACATTGATGCTTTAAATGAAAGAAAAGTTTTTAAAAATAGTTACCCCTCCCAACCTTGGGGGGAAACTAAGGGACAGAACTTAAAATGGTACGTGCAAACACCCCCATTCCGGTTATGGGTTTGTTATAAACCGGTGGACCGTTATTTCATTCGTCCATCCTGCAGCCACTAGGATGTCGTCAAGGGGCACGTCCGTAGCTCTTGCTGCCGACATAGATGCAGCCCTGGTGGAGTGAGATTTAACCATATAAATGTTTACTCCTGCTACCGCCATTACCTCTTTTGACCATCTGGAGATGGTTTGAGTTGACACCTTCTGGTGTGGTTTTTATGGCTGATGAGGACCGATTGTTCTGAGCCTCTGAGGTTCTCTGTAACTCTCAGATAATGAATAATGAACAGCCAATGAATAACAGCCTCTGGCTAAAGAAATTCATCCTCATCTCCATTCTAATGGTACATCCTTTTATTCTGAGGCTGTGCCCTCTGGTCCTAGACTCTCCCATTAGTCAAAACATCCTCTCCACATCCACTCTATGAAAGAATAAATAATGGCAAATAAAGAATTTTTAAAGCCATTTGGATAAACGTTATCATACCTCACTCCATAATGAAATAACCCAAATGGCTGTGTACATAGGGTATATAGACAATCCTCCCTTTCTGTCGAGGGGTAGACTGAGACTGATATTTTCCCTCCATGTACGTTCACCCCGTGATCTTGTGGGTTTTCTCCGGTACAGGTACAGGTTTGATGGTTAATTTGGCTTTGGTAATAATTGTAAATTATCCCTAGTGTGTGGGATAGCATTAGCATAAGGGATGATCGCTGGTCGGCGCAGACTCAGTGAGCTGAAGGGCCTGTTCCCGTGCCGTATCTCGAAACTAAGGAAAAAAATGAAGGGTAGGCAGGCTAGTAAATGTGTAAAAGGAGTGATGTGATGCTGCAATTGACTGGAGATGGCAGAGTAATTAATCAGCTATATTCAGCTTCCTTGTCCTGGTTGGGTCAGCAAAATATTTCTTCCACTTGAACGGCAAACCTGGCAGTACAATTACTCATCCTTGTCTCCAGACTCTGCCTCGATGTCAGTTGCAGGTGTTTTTTTCCCTACTATTGCGCTAAATCCCTCTCACGGTGACTCCTCACTGTCCCAGTAACACGTCAGCTGGGGTATTGCCTACTTAAAGTGTCTGTTTTCCATTCTAAGGGCAATGCTTCTTGATCCAAACTCCTGCAAATTACATGCTTGAGATAACTCTTCGAATTGTGCATCATGCGATAATATCCAATATCATGTCAGTGATTGCTGATTGGGCAGGCTATGTGTGAGTGAATGAGCTGACTATGAAAAAAGCTATAAACAGATGTGCTAAACATATACCACAAGCATACACTCGCACTATATCCAGCAGTTCATAATGACACCCATGTAAGCTTCTCACTCATCGGGTTACCAACAGGAACACAGGAAGAGGAGCCTGCTTAGTTGCTTCATTGTGGTATGACATCCAACTCCATACTCCACTTTTCCTGTGACCTCCAGATGAGAGGACCCCGCGGTGATAGTGGAGAAGTCAGTGCGGTGGTCGATGAGGGCGCGGTGAGAAGGGGGGAGAACAATGGGGGACTTGGTGTGGGGGGGGCGTTATGAGGAGGGGAGGGGGAAGTACTTTGTAACTGTCTGCGCCCTTTATGTGGTGACTATTTGCATACCTTGGGTATACAAGCAACGACAATAAAGTCAAAACATGTGATAATAAAGTATTCATTAATGCATTCATTCATTCATTCAATCATTCATTCATTCATCCATTCACTCATGCATACATTCATCCATTCATTCAATCATTCATTCATTCATTCATTCATTCATTCAATCATTCATTCATTCATCCATTCACTCTTTCATTCATTCATTCAATCATCATTCATTCATTCACCTCATACATTCTCATATCAGAATCCATCTGACATAGGAATTGAATGTAATCAATTGAAATGTTTTAGTGCTCAATGCTTCTGTTTACTTTATTTATTTTGCCGTCATTCTGTATTATCTTCAAAATTTGATCTACATTACATAAATTTAATAATGGGATAGAAAGAAGGTTGTCTGTTTTAGTTTAGTTCCATTCCCTTCTGCAAACTTTATAAGCGGCAGACTCCCCAGCAGTTGGTACAGCGTCACGGTGGCATAGCGGTAGAGCTGCTGCCTTACAGCGCCAGAGACACTGGTTCGATCCTGACTACGGGTGCTCATCTGTACGGAGTTTGTCTGTTTCCGAATTTGTACGTTCTCCCTGTGTCCTGCGTGGGTTTTCTCTGAGATCTCCGGTTTCCTCCAACACTCTAAAGACGTACAAGTTTGTAGGTTAATTGGCTTGGTGTACGTGTAAATCGTCCCTATTGCGTGTACGTTAGTGTTAAATTGTGGGGATTGCTGCTCAGTGCGGACATGGTGGGCTGAAGGGCCTGTTTTTGTGCTGTATCCCTAAACTAAACTAAACTAAACAGTTTGCATGGGTGAAAATTATCATCTGACGCATAATTTATCCTAATAATAAATTTGGATGATACTTCAAAGTATGACGGAGACGGCTTGTTCTTGGTTTGCATCAAGCTGATCAAAGAAAAAAGGAAAGTGAAATACTGAAGATTCTTCCCACAAACCTAATCTGGTGACCCATTTAAAAAAACCCCATAATATAAGCATTTAATGTGGAATGATTTAATTTATATTCCCAGTGCAGAATTAGAGGATCTGAAATTAAAAGGCTCAGATAGACTTGACATTGGGACCGAGACATTGGGAAGAATACACATCCAGTTTGACTTTAGTATGTATTTAACTAGACAGATCTAAGACTTCCTCAGATCTAGACTCTCCACCAATGTGGCTCGATGGTCTTGTGGTATTGGGGTTAAGTCCTTTGGAGGAAAAGAGATGCAGATATATTCTAGAACTGGAGAATCTGGAGACGAAGGTTAAAGATGTGTCTAGTTCAGTGTTGAAGATGATGGTTGGATTAACCAAATTTGCCCCCACGCCAGGTCCTCCATTGTTTCTCCTCCCGGCAGTGTCCTCCACCATCAATTGACGACCCCACGGACCACCGCACCGACCTCTCCACCATCGCCGCACTGTCCTCTCCGGACGCCTCCGTGGTGCTGATCCAGACCTCAGCCGTGGGCTCCATCGACCACGGGCTCTGACCCGCGAGGCACGGGAGGCGTCTGTCATGGCAGCCCGCCAGGAGGCTGACCCTCAACACCTGTACTATTCAAGAAACTATCTATCTCTGCCTTAAAAATATCCATTGACCTGGCCTCCACAGCCTTCTGTTGCAATTAATTCCACAGATTCACCACCTTTTGACTAAAGAAATTCCTCATCTCCTTCCTAAAGGAACACCCTTGAATTCTGAGGCTATGGCTGGTCCTAGACACTCCCACTAGTGGAAACATCCTCTCCACATCCACTCTATCTGGGCGTTTCACTATTCGGTGAGTTTCTCCGAGGTCCCCCCTCAACCTTCTTATCTCCAGTGAGTACAGGTCCAGTGCCGTTCGGTTTTGCTCGGTCCTGCTCAGTTTCAATCAGTAGATTACTTAGCGTCACTGTGCACTCTTTAGTTTAGAGATACAGCGTGGAAACAGGCCCTTCAGCCCACCGAGTCCACACCGACCAGCGATCCCTGCACATTAACACTATCTTACACACTAGGGATAAATTTAGATTTCTTTAATAACAAGCCAATTAACCTGCAAACCTGTATGTCTTTGGAGTGTGGGAGGAAACTGAAGATCTCGGAGAAAAACCCACGCAGGTCCCGGGGAGTACCTACAAATTCCGTACAGATTCCGTACAGACAAGCACCCGTGGTCAGGATCGAACCCTGGAGTTCAGAATTAGTTAAGTTTAATTTATTGTCACATGTACCGAAGTACAGTGAAAAGCTTTAGTTGCATGCTAGCCAGTCAGCAGAAAGACAATACATGATTACAGTCAAGCCATTATAGTACATAGATACATGATAAGGGAATTACGTTTGATACAAGGTAATGTCAACAAAGTCCAATCAAGGATAGTCTGAGGGTTACCAAAGAGGTAGATAGTAGTTCTGCTCTCTGGTTGTGGTAGTTCAGGACCACATTCTAGTTTGTGAGATGATGATTCAGTTGCCTGATAACAGCTGGGAAGAAACTGTCCTTGAATCTGGAGGTGTGCGTTTTCACACTTCTATACGTTTTACCTGATGGGAGAGGGGAGAAGAGGGAGTGGCTAGAGTGCGACTCATCCTTGATTATGCTGCTGCCCTTGCCGAAGCAGCGTGAGGTATAAATGGAGTCAATAGAAGGGAGGTTGGTTTGTGTGATGGTCACTGCTGCGTCCACAATTCGTTGCAATTTATAGCGGTCTTGGATGGAGCTGTTCCAAGCTGTGATGCATCCTGATAAAATGCTTTCCATGGTGCATCTATAGAAGTTGGTGAGAGTTGTAGCGGACATGCCAAACTTCATTAGCCTTGTAAAGAAATAGGGGTTCTGGGACCCGGGGCTCGGGCGATGCAAGGCAGCAACTCTACGACTACGCCACCATACCGCCCTGTTAAAGAAACTTTCAGGCCATAACCACATTATGGGACTCCTGTTTGCTTCAATTCACGATGAGCCTGTCTGTTCTGGCAAACACCTTGGCCACTCAAAATTGAAATGGCAGCTGGCACGATCACCATGGGAACTGAGTGATACATTGAGTTGAATGGTATTAATGACCTGTCCTCTGTGATCAATCCCTGCTCCAGCAACACCATCACACCCCATACCGTTCATCCTCTCTGTTCACACCAGGCAGAGTGGATTAAAACCAAGCCCACTGTTTTCGAACTTGAATCAGTTATGACACGAGTGAATCTGGAAGCACTTGAGATTGTGTTCCCGAACGGCAAACCCTCGAGCTGAGATCTCGTCTTGCGGCCAGCATCTCCTGCTTCCCACCTCGTGAATATCAACATCTTCCTTTATTAAAAGTCGAGTCACTGAAGGAGGAACTCATCATGACACAGCACTTTGTATATCCTGTTACAAACTTCACAACCTTTCAGTGACATTCAATACCATTGGAATCCTCAACAAAGGCAAAATGTGGCAATAACGATATACTTCAGCATAACTAACGTTGACTTCATCCCGCGGCAAGGGTTGTATTACAGTCTGAAATACTCGTAAAGGTTAACATTCGCAAATATAGTAAAACTTCCATGCTTGGAGTAAAACTTCATGAAGATGCCTGAAATGGATTATCTGCACATTACTCAAAGCATCAGTGGTGAAACTGTGCAGGCAAAGTTAAAGGAAAGATTTAATAGGGATTTTATAAAATACATTGTTTTGATGATTTGTACAGGTGTCAGAGGTTATGGGAAGGCAGGATTTTGGTGTTAGATAGATCAGCCATCATTGACTGGCGGAATAGACTTGAGGGGCCAAACGTTCTAATTCTGCTCCTATCGCTTATGATCTTATGATAGAGTGTGTAAGGTGTCCCTACTTCTGCAGGTAGGCAGTACTGTGAGCACAGGACATGTATTTCAATTTACTTCCAAGAAGGAAAAAAAAGACAACGAGTTTATTTAGTTTTGTTTAGTTTGGAGATACAGCTTGGAAACAGGCCCTTCTGCCCACCGGGTCAACACCAACCAGCGATGTCCGTACACTAACACTATCCTACACACACTAGGGACAATTTACATAATGCCAAGTCAATTAACCTACAAACATGTACGTCTTTGGAGTTTGGGAGGAAACTGAAGATCTCGGAGAAAACCCATGCAGATCACAGGGAGAACGTGCAAACTCCGTGCAGACAGCGCCCGTAGTCAGGATCGCACCCAGGTCTCTGGCACAGTCAAGGGTCTGTCCCTCTTCAGCGTCATTTGCGTGTCACGCAGATGGCGAGCGAAGATTTTGTACATCACAAAATCCTGCGGGGGAGCTCGTGACCACACGTCACTGCCTACATCACCACGCACCGTGCGCGCGTAATGCGAACCAATGCCCGCATCACATAGACATAGAAACATAGAAACATAGAAATTAGGTGCAGGAGTAGGCCATTCAGCCCTTCGAGCCTGCACCGCCATTCAATATGTTCATGGCTGATCATCCAACTCAGTATCCCGTACCTGCCTTCTCTCCATACCCCCTGATCCCCTTAGCCACAAGGGCCACATCTAACTCCCTCTTAAATATAGCCAATGAACTGGCCTCAACTACCCTCTGCGGCAGAGAGTTCCTGAGATTCACCACTCTCTGTGTGAAAAAAGTCCTCCTCATCTCGGTTTTAAAGGATTTCCCCCTTATCCTTAAGCTGTGACCCCTTGTCCTGGACTTCCCTAACATCGGGAACAATCTTCCTGCATCTAGCCTGTCCAACCCCTAGTCTGCTTTCCCGTTTTTGCCACCAAAATGGATAACCTCACATTTATCCACATTATACTGCATCTGCCAAACATTTGCCCACTCACCCAGCCTATCCAAGTCACCCTGCAGTCTCCTAGCATCCTCCTCACAGCTATGTGCGTGTTATTGATTCAATTTAATTGTCATTGTCAGTGTACAGTACAGAGACAACGAAATGCATTTTAGCATCTCCCTTGAAAGGGAGACACAGGGCGTCGCGGTGTGCCCGCGCCGCCGCCGTAATTACATTCCGTTATGCGTCGTGACGCATAAATGATGTCACGTAAATTATGCGCAAATCACGCCCAAGTGGGACAGGCCCTTAAGGCAGCAGCAATACTGCTACGCCACTGGGAAACCCTTGTTCTTATTTAAAATTGAAGTATTGTGTGTATTTCTAGTCGCCCAAATATAGAAATGATTTTAAGGCTTTGGAGAGGGTGCAGAAGAGTCTTACCCGAATGCTGCCGGGATTAGGGGATATTATCTATGAGAGGTTGGACAAACTTGGATTTTTTTCCCCGGAATGTCAGAGGTTGAGGGAAGTCCTGATAGATGTACATAAGGTATAGAAAGGTAGACAGTCAGAATGTTTATTTCCCGGGATGCAAATATAGAAAGACCAGAGGGCATAGCTTAGTTTAGTTTAGAGATACAGCGCGGAAACAGGCCCTTTGGCCCACCGGGTCTGCACTGACCAGAGATCCCAGTACAAACCAGTATGTGGGTTACACGGATGGGCTTAAACTTAAAAGTGGGGGGGGGGGGGGAGTCAACATCGTGGACTCGTATCCTTGCAGCTGACGGGAAAGAAAGTGTTGGAAAGGTAATGTTTAAACTACAGGGCAGGGGGATGGGAACCAATGCAAGGAGACAGTGGGCCATAAAAGGAGGACAGAAGCAAAAGGTAGAAGGGATATAAGAAAAACTAACCTGAAAGCTTTGTACCTTATTGCGAGGAGCATTCGAAATAAGGTGGATGAATTGAATGCGCAGTTAGTAGTTAAGGGATATGATATAGTTGGAATTACGGAGACATGGCTCCAGGGTGATCAAGGCTGGGAGCTAATCATGCAGGGGTATTTGATATTCAGGAAGGATAGACAGAAAGGAAGAGGAGGTGGGGTGGCATTGCAGGTTAAAGAGGAGATTAATGCAATAGCAAGGAGAGACATTAGCTTGGATTCTGTAGAATCGGTATGGATAGAACTGCGAAATAGCCAAAGACAGTGTTGGAGTTGTATACAGACCACCAAACAGCAGTAGGGAGGTTGGGGATAGCATCAAGCAGGAAATTAGCGGTGTGTGTAGCAAAGGTACAACAGTTATCATGGGTGACTTTAACCTACATATAGATTGGGCCAAACAAATTGGTAACAGTGCTGAGGAGGAGGATTTCCTGGAATGTATACGGGATGAGTTTTTAAACCAATATGTAGAGGAACCGACAGGAGGGCAAGTCATCCTAGACTGAGTATTGAGTAATGAGGCAGGATTAGTTAGTGATCTTGTTGTGCAAAGCCCCTTGGGCAACAGTGGCCATACTATGGTGGAATTCTGCATTAGGATGGAGAGTGACACAGTTAACTCAGAGACTAGGGTCCTGAACTTGAATAAAGGAGACTTTGAAGGTATGAGGGGAAGTGGCTAGGATAGACTGGCAAATTATACTTAAAGGGTTGACGGTGGAGATGCAATGGAAATGATTTGAAGACCGCACGGATGAACACCAGTAATTGTTCATCCCCGTCTGGCGAAAAAATAAAATTGGGAAGGCGGCTCAACAGTGGCTGACGAGGGAAGTCAAGGATAGTGTTAAAGCCAATGAAGAGGCATATAAATTGGCCAGAAGAAGCGGCAAATCAGAGGACAGAGAAATTTAGAACTCAACAGAGGAGGACAAAAGGTCAATTAAGAGGGGGGGGGAAAAGCATGAAAACAAACTTACGGGGAATATAGAAACTGACCGTAAAAGTTTTGATAGGTATGCAAAAAGGAAAAGATTAGTGAAGACGAATGTAGGTCCCTTACAGTCGGAGGCAGGTGAATTTATAATGGGAAACAAGGAAATGGCTGAACAGTTAAATGAGCACTTTGGTTCTGTCTTCACTAAGGAAGACACAAGCAACCTCCCGGAAATACTAGGGGACCGAGGATATAATGGGAGGGAGGAACTGAAGGGAATCCACATTACTCAGAAAATGGTGTCAGGTAAACTGTTGGGCCAAAAGGCAGATAAAACCCCAGGGCCTGATGGTCTGCATCTCAAAGTACTCAAGGAGGTGACCCTAGAAATCGTGGATGCATTGGTGATCATTTTCCAATGTTCTCTCAACTCTAGATCAGTTCCTGTGGACTGGTGGGTAGCCAATGTAACTCCACTTTTTAAGCAAGGAGGGCAAGAGAAAACGGGGAATTATAGACCAGCTGGCCTTATATTGGTAGTGGGGATGATGCTGGAGTCGATTAGTAAAGATGTTATAGCATTGCATTTGGAAAGCAGTGACAGGATCAGTCAAAGTCAGCATGGATTTATGAAGGGGAAATCATGCTTGACTAATCTTTTGGAATTTTTTAAAGATATAACAAGTAGAATGGATAAGGCAGAGTCAGTGGGTGTGGTGTATCTGGACTTTCAAAAAGCCTTTGACAAGGTCCCACACAAGAGATTAGTGTGCAAAAGTAGAGCACATGGTATTGGGGGTAGGTTATTGACATGGATAGAGAAGTGGTTGGCAGACAGGATGCAAAGAGTTAGAAATGACGGGTCCTTTTCAGAATGGCAGGCAGTGACCAGTGGGGTGCCGCAAGGCTTGGTGCTGGGACCCCAATTATTCACAAAATATATTAACGATTTAGACGAGGGAATTAAATGTAACATCTCTAAGTTTGCGGATGCAACAAAACTGGGTGTCAGTGTGAGCTGCGAGGAGGATGCCAAGAGGCTGCAGGGTGACTTGGATACTTCATAGGAGGGTTACCACACTGAAGGTTGATGGCAGGTCACATAATGAGATACAGGTGCTGGTAGAAACTGCAGATAGACACAAAAAATTGGAGTCACTCAGCCTGCCTGGGCCTACGTGATCTTCCAGTTGCTGAACAGTTTAATGGCTCGTTTTCACGGAGCGACTTGATCATGTAGCCAGAGTGGAGTGGTCATGGTCTAGCACGATATCACACAATATAACGGGGGTAGAGTAAAGAGTTCCCACGGTACTCGGCAATTCTGTCATTTGTGCGAGTGACTTGTCCGTGTCCCGATCTTTCCCGAATGAACATCGTGGACTGTAGTGTAGTTAATCACGTGGCACAAATGATGTTACTTTGTTGTCACACACTATATTCGTTTTTTTCACCCGAGCTCTTTAATGAGCTGAAGAATAATCTGTGTTTTTTTAGACAAATGTTGTTTGGTGTGATGCACCTTCTCTCAATATGTGCAAGAAGTCGTCTTTTTATTTTGTCAAATATGAATAAACACTGTATCTCACATTGACCGTGATTATTGTGTTAAGAATGAAGAAGGCTCTCGACCCGAAACACCACCCGTTCCTTCTCTCCAGAGATGCTGCCTGTCCCGCTGAGTTGCTCCAAGCAACTGGTGTCTATCTTCAAAGGACTGACCAGGACTGCCTCTCACTCTCTCTCTCTCTCTCTCTCTCTCCCTCCCTCTCTCTCACACAGGCATGAATGGATGAACTCCGCGGGCCAGGCAGAATCTACGGAGGGAAATGGACAGGCGACCCATTCTTCAGGCGGCCTTATGTCTCTCCCCCTCACCCCAACTCCCACCCACACACACGAATGCTGGAGAATCTCAGCGGGTGCAGCGGGGCCGAAACGTTGTCTATTTCCTTCGTTCCATAGATGCTGCTGCACCCGCGGAGTTTCTCCAGCATTCGCGTGTGTGGGTGGGAGGGGGGGGGGGGAGAGAGACATAAGGCAGCCTGAAGAATGGGTCGCCTGTCCATTTCCCTCCGTAAATGCTGCCTGGCCCGCGGAGTTCCTCCATTCATGCCTGTGTGAGAGAGAGGGAGGGAGGGAGAGAGAGAGAGAGAGAGAGAGGCACACACAAGATGGATGCAAAATCTTACCTGCCTGTTTCAGTGACAGACACCCACCGCCAGTAAATTAAGTCACCCCCATCTGTCTCCCCCTCCTCTCCCTTGACTCCCCCACCTTTCCCTCCCAACTCCAGTCCTGTCCCGACCCCCTGGGAAACTGAAGGTTTCCCGCTGTAATTAAAGAGTTCCCACGGTAGACTGTAAAACGGGACCCTGGTTCTGGACTCCCCCAACATCGGGAACATTCTTCCTCCATCTAGCCTGTTCAATCCCGTAGATACGATTAGACAGGTATCTAGTTATTTAATTCATTTAATGATTTCTATCGCCCAGCCTCTCATCTTTCAATCGGGTTCGGCCAGGAAGGAACTGCAGATGCTGGATTAAAACAAAGATAGACACAACATGTAGCTCAGCGGGACAAGCAGCATATCAGAAGGGTCTAGACCCGAAATGTCACCCATTCCTTCTCCCCAAAGATGCTGCCTACCGTCGAACTCATTCTCTTTAAACCGGCATCTGCTGGTCCTTCCGAAACATACACAAGAAATAAGCAACTTTTCGGGCCGAAACGTTGCCTATTTCCTTCGTTCCATAGATGCTGCTGCACCCGCTGAGTTTCTCCAGCATTTGTGTGTGTGGGTGGGAGTTGGGGGGGGTAGAGAGATAAGGCAGCCTGAGGAAAGGCTCGCCTGTCAATTTCCCCCCGTAGATGCTGCCTGGCCCGCGGAGTTCCTCCAGTTAGAAACTGCTTTCAGACAAAAAGAGACACACTGACATTAATGAAATGCTTGTTAGCTAGTTTTATTAGATTTGTATGTAAATAGCAAACTGGCTGGATTCACTCTATCCAACTTCCGGGTTCACCGTTCGCAGGAGTTCCGACGGTGACCGCAAGAGTTACTACGGATATCGCACTGGACACTTCGTTCATAAAATGTTGCAATGCTCAACCACAAGTGTACAAGTCACTCTTGGACAAATTCAAACATGTTTGAATTTTCTCCCGAGTACCCAAGTTACACGATTACCTGCCGTTAGCGCCACGGTGGTCCACGAATGCCGTACTGTTACCGCACGAGGTTCCCACGATGTTAAACTCTGGTTACCTCTTGCGTCAAGTTGCCCCGTGAAAAGGGGGTTTAACTGCCCTTTCCATTCCCACGTTGACCTTTCTGTCCTGGGCCTCCTCCATTGTTAGATTGAGGCCAAATGCAAATTGGAGAAACAGCACCTCATATTTCACTTGGGCAGCTTACACTCCAGCATTAGGTATATTGATTTCTTCAACTTAGTAACCCTTGCATCCCCTCTCTCTCCGCCCCTGCCCCACCCTAGTCATTGCACTAGTTTCACTGTGGTCCTGGTGAGTTTCATTGTCTGTATAATTCATTTTCACCTACCATATACCATATAACCATATAACAATTACAGCACGGAAACAGGCCATCTCGACCCTTCTACTCCGTGCCGAACACCTAGTCCCATACACCTGCGTTCAGACCATAACCCTCCATACCTTTCCTGTCCATATAACTATCCAATTTATTTTTAAATGATAAAAACGAACCTGCCTCCACCACCTTCACTGGAAGCTCATTCCACACAGCCACCACTCTCTGAGTAAAGAAGTTCCCCCTCATGTTACCCCTAAACTTCTGTCCCTTAATTCTCAAGTCATGTCCCCTTGTTTGAATCTTCCCTACTCTCAGTGGGAAAAGCTTATCCACGTCAACTCTGTCTATCTCTCTCATCATTTTAAAGACCTCTATCAAGTCCCCCCTTAACCTTCTGCGCTCCAAAGAATAAAGCCGTAACTTGTTCAACCTTTCTCTGTAACCAACAGCCAACAATGTCCTGCATATCTTTCATTCATTTGTTCTATATATCTCTATGTCACCGGTAACAAAATGATGGGGTAACTCAGCAGGTGAGGCAGCATCTCTAGAGAAAAGGAATGGGCGACATTTTGGGTCAAGACCCTTCTTCAGAATGATGTCAGGGGAGGGGATGGGACAAAGATAGAATGTAGTCGGAGACTAGTTGGAGAACTGGGAAGGGGAACAGGATGGAGAGAAAAAGCAAGGGCTATCAGAAGTTAGAGAAGTCTATGTTCATACCGCTGGGGTATAAACTACCCAAGCGAAATATGAAATGATGTTCCTCCAATTTGCACTGGGCAGGTTGGGAATGTGAGGGGGAGTTGAAGTACTGAGCCACCGGGAGATCAGATAGGTTAAGACAGACTGAGCAGAGGTGTTCAGTGAAACGATCGCCGAGCCTGCATTTGGTCTCACCGATGTGGAGAAGTTGACACCTGGAACATCGGATACAGTAGATGAGGTTGTAGGAGGTGCAAGTGAACCTCTGACTTACCTGGAAAGACTGTTTAGGTCTCTATATCACCGTCTATATCTCTTGTTTCCCTTATCCCTTAGTCCGATGAAGGGCCTCGTCCCAAAACGTCACTTGTTCCTTCTCTCCAGAGATGCTGCCTGACCCGCTGAATTACTCCAACTTTTTGTGCCTATCTCAACAGAAGGAGATAGTTGGGGGAAGTTGACCAAACGTTCGGTCAAGGAGGAACGTTTTAAGCTGCACCCTATGGGGGATGGAGAGGCAGAGAGGTTTAAGGAGAGAATCACGCAGCTTGAGCAAATGAAACTAAAGGCATGGCTGCTAGTGGTGGCCTGTTGTGGGCTCTGGGGGTTATTGAGTGGACAAACAACAAGCCTTTAATATGCTCCAGAAATATTTCCGAATACGCTTGACATCCTCCAAAGTAATTCATGTTTGAAACAGCTCCATTGGAAACAACAAGCTTCCTGTGTAATTGCCCGCAGCTGGACAATCGCATAAGCAACATATTCAATCTCTTGCATTAATGTCCGGCAATGTCCAAGGACACTAACGCCCTGTTCCTCACCGAGGTTAGAAACGACCGTAAATCACTGACGAAATGCAGTTAACAGATGACAGATCTGATGCTTCTTAGGAGTTTCCAGAAGCACTGGAAAAAACATATCATTGGTGTCGATATGACATTCACCACGATGCCCAAGAACAATGGGATCTTTTCTACACCCTTCAGTAGAGGAACGCAAAGAAAGCTGGAAAGTACAAATACAGAAAGTTAACTGATCAAAATCCTGTTTTCCGAATTGTCTTTGGGAGGGGGGGATATTTTGCTGCATGAAGTGTGAGAATATAGGCAAAATAATGGTCATTTGTAAATATAAAGGATACAACCTCAGGGATATACAGAAGCCTGTCCTTGCTAATCTTGTTGTGGTGAATATAATGTTGGGCTATATGAATCTGGCCAGCAGTCCGCACATGGTCTGAAGAAGGTGCAGGACCATATAATAGGGGTGGCACGGTGGCGCAGTGGTCGATTTGGTGTCTGTTAACACTTGTGGCACTGACGACCCGGGTTCGATCCCAACTATGGGTTACATCTGTATGGAGTTTGTACATTCTCCATTCATACATATAGTGTTAATGTGCGGGAATTGCTGGTCGGTGCGGAGTCGGTGATCCGAAGGGCCTGATTCTGCATTGTATCTCTAAACTAAACTAAATTAAATAAGCTCTGGAATTTAGTTTAGATTAGTGTACATTTGTTTGGTGATATGGCACGGAAACAAGCCCTTTGCCTCACCAAGTCTGCAGCGATCAACAATCCCCGTACACTAACAGCTTCCTACACTCCAGGGATAATTTACAATTTCTTTGCAAAAGCCAATTAACCAACAAACCTGCGTGATAGGAAACCAGTGCACCTGTGGAAAACCCGTGCTGTCACGGGGAGAATGTACAAGCTCTGTCCAGACAGGATGGAACCCGGGTCACTGGCGCTGTAAGGCAGCAACTCTACCGCTGCGCCACCGTGACGGCCCTTTCAACCCTCGGGAGTTCTTTCCCTAAACCTCTTCACTTCTCTCTCTCTTTACAAGAAAATCCTTAACACCCATAATTTTGGCTGTTGGATGAAAACGGTAATAATGGGCAAGGGGGATACAATGTTTGCACAGAATATTATGTGAAAATAAAGGGTCTTTGAAGTGAAACATTAACTCTGTTTTTCTTTCCACTGATGCAGCCTGATCTGCTGTGTGTTTATAGCATTTTCTATTTTTATATCCGACTTCCAACATCAGCAGTGTTTTGATTTTCTTTTACAGGGTTTTCCCAGAATCGATCGCCTTGAAATCATACGTCCTCTGTGGCTCATACTGAGGACAACAGCCATTCACAGTGGGTACCGTTCAGTATTTTCCCATCCACAGGCCCCAGCCTTGGTCAGATCCCAACACCAGTCGTGAAAAACAATCCTTTTCTTCTGTTCTATCGCATTGATTTACTGTTTGTTTGGCAGCCTATTCAATGGACTCGATTACCTTTCCCAGCCTCAGTGGTGCCTCACATTACAGATCAGCGAATGTGGTTTAAATCAAAGCCCAGCTTGTCTCACCCATGGCTCAGTAGGCTCGGCCAAGGGGAGGTTGGGAGTCTCCCCCTCTGTGATTCCCTCTGCACACCAGCTCTCCAATTACCATTTAACCCGGACTACCATTGTGAGCTCCATCTTTCCTTGGTCTTCGGTGCTGCCTCTGATTTAGTTTAGTTTAGAGATACAGCGCGGAAACAGGCACTTTGGCCAACCGAGTCCGCACCGACCAGCGATCCCCGCACATTAACACTATCCTACACACACTAGGGACAATTTACACATACACCAAGCCTATTAACCTACAAACCTGTACATCTGGAGTGTGGGAGGAAACTGAAGATCTCGGAGAAAACCCACACAGGTGACAGCGAGAGCATATAAACTCCGTACAGACAGCACCGTATGCAGTCAGGATCCAACCCAGGTCCCTGGAGATCTATGGCAGCAACTCTACCACTGCACCACCGTTCTGTACCTTTTCATACCTCCAGCTTCCCTCTCCCCTGAAGTCTGCAGAAGGGTCCCGGCCCAAAACGTCACCTATTCTTTTTCACAAATGATGCTGCCTGACCCGCTGAGTTACTCCAGAATTTTGTGTCTATCTAAGGATGATGACTGGTGGATGAGTTGCCAAGTCCCTTTCTGATGGTTCAGGGTGATTGAACAGGTAAGATTACACAATGAATCAATGCTATTAGTTAGGCTGGGGCGGCTTTCCGGTGGTGACCCGGGGTTGTGGCGGAGTTCCGGCGGCGGCGACCCGACTTCGGAGCCTCGGCCGCGGGTCAGCGGACGACATCGTCGGGAGCTCGCAGGTCACAGGTTGGTGACCTGTTTTTCCGGAGCTCCCGCAACAACAGCTGCGTCCGCTGGACTGGAGGGCGGCAGCTTCGGCAGCTTCGACCGCCCCGGGCCGCGGAGTTTGAACCGGCCCGTTCGCGGAGCTCGGATTCAGTCGCGGGACTGACTTACTTACCATCACCCGGCGGGGTCACAACATCGGAGGCCAGGATCGCTTTAGCGCAGAGGGAGGGAGAACAAGGATGGAAGAGACAAGGAGTTTAAGACTTTTGACTCCATCACAGTGAGGAGGTGTCTGGTGAACTCACTGTGGTGGATGTTAAATTTGTGTTTATTGTGTGTTTTTGTTATTTTATTATATGTACGACTGCAAGGCATGAAATTTCGTTCAGACCGGAAGGTCTGAATGACAATAAAGGATACTTTACTTTACTTATATTAGTAAACACGACAACACTTACACTGGGCATTACACCCCAGTTTAGAGAGATCTAGGATCCAGCCCAACAAGTCCATGCTGATCATTAGGTATCCATTTATAGTAATGCTTTTAAAAATTCTCCTGACATTCTCATTAATATCCCCCAGATTCCACCACTTGCCTACAGAACTCAAACAAGGGGGGGGGGACAATTAAACTTTTTAAATCTCCCCCAACCCCACACACACCTTTTTTTTTTCCGTGTGTGTTGGGCCGCAAAGGAGCAGTTACAGGAAAACATGGGGACTCTGCAGACAGCACCGTCGCCGTCGCGGGATTGGCCGAGTTGTTGGTGCGGTAGGAGGAGCGCTGCTGCTGCTGCTGCTGCTGCTGCTCCGCTGCTGCTGCTGCTGCTGCTGCTGCCGATGCCGCTGCTGAGTCGGAGGCTGCTGCTGCGGGTCTGCGGACGGCGGCGCCGAGCCCCGGATCCCTGGACGACCGCACTATCGGGGCTCCTGCAACGGCGAACGCTAGAACAGTGCGGTTCCCAAGAGCTTTTGGAGCCATGCCCCACCTACACCGCCCCACCGGCTAAAATCCTGCGGGACTTTGCCCACCCCCTCCAACCCCCATGTGTGTGACCTCGCACCACCCGGCGTCTTATGGCCGCGGGACAAAAGTCGCCAGCCGGGGGCTTTGACTTTCAGACTCGGGGGGGGGGAGAGTGAAGTTTTTAAAACGGCCATACAGCTTGTGATGGATAAACAAGCTTCAAATGTAATTATGTTGTGTCTGGGCGCTATTTGTGTGCGATGTATGGCGATGGCGAAACGGCATTTTCGTTTGGACCTCCAGGGGTCCAAATGACAATTAAATTGACTCTCTCTTGTATCCATTTATAGTAATGCTTTTAAAAATTCTCCTGACATTCTCATTAATATCCCCCAGATTCCACCACTTGCCTACAGAACTCAAACAATTTATGGTGGACAATTAAACTACCCCTCCCCCCAACCCCACACACAGGTTTTTAAGGTGTGGGAAGAAACCCACTTAGTTGCAGGAAGAACATGCAAACTACATGCAGACAGCACAGGAAGGTCAAGATTGAACCTGGGTTGTTGGTGCGTAGAACCAGGCCCTTCTGCCTACCAGGTCCACGTCAACCAGCGATCTCCATACACGAGCACTATCCTACACGCTAGAGACAATATTACAATTTTACTGAAGCCAATTAACCTACAAACCTGTACCTTTTGGAGTGTGGGGAAAAAAACGGAGCCCCTGGGGAAAACCCACACGGTCACAGGGAGAACGTACAAACTCCATACAGACAGCACCCATCGTCAAGATTGAACCCGGGTTTCAGGTGATGTAAGGCAGCAACTCTCCTGCTGCACCACCACACCGCCCGCCCTACTCTTTAACTAACTTCTGCCTGATTAGAACAGATACTTCCATGCAGGAGTCCGTTACAAGGACCAACGACAGAAGCAGCAAACGCAATAGGTGCAGAGAGGTATAAACCACAACCAGAGTTATTCCTATTCCAGGAAGGCCAGTACTGAGAAGATTGCATTTGAAGAAAAATGAGATCCAGAAGGTTCTGTGCAGAAGGAAACAGATTCTGATAATTGCACGGGAATTTCCTCCAATGCCTTTTGTCTTTTTTGCAGAAAATGATTAAATACACTGAAGCACTTCTGAGCTGCCTGCAAACATTTTCAGGCCTTAACGTTTAAAACCCTTAGCACATTTGCATTTGTTCGTCTCATGAGATGCATTTTCAGTTCTCGTACGCTCTGTATTTGAATTAAAGGAGGAGCCTTCTAGACCTGGGAATCTCCACTGTCAACAGTTGGCAGATGGAGTGCAATCCATACCTTTCTGTATTTGATAACAATTTCCATAATAATTCAATAATAAAGGAGAAAGCTCCTTTATTTCAACTTGGCTGTGTTTCATTTCTGTGTTTGACGGGGTGGTGATGTCAAAGCGAGGGAGGTCAGCACGGCAAATTATGATATTCATCTGGTTCTCGGTCTGGTCACTTCCCCATCTCTTGAATGAAAAACATTTTTTTTTTTTTGCTGTGCGTGAGACAGTAGCGCTCTTACATCGAGGGGTCAGGCAGCTTCAGATTCAAGTGTCAATGTGGAGGATTGAGTACAAATGTCTGGCACCAACAGTCCTCTGATGTGGGAGGGCGCTTGAGAGGTATTACATGAAAGTTAAAACCAGAACCAGCTGGAGATAGAACATAGAAAAGTACAGCACAGGAATGGGCCATTTGACCCACAGTAGTCATAGAGTCATAGTGATACAGTTTTGAAACAGGCCCTTCGGCCCAACTTGCCCACGCCGGCCAACGTTCCGACTACACTCGTGCCACCTGCTCACGTTTGGTCCATATCCCTCCAAACCTGTCCTATCCATGTGCCCAACTGTTTCTTAAATATTGGGATATTCCCAGCCTCAACCAGATCCTCTGGCAGCTTGTTCCATACACCCACCACCCTTTGTGTGAAAAGGTTACCCCTCAGATTCCTATTAAATATTTTCCCCATCACCCTGAACCTATGTCCTCTGGTTCTGGAGCGCTCGCATGGGTGTTGTATGTCAAATCAAGCACAGTAAGTGAAGGGCCAACAATCCATTTCAATCCATTTCAAGTCAAGTCAATCCATTTCAAGTCAAGTCAATTCAAGGCTAGTCAAGTCAATCCATTTCAAGTCAAGTCACGTCAAGTCATTCCATTTCAAGAGCAAGCCAAACAACTCATTTCATTGTCATAGCATTTCAAATTTTGCATTGCAGTTTCAAGCACAGGCAGGGTAGGCCAAACAACTCATTGCATTGTCATTAAGGGCTAACAAATCATTTATTGCAAGTACATTGCAGACTCACAGTTCAGTTGATTCACAGCTTGGAATCACAGTTGTGGACTCTCCCTCGCAATCTTCCAGAGTAAATGACTCACGTCCAAGCATCTGGGGTTTTATAGTCCTGCCCCTCCCCCCCCCCCCGGAAGAGGCTTTACCATATAACCATATAACAATTACAGCACGGAAACAGGCCAACTCGGCCCTTCATCATGATGATTGACAGGCGAGAGGACCAGTCAGCTGATTTTTTAAATGTTCATAACTTTTTTATTTTTCATTGAAAAATCCTCAGGGCTGCCTCAGCAGAGGACTGTGAATAAGATGGCTAAAAACCATAGCAATATATGGTAGCTTTTTTTCTAAAATCAATCCACTGCGCAGACAGGAAGTGGTTAAGATGAGATTTTTAGTTATATAGATAGTTACTGGGATTCTGAAATACATGTGTATGCTGGAAATGCTCAGATGGTCAGGCAGCATCTGTGCAGGGAGAAAAACAGTGAATGTAACTTATGGATGATGGCACGTCAAAACTGGCCTGTTCTGGTACATTTAGGGAAGGTTGAGTACCTGAACGTGCTGAATCAAATATTGCCTCGATGGAAGATGAGGTGAAGTTTATTTCAGATTTTTTTAATTCAAACATACAGCATGGAAACAGACCCTTCCACGTTGAACACCAATCACCCATTTACACTAATTTCGACGTTACTCAACTTTTGCATCCATTCTCTTGCACACTAGTGGCAATTTATAGAGCCAATTAATCTATAAACCCGCCAGACTGTGGGATGTCGGAGGATGCTAGAACACCCAGAGGAATTGTGGAATTCTTTGCCACAGAAGGCTGTGGAGGCCAAGTCAGTGGATATTTTTAAGGCAGAGATAGATAGATTCTTGATTAGTGCAGGTGTCAGAGGTTATGGGGAGACGGCAGGAGAATGGGGTTAGGGGGGAGGGATAGATCGGCCATGATTGAATGGCGCAGTAGACTTGATGGGCCGAATGGTCGAATTCTACTCCTATCACTTATGACCTTATGAGCTTATGAAACCCACGTGGTCACTGGGAGAACGCTCAAACTCCACACAGATCAGGATTGAACCCGTGTCTCTGACACCATGAGGCAGCCTCTTTATCAGCTGCGCTACTGCGTCACTCGATTTGTTTGGAGTCTAAAGGCGGCGGGGTCATTGTGGGAGTTTGCCTGATGAACTTCTTCTTATCAAGTCCACACACAAGTTTAGACGTTGTTCAGCCAGAGCTGAACACACTTTTCGGCATCTGCATCCAATGTCTTATTGCTTCTTGTGCGTGGTGGTAGAAAGATTGGTGGTAACAGGGCCACGACGTGAACGCTCTTTCCTTGACCCCAGGCTGATGATTAGTGCGACACATTAACCTCCCAGCTGCTTGAGATTAGAGATATGGAGCACCTCGTAATGACGATAAAGTCAGTTGTTAGAAAACGTTGTTTAAATACATTGATGGCTCAGGTAAAAGGTGAATGGAGATGGAACCAAGGAATGAATAAGGGAAATAGTCCCTCTTTTAAAACTTCTTGGGAGCAAAGAGGAACAGGAATGCTCCTTCCCAAATAGGAATGGTTTAGGAGGATATGGGCCCAATGCGGACAGGTGAGATTAGTGTAGATGTGGCATTTTGGTCGGCATGGGCAAGTTGGTCCAGGACCTGTTTCCGTGTTGTATGAGTCTATGACTCCATGAATTAACCCAAGAGACCACTGTTTGGTGGAAGCACATACAATTGTGACATTTAAGAGACTTTTTGATAGGCACATGGAGATGAAGGAATGGAGGGATATGGATTATGTAGAATTAATCTCAGAATCTTTAGAATGCATGATGGAAGCAGGGCTGTTGGAAAAAACTAAAACGGTCACAGGAAGAATGTACAAACTCCACACAGACAGCATTTTTTGCCACACCTGTAGCCTTGTGTTTAATATGTCCCCTGTACGTATAAAGATTGGGTGCTTTTGCTGGGAAAAAATAATTAGCAAAACTGACGTTTTATTCTGCCCAATACAGTGTTTTCTTTAACATATCTGGGGCAGCACAGTGTCATAGCACTGGAGTTGTTGCTTTACAGTGCTAGGGACCTGGATTCAATCCTGACTACGGGTGCTGTCTGAACGGAGTTTGTACGTTCTCCCAGTGACTGCGTGGGTTTTCTCTGGGTGCTATGGTTTCCTTCCACATTCCAAAGACGTGCAAGTTTATAGTTTAATTGGCTTCTGTAAAATGTCCGTAGTGTGTAGGTTGCAAAAGTGGGTTAACATAGAACTAGCGTACGGGAGTTGTACTGCTGGTGCCAGTTATGAGAAGTCCTCATGCATAGGAAATGTGTGAGTGAGAGTCTGTTGCTGAAGGACTAGGTGATCTCTGGGTTGGCAGGACTGGGGGTGTGAAGAGAGATTGGGTCAGGTGAGCCTCCCTGCAGGACCTATACACCAGAAAGTACAGATCCAGAGCCAGCAACATTATGGGGGACCCCTACCATCCCGGCAACGGACTCTTCCAGCTGCTACGGTCAGGCAAACGCCATCGCTGTCATGCCGTGAAAAGAGCGGATGAGACAGAGTTTCTTCCCACAGGCCATCAGGGCTGTAAACTCTGATCTCACCAGGGACTAATTTACTGCACTCATTTACTGTTGTGTTGTGTCTTTTTTTAATTGTTGGTGTTTTTTTCTAACATATACAGTAAATACTGAGTTTATTCTATTCTATCCTGTAGTTTTGACACAATCTGCAGGGATTGCCACTTTCATTTCATTGCGCATCTTTCAATGCATTTCGTTGTCTCTGTACTGTACACTGACAATGACAATTAAAATTGAATCTGAATCTGAATCTTGTATGTGTATGTGACAAATAAACTTGACTGGACTTGACTTGACTTGACTTGGTGTGCAGAAGGACGAGAGAGGATCTCACTCGCGATAGCAGGCAGGTAGAACTACTGTAGATGGGAAATGTTGGTCGGTGTGGGCAAGTTGGGCCAAAGGGTCTGTTTCCATGCTGTTTGACTATGACTCCCAGCGTGAGTTCCAAAGGTAGGTGGAGGAACCCAGGTTGGGAGGGAGGGCACCCAGAACAAAGTGGGACCCGGCGTGGAGGGGTGGGGACACCGAGAACAAAGGGGGGGGGGGGGGGGGGGGGGGGGGGGGAGAAGGAAGAGGGACTCTATTGAATACGTTTGTACTTTGTCAATGGCCTTTATGTGGCTACTCTTGCATACTTAGATGCAAACAAAGAACCTCACTGCACCAAGTACATGTGGCAATAAAGTATTAATCAATCTGTCTATCTGCATGGTTCTAGCAGGTCGAGACAGTCTAGATACAGATAGGGGGTTTCCTGTGACTGGTGGGTGCAGAACAAGGCTTACAACATCAGAATATGGAATATGTCATTTACATAGAAACATAGAAAATAGGTGCAAGAGGAGGCCATTCGGCCCTTCGAGCCAGCACCACCATTCATTGTGATCATGGCTGATCGTCCCCTATCAATAACCCGTGCCTGCCTTCTCCCCATATCCCTTGACTCCACTAGCCCCTAGAGCTCTATCAACTCTCTCTTAAATCCATCCAGTGACTTGGCCTCCACTGCCCAGGCAGGGAATTCCATAAATTTTACGACAGATTAAAGGGTGGTGAACCTGTGTCACAGAAGGCTTCTGCCCAGCTTCATCTCGCAGACTCATAAAGCAGAGTATTTCGTAAGTTCATGTCATAGGAGTAGAATTAGGCCATTCAACCCATCGAGTCTACTCTACCATTCAACCATGGCTGATCTATCTTTCCCTCTCAACTCCGTCTCTATATTGCGCTTGGCATCCTTTGATGCCATGCCAGGAATTTGGTGAGCCCTCTCCCTAGTTGATGGTATGTCGTGACTTCCACCGGGGATCTAAAGCTTGTGGAACAGCTATTTTCTAAGTAAAGATTGTAATGCTTCCTTTTAAGTGGTGCGGACAGGGCTTCAATCAGCATTTTAACTTCCACTGAAGTTAACTGTTCACAGATTTGTAACCACAAGTATGCATGAAAACGGTGAATGCAAGATTTATTTGCAGCCTGAGATGGAAGGATGAATTTTGTCACATCATCTAGAACAGAAGCATACCTTGCACGTTAGTTCTGGCATAAACTTCCTATCTGCACAAGTCCCATCTGTACAAGTCCCAGCACCCTCAGCATTGGCATATCAAGTGCTCGTATAAATACTTCTGAGATATTGTGGGAGTATTTCCCTCTATCTAGGGCAGCACGATCTAGGTGGCGCAGCAGTAGAGCTGCTGCCTTATAATCCCAGAGACCCGGGTTCGATCCATGCTGCGGGTGTTGGTTGTTACGGATTTTGTACGTTTTCCCTGTGATCGCGTGAGATTTTTCCGGTGCTCCAGTTTCCTCCCACATTCCAAAGATGTGCAGGTTTGTAGGTTAATTGGCTTCTGTAAGTTGCCCCTTGTGTATGGGATATGAAACTGGGATAACGTAGAATTAGTGTATGGGTGAATGATAGTAGGCATGGTCTCAGGGGGCAGAAGGGCATGTTTCCATGTTACATGTTACATTTCTAAACTGTCTCCATGTTTCAGATTTCAACCAATCTCTGATTTTTCAAAATTCTTTCTCAAACCCTGCCTAAATCTCCTCCCCTTTACATTAAACCTTGATCATAGACACCTCTGCTCTGGGGAAAGTCTTTTTCACTTCTTGTCCCATTTAGGCACCTTATAGTTTTGTTGTCAAAACCCAGTGACTACAATGGTCAATGGTGGCAGTAGAATAGGTTCTTTATTGTCATTATAACAAGTAAACATGTAGAACAAAATTAAAAATGCCAACCAGTCAGTGCACCATTCACACATTATCTAAAAGCTAACGATACGTAAAAGAGAAATATCTGAAATAAACAACTAAAATAAATAACATGAAAAAAACAAGCATAAACACACAACCATACATTCTTCTGTCGATTGCACAATCCCTTTGGTATGTAGCGCACCTGCTCATTTGGTGGCTATATTAAGTGTAGTTATTGCTGTGGGATAAAAACTGTTTTTGAGTCTGTTTTGTCCTTGTCCTCATTGATCTGTATCGTCTGCCTGACGGCAACAGTTCAAACAGGGAGTGTCCGGGGTGGGAAATGTCCTTTATAATGTTCTGGGATTTCTTGAGAGTGGGAACTGTGTAAGTCCTCCAAGGTAAGGAGACGGCAGTCGACAATCCTCTGGGCGTTGTCAATGTCCCTCTGGAGCGCTTTCCTCTGAGCCGCTGTGCAGCTGGTGTACCATACGCATACACAGTATGTTAGGATGCTCTCAATGGAGCACCGATAAAAGGACAGCAGCAGTCTCTGAGTGATGTTGTTCTTCCTGAGCACCCTCAGGAAGTGCCGTCTTTGCTGGACCTTTTTCAGCAGCGCAGAGGTGTTCAGGCTCCACGTCAGGTCCTCCTCAATGTGGATTCCCAGGAAGCGGAAATCCGCCACCCTCTCCACACAGTCCCCTCTGATGATTAATGGTGTAATGTCCGTTTTCTTCTTCCTGTAGTCTATTATGAGCTCCTTGGTCTTTAAGGTGTTGAGGAGCAGGTTATTTTCTTCACACCACACTGTCAGCTGCTCCACCTCATCCCGGTAGGCGTACTCGTCCCCCCCGGAGATGAGTCCCACCACTGTAGTGTCATCCGCAAATTTGACAATGGTGTTGCTGTGGTGGGCGGGGGTGCAGTCATGTGTGTAGATGGTGTAGAGCAGGGGGCTCAGTACGCAGCCCTGTGGAGAGCCGGTACTGAGGCTGAGGGCCGTGGATGTATGATGGCCCACTCTGACTCTCTGGCTGCGACCCGACAGGAAGCTATTTATCCACATGCAGGTGGAGTATGGAAGACCCAAGTCCCCCAGTTTGTCCACCAGTTTGTGGGGAAGGATGGTATTAAAAGCAGAGCTGTAGTCCACAAAGAGCATCCACACGTAGCTCCCCCGCTGCTCCAGGTGGAACAGTGCAGCATGGAGAGCTGTGGCTACAGCGTCCTCTGTAGATCTATTCGCTCTGTACGCAAACTGGTGGGGGTCAAAGCTTCGGGGCAGGAGTGATGTGATATGACCCCGGACCAGTTTTTTGAAACACTTCATCACCACTGGTGTGAGTGCGACTAGCCGGTAGTTGTTGAGGCTGGAGATGTTGGTTTTTTTGGGCAAGGGGATTATGGTGGAGGACTTCAGACAGGGTGGAACAGTGGACTGGGCCAGAGACTGGTTGAAAATCCTCGTACAGACTCCAGCCAGCTGGTCTGCGCAGTCCTTCAACGCGCGTCCAGAGACGCCGTCAGGTCCAGTAGCCTTCCTTGGATTGATGGCCCGCAGCATGCGCCTCACCTCATGCTCCTCTATCTTGAGAGTTAGGCTGCTGTGGACCATGTGCTGTGATGTGGCTGTCTCTGGTGGCTCCACTTCAAAACGAGCAAAGAAGATGTTCAGCTTCTCTGTCAACGAGGCGTCACCTTCAACAGCTCCAAGGTTGGTCTTATAGTTGGTGAGATACTGGATCCCCTGCCACACCTGCCTGCTGTTGTTACTGTCCAGGTGGTTCTCTATCTTCCTCCTGTAGTCTGATTTGGCCTCTCTGATGCCTCTCTTCAGGTTAGCTCGGGCCGTGCTGTATAAAGCCCTATCGCCAGACCTAAAAGCGGTGTTCCTCTCTTTCAACAGCCGCTGGACCTCCCGGGTCATCCAGGGCTTCTGGTTGGGGTAGACCCGGATGTGTTTGTCCACTGTGACAGTGCCCATGCAGTTTTTAATGTAACATAGTACACTGTCTGTGAACAATGGGCATCAGGGTGACGCAGCGGCAGAACTGCTGCCCTACAGTGCCAGGGACCCAGGTTCGATCCTGACCACGTGTGCTGTCTGTACGGAGTTTGTACATTCTCCCTGCGTCCACATGGATTTTCTCCAGTTTCCTCATATGTTCCAAAGACGAACAGGTTTGTAGGCTAATTGGCTTTGATAAGAATTGTAAATTGTCCCTAGTGTGTAGAATAGTTCTGGTGTATGGGGAATCGCAGGTCGGCATCGACTTGGTGGGCCATAGGGCCTGTTTCCACATTGTATCTCTAAAACCCATGTCAATTTCTTGTGCTCCAAGCGAAACAAGCTCAGCATTTCACCAGCTTGTGGATTAATGGCATATTGTGATCCTCGTAAAGGTATATCCAATGTATTCCAAGGTAAAGTTATTTCCCATGTATTCCAATCTCCACCCAGCTTAATGAGTTAGAATTAGCTCTGAGGGCTTATGGAATCAAGGGATATGGGGAGAAAGCAGGAACGGGGTACTAATTTTGGATGATCAGTCATGATCATATTGAATGACGGTGCTGGCTTGAAGAGCTGAATGGCCTACTCCTGCACCTATTTTCTATTTCTATCTGCGCAAAAATGAAAGGAATTTGGGTCACGGCAGAGATTGTATTCACCACTTTCTAAGGAAAAAGTTCTTAGCAAGTTTTAATAGTCCCAAGCCAAAACATCACCCCTTGTCCTCCTCCCCAACATCGGGAACAATCGGTCCTGCATCTGCCTGTCCAACCCCCCAGCATTTTGTGTTTCTATAAGTCTACCTTCGAGAGTATAAACCAAGTTGTGTATGGTGTCATAAGCACAGTCCTGACATCCCAATCAGTCTGGTGACGTCTCACCTCCCTCTATGGCAATAAATTCCTCCTGCCAAAACTGTACGCAATACTCAGGTGTTGGTTCAAAAGGCACCTGCTCCTAACTCAAATTTTCTGCAATGAAAGCACATACCAAGTGCTAACCTGCATTCCTGTCAATGACAACAATCTCTGAAAATCGGCCAAAATTCTACTTTCCTGTTATTGCCACTGAATTGGGTTCAGTCTCCTAGCATTTTTTTAACAATTCCAGAATGTTACAGAAATATATGAGATTCCACCAGAGACTGCCTGCCATTTAAAAAAAAACTGGTTTTTCTCTCACATTGCATGCTACTTTAATGATCATATTGAATGACGGTGCTTTATAATGGCCCACCTATTTTCTACACCAAAAGATGAATTTGGTACAATTGAAGTCTTTAAGAACAAACCTAGAAGATAGTCTCGGAATCAGCAAGTGAGGCTGCCGGTCATGGAGTAACCCCCGGTTTTCATTCCTAACCAAAAATGAGCACAACCGCGTAACAGTTGGCGTAAATGAACTGCAGACCTGTTGGTTTTACATTTTCTGAAGAAAGACACAAAGTAGATGTTGGAGTAACTCAACTGAAAAAGACAGGCTGCATTCTGAATTGGGTTCTGTTAGAGAGGGAATGGAGAGTGGTCTCGACCTGAAACATCACCCATTCCTTCTCTCCGGACATGCTGCCTGTCCGGCTGAGTTACTCCAGCACTTGGTGTCTATCCTAAATGACAACCGACAAGTTTCTTGTTCAGGCTTTGCACCTTCTTTACATCCTCAGCTGCACTGAGTTGCAAAGCCTCTGCCTTTGGGTCCTTCAGCTCAGTTAATAATAATAATAATAATAATCTTTATTTATATAGCACTTTTCAACAAAACCAGTTGATCAGATTAGTGTCGAGCTGAGGAGCAATCACAGACAAAGTATATTTATTGCTGTTCGGTGTATAGCTGGAGCCTAACGCATCTGTCAGAGCCCGAAGAAGTACATGTGGGACAAGAGGCCTGTTCAAGAGTCTGCTTTCAGTTTGTTCTCATTCTCTTCTCTCTTTCTGACACTAACTTCATGACTTTGTGCTGATTGCTGCTGATGAGGGAGTCTGTTGTTCATCAGGGATAAAACATGTCACTCAGTCACAGACCAATGAAGTGGTTCCTCTATCATGCATCAGCAGTTGCTACTCTCTGCCTATCAATTTTGTGTCATTGGCGATCACGCTCATCGCCAGACGGATTTTATTTAAAATCAGGATGCATCAGGGCTTGGTTGGAGAACTGCTCCATCCAAGACAGGAGGAAATTGCAGCATGTTGTGGACGCAGCCCAGACCATCACACAAACCAACCTCCCTGCTATTGACTCCATTCATACCTCACGCTGCCTCGGCAATGCCAGCAATATAATCAAGGACCAGTCACACCCTGGCCACTCCCTTCTTCCCTCTTCCATCAGGCAAAAGGTATAGGGTATGAAAACGCACACCACCAGATTCAGGGACAGTTTCTTCCCAGCTGTTATCAGGCAACTGAATCATCCTACCACAACCAGAGAGCAGTGCTGAACTACTATCTACCCCATCGGTGACCCTCAGACTATCTTTGATCGGACTTTGCTGGATTTCCCTCGCACTAAACGTTATTCATTTATCATGTATCTATTCACTGTAAATGGCAATGCGACTTTTCTCCTAGTCACATTTTCGCCCTCCCTCACGATCTAACAACTTGGATTAGTGCGGCCTTTCCTGGAGACGGCCCAGAGCTTCAGCAGCCGGTACGGCACGGACTTCCATCGCAGAGCCTGAAGAAAGGCTCCAACCGCCGGCCTGCTGACTTTAACATCGTGAAGCCACGGTTTGCAGAGCTTCTAGCAGCAGGTGCGGAGCGAGCTTTTACCATCCTGGAGCCAGGGATCCCTTGCTGGGGATTGCTGGAGAAGAGTTCCAACCACTGGCCTGCCTGTGGCCTATAACATCGAGAAGCCGTGGTCGCCGGTAAGAAAGTGGGCGATTTGGGCGCTCCAAGCCGTGGAGTGCGTTCCATCCGTCGGAGCTTCGATCATCCCGACGAGAGGGCATGTACATCAGTGACTACGGAAGGTCAAGGCCCCAAACACGGGTGAACAAATAATAATAATATAATAATAATAATTTTATTTATAGAGCACTTTAAAAACAAACATAGCTGCAACAAAGTGCTGTACATCACTAATCATTGACAAAAAAGTTAATACACACCAAAAATAACAATCAAAAGAAATAGTAGGAAAAGACATGTAAAATAAAGAAACATCAAAAACACCACAAACAGAAGCAAAGCCTCAGGCATGGTCAAAAGCCAGGGAGTACAAATGTGTTTTAACACTGGATTTGAAGATGGACAGTGAGGGGGCCTGTCTGATGTGCAAGGTCAGGGTGTTCCAGAGTGTTGGAGCAGCAACAGAGAAGGCTCTATCCCCTCTGAGCCTCCGACTAGACCTCGGTACCTCCAGGAGCAGCTGACCAGCTGACCTGAGGGACCGGGCAGGAGCATATGGGTGGAGCAGCTCAGAGAGGTAAGGCGGGGCGAGCCCATTCAGAGATTTAAAAACAAATAACAGTATCTTAAAATGAACTCGAAAGTGCACCGAGAGCCAGTGTAGGGAGGCCAGAATTGGCGATATGTGCTCCCTCTTTCGAGTCCCTGTTAAAAGATGAGCAGCAGCATTCTGAACCAACTGGAGACGAGCCAGTGAAGAACGAGCAACACCAAAATAGAGCGCATTACAGTAATCCAGCCTAGATGTAATAAAGGCATGGATTACTGTCTCAAAATGAAGGAAGACTGACTGAACTTTATTGCCTTCCATCACAGTGATCACTGTGGTGGATGTTTATGTTAAGTTCTATCGTTCTTTTTAATTGTGTTGTGTTCTTTTAATTGTATGGCTGCATCGTAACTCAAATATCACTGTACCTTAATTGGTGCATGTGACAATAAATGTGAATGTGAATGTGAATCTGAATCTTATAATCATGTATTGTCTTTCTGCTGACTGGATAGTAGACCAAAATAGCTTTTCACAGTACCTCGGTACACATGACAATAAACTAAACTGAACTGAACTGGGTAATTGTCTAGTCTGCAATTATTGTTAAATGTGAAGTCAGCTTGAGTCACAGAGTGATACAGCATGGAAACAGGCCCTTCGCCCCAACCTGCTCACAGCGTCCAACTTGTCCCATCTACACTAGTCCCACCTGCCTGCGTTTGGCCCATAACCCTCTAAATCTGTTCTATTCATGTACCTGGAATGGTAATACTCATTGCCTCAACCTTGCATGCTGACCAGTTGCATCGTGGCTTGGTTTGGCAACTTTAGCGCCCGGCAGCGGAAAAGAGTACAAAACGTTCTACACACTGCCCAGTCCATCATCGGCTCTGACCTCCCTACCATCGAGGGGATCTACCGCAGTCGCTGCTTCAAAAAGACTGCCAGCATCATCAAGGACCCACACCATCCTGGCCACACACTCATCTCCCTGCTGCCCTCAGGTAGAAGGTACAGGAGCCTGGAATCTGCAACATCCAGGTTCAGGAATAGCTACTTCCCCACAGCCATCAGGCTACAAAACTCAACTCATACAAAACTCTGAACATTAATAGTCCAATGCACTTTATCTGTTTATTTATTTGTGTGTTTATATATTTATTCAATGGTATATGGACACACTGATCTATATTTATGCATACTATATTCTGTTGTGCTGAAGCAAAGCAAGAATTTCATTGGCCTATCTGGGATACATGACAATAAACTCTCTTGAATCTCTCTTGAATCTTGAATCTTGCTCAGAAAAGGTAGAAGTCCAGCTTATCACAGATCAAATGGTACACGTTCTCATACGGTCCCCATTGAACCAGGCAATGAACAACTGCTGGAGAAACTCTATCGGTTGAGCAGCCTCTTTGAGGGGGAAGGAATTGGCACCATTTAGAGTCACAGAGTCATACAGGATGGAAATAGGCCCTTAGGCCCAACTTGCCCACAACAACCAACATGTCCCATCAGCACTAGTCCCACCTAAACCTGTCCTATCCATTTACCTGTCTAAATGTTTCTTAAATGTTGCAATATTACTGGCCTTACCTACCTCCTCCAGCAGCTCGTCCCATACACCCACCACCCTTTGTGTGAAAAAGTGTTCCTATTAAATCTTTCCCCCCTCACCTTAAACCTATGCCGTCTGGTTCTCGGTTCCCCTACTCTGGGCAAGAGACTCTGTGCGCCTACCCAATCTATTCCACATGATTTTGTACACATTTATATGATCATCCCTCATCCTCCTGCGCTCCAAAGAATAAAGTCCTAGCCTGCTCAACCTCTCCCTATAGCACAGGCCCTCAAGTCCTGGATACATCTTCTCTGAGCCCGTTCAAGCTTGATATCTTTCCTGCAACAAAGTGACCAGAACTGAGTACAACTAACACCGAGGATCATTTCTTTGCACTACCATAGGCTGTTTACCTCTTGTGGAATTGTTGTATAATTTATGCATATAGAGCATTTATGAATGTTTTGACAGCACTGGGCCTATATTCGCTGGAGTTTAGAAGAATGAGGGGGGACCTCATTGAAATGTATAGAATAGTGAAAGACTTGGGTAGATTGGATGTGGAGAGGATGTTTCCACTAGAATAGAATAGAATAGAATATTTATTACATGTCATTTGAACCTCAGTGAGGCTCAAACGAAACTCCGTTTCCACAGCCATACAAACAAAGACAATTCTACAAAACATACAAACAATTCAATTTCCACAAGCATCCATCACAGTGAATCACCTCCTCACTGTGATGGAAGGCAAAGTCTTTTTTCTCCCCTGCACCATTTTTCTCCCGATGTTGAAGCCCCAGGCGGGCGATGGTGGGTCCCACGGCCATTTTAGGCCGCGCCGGGCGATGTACGGCCCCGCTCCGGGTCGTTCCAACCCCGCGAGTCTAGGACTAGAAATTATTGTAGAATTCTTTGTCACAGAAGGCTGTGGAGGCCAAGTCAGTGGATATATTTAAGGCAGAGATAGATAGATTCTTGATTAGTGCAGGTGTCAGCGATCACGGGGAGAAGGCAGGAGAATGGGGTTTGGAGGGAAAGATAGATCAGCCATGATTGAATGGCGGAGAAGACTTGATGGGCTGAATGGTCTAATTCTGTTCCTATCACTTATGATCTTCTGTATACCTTATGTTTGAGTGTGTTGTCTGAGAGTATGTGCAGGTGATGGTGTTGCAAGCAAGGTTTTCTTTGTACCTCCATCTCATCATATTTGTACATTCGGCAATAAACTCGACTGGAGTGGACTTGAACAGAAGTAGATAGTGGGATAAGAATAGTAGAGGCCACGTGCAAGGGGGTAGGCTGGGATGTGTGGCAATGGGGATCATGCAGAGAAACTGGTGAGTTTATTTGTCTTCTTTTGATTTTAGACATTTCCAGGTGTCTATTTAACGGACATTTAAAATACATTTGGACAGGTACATGGATATGAGAGGTTTAGTGGGATATGGGCCAAACACAGGCAGGTGTGTTTGAGTTGACTTGACTTGAGAGTTAAGGGACAGAAGTTTAGGGGTAACATGAGGGGGAACTTCTTTACTCAGAGAGTGGTGGCTGTGTGGAATGAGCTTTCAGTGAAGGTGGTGGAGGCAGGTTCGTTTTTATCATTTAAAAATAAATTGGATAGTTATATGGACAGGAAAGGTATGGAGGGTTATGGTCTAAACGCAGGTGTATGGGACGAGGGGAGAATACGTGTTCGGCACGGACTAGAAGGATCGAGATGGCCTGTTTCCGTGCTGTAATTGTTAGATGGTTATATGGTTATATAGGTGGGACTAGTGTAAATTGGGCATTATTGGTTGACGAGGGCAAGTTGGATCGAAGGTCCTGTTTCATACTGTATGACTATGATACCGCCAAATTGACTAAAATAATTACCTTTATGTCTGACAACCATCCCCCCGCAAAATCTAAACAGGGCCTGGCGTAAAGTTTCAAGAACAATTTGCCCACGGGCCCAACTGACCAGGCTACTTTTATGCGTGGGAAGAAACTGCAGATGCTGGTTTTAACCGAAGATAGACACAAAATCCTGGAGTAACTCAGCGGGACAGACAGCGTCTCTGGAGAGAAGGAATGGGTGACACAGTCTGAAGAAGGGTGTCGACCCGAAACTTCACCCAGTCCTTCTCTCCAGACATGCTGCCTGTCCCGCTGAGTTACTCCAGCATTTTGTGGCTACCTGTATGTGCAGACTGGGGTTCTTCACTCTCTTTCCAGCTCTTTGCTCACCAATAAACAGCGTTACCTTCTTGGGACACCCATAGCAGACAGTACCACCAGCTAAAAGGAAGCCTGCATTGTCAAACCTATCCTGTCGTCACTTTTAATGAAGTTAAATTGGTTTCTACAACTTGGTCTTTGTCACAGTCAAGTAACGTCTAAAAGTTGTCCGTTTACACGTAATTGGTGGGGAATTGCCAGGAAGTGATCGGTCTGTTGTACCAGGCACAGGGCTTACAGCGGAACCTGCAGAGGCCTTGGCGGACAGCAGTTACATTGTTCAATCCCCGTGACGGAGAGCAGAAGCTAGATACAGAGCCTGAAGTGTTTCTTCAGCTTTCTCAGAGCGAAGAGTTTGACCCAGCTGTTCCTGAGAATCGAGATCCACGGCCCATCATTTTTTATCTCAACGTCAACCAAGTGTCTGAAAGCTGAACATATGCTCAGGCTATTAAGTTAATCGATGAATTGAGCCCAGAAATGGAATCAGACCTACGTCGTGCTAACAGTCTAAGTAAACTTGAAACTACACGAGTGAAATAAGTCACCCACAGAATCATAGTTATTGAGCTGAACAGCACAGAAACAGGCCCTTCGGCCCTCTTTTTCCGTGCCGACCAAGCTGACATCTTGGGCTAGTCCCATCTCCCTGCATTTAGTTTAGTTTAGTTTAAGAGATACAGTGCGGAAACAGGCCCTTTAGCCCACCGAGTTTGCCCCGATCAGCAATCACCCTGCACACTAACACTATCGCACACACTAGGGATAATTTACTGGGTTTTTTCATCAAAGCCAATTAACCTACAAACCGCACGTCTTTGGAATTGGGGGAGGAAACCGGAGCAACTTGAGAAAACCTATGTGGTCACAGCGAGAACATCCAAACTCTGTATAGATAGTACCCATAGTCAGGATCGAACCTGTGTCTCTGGCATTGAGTCAGCAGCTCTACCACTGCACCACTGTGCCCCAGAGCCATCTAAACCCTTCCTCTCCAAATGTCTTTTAACAGTTGTAATTTTAGATACTGTTCACAATCTAAAACTAGTATCTGGTGAAGTAGTAGCAATAGAAGGACAGTAAAGACTCAAACCATCACAGGTACTGTAGGGCTAATGACGCCGCAGTTACGGACTCAAAGAACAGCCACCATTGTATCCCCACTCTCACAACACTGTTACAGTCAGAGCATTGCTCAATGAGTACCACTGCTCACATTAATGTACAAATCCCACCACGAGCCATCTAAACACCTTCTCTTCTCACCATGCTTTTAACACATCCATAGGCAGCGGATACTGTTCATCATCTAAAACTAGCATCTGGTGGCCGCGGGAGTAGTAGCATACGCCGGGGACTAAACACTCAAGACCATCGGTGTGCGACTCGCACCACCCGGCTGGCTTTAATGGCCGCGGGACAATCGGACTCGCCAACAGGGGGCTTTGTATCCCCACTGACATGGGGGGGGGGGGGGGGGAGAGAGTGCAGTGGAGAGATCAGTTTATTTGGCCTTCCATCACGGCAATGTGATGGATGTTTATGTAAATTATGTTGTGTCTTGGGTCTATTTGTTTGTAATGTATGGCTGCAGAAACGGCATTTCGTTTGGACCTCAAGAGGTCCAAATGACAATTAAATGTATCTTGTATCTTGTATCTTGTATCTTGCAATGAACGAACTGCTGGAGAAACTCAGTAGGCCGAGCAGCATCTTTAGGGGAAAGGAATTGACACCATTTGTGGTTGACACTCTGCAGCACGACACGCTCGAGACCCTTCCCTCTCCTATCCCTCCCTTAGCCAGGTTTCTCTAATGTATATTTTGTATATTCCTATCTTATGTCCTCTTTGATACAAGACAAATGATGTATAGAATTGGAAATCCCTGCCCACTCTGAACTTCAAATAAGTCATTCACTGTTCTTAAGAACATATTCATCTCCTGCCCTTGAACTGGATTCAAACTCAGGTCTCAGCGTATGAAGTGATTTGAAACATTGCGGAGACTTGGCTGTTATATTATAAACATTATTCTAGATTAGTGAATTCTTTGCCAATAATAGAAATATCTTTGTACAAATTGGCCTTATTTAGGCAATAACCACTGGGAAGCTGTGAGTTTTCAGGGCTGTTTGCCAATTATTTTAGTATATGTTTTGGCGTTGTGTTATATCTATATTTTCCCATATCCTCTGCGTCTTCAGCCCATCCATCAGGTAAAGCTGGGATCAGAAGTAAGCAGCCGGGTCCCAGGTTTCTTTCAGCGCACTGCAACCTTCCGTTTATTCCTTTTGATAAAGATGAATCTGAGCTCAGCTGCCTCCACCGCCCTTATAGCAATGAGTCAGAGAAGAGATAGTGATGGGAAAACAGAAAAACATTGCAAACGCAATGTGAAAACAAAATGTTGTGGAAAAACCCCATCAAGATACAAGATACGACATTTATTTGTCATACAGCCATGTGAATAATAAAGAGCACAGAACACGATAGTCTTTAACACAGACATCCTCACGCAGTGGGATCAAATTTTCCCACTGTGAGGGAAGGCTCCAAAATTCAGCCATCCTCCTCTGTTGTCCTCCCCTGGTCGAGGGGCTCCCGAACCCCCCGCTGTCGCCGTTACGGGCGGCCCGATGTTCAGGCCTGCTCGCCGGGGTGATGGAAGTCCAACATCGGGACTGGAGGACATCCTCAGCGGCTTGGACATCCGAATCGGCCACCTCCTACCGGAGTCTGCGGCTCCCGAAGTCCACAGGCCGCGCTGGGCAGAGATTCAACACTGGCGGCCCTCGGCAAAGGGTCGCAGGTCTCCGCGATGTTGAAGACAGCGCCGGCTGCGCTGGGAACTCCACAAACCACAGCTCCGATGTAGAAGCAGCAGGCCCAACACTCCGGAACACTCCAGGTAAGGCATCGCCCGCTCCGCGGTGGATCCAGCGCTGCGCCGCCGCTGCTGAAGCTCTGGTCCGGGTCCCCGGCAGGAAAGGCCGCTCCAATCCAGGTGGTAGGCCGTGAGGAGTGGGGGCGATGAAGCAACTCGGAGAATAGTCGCGTCCTCGCCAGGAAGTGACTGGGAAACGGTTTTCCCCTTACCCTACCCCCCTCCCCCACATAGAAAAGCTAGAGAAACTTTAAAACTAACTAAAAATTTAAAAAAGAGATGGAAGAACAAACAGGCTGTAGGCAGAGCCTGCCTTCATTGTGACACCCCTAGAATGAAAGCTGTTAACCTATTCTCCTATATCAGATAAAGGAATGAAGATACAAGCAACAACACAGGAGGCAGGGCAGAGGGTTGACTTGGTGACATTGTGAAAAAGCATCATTAATTTCAACAGAGATGTAGTCAATAACATTGGGCACTTCAGGGACATGTAACTGAGTAACAATAGGAGGCGACCTAGATTAACATCAGGAGAGTTAAAGTCAGTAACAGGCCACTGGGGGAATGGGGTCCCCAGGTCACAGTGTGAGAGAATTGATGTAGAAGTGAGAGCCATTATCACTTTGCTAGAGAGAGTCGTTAGTTGTTGTGAGCTATATAATTTTGTTGGCTTCTACCAGATCTTCAATACTCTGCCTCAGGAATGGTGAAAGTCCAGTCGAGTTCAGACTTACCATTATCGAAGACAAGGAGTGAAACACAATAATCGGAAAGCCTCAGCCTTCATTGCAATGAAGAAGGCAATTTTGTCTGCTTATGATTCCAACTTTACTGATCCATGGGGTGAAGTCAAGGGTTATGGGGAAATATAGATGTAACACATCACTCAATAGTCAATAGTCAATAGTCAATAGTCAATTTAATTGTCATTTGGACCCCTTGAGGTCCAAACGAAATGCCGTTTCTGCAGCCATACATTACAGACAAATAGACCCCAGACACAACATAATTTACATTTTACATAAACATCCATCACATTGCTGTGATGGAAGGCCAAAAAAAACTTGAAGCATCACTGAAGCATAACCAGAGACACATAAGAGTGAAGACACTGAAATCTTGAACAAACACTGCTGAAGAAACTTGCTGGAGCTGCTGGAGGAACTTATTGGCATGTCCTGTGCTTGCCTTTATCAGTCGGGCCATTGAATGTAAAGGGCCTCCCACCAGCATGTGATTGCTTGCGTCTAGCACAACCAAACGTGGACTCTTGAAGGGTACGGGGGGCCGGTCCCACTTCGATCGGCGGAGGCGTATGGAGTTGTGCGGGGCTGGTCTCGATATCGCGCGGGGCTCCAAAAATCTTGCACTGTCCGAAAATCCCACCCGCCAACAGCCTGACGGCCCGCAGCCGCATTGAGGGAGTACGCAGCGTCTCGACGGGCGTACGCAGCATCTTGATGCCATATGCAGCGTCTTGACCAAAGATTGGTCTTGACGGCGTAGCCTAGCGTGTGGCATTGCGCGATGATGTCACCGCCCAGCGTGCCATTGCGTGATGATGTCACCGCCCGACACCATGCGAAATCCAAATTCAGTCGGCCCGCCTCCTGCCCAGCTGATTGGTGAGTATGATGTCGGGACCAGCCCCGCACAACTCCAGATGTCTCCGCCGATTGATGTGGGACCGGCCCCGCGAGGCCGTACGCCTCAAGGGACCACGTTTGGTCGCGCTAGACGCATGCAATCGCATGCTGGTGGAACAGGCCCTTAAGAGTCAGAAAGTCATGTTGCAGCTTCATAGGATTTTGGTTAGGAAGCATTTGGAGCATTGTGTGCAATTGTTGTCGCCCCTTTACTGGAAGAATATGGAGGCTTTGGAGAAGGTGCAGATGTTTCTCAGAATACTGCCTGGACTATTTTACCTGTGAGGAAAGGTTAGATTATTTTCTCTGGAGGAACAGAGGCTGAGGAGAGACCTGATAGAAGTATATAAAATTATGAGAGGTAGTAAGTACATTTTATTTATATAGCACATTTAAATCAACTCGCGTTGAAACCAAAGTGCTTTACATAGAAAAAAATAATTAAGTTTCCGTACATTCATAGAAAAATTTAAAAAAAAGATTAATGACTCAACACATTATAGAATTCAACAGAACGTCCCCCCACAACAGAATCAACATTTTCCACTGTGGGGAAAGGTAGGAATATCAGAAATAAATAGGAATAATAGAACATATAGAATCTTTCAGGCACATGGATCTAGCCGAATATGTCATCTTGGTCGGCAAGGATAAGGTGAGCTGAAGAGGTGATATTTTACCTCATGGATTCCTGCTCCAGTTCCAGACCTCCCAGTTCCAGCCCAACTCTTGGTTCAGACAGTCGATCTGCTGCTTTTCACAACAGTTCTCCTTCCGTGCCCTGCGGTCTACACTGGGTGTGATGTGCCGACACCAACAGGCCCTCACTCTGACTCTCCCACAGCTCTGGGCCTCACTCACCCACACCAGCAACAGAACACCAACTGCACTTTGTCCAATGCCAGATCAACGCCTTCCAACAAACACTTCCTCTCCTACCTGGACTCCACAATGGATCACAAATTTGCTCGCCTCCAGACGCTCCCTCCACCGCCACACCTCGACCTGACGGCCCGCCCACCTCCCCGCAGGCCCGGGGTTCCACAGCTGGCCCACGCCACCAGCCCGGCCACCACGAAACCCAGACTGTGACACCATTGCCTCCACGAGTAGCACCACCAACGCACACCGCCTCCCCGATGCCACATCTGCCGCTGACCCACACCGCCTCCCTGTCCATCCGCTGACCGGGACCACAGACGCTTCGTCCGCTGACCCGGACTCCAGTCCCCAGCGGGCCTCCACCAGCGACTCCAAAAACCCTCACTGCCCACCAAAGGCCGCAGTCGTCACCTTAATAGGAGTCCCAGAACATCAGCACCTGGCCTACAGTCCTCTCCGATGCAGACTCGGCTACACCATGTGGTCTGACTGTGCTGGGTACCTCACTGGATTCCCCCCCCCCCCCCCAGGCCTACAATCCAGGGAACCTTGGTTCAGACAGGGGGTCTCCGCTTTTCACAACCTTCCCCTTCCCCTTTTAACCAGGTGGCCTCAGCTATGCCCCACCTACACAATAGGTCCTCATGACCCCCCTCCTCTCTGAACCTCACCACCCCCACCCCCCCCCCCCCCCCCGCACTTTGTCCATCGCCAGATCGGCCTCCTTCCACTCACTTGCCTTCCTCTGACCCCACCCCCCATCCTTGCCATGTGTTCACCATCCCCCCTGGCCGCCCCCCTTTCTAATGACTGAATGGTCACCCTCAGCAGGGGCCTCACCTTTGTTCCCCTCCACCCCCACCTCCACGAGTCCCGCGTCCGCCATGATGTAGAGCTCTTCTTCCGTCGCCTCCGTCTTCATGCCTTTGGCCATGGGAAGGAGTCCTCACCACCCAGTCATGAACCCTTCTCGCATCTCCAACCGACCCCCCTCCTATTGGACTACCCCGGATGGCCCTCTACCTCTTTAGACCTTTCCATTTCCAACTGCCGATGGGACATCAACCACCTCAAATTTTCTACTCTTACCATCTCCAACCTCTCCCCCCCTGAATGTACAGCTCATCCGCTAACTCTGCAGCAACCCCGACTTGATAATAAACCCGCCGATAAGGGAGGAGCCGTGGTAGTCTGGTGCTCTGACCTTTATTGGGCTGAGGCCAGGTGACAACTCTCACACACCTCCTCCTACTTATCCTTGGACCATGACCCCACAGACGAGCACCAGGTCTTAATATCACCCACCATTTCTGATTTTATTACTTCTGGCTCTCTGCCCTCTAAAACCTCCAACCTTATCGTTCCCCACAGGCACAGAAATCGGCATCAAAACATGGAGGGGACTGGGGGACGGGGGGGACAAAATTTATTGGCGGCCGCGCGCGCACACACAGACACACACACACACACAGACACAGACACACACACACACACACATACAGACACACAGACACACAGAGAGACAGAGACGCACACACACACACACACACACGCACGCATACACACACACACACACACACACACACACACACATGGATTGTAATTAGTGATGGGTGCCGGCAGTCGCCGAACAAACCGCGTAAGGCCCACAACCAGCGCGGAGAAGCAGCGCTAAATGCTGTTCAACTCTGCCTGTCTCACCCGGTTAACCTACAGCCCTGCCTGGACTGACGGTACACTAGTCGTGAGACGTGGAGCTAACGCTGCTTCTCCGCACTGGCTGTAAACCTGGGTCGTCGTTGGCAGGCAGAGTTGACAGGCAGAGTTGAGCTGGGCTTAGCGCTGCTTCTCTGTGCTGGCTGTGGGCCTGGGGGCACTGCTCCCGTCTGACTCCCGACTTCTCTGTCCACACCTGGGCGTGGGGGGTGGCACTCGGGTGGGGACGGGGATGATCCAGTGGCGGTGCGGCAGTGATTGCAGCGCTGGAGACCCAGGATCTATCCTGGCTGCGGATGAGGCGCAGATCTGTGTCTAGGGCTGCCGAGATTGTTTTTCGCTTGACCTGGGCACGCGATTCAAGCTCCTCTCTGATCTTTGCTCCAAGGACGTCTCCCTCCTCCAATCATCGTGCTCTATCCTCAGTCCCATCCCCCTACTTTCGCCTCTGACCGACACCACTCTCCTCCAATCATTGTGCTGAATCATCATGTCCCGACCTCATTGCCTGCTGACCGATGTCTCTCTCGTCCAATCAGCGCCCTCGATCATCAGTCCCACCTCCACTGTCTCGCGGAAAGCGGAGATTTCACCAAGTTTTAAAATCCGGATTACAAAAAGTGGGGGGGATCGTCCCCCACCTTCCAAAACATGGGGCGGGACACACACACACACACACACCCCACCCCCCCCCCCCCCCCCCCCCCCCCCCCCCCCCCCCCCGGGATTTCCGCCCCTGGTTCCCCAGCCTTGCATGGTGTGATTTTATCTTCTCCCCAAAATCCACAAACAGAACTGTCCTGGCAGACCCATTGTTCACGTCACACCAAATTAATTTCCACATACCACAACTCCCTCCTTACTTATGTCCAAGGCACCTCACACACTCTTCGTCTCTTCATTGACTTCCGTTTTCCAGGTTCCCACCCCCTCATCTTTACCATGGATCTGCAGTCATTCTACACCTCCATCCCCCACCAGGAGGGTCTTAAAGCCCTCAATTTCTTCCTCGACTGCAAAACCAGCCAATTTCCGTCTACTAATACTCTCCTCCGCCTAGCAGAGCTGGTCCTTATCCTCAAGAACTCTCCTTTGACTCCTCTCACTTCCTCCAAATCCAAGACGTAGCTATGGGCACTCGCATGGGTAGGTATGTTGCAAAACCTACCTGAATCGTCGCTGAGAATCTGCCCCAGCCCGTGTGCGCGATTTTGGCGCCGTTTAGAGGGGGCGGGTTTAAAACGCGATTTTTACTAGGCTGTTCCAATCGAAGATGTTCAGCCTAGTAAATCATTAACGTAAAATCGCTGAAACCTCGCGCTACATTAGTTTTATAGGCCTGAATCATAGTTATAATAGTTTTACCACTCTCTCAACCACTTCTCGCAGCCCCAGGGTTTTATAAAGCAAACAATTAAAGGTATGTAACTTAACATTAAAAGGGCCTTCTCGACCCTTATACTAGTTTACTATAGCGGGCCGAACACATAATTTCCCATTTGAGGGCACAAATCCAGCGCATGTGAACGTTCTAAACCTGCGCGTTCACAGGACCCCTATAAAGCCTTTAATTTACCATTTGAACCCTAAATTCCTTCCATTTGGCCTATAATTGATGTCCAATTTATTTAAACATCAAATGATATTTGTGAAAAACGAACTTAGGCCTCCACCACCTAATCACTGGAAAGGATCATGTTTAGACACATTGAAGCTACCACTCTCTGAGTAAAAATAAGTTGCTTTAATTTCAGGTTATCCAAGTAAGATTATTTTATATTTGTTTCAGAATGCTTCAATCTATGATAACTGAAAATTTCATTCAGTTCTCTTAATTTTTAAGAAGGTTATGGGCTTTTGACTGTCCACGATCACAGCTTTTTTGTTATGTCCATAGAAAATCAATAGGGAACAAGATGCTAATTTCCGAGTATGAAAATGGCCAAAACCTTTTTATTACTTGAGATATGAAAGTGAATTAGGTGTATTAAACTTCTTTTTATGCTTTATCTTCTGGGATAAAAAGAATGATTTTTTAAATAGACCTAACATTGCTGCATGGGTCCTACTATGCCTGTCTCCTTCTAGGTAACGTTAGTGGCTGAAACCCAGGCAACATTCTAGTCCTATCCCCCAAATCTCTACCTCTGTACTCTGACGACTGCATTTTGGTGCCTCCTGCAACCCATGAAGAACTCACTGACTTCATCAACTTCACCACTAATTTCCGTCCTGCACTCAAATTCACTTGGACGATCTCCGATATCTCTACCGTTTCTAGATCTCACCGTCTCCATCGCAGGAAACAGACATCTACTACAAACCCACTGACTCCCATAGCTATCTAGACTACACTTCTTCCCACTCTGCTTCCTGTAAAGACTATATCCCCTGCTCTCAATTCCTCCGTCCATTATAGATGAGGCTCTCTTGAGAGTCTCCTCGATATCCCGCAGCTCCACTCTTGCTCCCCCTCCCCCCCATTCGCAACATGGACAGGGTTCCCGTGTCCTCACCTTCCACCCCATCAGCTGTCGTATACAGCATATAGTCCTCCAACATTTTCGCCACCTCCAATGGGATCCCACTACTGGCCACATCTTCCCATCTCCACCCCTTTCTACTTTCTGCAGAAACCGTTCCCTCCTAAACGCTGGTCAACTCGTCCCTTCCAACCAAACCACCCCCTCCCCAGGTACTTTCCCCTGAAATCGCGGGAGATGCAACACCTGTCCCGTTACCTTCCCCTCGACTACATCCAAGGACCCAAACAGTCTTTTCAGGTGAGGCAGAGGTTCACTTGCACCTCCTCCAACCTCATCTACTATAACCGCTGTTCCAGGTGTCAATTTCTGCGAGACCAAACGCAGGCTCGGCGATCGTTTCTCTGAACACCTCCACTCATTCTGCCTTAACCTACCTGATCACCCGGTAGCTCAGCACTTTAACTCTCCCTCCCATTCCCAATCTGACCTTTCTGTCCTAGGCCTCCTCCATTGTCAGAGCGAGGCCCAGCGCAAATTGGAGGAACAGCATCTCATATTTTGCATGAGTTGTTTATACCCCAGCGGTATGAACATTGACTTCTCTAACTTCAAATAGCCCTTGCATTCCCTCTATCTCCATCCCCTCCCCCACTAGTCTTACTGTCTCAGACTACATTCTATCTGTGTCCCGCCCACTACCCTGACATCAGTCTGAAGAAGGGTCTCAACCCGAAACGTCACCTATTCCTTCTCTCCAGAGATGCTGCCTGTCCTACTGAGTTACTACAGCATTTTTGTGTCTACCAGGTGAGCTGAAGAGACTATTTCTGTGCTGTGTAGCTCTCTGAGGGGTATTGAGAATCTTTAAGTAGGAAACATAGAAACATAGAAAATAGGTACAGGAGTAGGCCATTCGGCCCTTCGATCCTGCACCGCTATTCAATATGATCATGGCTGATCATCCAACTCAATATCCTGTACATGCCTTCTCTCCATACCCCCTGATCCCTTTAGCCACAAGGGCCACATCTAACTCCCTCTTAAATATAGCCAATGAACTGGCCTCAGCTACCTTCTGTGGCAGAGAATTCCACAGATTCACCACTCTCTGTGTGAAAAATGTTTTTCTCATCTCGGTCCTAAAAGATTTGCCCCTTATCCTTAAACTGTGACCCCTTGTTCTGGACTTCCCCAACATCGGGAACAATCTTCCTGCATCTAGCCTGTCCAACCTCTTAAGAATTTTGTAAGTTTCTATAAGATCCCCCCTCATAAGGTCATAAAGGATTGAAACAGGCCTTTTGTCCAAATGTCTAAACAGATTGAACTGTCCCATCTAAACTAGTCCCATTTACTTGCATTTGGTCCAAATCCCTCTAAACCTATCCTATCCAACTCCCTGTCTAAAAATGTTGTGATTGTACCTGCCTTAATCACCTCCTCTAGCAGCTCATTCCATATACCCACCACCCTCAAAGTGAAACAGTTGCCCCACAGGTTCCTATTATATGTTAAACTTGGTTTGAACAGAGGGTTGGTTGTGGAATGTTACCTGCCCCGCCATTCATAGACATCTTTAATCTCCCACTACTCCATTCTGAGATCCTCAGGACATTGTGGATCAACTGGCAGAGTTATTCATAGACATCTTTAATCTCCCACTACTCCATTCTGAGATCCCAAACTGCTTCAAAAAGTATCATTGCAGAGCTAAAGAAAGATAGGGTAGCATGCATTAATGACGAACGTCCAGTGGTTCTAACATCCACCATCACAAAGTGCTTCGAGAGGCTCGTGATGGCGCATATTAACTGCAGCTTCACAGCCAGACTTGATCCACTGCAGCTTGCTTACTGTCACAAGAGTTCGGGGTTAGGAGGGAGAGATAGATCAGCCATGAGTGAAAGGCGTAGTAGACTTGATGGGCCAAATTTTACTCTTATCGGTTATGGTCTTATGACAATAGATTTTGAGATAAGTTTAGAAAGGATTTTGGTGTTTAAGGCATGGCTATAATTAATAAATACAAGACAAATGTAGGAGTTCTTGTTGTCTGGGTGGGATGAGCTGAAGGCCAGGGAGATGGCGTCTATGGTGGACCTGTTGCATTGTAGAAGGTACTTAAATGTGGTCCAACCTAGATTCAACATGTAGCAGAGCTTCTCCACTTTTTCACTCTGTTGTTCTAGAAACAGAGGTACAATAGGATGGTGAATAAGCTACTGGACTGGTAGTCAGAGTTCTACAAACATTACTTCAGGAAAATGAGTTCCAATGCCATATTGAAAATTGAAGCAGTTAAATAAATCTCAGGTGTGAAGAAAAAAAAATCAGTAATGGAAATGTTGAAACTGTTAGTCCAAAAAATGTGTAGGAAGGAAGTGCTGATGCTGGTTTAAACCAAAACGTGTTAGCCTTGATTTGTTTGGTGTAAATGTGGTTTTAGAGCCATCTGTGTTGTGGACCAGAGTGGGACCTTCACAGTGAATGGCAGGGTCCAGGGGAGTGTTGGAGATCAGAGGGATCTAGGAGTGCAGGTACATAGTTCCATGCCAATGCCGTCACTGGTGGATAGGGTGGTCAAGAAGGCTTTCGGTACATTGGCCTTCATCAGTCAAGGTATTGAGTATAGAAGTTGGAATATATACACAAAATCTAGATAGAAGGAATGGGTGACATTTCGAGTCGAGTGTCGAGAGTCGAGAGTCGAGAGTCGAGAGTTGAATCCATAAACAGAACTGCCCTAGCAGACCCATTGTTTTTGCTTGCTCCTGTCCCACTGAATTAATTTCCACATACCTCAACTCCATCGTATCCCACTTCAACCAGACCTGCGACAAAAAAATAATCTATATTTTAAAACGGCAACCTATTTGTAGTCGAGGCTGGTCTTAATCATGATGAGAAAATAGCAGCAACCTAGATGAAGCCTCGACCACGCAGAAACCACTTTCGCCCATTAGTGAGAGTGACCAAAACCTCCAGTGACCTCATGGAAACCTTGGGTGGTGGCAAGGTCACCAGAGGTTGCTGTTTAGGTCTCCTAAGTGGGACAGGGATGTCAGTGACCAACACTAAATTTTTAATATAAATTATGAACAAAGTTGGTACAAATATTGACCTTTGGAAAGCCCCAGTCTTCTCCCATCTGACATCCTACCACAGCCTGTCTGGTTATCACCTGCTGCCCGTCCTCATTGAGTTACTCCAGCATTTTGTATCTATCTTTGGTGTAAACCAGCATCTGCAGTTCCTTCCCACCACCACCTGATCCATGCACATGCATCTGTCTCATGCTCAAGTTCACACGTTATAGGAGTAGAATTAGGCCATTCGGCCCATCAAGTCTACTCCGCCATTCAATCATGGATGATCTCTGCCTCCTAATCCCATTTTCATGCCTTCTCCCCATAACCCTGGCCACCCATGCAGTCACACACAGTCACATAGACACAGTTCCTTTGCTCAAAGTGAAGTAAAGCAGGTTGATGGATACATATTTGCTTTTCTCAAAATTAATCTCAGCAATATTTTTTTGGATCTGCCTGGATTATACTTCAGCATTTCACTGAGTTCCAGGAAATATTTAATTCATTTAAAGAAAAAGCCTTTTGAAGTGCAACCAAGCCTTCAAAGTTGCATAGAAGTGTGTATTTTTCAAATGGATGAAAGATGTTGCTGGAGAGATACCAACCTCGTCCGTCACACATCAGAGTTTGCCCCGCTAAGCAACACTTATCCCGAGTTCTTCTGGTTTATTTTGTTACAAATTGACCGAATCGTTAGTCACTTCCTCGTTGCAGAAAGGCCAAGACATTCCAACGTTCTACGAGCAACCCTAAATCAAAATTAACGTTCGCACAAAAATAAATCTTGACCTTATTTGCTTTGTCGGGAAAGAGCTGGGAATGTCAAGGATACAGCGCAGATGGAGCTTTTGTTGGATCTGTATGTCGAAATTTACGCCAAGTCATTTTAAACGTATTAGAACAATTATCTTTACATTGGCTTGTGCTCCCCAACCCACATTGCGCAAGCAGGGAATCATTCCATCTCTATCAGAAGCCAGATTCACTTGTCACATCAAGTACTATTCAGTACCACAAGTATTTCTGCTGACAGCAGACTCTTGGAGAAGCAAAGAGCTAATTGAAGATATCCTCGGAGGACATTTCTTTAGGAGCAGCTAATGTAACTTTGGGCGCCAGAGGTTATGGGGAGAAGAGCGGGAGAATGGGGTTGAGAGGGAGAGATAGATCAGCCATGATTGAATGGCAGAGTAGATCTGATGGGCCGAATGGGCCTAATTCTGCTCCTATCACGTGAACATAACATTTGAGCATTTACATCTTATAATCACCCACTCGTGCTGTATAATGTGCAATTAATCAATGAGTAATTGATTGAAACTTCTCTTTTGTCTCGACCTTACACAATCGGTAAAGACACAGTAAATCAAAAAACCTGCAGATGCTCGGATTCTGAAATAGGAACAACATTGCTGGAAAGACTCTGGAGGTCAGGGAATATTGGCGGAAACAGAACTAATGTTTCAGATCTTTCTGGACCTTAATTTTTGTGTCAACATTCATTGTGATTTAGGATTGCCTACAGAATATTAGAACTCTTTGGCTTGAAACATTAAATATGTTCCTCTTTCCTTGTTTGCTGCCCTGACTTGCAATGTACGTACAATCATGGGCCCCCTTTTATTTTCTAAGTACGAATGACATTTGGCAGCTCTTCAGTCATTGGAAAAATGCAATTTCCTGATGATTCCCAAAAGCAAATCTATAAATGTCAAATCATAAAATATCACCCATTCCTTCTCTCCACCGATGCTGCCTGTCCCACTGAGTTACTCCAGCATGTTGTATCCTTCTTCGGTGTAAACCAGCATCTGCAGTTCCTTTCTGCACATACAGCAAATCTATAATGATACATACAATGATAACAAGGTCTTGGCTGACTCTATCAAAGGGCTTAATTCTATGTTGTGAAAATCTATGAACTTCATCAAAGCAGGAACTTTTGCACACCATTGTAAAGAATCCTACACTGTGGAGTGATATTCTCCATGTTTAGGTTTAACTTTATTACCGTCATGTGTGCCGAGGTACAGTGACAAGCTTTGTATAGCATGCTATCCAATCAGATCAGATAATACTATACATTACTATAAGCAAGTCAAACACAGGTACAATAGAGAGAGCATAAGGGAAGATACAGAGTGCATTATATAGTTCTCAGTATTGCCCATCAATTTCACAGATAAAGTCCAATTGTCTCAATGGGATAGAGGTGAATTCAACAGTAACCTAGCCTATGGAAGGACAGTTCAGAAGCTTGAAAACAGAAGGGAAGAAGCTGTTCCTGAGTCTGATAGTGCTCCCTTTCAAGCTTCTGTAACTTCTGCTTGACAGGAGAGGGGAGAAAAAGAATGATTGGGGAAGGACAGGTCTTTGATTAAGTTGCGTATGAAGGAACTGCAGTTGCTGGTTTACACCGAAGATAGAAACAAAAAGCTGGAGTAGCTCAGCAGGACAGACAGCATCTCTGGAGAGAAGGAATGGGTGACATTCTGGGTTCATACCCTTCTTCATGTTGGCTGGTTTACCGAGGCATCATGAAATGTAGATGGGGTGGGGAGTTTGGTTTATGTTGTGCATCCACAACTCTCCACAATTTATTTCAGTCTTGGTCCAAGCTTCTCCCAAACAGCTGTGATGCAACCTATAACCATGTAACCATTTAACAATTACAGCACGGAAACAGGCCATCTCGGCCCTACAAGTCCATGCCGAACAACTTTTTTCCCTTAGTCCCACCTGCCTGCACTCATACCATAACCCTCCATTCCCTTCTCATCCATATGCCTATCCAATTTATTTTTAAATACCTAACTGTATGCTTTCCACGATGCATTTGTAGATGTTTGTAAGAACCATTAGAGTCACGTGAGCCTTGACTCTGAGAATAGACAAATATTCTCGCATATTTGTTTTTATTTAAATTAATTTTCTTCTAAGATTGACCGGAATACAGATTATATAATATAATTATGCATGAACCTCACTTGCCCAACACCATCAGAACCACTCTACAACAAATCTCCAATTTATTGAGATGAACAGGGAGATCTTCTGTTTGCTCAATGAAGAAGCAAAAAAGATGTTTTACCTAGATTTAAAAGCATCTGGATATACTTTGTGAACTTGTGGACTTGCCCATTGCAAGTAACTGGCAGCAGATCAGTGCAGCAAGAAGATCCTGGAAATGCCCGTGTTTGGAGATGAGGTTCAGTGACAATGGTATTTTAGATCTTGGCAAAAAAAGAATCTAATTGCTTTCACATCATTCTACACCATTTCACAGCTGTTGAAGGACTCTTTCACAAAGTCATAGTCATACAGCACGGAAACAGGCCCTTGAGCCTAACTTACCCACACCGATCAACATGCCCCATTTGCACTTGTTTCACATGTCTGCATTTGGCCTATATCCCTCTGAACCTATCCTTTCCATGTACCTGTCTAAACGTTTCTTAAATGTTGCAATAGTCCCAGACTCAACTACTTACTCCGGCAGCTCGTTCCATACACCCACCACCCTTTGTGTGAAAAAGTTGCCTTTCAAGTTGTTATTAAATCTTTCCCACCTCACCTTAAACCCTTGTCCTCTGGTTCTTGATTCCGCTACTCATAACAAGAGAATCTGTGAGTCTACCCGATCTATTCCTCTCATGATTTCCAATGTACTGTTACAATGTAGGGCGCACCGGAGGCAAAGTACACATAGATACATAGACACATAGAAATTAGGTGCAGGAGTAGGCCATTCGGCCCTTCGAGCCTGCACCGCCATTCAATATGATCATGGCTGACTCAGTATCCTGTACCTGCCTTCTCTCCATACCCCCTGATCCCTTTAGCCACAAGGGCCATATCTAACTCCCTCTTAAATATAGCCAATGAACTGGCCTCAACTACCTTCTGTGGCAGAGAATTCCACCAGATTCACCACTCTCTGTGTGAAAAATGTTTTTCTCATCTCGGTCCTGAAAGATTTCCCCCTTATCCTTAAACTGTGGCCCCTTGTTCTGGACTTCCCCAACATCGGGAATAATCTTCCTGCATCTAGCCTGTCCAACCCCTTAAGAATTTTGTAAGTGCACAAAGTAAGCTCCCATAAGTAGCTGTGTAACGATAACTGTTTTAGTGATGTTGATTGCAGATTAGTTATTGACCAGGGCAGGAAGCGTGGCCTCCCCACTGAACTTCAAATCTGGAATCGATGTAGAATTCTGGCATCTTCTGCAAAGGCAGAACTTTAGTTCAAAACATTGGTAGAGAAGAGAATGGAGCTAGAGATCGGCCATCATCTTGATGAAACAAAAAGACACAAAATGCTGGAGTAACGCAGTGGGTCAGACAGCATCTCTGGAAAACATGGATAGGTGACATTTTGGATCAGGACCTTTCTAAGCTGTTCTCCAGAGATATTGCCTGACCCTCTGAGTTGCTCCAGCACTTGATGGCATTTTTTGTGAACCAGCATCTGCAGTTTCTTGTTTCTACACGATCTTGATGGATGTTAGAGCAGGTGTGAAGAGGCTCATCAGTCTACAAGACCATCGGGCTAGATTTGTCTGTTCAAGGTACTGGACTGCAACTCAAACCTATAACTCTACAATTGCAATTTCTCTTCACCCCGTTTTTCCCCTCTGTTATCAGGCTACAGAATGGTCCTGCCATAAGCTAGGGTACTGTCCTGTTCACCTCTACCGCATTGTGTACATTAGACTTTGGTCTCTGAAACTGATGCACTACAAGGCTGAGAACTATATTCTGCTCTCGGCATCTACCTATTGTATTTGATTGTATTTATGCATAGTATTATCTGATTTGATTGGATTGCATGCAAAACAAAGCTTTTCACTGTAACTCAGTACATGTGTCACTAATTAAACAAAACCTTAATCTGAGCAAAAATAAGCATTACCCATTGAACTGCAGCTCACAGTTTGAATGTCCTCGTTACCAGGTCTTCCATATATAAATACTGTATTCTCTACTTGAAAAAAACATTGCCTCCATTTAAAGATTAATAAGACCGAATGGCCTAATTCTACTCCTATCCCTTATGACCTTTCAAGAGAGAGCTGGATAGGACTCTTAAAGATAGTGGAGTCTGGGGATATGGGGAGAAGGCAGGAACGGGGTACTGATTGGGGATGATCAGCCATGATCATATTGAATGGCGGTGCTGGCTCGAAGGGCCGAATGGCCTACTCCTGCACCTATTGTCCATTGTCTAATGTCTATTGACCTTAGCACCGTAGAAACTATTAACAAGGCATAATTAGAATGGTGCTGCTCGCAGGAAAGATCGCTGGGTTTCATATCTTGCCATGAACACAGTTAGAAACATATTCCCATCCTTCCTACTTCAAAGTACACCGTGGTGTTTCATTAACTGCCTCAGAATATAAACAATTTGCCTGGGTTAGAAGAAGCAGCATTTTCATGTTATCGAATATGATTCTTTCTTTATACAAGATCAACCAATCAGATCAGAAGAGGCCCTTCAGCCCAACCTGTCCATGGCCACACCGCTGTCTAAACTGGGCTAGTCCCATTTGCCTGCATTTGGCCCATATCCCTCTAAGCTGCAGATGCTGATTTACAGAAAAGGACACAAAGTGCAGCAGAAACTCAGCGGATCAGGCCGTATCTCTAGAGGACATGATTAGGTGATGTTTTGGTTCAGGACACTTCTTCAGAGTGACCAGTCACCTCTCCATGTTCTTTGTGTCCTTTTCCCTCCAAACCCTTCCTATAGGCATCTTTTCAAATTGTATCCACTTCTATAGCATCTCCAGAAATGTGTTCCCATTTGTATTGTACCCCTCAATGCCCCAACATTGCAATGGGAATAGTTTAACGCTCTTTTAATGTTTTTTCCGTGAGCCAATTTATTAATCTATGATATTTTCTGATCTTGTAACGAGGCAGGGAGAAGATGTTTGCGTAATATTTCTGCTAATCAAGTCTGGTACCACATTACTGGAACCAACTGAGATCCATTTTCTGTGCACATTTTACAACTATTGTCCTCACAGCTTTTACCCAGAGAAATTTAGTTTTGTTTAGTTTAGAGATACAGTGCGGAAACCGACCCTTCGGCGCACCAAGTCCGCGCCGACCGGCGACCCCTGCACATTAACGCTGCCCTACACATGCTAGGGACAATTAAAACCTACACCAAGCCAATTAACCTACAGACCTGTACGTCTTTAGAGTGTGGGAGGAAACTGAAGATCTCGGAGAAAACCCACGCGGTGACGGGGAGATGGTCGAAACATCGTACAGACAGCAACCGTAGTCGTGATCGAACTCGGGTCTCTGGTGCCGCAAGCGCTGTAAGGCAGCAACTCTACCGCTGCGCCACCATGCCACCCAAATGACCCACTTTTACTGGATAAAGTTACTGCAGTTTCTATTTCTTCTTTTAAAATAGATTGTTTTTTAAATAAGTTGATTGTGGTTTGCTGTCAATCTTGTGTTCGCACCTCTTTTAACTCATTAGCAGAATTGTGTTGCAAATCAAAATCATTTCACTTAATGTTTTCATCAAAGGTTTGGTTTATTGTAATTGTTGCATGTACCATGATACGATGATAAACTGTTTGTTTTCAATCTCTTTAAATCGTACTATAGATGAGTACAATCAACCCGTACTCAAGTACAACATGTGAAAAATATCAGAGTGCATTGTTACAGCATTATAGTGACTCAGTTACAGAGAGGTGTTACAGTTACAGACAAAGTGCAGGTTAAAAAAAGTGCAAGGTCTTCATGAGGTAGATTGGGAGATTAGGACTAATCTGGTTTATGATTCATGGGTTTATAGTCTGAGAACAGCAGGGGGCAAAAACTACTCCTGAATTCGATGGTAAATGTGTTTTCAAGCTATTGTAACTTTTACCTGAGGGAACAAGAGATGATGGCTGGGGTGAAAACAGTCCTTGGTTATGTTGGCTGTTTTCTCGAGGCAGCATGAAGTGTAGGTGGAGTCGATGTTGGGGAAACTGGTGATGGACAAGGCTAATCACAACCCACTGGAGTTTCTTTCCGTCTTGTACCTATTGCCAAAACAAGCTGTGATGCATCTTGATAGTGTAGGAAGGAACTGCATTTGCTGGTTAAAACCGAAGATAGACATCAAAGGCTGGAGTAACTCAGCAGGACAGGCAGCATTTCTGGAGAGAAGGAATGGGTGATGATTCGGGTCGAGACTGGTCGGGTCTGATACGTGAATCCCTAGTAAATGTGAGCTGAGACCACTAGGCAGAGCTGTGGTGAATCAACCACATTCCTTCTCTCCAGAGATTCTGCCTGTCCCGCTGAGTTACTTCAGCTGTTTGTATGCATCTTGATAGGATGCTTACTACAGTGCATCTCCAGAAGTTGGCAAAAATCATTGGAGACATACTGAACTTCCTTAGTGTTCTGAGGAAGTAGATGTTATCTTGGCCATAGCTTCAAAGTACTTGGTCCAAGACAAATTGTTGGTGATATTTACACTTGACCATCTCCAGCACCGCTGGGGGAATAAGCTACTGTAAGTTGATGCTTTCCTTCCTGATTTAGCTACTGTGCGGTATATTTTTACCCTGTTCTCTTTCTCTTACTGGGAAATATTTATTTTCTGATTCTGTTGAGGTATTTATCTTTCTTTAAAAAAAAAAATCCAAATCCTCTGTTCCATATAATCCTTTCCTCCTCAAATCTCCAGCAATAGCTCATTCAAACCTTTGCATATCCGGATTGTTATTATTGGACATAACTTTCATCACAATATCGAATTGAACTATATAATATCCACCAGGGCCCAAAGGTAGATAGGCTTCCAGTTTGCTAATCAGTTCCAGTGGATTGCTCAAAATTGAGTCCAATCCAATCTCTGCTCAAATTCTTTATATAGCAATACATAGCAAGCACAAATTGCAAAGCCCCTATGTGAATCCCTAGTGAATGTGAGCTGAGGCTACATGGCAGAGCTATGGTGAATCAGTCACATCTCCCACCCTTTACTTAGAGCCATGACTCAAATGTTTGTATGGAATAGCAACTAACAAACATCTAGAGAGTAGTCCTGAACTATTATCTACCTCATTGGTGACCCTCGGACTATCTTTGATCGGACTTTACTAGCACTAAACATTATGCCCTGAACATGTATCTATACATTGTAAATGGCTCGACTGTAATCACGTATTGTCTTTCCGCTGACTGGATAGCACGCAACAAAAGCTTTTCACTGCACCTCGGTATATGTGGCAATAAACTACATTGTACATAACTAGTGTTCATTCATTGGGCATTCATACATCTCCTATGGCCAACCCATCATCAACCTTAAGATATTGAATCTACTTTGCATGACAAGCGTAGTGGAATGTAGACATAAAATGCTGGACTAACTCAGCGGATGAGGCAGCATCTCTGGAGAGAAGGAATGGGTGACAGGTTTTGCAACAGCTTCTTCCTCCGAATAGAATAGAATAGAATAGAATAGCCTTTTATTTGTCATTCAGACCGAAATCTGAACAAAATTTAAGCAGTCATACATCCAAAAAAACAACAATAAACACATATTAACAACAGAGAGTGGTGAATCTCTGGAACTCTCTGCCACAGAGGGTAGTGAGGCCACACAGTTCATTGGCTATATTTAAGAGGGAGTTAGATGTGGTCCTTGTGGTCAAGGGGATCAGGGGGTATGGAGAGAACACAGGATCTCCTCACTGTGATGGAGGCCAAATGGCCTACTCCTGCACCTAATTTCTATGTTTCTATGTTTCTAACATCTCCACAGTGAGACCACCCAACATCTCCTCACTGTGATGGAGGCAAAAGTCTTAGGTCTGCAGTCTCTTCCCTCCTCTTCTCCCTCTGCGCTGAGGCGATAGCCCCCTGGGCGATGTTATAACAGTCCCGCGGTTCAACACCGCGGCCCGGGGTGGTCGTGGCTGCCACCCACCCAGACCTGCAGACGCAGCCGCTGGCCCGCGGCCGAACCCCGGACTCAGGCCACCGCCGCCAGAACACCGTCCCAGCCACCCTCACGTGAGTAACTGTCGACTTCAGCCTCGGGCCGGGCCGCCCCGATATGGGCGCCGAACCTCCCCCGGGCCGGGCCGCCCCTATGGGCGCCGAACCTCCCCCGGGCCGGGCCGCCCCGACTCGAGCGTTGCTTCTTCCCCGGGCTGCGAGCGCCGCACCTCCCCGAGCTCGGCCGCTCCGACGGGAGCCTCGTTCCATCTCGGGCTGGCCGCTCCTCTCCTGTGCCGGACCGCCCTCACGGGAGCGAGCCGTCAGACTCTTGAATTCCATATAATGTGTCGCCACTATTATCTATTTTATCTTTTTATCTATTTTATCTTTTTTATCTATTTTACCCTTTTGTTATTTTATGTTGCATGGTGAGCAACTAAATTTCATTCTGTTTGATGTATTTGTTGATGTATTTTTGAATGACAATAAATTCTTTGATTGATTGATTGATTCTGGGTCGAGACCCTTCTTCAGACTGATGTCGGGTAAGGTTGGGTTTAGGTTGAGTTGATTATTGTCACGTGTACCGAGGTACAGCGGGAAACTTTGTTTAGCATCTTATCCAGTTTAGTTTATTGTCACGTGTACTGATTTACAGTGAAAAACATTTGGTGCATGCTCTCCAGTCAGCGGAAGGCCAATACATGATTATAATCAAACCAATTACAGTGTATAGGTACATGATAAGGGAATAGCGTTTAGTGCAAGGAAAAGCCAGCAATGTCTGATCAAGGATAGTATGAGGGTCACCAGTGAGGTAGTCACCAATCCCAACTGATGACATAATACTACAATCAGATCAGATCATACAACGGGAACAGATTACATGCTCATGAGTCCAAAATGCTCAGTACAGACAACAAGAGCTTGTACATTGGTCAACTATTTTGGTTGCAGGGTGCATCCAAGCAAGTTCAGTCTCCAGAAGGATCTAAATGACGAAAAGGACTAAAATATTTTTCTCTTACTTTGGTTACTGAATAGTTACTTACTAAATGGTTTTAGACTCCCACTATTAGCTCACAAACAGTGCACAGCAGATAACTATTAACAGACCAAGCGATGGAGACTGGTGCAGGTCCCTGCAGACGTAAAGAAACAGATGTTAGACTATTTTAATAAAGAAGGAATTGAATCCCAAATGTTTGAAGCGTGCATTCAATGTAAATTGGTATAAAGGCATGTAACAAATAACAAACATTGAGAAATTCGATTGCATGTTATTGTATCTTTTGAAATGATGCAATCATAAATGATTTTTTTTCCCCCAGAATAAGTCACGGTAATGAATATTTCACCGTTAGCCTTTCGCACTCCATGAATTCCACCAACACTAAACTCCAATATCGAACTGTCTGAAGAAGGGTTCCGACCCAAAACAACCTATTCCTTTTCTCCAGAGTTGCTGCCTGACCCGCTGAGTTACTCCAGCATTTCAACACCAACAGGAATCAGTTACACTAGAGGCTTGACGTCATTTCTATTTCAGGCCTCACATTGTCATGTGCAACAATCTTCTTGGAGCACTGCAGGCGAACTTGGATCAAGTTCTTCTGCGCCTCATCATTCAGCACTCCTGAGACAGTCTGATCTTACCAATGTAACACCAGACTAGAACCTCTGGAGTGGATTCATAAAATAACTGCATCCTTAAGCCCTACTGCACTGTATTGACCTCATCATAAGCCCCTCGATTTCAATGTCCATCTCAACATGATTACTAGTCTATTACAATCCCTGTCCCACCACATAGTTTTGTTTAGTTTTAGTTTAGTGTAGTTTAGTTTAGCTTAGTTTAGTTTTGTTTCGTTAAGAGATACAGTGTGGAAACAGGCCCTTCGGCCCACCAAGTCCATGCTGTCCAGTGATCCCCTAACACAATCGTCCACACACTAGGGACAATTTACAAGTTTACCAAAGCCAATGAACCCACAAACCTGTACGTCTTTGGAGTGTGGGAGGAAACCGGAGCACCCGGAGAAACCACACGCAAGTCACAGGGAGAAGGTACAAACCCCATACAGACAGCACCCGTAGTCAGGATCAAACCTGGGTCTGTGGCTCTGTAAGGCAGCAACTCTACCACTGTGCCACCGTGCCACCCATGCTGATCCCAATTCCACATCTCCTCTCCTCCTTTAAACTAGCCACTGGCTCTGATCCCTAATATAGAGGTTGAGGATGTCCTGATACATTCATGAACCTTCCCAGCACAGAACAGATGCTCTTTTGTTTGCCCATCCAGAATCAGTCCAGTCAAAATTCTCCGCAATGTTAACTGGGACAGATTGAGATGAATTCCGTTCAAAAGTATTCATTTGTTACAACCTATATTTTGTCACCCTTCCCAATGCGTCAAAATGGGTGGTTCACCTGGATTGGTTTATTAAAATATCCTTCATATTACTTAAATAGCTCTGACTCTTTGGCTCTTTTGAATCCTTAGAGATTTTAAATACCATGAGCTGAGCTTTCTACATTTTTGCATTGAGAACACTTTTTGTGCAAAATGGTGTTTTAAAAAATGTATTGCCTTATGTCTGAAATAAGGGACATTGAGAAAGTGTGTGAAAATATATCGGTCAACATACTCTTACAGTGCGTCCCTTTTGGCTTGAGAGATTTAGTTTTGAGTTGAAGATGTAAAACTGAATCTAAAAGCTTCTTTAGATATGTAAAAAGAAAAAAGATTAGTGAACACAATTGTAGGTCCCTTACAATCAGAGATAGGTGAATTTACAATGGGAAACAAGGAAATGGCAGAACAGTTAAACAAGTACTTTGAAAGACACAAGTTATCTCCCAGAAATGCTAGGGGACCGAGGATGTAGTGGGAGGGAGGAACTGAAGAGATGCTACATTAGTCAGGAAATGGTGTTAGGAAAACTGTTGGGACTGGTCAGATAAATCCCCAAGGCCTGATGGTCTGCATCCCAAAGTACTCTAGGAGATGGCCCTAAAAATCATGGATGCATTGGTGATCATTTTCCAATGTTCTCTTGACTCTGGATCAGTTCCTGTGGACTGGAGAGTAGCCAATGTAACTCCAATTTTTAAGAAAGGAGGGAGAGAGAAAACGTGAAATTATAGACGTTAGCCTTACATCATCAGTAGTGGGGAAGATGCTTGAGTTGATTGTTAAAGATGTTATAGCAGCGCATGTGGAAAGCAGTGACAGGATCGGTCAAAGTTGGCAGGGATTTATGAAGGGGAAATCATGCTTGGCTAATATTCTGGAATTTTTTGAGGATGTTACAAGTAGAATGGATAAGGGAGAGCCAGTGGATGTGGTGTATCTCGACTTTCAAAAAGCCTTTGACAAGGACCCACACAAGCGATTAGTGTGCAAAATTAGAGCACATGGTATTGGGGGCAGGGTATTGACATGGATAGAGAACTGGATGGCAGACAGGAAGCAACGAGTAGGAATTAACAGTAATTTTCAGAATGACAGGCAGTGACTAGTGGGAAGCCACAAGGCTCGGTGCTGGGACCTCAGTTATCTTCAATATATATTGTTTACGGATGACACAAAGCTGGGTGGCAGTGTGAGCTACGATGAGGATGCTATGGGGCTGCAGCATGATTTGAATGGGTTGGTTGACTGGTTAGATGCATGGCAGATAAATGTGAGGTTATTCACTTTGGTGGCAAGACGAGGAATGCAGATTATTATCTGAATGGTATCAGATTAGGAAAAGGGGAGATGCAACGAGACCTGGGTGTGCTTGGACATCAGTCACTGAAAGTAAGCATGCAGGTACAACAGGCAATAATAATAATAATAATAATAATCTTTATTTGTATAGCACTTTTCAACAAAACCAGTATTTGAACCGAAGTGCTTTACAGAGATTGATTAAATTAAGTGAACAGATCAAATGTCAATAAATCCATAATAACAAAAAAGAGAAAAAAGAAAAAAGACACAGAACAGTACACTATAGAAATCAACATGAAACGTCCCCCCACAGCAGAATTCACTGTGAGGGAAGGCACACTAAAAATATCCAGTTCTCCCCCTCATAGTCCACCCGAGGTCGGGGTCTATATGTGGCCTCCTCAGCCAACTCGTTGTTCTCAGGCCCTCTGCCGCGAAGCTGGATCATCGGCGTCGGGTGAACGTTCTTCAGCGGCCTGGACTGAAGCAGCCGCTTCCTCCCTGAAGACTGCAATGAAGAAAGCTAATGGCATGTTGGCCTTCATTGCGAGAGGATTTGAGTTTTGGAGCAAGGAGATCCTACTGCAGTTGTACAGGGCCCTGGTGAGGCAGCAGCTGGGGTATTGTATGCAATTTTGGTCTCCTAATTTGAGGAAGGACATTATTACTATTGAGGGAGTGCAGCGTAGGTTCACCAGGTTAATTCCAGGATGGCGGGACAGACATATGATGAAAGAATGGGTCGACTGGGCTTGTATTCACTGGAATTTAGAAGGATGAGAGGGCATCTTATAGAGACATATAAAATTCTTGAAGAATTGGACAGGCTATATGCAGAAAAAAAATGTTCCCTGATGTTGGGGGAGTCCAGAACCAGGGGTCATGGTTTAAGAATAAGGGGTAGGCCATTTAGGACTGAGATGAGGAAAAATGTGAATCTGTGGAATTCTCTGCCACAGAAGGCAGTGGAGGCCAATACACTGGATGTTTTCAAGAGAGAGTCAGATTTAGCTCTTCGGGCTAAAGGAATCAAGGGATATGGGGGAAAAGCAGGAACGGGGGACTGATTTTAGTTGATCAGCCATGATCATTTTGAATTTGCTGGCTTGAAGGGCCGAATGGGCCACTCATGCATTTAATTTTCCATTTTTTTCATTTTTCCATGTTTCTATGTTTCTTCAGACTGATGGTAAACATTAGCTCCAAGATGTTTGAAGAAGATCCTGATCCGAAATGTCAATTTGATACAAGAACCCGAGGACAAATGTTTGAGGTGAGGGGGGTACAATTTAATAGGAACCTGAAGGGCAATGTTTTTTACACAAAGAATGGTAGGTATATGGAATAATGACATATTGGAAGCTATATGGAATGAGCTGCCGGAGGAGGTAATTGTTGCAGGAACTATCACAATTTTAACAAAACAACATGGATAGGATAGATTTAGATTGGGCATGTTGGTCTGCATGTGCAAGTTGGGCCAAAGGGCCTCTATCCATGCTGTATGACTATGACTATTACTCTTCCACTCAGCCTGATCCACTGAGGTCCTCCAGCATTTTGTGTTTGCTTCTGCGGGACAACCCATTCAGGAGCACTGGGTTATGTTTTTCCAGACTTTACGGTAACCCCACACCTGAACGCAGGGCATTATAGCTAGATCATATAACCATAGGGTGGAAACAGGCCCTTCAGCCCAACTTTCCCATGCTGACCAAGGTGCCCCATGTCCACTCGTGCCACCTGCCTGCATTTGGCACATATCCCTCCAAACCTCTCCTATCCATGCACCTGCCCACACGTCTTTTAAATGGTGTTATAGTACCTGCCCCAACCACCTCCTCCAGCAGCTCGTTCCATATACCCACCACCCTCTGTGTGAAAAAGTTGCCCCTCGGGTCATTTTGAAAGAGGTCGAGGCAATTTTCCATACATCTGGAAACTGGAACTCTCTCACACAAAAGGCACGGACAATTGACATTTCCAAGAGTTTGATTTTCTTTCTTCTGGCACCAGCAGCAAATTCCAAATCGTGGAGCCAGTACCTGATGTTTTCACTCCATGGATGGATTCTGTCCATCCAGCTGGAAATTTGGAAAGACTGCAGATTTCATTTCATCGGTCCAGTGCCATCAGCTCACCAGGCCTAATAATGAGAAAATAAAAACGCCTATCTCCTTATACAAAGATCGCTTCATTTCAGAGACTTGAGACTTGAAATTACAAGATGGCATCATGTGACAATTCTATTGCGTGATGTCCCAGAAAAGGATCTAGTTTAGTTTATTATCAGTAGGAACGAACTGCAGATGCTGGTTTAAATCGAAGGTAGACACAAAATGTGGGTGCAACTCAGCGGGACAGGAAGCAGCTCGGGGGAGAAGGAATGGGTGATGTTTCGGGTCGAGACCCTTCTTCAGAGACTCTGGACTCAAGTCTCAACCCGAAACGTCACCCATTCCTTCTCTCCAGAGATGCTGCCTGTTCCGCTACTCCAGCATTTTGCGTCTACCTTAGTTTGTTATTAGTTTAGTATATTATTGTTCCATGTACCAAGGTACATTGACAAGCTTTCTTGTTGCATGCCATCCAGTCAGTGTAAAGACTATAGATGATTACAATCAAGCTGCCCAAAGTGTTCAGATACAGGATAAAGGGTGTAATGTTTAGTGCAAGATGAAGTCCGATTAAAGATAGACCAAAGGTCATCACTGAAGTACATGGGGGGGGGGGGGGGGGGGGGGGGGGGGGGGGGGTGTGAGGACTGTTCTCTAGTTGGTAAGAGGACGGTTCAGTTGCCAGATAACAGTTGGGAAGAAACTGTCCCTGAATTTGGAGGTAGGCATTTTCAAACTTCTGTACTTCTTGCCAGGTGGGAGGGGGGAGAAGAGGGAGTGACCAGGATGAGACATGTCCTTGATAATGCTGGTGGCCTTGCCAAGGCAGCGTGAGGTGTAGATGGGGCCAATGGAAGGGAGGTTAGTTTGCGTGATGGTCTGGGCTGAGCCACTATTATCCACTATAATCACTCCACTCATTTACTTGCGTATGATTGTATGATTGTACTGACGGAATGAATTGACTGGATGGTTGGCTAAAATAAAGCTTTTCACTGTATCTCAGTACACATGACAATAATAAACTAAACGGAACTAAACTAAATTAAACGCTGCATTTTTTGGTGGACATCATGTTACTGGTTGAGATGATTATTTTATGAAGAGACCATTTCCAGATTTCTGGCTGTACAGATTGGCTGTGTTTCCCTACTTAAGTCATATTTGAAGAGGCAGTAATGTACGGGGTCAGAACAATGTGAAAGTGAAGGTCCCGACCGAGGCTGTTTTATTTCAGATGTCCCAGCAATGATGTTTAGTTTTAGTTTAGAGATACAGCGCAGAAACAGGCCCCTTGGCCCAACTAGTCCACACCAACAAGCGATCCCCACACATTAACACTATCCTGAGGAAAGACATTCTTGCCATAGAGGGAGTACAGGGAAGGTTCACCAGACTGATTCCTGGGATGTCAGGACTTTCATATGAAGAATGACTGGATAGACTCGGCTTGTACTCGCTAGAATTTAGAAGATTGAGGGGGGATCTTATAGAAACTTACAAAATTCTTAAAGGGTTGGACAGGCTAGATGCAGGAAAATTGCTCCCGATGTTGGGGAAGCCCAGAACAAGGGGTCACAGTTTAAGGATAAGGAGGAAATCTTTTAGGACTGAGATGAGAAAACATTTTTCACACAGAGTGGTGAATCTCTAGAATTCTCTGCCACCAAAGGTAGTTGAGGCCAGTTCATTGGTTATATTTAAGAGGGAGTTAGATGTGGCCCCAGTGGCTAAAGGGATCAGGGGGTATGGAGAGAAGGCAGGTACAGGATACTGAGTTGGATGATCAGCCATGATCATATCGAATGGCGGTGCAGGCTCGAAGGGCCGAATGGCCTACTCCTGCACCTATTTTCTATGTTTCTATGTTTCTATCCTATACACACTAGGGACAATTTACACATACACCAAGCCAATTAGCCTACATTCCTGTGCGTCTTTGGAGTGTGGGAGGAAACGGAAGATCTCGGAAGGAACCCAGGTGGTCACGGGGAGAACTTACAAACTCCGTACAGACAGCACCCGTAGTCGGGATCCAACCCGGGTCTCCGACACTGCAAGCGCTGTTTGATCAGGTGTGAGAGATAGATTTTTATTAGGCAATGCAATCAATGTGAAAATTTGCAGACAAATTATGAACCAAGTAGAAGATTGAAACATTTTGTGAGGCTGAATCCTGGTTCGATCCTAACTACGGGTGCTGTCTGTATGGAGTTTGTATGTTCTCCTTGTGACCGCGCGGGTTTACCCCGGGTCCGCCGGTGTCATCCCACACTCTAAACACATACAAGTTTGAAGGCTAATTTGGCTCCGGTAAAAATTGTAATTTGTAGGATAGTGATAATGTACGGGGATCACTGGTCGGCACGTACTTGGTGGGCTGAAGGGCCTGTTTCCCCACTGTATCTCTAAACTAAGGTAAACTAAAATAAATGGCATGGTAACTGTTCCCATTGATTTTCATTCTGTGGTGTGTGATTACCACACTATTCTCACCTCGAGTTGGACAGCCCTGGGTCTCACATTGCAAGGAATTTAATTTATCTAGCTATCTAGCTATCAAAAAACTGTGCATGTTCAGAGAACGTAGAAGAATACAGCACAGGAACACGCTGTTCGGCCCACAATGTCCGCACCAGACATGTTGCCAAGTTAAATTAATTTTCCCTGCCTGCACGTGATCCATATCACGTTTGCAATCTCCCACTCCAGATGCTAGTTTAAACTGAAGATAGACACAAAGTGCTGGAGTAACTCCGGTAGCATCTCTGAAAAGAAATAATGGGTGAAGCTTTGGGTCGAGACCCTTTCTCGGACAAATTATGATTAAAAAAAAAGATTGAAGAATTTGTGAGACTGAATCCTGGTCCGATCCTGACTACGGGTGCTGGCTGTATGGAGTGCATAAGATCTTCACGTGACTGCGTGGGTTTTCCCCGGGCAGTCCGGTTTTCTCCCACACTCCAACGAAGGGTCTCGTCCAGAAACGTCACCTATTCCTTCTTTCCAGAGATGCTGCCCATCCTGCTGAGTTACTCCAGCATTTTGTGACTATCTACCCTCCATTCCTTGCATATCCACATATCAATCCAAAAGCCTCTTGAATGCCACCATCCTGTCTTCCTCCATTATGATCCCCAGCAGTGCGTTCCAGGCACCCACCTGTATAGAAAACTCATCCTGCACATTTCCTGTAAGTTTTGCTCATCTCACCACAAAGCCAAGTCATCTAGTCTTGCGCATTCAGCATGCAAAGAGCCAGACACGTAATCACATAATCACCTTGTTAAACAACAAGCTTTTAATTTGTTGGGCTGCTCTATTTTTATATTTTCTGTTTTAGATTAATTAATGATGGGTGATTCATAAGCCCAGCAAATTGCACTTTCCTCTCTGGGACATAGTTTCTGGTCCAGCCTGGCTCAAAACTGGCTCTATGTGATGCGGCTTTTTTTAAGTGCTGTTCCCAAAAGTGACCATGAGGAGTAGATACATTGAGTTTCCTGTGTCTCTGAGTTTCTGCTGTAGCTTTAGGGACAGCCTCCCTCACAATCTATAGCATTCTCACCGATTTATATGACATTTGCAAACTCAGTAATCGTTTCTTCTACATTCACATCCAAGATCTAGGATTGTTTTTGAGAATTATAGTAGCTCCCGCTGCTTGTTTTCACACAGAGAGTGGTGAATCTCTGGAACTCTCTGCCACAGAGGTTAGTCGAGGCCAGTTCATAGGCTATATTTAAGAGGGAGTTAGATGTGGCACTTGTGGCTAAGGGGATCAGAGGGTATGGAGAGAAGTCAGGTACGGGATACTGAGTTGGATGATCAGCCATGATCTTATTGAATGGCGGTGCAGGCTCGAAGGGCCGAATGGCCTACTCCTGCACCTAATTTCTATGTTTCTATGTTTCTATGACCTAACGTGGTCGCTTGAGCCGTATGCAACGTCTTGACGCCGTACGCAGCGTCTTGACGGCGTACGACTAGCGGGTGGCGTTGCGCGATGACGTAACCGCCCGACGCCGTGCGAAGTCCAAATTCAGTCGGCCCGCCTCCTGCCCAGCTGATTGGTGAGTATGATGTCGGGACCAGCCCCGCACAACTCCAGACGGCTCTGCGGTTGGAAGTGAGACCGGCCCCGCGAAGCCGTACGCCTCAAGCCACCACGTTTGGTCGCGCTAGACGCAAGCAGTCGCATGCTGGTGGGACAGGCCCATAAGGCAGCAACTCTACCGCTGCGCTACCATACCGCCCTTGTTGTTACATTGGTAGATATACAAGGTTTACTGTTCCCTGCACAAATGTTCGAATCGAGCGTAAGGCCTGAGGCAAGAGTGGATGTTGAAAATGTCGATTGTCATGTCCTGAGAACTCACAAACATTTACTTTACATGGTCTGCTGAATATTTCTAGATTTTCAGGGCTTATTTCAGACTTCTAACATCCACACCACTATTATTTACAAAAACACAGCATTTTTGTCACAGATTTATCATAATATTGTCTTTACTCACACTGCCAGAAATCATAAATAGTTAAAACCATCTTTTCCCCATAGAAAAACATCCCCCTTATTGTTCAGTGATACTAATGTAACAACATTAGTCACCTTGTGCCAGCCAAGTGTCTGAAGAGGCAGCCAAACCATTCAATTCAAATAGATATCTTGCAGAGTTTGTTCAAAATTGTGTTTGGGTGGCAGTTTGATTCATACTGATAATATTCTGGAAAATATTTTTCAGCCTCAATGGTTTAAATCATGAAAGCTTTCATGAAGCTTTCAGAAAGTGATCATCAAATGAGATAACATATGACAATAGTGAGAAGAAAATGGATTGCAACACTAGTGCACTCGATGAGGCTATTTGTTATTTTAAACTTAAGGAGACAGCTCAACTTATAGATTGGCGTAAATGTGGTGCCACTAAATCAGTCCATTACTTTTTCATGTTCAGAGCTTGAAAAGGGACATAGTCACACAGCACAGAAACAGGCCTTTCCGGTCGATATCGCCCATGACAACCATAATACCTTATCTATGCTCATCCCATTTGCCCGCATGTGGCCTATGTCACTCTAACCTATCCTATACATGTACCTGTCCGAGTGCCACTTAAACACAGTATAGTACCTAGATACAAAATGCTGGAGTACCTCTGCGGGACAGGCAGCATCTATGGAGAGAAGGAATGAGTGACGTTTCGGGTCGAGACCCTTCTTCAGGCTGAAGAGAGGTCTTGACCCGAAACATCATCCGTTCCTTCTCTCCAAAGATGCTGCCTGTCCCGCTGAGTTACTCCAGCATTTTGTGTCCAACTTCGATTTAAACCAGCATCTGCATTTCCTTCCTGCACAGTGTAGTACCTGCCTCAACTACCTCTTCAGTTCATTCCATATTCCCACCACCCTCTGAGTGAAATTAGTTAAATGTTTCATTTCCGGGCATTGTAAATGTCAGGGTAACTTCAAGGTGGAAACAAATGTTCATCACAATGCAGATGGGCAGCACAATAGCACAACAGGTAAAACTGCTGCCTCGGCCTTTAATACCATTATACCATCCAAGCTTATCACCAAATACAGAGTTAGCACTCATCTCCGCAACTGGACCCTCAACTTCTTGACCCACAGACCCTAATCAGTGAGGATAGGGGACAAATCATCCTCTACGATAATCCTCAACATGGGGGCTCTACAAGGATGTGTTCTCATCCCCTTCTTTACTCCTTGTACACCCATGACTGTGCAGCCATGTACAAACCTAATTCAATTTTCAAATTCGCAGGTGACACAGTATTGTGGGCCAGATATTAAATAATGATTAGATGGAGTACAGGAAGGAGATTGAGAACCTTGTGTCCTGGTGTGGAGACAACAACCTTTCTCTCAATGCCAGCAAGAAAAAGGAGATAGTGATTGACTTCAGGAAGTGAAGTGATACACGTACCCCAGTTGCATTGACGGCACCAAAGTAGAGATGATTGGAAACTTCAAATTGCTAGGAGTTAATATCACCAACATCTTGTCCTGGACCACCCATATTGAAGCAACAACCAAGAAAGCACACCAACGCCTCTACTCCAGTAGAAGGCTAAGGAGGTTTGGCATGTCCCCTACAACTCTCACCAACATATGCAGATGCACTTTTATCAGAACATATCACAACTTGGTTTGGGAACAGCTCCATCCAAGACCGGAAGATATTCCAGTGAATTGTGGACACAGCCCAGGCCATCACACAAACCAACCTCCCCTCTATTGTCTCCATTTATACCTCACGCTGCTTCATAAGGCCAGCAGCATAATCAAGGATGAGTCGCACTCTAGCCACTCCCTCTTCTCCCCTCTCCCATCAGGCAAAATGTATAGATGTGTGAAATCGCACACCACCAGATTCAGGGACAGTTTCTTCCCAGCTGTTATCAGGCAACTGAATCATCCTACCACAACCAGAGAGCAGTGCTGTGGTTTGTGGAGCTTCGAGCCGTGGGCGGCGCTGACTTTAACATCGTGGAGCAAGGCGATCCCTTGCCGGGGATCGCCAGTGTTGGAGCTCTCTCCAGCTTGGCCTGTGTGACTTCGGAAGCCACGGTCTCTGGTAAGGAGTGGCCGATTCGGAAACTCCTAGCCGCGAGTGTGTTCCGATCTGTTCCGATGCCGGAGTTTTGATCATCCCTGCGAGAGGGCCTGTACATCGTGCTGTCCGTAGCGGTGCCTGCAGAGGGTTCAATGGCCCTGACCATGGGTGAACAAAGAGGAAGTTGACTGAACTTTATTGCCTTCCATCACAGTGGGAATCATTGATTCTGCTGTGGTGGATGTTTATGTTAAACTGTATCGTATATTGTGCTCTTTTTATTTATATGGCTGAAAGGTAACTCAAATTTTGCTGTACCTTAATTGGTGCATGTGACAATAAATGTGAACTTGATGTCTCAATACACGGTAAATGGCTCGATAGTAATCAAGTTTTGTCTTTCCACTAGATCTTCCAGGCAGCATTGTTCACCAAGAAGTGGGCATCTTAGTAGGTGTGGCGTGGATTGTACAGATGTTCCACATTTACATTCTGTGTCTGCCGCATCTGCATAGCCCCATTTGCTCATATTGGTCTTGCATCAGCCCATCCCCGTACAAAGCCTATTGAGGGACTTCCAGTCACACCTGTGACCAGGTGGTAGCTGTTCCTTGGGATGGGATTGGCATTGTTACGTGGTGGTGGTTTTCACTGCGGCTCTTTTCCCACAAGGCTAGTCTGGTTGCTTGAGGAGACTGTGACAGTGGCTGGACTGTGTGAAGGAAGCTCTTCCTCGACTTCAGCTGTTTTGGGGATGGGTGATGGGAGTGACAAGATGGCCGGTGTCCCCAACTTGCCTTCTACGTTCAGTTCTACCGGCAACTGATCTGCGGATTCCTGGTGGAGCAATACCGGCCAAGACATGCAAGCTATCCACATCGGTTGGTTTTAGGCAGCAAGTGATGCATCGGCAGCTGCCGTTGAGGGCAACATCAACTTTCTTTGCAGCAGAGCAGCACAGGGCAAGAGCAGTTGACCACAGTGTGGATGCATTGGTCCCCCACGATGAGTTTGCCGCTTGCGTAGGAGGTCGTTGCTTGTCCTCACTTTGCCCTTCACCCTTTCAATGTGTTGCTTGAATGAGAGGGTTCAGTCCAGAGTGACACCAAGATAGACAGGGTAGTCACAGTGTCTCAAAGGGTCACCATTCCATGTTAAGGGCAGCTTCCTCCCAGCTTCGCGATTACGAAGGTGGAACAGGCTAACATGGGTCTTAGCAGAGTTGCCTTCAGTAGTTTGTCAAGTTGTCTAAGGATGATGAGAGGGTAGCTTCCACCTCATCTATGTGAGTGCTCTGAGCTGCTATTCCAAGGTCATCAATCCATGAAGCTTCTCATCCATGGGAACATGGCTGATCATTAATGTATACATTAAACAGCACCAGATCAAGGACGCTGCCCTGAGGTAGGCCATTCTTTTGTTTCCTCCATCTGCTGCGATAATCATTTAGCTCAACATAGAAGCGTCTGTTTTCCTGTAGCTGTTGAATCAGTTTGGTCAAGTGGAAGTCCTCTGTCATGTCATGGAGCTTGTTGAGGAGTTGTTGAGGCGGTTCATAGTGTCATCGGCAGCTGTCAGATCAACAAAGACGACACCAGTTGGTTCATTCCACTCAAAGCCGTCCTCAATGTGCTGAGTTAGATTGAGCACTTGGCTGGTACAGGATCTCCCAGGCTGGAAGCCAGCTTGCTCTGGTATAAGGTGTTGTTCTGTGATTGGGCCTAGCCTGTTCAAGATGAGGCGCTCAAAGAGCTTGAAAAGATGGCATAGTAGGGAGATAGGCATAGTCTGTAGCTTTTTGCTTCTTTAGGATCTTTCTCTTGCTGAAGGATAGCGATCACACGAGCTTTCCGCAAAATCTTAGGCAGCTGGGAGAGGGTTACACAATTATTGAACAGCAAGAGCAGCCACTGTCGCGTAATCTGCCCAAAATGTTTGATCTGTTCTGTGCGAATGTCATCAAGGCCACCAGCCTTGTCGTTCTTGAGGGAATCGATTGCTGTCTGGGGTTCCTTGCTGTTAAAGTACCAGGTTGATTCTCTATCTCACCCCAACCACAGACTGTTTAGAAACATAGAAACATAGAAATTAGGTGCAGGAGTAGGCCATTCGGCCCTTCGAGCTGCTGCACTGCCATTCAATATGATCATGGCTGATCATCCAACTCAGTATCCCGTACCTGCCTTCTCTCCATACCCCCTGATCCCCTTAGCCACAAGGGCCACATCTAACTCCCTCTTAAATATAGCCAATGAACTGGCCTCAACTACCCTCTGTGGCAGAGAGTTCCAGAGATTCACCACTCTCTGTGTGAAAAAAGTTCTTCTCATCTCGGTTTTAAAGGATTTCCCCCTTATCCTTAAGCTGTGACCCCTTGTCCTGGACTTCCCTAACATCAGGAACAATCTTCCTGCATCTAGCCTGTCAACCCCTTAAGAATTTTGTAAGTTTCTATAAGATCCCCTCTCAATCTCCTAAATTCTAGAGAGTATAAACCAAGTCTATCCAGTCTTTCTCCATAAGACAGTCCTGACATCCCCAGGAATCAGTCTGGTGAACCGTCTCTGCACTCCCTCTATGGCAATAATGTCCTTCCCTCCGCCTCCCTCCTACCATCCGAGAGGCGCTACAGGTCTCTCCGTTGCCGGACCAGCAGGTCCAGGAACAGCTTCTTCCCTGCGGCTGTTACATTATTCAACACTGTACCTCGGTGATTGCCAATCACCCCCCCCCCCCCCCCCCCGGACACTCCTCCCACCAGGAAAAAAAATACTATGACTGTATGCACGTAAATATATTTATTTATTGCTCATATTTATGTCGCTCTTCTAGGGAGATGCAAACTGCATTTCGTTGTCTCTGTACTGTACACTGCACAATGACAATAAAGTTGAATCTGAATCTGAATCTGAATCTATCACCCTGATGCCATAGACTCCTTTTGTGGTGCTTCTAGTGTGGTGGTTTGCCGTTCAGAAGCAGCTGGTGAGCAACCTGATCTGCCGTAATGCTAGAGTGCAGGGTTGCCTTCTGGGGGTCGTTGTTTAGCTTCTTGATGGTTGACCAAGCTCTCTTACTGTTGTGTGTCGTATCAACACTCTCAATAAGTTCTGCCAGGATTTCCTTCGTTCCTCTGATATTGCTACCATGTGCATCTCCCCTGTGTTTATAGTTTCCTCTGAGAAGGGATCTTCCTCGTATAGTTTAGAGAACTTCTTGTACAATGAGGCGCCGTTAGCTGAGATTCCCGGTATATTGTACTCCCTACATCCGCGTGGAATATAGTTTCCAGAATTGTCTTGCACTGTTTTGACAAACTGATCATAGTTTGCTGGGACTGGCTCGAGATCAGATAGGGCTCCATCCAGATTGCTGGCAAACTGCTCCCAATCAGCTTTTTGAAAGTTGAAACGCTGTCTGAGAGGAACTCTCTGAGGTACCACAGCAGCAGTAATGCCAATGATAATTGGTCTGTGTTGTGAGTGTGGTATTGGCTCTAAGACTAGCTTTTTGCTTTGACATGTTATTCGATCACTTGTAAAGGCCAGGTCTGGATTATGGCTTTTCTTCCATCGGCAGCTATTGACAGAAGGAGGAAGTTTAGCATCATGAATTAGGTCAAGATGATGTGCTTCTGCCCAACCCTCTACAAGATTACCATCCTCGTTGGTTTCATTATAGCCCCGTGAGGTGCTGTGGCTGTTGAAATCCCCAAAGATAACATTCATGTGTTGGCAACTGAAGGTTTGTGGTTCTTAAGGCAAATGTAGAGCCTGGTGATTTGTAAACAGAGGTCACAGTTACTTTAACCAGGTTCACAGCAAGGACTTCTGTGCTGTCCTTTCCTGCCATTGAAGTCTGGTCGATGATTAGGTCTCTTTTACCAAAGATAGCATTGCCATATTTCTCACATGGCCTTTTAATAACTAGCTTCATTCCAGGGGTCTTGGGTCAATGCTGTTGCTGGCCTCTGTGGGTCTCATGTAGACATAAGACATCACAGTCATTCTCCTTGCAGAGCTTTCCAATCAGTTGTTGTTTTGCATTGATGGACATCACTGTCATCGTCCATCCAGAGAAGGACGCAGGCTCCCGGCGATAATCAGCGGGAGCCATCACTTGTTAAGACTCGGTAGGCTGGTGGTTGTAGCTTTGCAGGAGTTGGTACAATGGATACAGTAGATGATGGTGGTAGCAGAATTAGCTCAGGACACTTCCAGTTTGCAGCCCCGCGACGAGGACACTTCTGCTATGGGGCTTGCTGACTGGTTAGCACGAAACAAAAACTTTGTACTGTACTCAGTACACATGACAATAATCTAAACTGAACTGAACTGACATGCTAGAGACCTGGGTTTGATCCTTACCTCGGGAGCCATCTGTGTGGAGTTTTCATGTTCTCCTTGTCACCACCTGGGTTTCTTCCAGCTTCCTCCCACATTCCAAACGCGCGTGGCTTTATAATTTAATTGCCTCTGTTATATTGTCCCTGCTGCATAACGAGCGGATGAGGAAGTGGGATAACATAGAGCCAGCGTGAGCAAACGGGTGATCGATGGTCGGAGTGGACCTGGTTGGCTGAAGATCCTATCTCCATGCTGTATCTCTAAACATAATCTAAACAGAGGTGAATGCAACAAAAAAAACACAGTTTGAGTAGATTGAATGGCAAGGAATATACAACAAGATGGTGCGGGAACATTTTCATTTCTACCTCAGACCATTACAACATTAGCCATTGTCAGAGATTTCATACCGCTCTTTCTCTTGGACACCCCTCTGCTATATAGTTAGCATCCATTTTTGAGACTTTAGAATTTGGAGAAACAGCGCGGAAACAGGCCCTTCCGTCCCTCCAAGTCCGCGCCGGCCAGCCCGTACACTAGTGCTATCCTGCACACACTAGGGACAATTTGCAATTTTATTAACCGCAGCCAATTAACCTACAAACCTGTACGTCTTTGGAGTGTGGCAAGAAACCGGAGCACCCGGAGAAAACACACGCAGGTCACGGGGAGAACGTACAAACTTCGTACAGGCAGCGCCCATAGTCAGGATCAAACCCGGGTCTCTAGCGCTGTAAGGCAGCAACTGTACCACTGCGCCCCCGCGCCGACCCTCTTGAATTCATTCTCTTGCCTTTTGTACCACTTCCAAACTTAAGATATGTCAAACAACCCAGTACCCTTGATTACTGAGATTACTTATTCAGTATTTCTAATCCAAGAATTTTGTTTTGACATAGAACTTCTGTTAATGTGTATAAAAATAAAACAACTGATTCAGTAGTGTTCTTTAGGGAGGAATGCCAGCTATCCTTATTCACTTTGTGATACATGAGACATCCTTACTCACTCTGTAGTATTTGGAAAACCAGCACAGGCTATAGGAATAATACAGGAGGGTTCCAGCTTTTAGTGGGAATGATTTCCAACTGCTAATGTAATATGCATGAGTGGTGAGTAATTCGCAAGCAAAATAATCAGTTCATACCCAGCACTGGCTACCACTTTAAAATATGTAAAGCAATATAAAACATAAGTCATTCAATCCTGCTGCCACACAATTAACTCTTACGTGTCTTGTGTAACGACTCTGTAGGTAATGCAGTTGGGATGGCACAGTGACATAGGGGTAGAGTTGCTGCTGTACTCTACGGGGTTTGATCCTGACTACTGGTGCTGTCTCTACGGAATTTGTACGATATCCCTGTGACCGCGTGGGTTTTCACTGGGTTTCCACCCACATCTCAAGTACGCACAGGTTTGTTGGTTAATTGGCTCCTGTATATTGTAATTTGTCCCCAGTGTGTAGGATGGTGCCAGTGTATGGGGTGATCACTGGTCAGCGCGGACTCGAAGGGCCTGTTTGCACGCTGTATCTTTCAAGTCCAAAGTCTAAATTTACTGAGGAAGTTCATCACCATTCATCAGAGCAACAGGAGATGTGCTGTAAATGGCAGCATTACTAGTGATACCTCAGTAAGTTCCAAAATAAACTTATTGTGATCCACCATATTTGTTGTTAAAACCTTCGAAATCACATTAGATGCACCTTGAGGAATGTTATATAGAGTTTTACAGCTCAGAAACGGGTCCTTTCCCATAGCAACCATAAAGTAATTGCTACATACTTCTACATGGATAGGACTGGTTTAGAGGGATATGGGCTAAATGCAGGCTAAATACTGTTGTAGAATGGACATGTTGGTCGGTGCGGGCAAGTTGGGTCGAAGGGCTTATTTCCACACTGTAAGACTCTATGACTCTATTAATCCGAATATTTCCCTCCCGTCTCCATAAATTCCCCCACCCACCATTGATTCTCTTGCCATGTAGCGGAATTGAGTAAAGGGCCTGTCCCATTTTCACGACCTAATTCACGACCTTTTTTACTCGTGGACATTTTTCAACAAGCTAGAAAACCCCCCAACCTACTTGATGCCACGAGTACCTACGACTAGCATCACGGCCTGCTACGACCTACCTACGACCTCCTATGACCTCGTGACAACCATGCTGCGAGTATAAATCAAGGGCAAACTCGGCAGAGGTCGTGAATTAGGTCGTGAAAGTGGGACAGACCCTTAAGTCAAATAATCTAACAACCAGGAACTTTTGTTAAATTGGAGGAAAATTGAGCACATTCTGCTGATACCCAAGCAGCGACTGGGAATGCATGCAAACTCCAGTGATCTGGATCAGACCCATGTATCAGAAGTTGAGAGACAGCAGCACTAACTGCCGCCTCAGTGCCACCCAAGTTATATATCATTGCATCACGATATACACAAAAACTGGTCAGAAAACTATACTAAGAAGCTCATGATGTAGCTACGATGCACAACCAAGGTATTCGACGGGAATAAGTATCAACTAAAATACCTAATCTCATCGATTCCGGTACTTTGGTTATCCCTACATCCTGCATGCCGGATATTGATCGATACTTTATTACCACATGTGACATGTCACAGCGAGATTCTTAGTTTTGCATATTGTACACAAGGTATGCAAAGAGTCCCCATGTATATGGCGTCCACAATGTTACAATGTTGTTCTCAGTAGTCACTCTTTGATCTCTCAGCAGCCTCCCATGCCAGGTCCCTCTTTGTTCTTGGCAGCCCCCCCCATGTCGGGTTCCTCTTTATTCTCAGCGGCCCCCACCTCTTTTGCCGAGTCCCTCTTTGTTCTAGACGCCCATCATATCCACGGTAATTGAATCCTATTCACATGCTTTGAAGTGGGTGCCATTGTTGGATACCAAATAGTTATTATACTCCTAGATTATTAACCATCCATTTGCAATTAATTGCATTAAAAACCATTTCCATCAAAACCTAGATCACTCATGCATCATTCCTAGAGAATATGCCAATCCATTTTTATCTTTTCATTCCCAGGCTCTATAGTTTTGGACTTCTCCACAACATCTCCCACTTTCTGCCTCAATTCCAGTCTATTTGCGACTGATCTGCCCATTCCATGTCATTTACTTCCCTTGGCAATCTGGTATCACGGGAAAATTGGCAAGATTTGCTCCCAGATCTTGGTCTACATGGTTGACTCCAGAACGGAACGCAGTAGACACAAGGAACTTCAGATGCTGGAATCCTCAGCAAAACTTGAACCAAATTCTGTGGTAGCTCATCCGCCAGCTCTTTAAATAACCATATATAACCATATAACAATTACAGCACGGAAACAGGCCATCTCGGCCCTACAAGTCCGTGCCGACACAACTTTTTTTCCCTTAGTCCTACCTGATCCAATATTGAAGATTGACACAAAATACTGGAGTAACTCAGCGGGACAGGCAGCATCTCTGGATAGAAGGAATGGGTGAGACCTTCAGGCTGAGTGTCAGGGGAATTACAGAGATAAGGAAGTGTAAGAGATCAAAAGCAATGAAGATCAAGGGAAATGTAGAATAGACCATTGTTAGCTGGGAGAAGGTGACAACAAAGCAAACAGAGATACAATGTAACCAGGTGGACAGTCAGACTGGTCAGGGAACTGGGAAGGGGAAGGCATGGAGAGAGAGGGAAAGCAAGGATTACTTGAAGTTAGAAAATCAATGTTCATACCATTGGGGTGTGAGCTGCCCAAGCAAAATACGAGGTGCTGTTCCTCCAGTTTGCGCTGGGCCTCACTCTGACAATGGAGGAGGCCCTGGACAGAAAGGTCAGTGTGGGACCTATGCGGTTATATAAAAACTATCCTTTCATTCTTCCACAGCGCCTGCTACTAATCCACTTCAAAAACCGTACTCTTCTTCTCTGCTTTTGTACCCTTTAAAGCATCATATGAGGTTTGCCTCCTTCCTCAAAGATAGGAGTTTCTCTACAAACATAGGAACCATGTGCTTAAAGCACATGGCATTGGGGGTTCAGTATTGATGTGGATAGAGAACTGGCTGGCAAACAGGAAGCAAAGAGTAGGAGTAAACGGGTCCTTTTCAAAATGGCAGGCAGTGACTAGTGGGGTACCGCAAGGCTCAGTACTGGGACCCCAGCTATTTACAATATATATTAATGATCTGGATGAGGGAATTGAAGGCAATATCTCCAAGTTTGCGGATGACACTAAGCTGGGGGGCAGTGTTAGGTGTGAGGAGGATGCTAGGAGACTGCAAGGTGACTTGGATAGGCTGGGTGAGTGGGCAAATGTTTGGCAGATGCAGTTTAATGTGGATAAATGTGAGGTTATCCATTTTGGTGGCAAAAACGGGAAAGCAGATTATTATCTAAACGGTGGCCGATTGGGAAAGGGGGAGATGCAGCGAGACCTGGGTGTCATGGTACACCAGTCATTGAAGGTAGGCATGCAGGTGCAGCAGGCAGTAAAGAAAGCGAATGGCATGTTGGCTTTCATAGCAAGAGGATTTGAGTATAGGAGCAGGGAGGTTCTACTGCAGTTGTATAGGGTCTTGGTGAGACCACACCTGGAGTATTGCGTGCAGTTTTGGTCTCCAAATCTGAGGAAGGACATTATTGCCATAGAGGGAGTGCAGAGAAGGTTCACCAGACTGATTCCTGGGATGTCAGGACTGTCTTATGAAGAAAGACTGGATAGACTTGGTTTATACTCTCTAGAGTTTAGGAGATTGAGAGGGGATCTTATAGAAACTTACAAAATTCTTAAGGGGTTGGACAGGCTAGATGCAGGAAGATTGTTTCCGATGTTGGGGAAGTCCAGGACAAGGGGTCACAGCTTAAGGATAAGGGGGAAATCCTTTAAAACCGAGATGAGGAGAACTTTTTTCACACAGAGAGTGGTGAATCTCTGGAACTCTCTGCCACAGAGGGTAGTTGAGGCCAGTTCATTGGCTATATTTAAGAGGGAGTTAGATGTGGCCCTTGTGGCCAAGGGGATCAGAGGGTATGGAGAAAAGGCAGGTACGGGATACTGAGTTGGATGATCAGCCATGATCATATTAAATGGCGGTGCAGGCTCGAAGGGCCGAATGGCCTACTCCTGCACCTAATTTCTATGTTTCTATGTTTCTATGTTGAACCTCTTTCTCCACCCCTGCTAGCCTCTGCTGTGGGGTTCCACAAGGTTCCATCCTAGGCCCCATTCTCTTCTCCCTGTATATGGTCCCCTTAGGCCAAGTCATTCAAAGGCACGGCATTTCCTTACACCGCTATGTAGACGATACACAACTCTATCTCCCCCTGAAGCCCAACAACCGATCAAATCTACTCAGCCTTATCCACTGCCTCGAGGATATAAAGTGTTGGAAGGCCCAGAACTCCCTCCAACTAAACGAGAGTAAGTCTGAGGTCATCCTACTCAGCCCCTCGGACTCAATCAAAATTCATAGCAGAAGGATTTGAGTATAGGAGCAGGGAGGTTCTACTGCAGTTGTACAGGGTCTTGGTGAGACCACACCTGGAGTATTGCGTACAGTTTTGGTCTCCTAATCTGAGGAAAGACATTCTTGCCATAGAGGGAGTACAGAGAAGGTTCACCAGACTGATTCCTGGGATGTTAGGACTTTCATACGAAGAAAGACTGGATAAACCCGGCTTGTACTCGCTAGAATTTAGAAGATTGAGGGGGGATCTTATAGAGACTTGCAAAATTCTTAAGGGGTTGGACAGGCTAGATGCAGGAAGATTGTTCCCGATGTTGGGGAAGTCCAGAACAAGGGGTCACAGTTTAAGGATAAAGGGGGAAGTCTTTTAGGACCGAGATGAGAAAAATATTTTTTACACAGAGAGTGGTGAATCTCTGGAATTCTCTGCCACAGAGGGTAGTTGAAGCCAGTTCATTGGCTATATTTAAGAGGGAGTTAGATGTGGCCCTTGTGGCTAAAGGTATCAGGGGTATGGAGAGAAAGAAGGTACGGGATACTGAGTTGGATGATCAGCCATGATCAAATTGAATGGCGGTGCTGGCTCGAAGGGCCGAATGGCCTACTCCTGCACCTATTTTCTATGTTTCTATGTTTCTATGATAGCAGGCAGCCCTGGAAGCCTTACCCCATTATTCAAACCTCACGTCAAAAACCTTGGCATGATATTTGATTCCGCGTTGAAATTTGACAAGTCAATGCCGTGGTAAAAACTAGCTTCTTCCAGCTTCGGACGATAGCTAAAATAAAACAATTCCTCCAATTTGATGACCTCGAAAAGATCATCCACTAATTTATCTCCTCCCTCCTTGATTACTGCAACTCCATTTACACTGGCAATGTAAAGCACTTTGGTCAACAAAAGTTAGAAACATAGAGCATAGAAATTAGGTGTAGGAGTAGGCCATTCGGCCCTTCGAGCCTGCACCGCCATTCAATATGATCATGGCTGATCATCCAACTCAGTATCCCGTACCTGCCTTCTCTCCATACCCCCTGATCCCCTTAGCCACAAGGGCCACATCTAACACCCTCTTAAATATAGCCAATGAACTGGCCTCAACTACCCTCTGTGGCAGAGAGTTCCAGAGATTCACCACTCTCTGTGTGAAAAAAGTTCTTCTCATCTCGGTTTTAAAGGATTTCCCCCTTATCCTTAAGCTGTGACCCCTTGTCCTGGACTTCCCTAACATCAGGAACAATCTTCCTGCATCTAGCCTGTCCAACCCCTTAAGAATTTTGTAAGTTTCTATAAGATCCCCTCTCAATCTCCTAAATTCTAGAGAGTATAAACCAAGTCTATCCAGTCTTTCTTCATAAGACAGTCCTGACATCCCAGGAATCAGTCTGGTGAACCGTCTCTGCACTCCCTCTATGGCAATAATGCCCTTCCTCAGATGTGGAGACCAAAACTGTACGCAATACTCCAGGTGCGGTCTCACCAAGACCCTGTACAACTGCAGTAGAACCTCCCTGCTCGTATACTCAAATCCTTTTGCAATGAAAGCTAACAAACCATTCGCTTTCTTTACTGCCTGCTGTACCTGCATGCCTACCTTCAATGACTGGTGTACCATGATAACCAGGTCTCGCTGCATCTCCCCCTTTCCCAATCGGCCACCAGTTGTTTTTAAATGTGCTATAGAAATAAAATTGACGAAGGCAGACAAAATTGCTGGAGAAACTCAGTGGGTGCGGCAGCATTTATGGAGTTCCAGCCCAAAACGTTGCCTATTTCCTTCGCTCCATAGATGCTGCCGCACCCGCGGAATTTCTCCAGCAATTTTGTCTACCTTCGATTTTCCAGCATCTGCAGTTCCTTCTTGAACATTTAAAATTGACTTGACTTGATTTAATTTACCACTTGTTTTCATTATCTGTATTTCGAGAAAGTTTTCACATCCTGATTTGAATTTGTATCCGTTTCAATCGTTACCAATTTTGACTCCACAAATTGATTTATTTTAATTCTTTCTTACCCTTTGATCTAAGTTTTGTTCTGCTTTTGAACAAATTTGTTCTTCATGTAAAACATTCCTTCGAACCCTCGTCCTGTATTATTTCTCATTTTGCCCACTTTGAATTTTTACTTCCTCCGTTGGGCTTCTCAAAACAGTGGAATGTGTTTTGCTGTTTCCATTTGGGCCAATTGGCCCGTCTAATACATTCTTTCCACAGATCATGTCCAAGTCAATGTGCCACAAAGTCTGCCCAAATTCTTTCATTTCCTGAGGAAACATTTTTATCATGTTCTCCTCGTTCCTACAGAAGGACATGAAGCAAAGTTCAGAGATGCTGATCTAATCTTCCATCCGGTGCCACTTTACCCCATAACTACTGTCCACTAGTTGACCCACTTGATGTGAAAATCTGAAACACGGCGCAACTCAGCTTAAAAGAGATGTACTAATCCCGATGGCCACGAATAATGGACCAAGCTAAAGTTTATGGGGTCAGGAAGAAAAACCATACTTTCCATGTCTTGTGTAGGAAAGAACTGCAGATGCTGGTTTAAAGGTTCAAAGGTTCAAAGGTTATTTTATTGGTCACATACACCTAGGTGTAGTGAAATGCTTCTTGCCATTAAACCGAAGATAGACACAAAAAGCTGGAGTAATTCAGCATCTCTGGAGAACAGAAATAGGTGACGTTTCTGGTCGAGTCCCTACTTCAGACTGAAAGTCGGGGAGGAGGGAAATGAGAGGTATAGATGGTGATATAGAGAGATATAGAACAAATGAATGGCAGATATGCAAAAAAGCAATGAAGATAAAGAAAACCGGCCATTGTTAGCTGATCAAGGTGTTGACATTAAGAAGCAATGTAAAATAAAAGGAATTGACATGGAGGTCTTGGAATTGAATTCCTGAACTGGGTAGATTGATAGCTGAGGACACAACTGCTGATGGTGGAACGATTAAATTAGAGGATAAAGTAGAGGTCCGAGATAAAAGAGCAAACGTGCATGAGAGCACTAAAAATCTGGAGGAAAGGATGAATGATGGAGGCAAGGCTGAGAATTTTAAAATTAAGTCAAGGAGCATTCATCTGAAGAGTGAATAAGTCTTTCCCCACATTAGAACGTGGTGTTAAATTTGGAATAGCCTCAAATGTATGCAGTTGGATAAGGGAATCTTAGCGTTGGTATGAAAATCCATATGGAACTGATATACTGTAGCCCAATATATCTCCAAGGTTGTCAATGGTCCATTTTAAGATGATGGGGGCAGGAACTATCGCAATGTTTAAGAAACATTTAGACAGTACACGGATAGGACAGGTTTAGAATGATATGGGCCAAACACAGGCAGGTGGGACTAGTGTAGATGGGGGCAAGTTGGACAGCGTGGGCAAGTTGGGCCGAAGGGCCTGTTTCCACGCTGTATCACACCATGACTCTTGCTTGGGGATAGGAATGGGATTATTGTCCAGAAAAATAGAGCGTGCGTTACGGTCGAACACAATGGCTTCAGTTTTTCCAGTATTTAGATGAAGTGCCCTTCCCAGTGTTGGGTGCACAACCTAACAACTCAGAAGGAAGAAGGGGGGAGTTCCTTCTTGAACATTAATTCCCGGGATGGCGGCACTGTCATATGCTGAGAGAATGGAGCGGCTGGGCTTGTACACTCTGGAGTTTAGAAGGAAGAGAGGATATCTTATTGAAACATATAAGATTGTTAAGGGTTTGGACACGCTAGAGGCAGGAAACTTGTTCCTGATGTTGGGGGAGTCCAGAACCAGGGGCCACAGTTTAAGAATAAGGGGTAAGCCACTTAGAACGGAGACGAGGAAACACTTTTTCTCACAGAGATTTGTGAGTCTGTGGAATTCTCTGCCCCAGAGGGCCGTAGAGGCCAGTTCTCTAGATAATTTCAAGAGAGAGCTTGATAGGGCTCTTAAAGATAGCGGAGTCAGGGGATCTGGGGAGAAGGCAGGAACGGGGTACTGATTGGGGATGATCAGCCATGATCACATTGAATGGCGGTGCTGGCTCGAAGGGCTGAATAGCCTACTCCTGCACCTATTGTCTATTGTCTATTGTCTATCCGACTTCAGAGGACGACTTTGCGGGCCAGTGTCTCGGCCCCCCGGCAGCTTCGGCACACCATTCTGGTACCGTTCGCCTCCTCGTGGAGACCAGGATTTTTGTTGGTCCACCAAAACAGATAATCCAGCAATGCTCTGGAACCAAGGGTGCTGGAAAATCGGTGGTTGACCCTTCATCAATAGATAACATCATAAAAAACAAACAAAAAAGTTCAATAAATAAAATATGCCAATAAAGTGCTAAAGACTGAAGTCCCTCGCGCAACCAAGACATTTCATAGTTTGAGGTTTAGTTAAGTAAGTAACTAAGTGAGTAAGTTTATTGGCCAAGTATTCACATACAAGGAATTTGCCTTGGTGCCTCACCCACAAGTAACAACATGACATACAGTGACACTTACAAATGACTCAGAAAACACTAAACATTAACAATAATAAAACATTAATGATAAAACACCATTGATCAAGCATGTGAACCAACAAAATACCAGATCAAAGGGAGGCTACAGATTTTTGACTGTTGAGTAGAGCAACTACTCGTGGATAAAAACTGTTTTTATGTCTGGCTGTGGCAGCTTTGACAGTCCGGAGTCGCCTTCCAGAGGGAAGTGCTTCAAGGAGTTTGTAGCCAGGGTGAGTGGGGTCAGAGATGATCTTGCACGCTCGCTTCCTGGCCCTTGCAGTGCACAGTTCATCAATGGAGGGAAGGTTGCAGCCAATAATCTTCTCTGCTGATCGGATGATTCGCTGCAGCCTCCAGATGTGGTGCTTGGTGGCTGAGCCAAACCAGACCATGATGGAGAAGGTGAGGACAGACTCTACGATGGCCGTATAGAATTGGACCATCATTGGCTGTGGCAGGTTGTGCTTCCTCAGCTGCCGCAGGAAGTACATCCTCTGTTGTGCCTTTTTGACTAGTTTAGTTTAGTTTAGAGATACAGTGCGGAAACAAGTCCTTCTGCCCACCGAGAAGCATCGACCAGCAATCCCCGCACACTTACATTATCCTACACATGCGAGGGATATAATTTTTTTACATCTATACCAAGCCAATTAACTTACACACCTGTATGTCTTTGGAGTGTGGGAAGAAACCTAAGATATCAGAGAAAACCCACGCAGGTCACAGGGAGATCGTACAAACTCTGCACAGACAAGCACCCGTAGTCAGGATCGAATCCAGGTCTCTGGAGCTGCAAGGCAGCAACTCTTCCAATGCGCCACCATGCCACCCAAAGTTGGTTTGTAGTGTTGTCACGTATGATCCATTATGTAACTTGCAGTAACCAGTGAATTATTCTAACACAAAGATAGACACAAAAAGCTGGAGTAACTCAGCGGGACAGGCAGCATCTCTGGTGACATTTCGGGTCGAGACCCTTCTTCAGAGTCTGAAGAAGGGTCTTGACCCGAAACGTCATCCATTTCTTCTCTCCAGAGATGCTGATTATCCCGCTGAGTTACTCCAGCTTTTTGTGTCTATCTTAGGTTTAAACCAGCATCTGCAGTTCCTTCCTACACAATTCATCTAACACAATGTCCGGATGTGATGAGAGTGGGTTCATGTTTGCCTTCCACTGTAGCAGTCATTAGAGGTTACTATGCCAGAAATCCACTCTGTGCTATGAATCTGGCCTTATGACAAGGTTTGGAAAGGAGGCATGCATGATTTAAGACAGCAGAAGCTGCAATGTGACCCTCAACATATATTGTGTGGCAGTTAAAAAGGTCTTCTTTATATCTCACTCAAGGGGCTTAAACAGCGCTGTAGTAATCCAGATGTTATAATTTTAGCTTCCAATTTCCTGTACATGTGTATGACAGCATGCTCATGGGAACTTAATTCTTTTTAATGGCCACTTGTCGATTTTCTTTTTTTTTTCTCTAAACTCTTGGATCAACCCCAGGCTCATAAAATAACACTTGCGGTATTTATAAAATAGCAAAGGAACAGGAATTGCACACACACAAAAAAAAAAGATAAACTTCCCCGTTTTTCTTTTCCGATGGAAATCGAAGAGTTTATGACCTGAAAGTAGAAGTGACATGTTCCAGCAGTGCGGTGTTTAAATGCCCTGAAGGGGGACAATAAAGTCAGGTTAATGCAACATGCGAGGGAAAAAGGCCATAGCTGTCTCGTGGCAGCTGGGCCAAGTGACAGTCGGTGTCCAAGTTAAACAAATCATTGTTGTTTCTTGTGCTGTGGAATGCCATCCACATATTAATGACTCTGTGGAACCAAAGCGGGATATTTGGCTAGCAGCTGCCGAACAAGGCACAAAAAAAACCTGGCCTCTTCCCCTGAACTGGCCCAGCATCCTGCAACCAGATTCTGGGTTTGATTTAAAGCTTGTTTGGAGACACGAATTACAGCACCAGCGCAGCTGTATGGCTGCGTTTCCTCACTAGGGGCTTAATTATATTTTGTACTGTGATCCCTGTTTCGGTAATGTGGAAAGTGTGTAATGAGTCCTCTTCCGTCGCAGTAGCTTTCACACGCGGTCACAGTGCAGACCTCCAAATCCACGGGGCCTCAAAGACAGACAGGACATTCTGGGGCCACTTCAAATTATCGACAGCGGACCACTTTGCTGAGGCCAGCTCCAGACTGTAGTCAGAAGAAGGGTCTCCACCCGAATCGTCACCCATTCCTTCTATCCAGAGATGTCCCGCTGAGTTACTCCAACTTATTGTGCCTTTCTTCAATATTTAAAGAGCTGGCTGATGAGTGACTACAGAATTTGGTTCATGTTTTGCACAAGATTCCAGCATCTGAAGTTCCTTGTGTCTACGGAATTTGGTTCTAGAGTCAGCATTTTGTGTCTATCTTCATAGACAGATGCAATCTTGGCTGCTCTTTGGGAGGATAGAATCTGACAGTCGATCAGAGCCCACTGTTCGGTCTATTGTGCTTATGGTGGGGCAGCACGGTGGCGCAGCAGCAGAGTTGCTGCCTTACAGTCAGAGACCGGGTTCGAACCCGACTACGGGTGCTGTCTGTACAACATTTGTACATTCTCCTTGTGACTGTGTAAGTTTTCTCCGGGTGTTCCGGATTCCTCCCATGCTCCAAAGACATGCAGGCTTGTAGGTTAATTGGCTTTGGTAAAATGTTTAATTCATCCCAGGTATGTAGGATAGTGCTAGTGTACGGGGATCGCTGGTCGGCGCGGACTTGCTGAGCCAAAGGGCCCTGTTTCTGTGCTGTATCTCTAAACTAAACTAAAAATAACTAAACTGTCTTTTTAATCAGTGCGAAGATAGACACAAAATGCTGGAGTAACTCCTCGGGTCAGGCAGCATCTCTGGAGAACAGGAATAGGTGACGTTAAGGGTCTCGACCTGAAATGTCACCTATTCCTTTTCTCCAGAGATGCTGCCCGTCCCGCTGAGTTACTCTAGCTTTTTGAGTCTATCCTCGGTGTAAACCAGCATCTGCAATTCCTTCCTACACATATCTAATTAGTGCTCCTCCCTATCCATTTCCTGACATCTCTGCCAATTTTTCCTCTTGCATGTATGCATAGAATTCCCGACCATAAAAATTGAATCTGCTTTCACCACCCTGTCCAAATTATTGCAACTTGCTACTGGCTCCCAGTATAGGAATTTCCTTTTACATTCACAGTCATATAGTTAGAATTGATTCCCTCTTGATTAAGTGTGTTCTGTTACCAAAATGACTTGCATTTGTGCAAAGTCTTTCATGACTTCAGCACATGGAATTATAGAATCATAGAATTAGATCAGCTTATAGAAACGTATAAAATTATAAAAGGACTGAACAAGCTAGATGCAGGAAAAATGTTGCCAATATGGGGGAGTCCAAAACGAGGGGCCACAGTCTAAGAATAAAGGGGAGGCCATTTAAAACTGAGATGAGAAAAAACTTGTGGAATTCTCTGCCACGGATGGCAGTGGAGGCCAATTCACTGGATGAATTTAAAAGAGAGTTAGATAGAGCTCTAGAGGATAGCGGAATCAAGGGGAATGGGGAGAAGGCAGGCATGGGTTGCTGATTGTGGATGATCAGCCATGATTACAATGAATGGTAAGGCAGGCTTGAAGGTTTCTTGGTTTCTTGGTTTCTTGGTCCTCCAAAATATTCCAAATGGAATTTAAACTGGAGGTGGTGAAGGGAGGGCTTAAGCCAGAAAGGGTTATTGGTAAGAAAGAGCTACTTTAAATTTAGTTGCATCTGGTTGGGTAACTATAGTTGGGTGGAGATTATTCCATGCTTTAATTGTGCGGGGGAAGAACGAATTGCTGTACACATCTGTCTTTGTAGTTGGGATCACAAATTGGATCGAATGCCCCCGTCTGCTCCTAATTGGTTTGGGTTTGGTGTAGGTCTTGTAGTCTATGTCAAGCTGACCATTTAACATGGCCTCCTCCTTCACCTATTTTCTATAATAACGTTATGACAGCACAGTGGATAAATTATTGAACAAGTAGCCTAAAGCCTGGAGTCTAGGCCTATTGATCTGGTAATAAGATTTTTATATCTTTAAAATAATGATATTAAATTAATTCAGACTAAAAACGATGAAACTACTGTGTTCCTAATAAAAAACAATGTGGTTTACCAATATTCATTCAGGGGAACAAAATCTGCCATTCTGACCTTGTCTGGATTCTATGTAACTTCAGACTTAATAGTGCTGTTGACTCTTTATAACGGATTTGAGTTTAGTTTAGTTTAGTTTAGACATACAGCGTGGAAACAGACCTTTCATCCCACCCAGTCCGCATCGACTAGTGATCCCTGTACACTAGCACTATCCTACACACGAGGGCCAATTTATCATTTACAGAAGGCAAATAACCTACAAATCCGCTACGTCTTTGGAGTGTGGAAAGGAAGCTGGAGGACCCGGGGAAAACCCAAGGAATAACTCAAACCCAACACGAGACCCAGGGAAAACCCTAGCTTCGTGCAGGCAGCACCCATAGTCAGAATCGAACATGGGTCCCGGGTGCAGTAGGGCAGCAACTCTACCACTGCGCAACTGTGCCTCCCTGAAATAATCTGGCAGCATGAAGTTCATGGCCAGATTGGAGTGTACAATAAATGTTGCCTTTGCTTTGAATGAAGAAATGTAAGGTACAATTGACAATAGACAATAGACAATAGGTGCAGGAGTAGGCCATTTGGCCCTTCAAGCCAGCACCGTCATTCAATGTGATCATGGCTGATCATCCCCAATCAGTACCCAGTTCCTGCCTTCTCCCCATATCCCCTGACTCCGTTATTTTTAAGAGCCCTATCTTTCCCTACCTATCTAGGTTGCTGCCTCACAGCGCCAGGGACCCGGGTTCGATCCTGACCACGGGTGCTGTCTGTACAGAGTTTGAACGTTCTTGCTGTGACCTGCGTGGGTTTTCTCTGATTTGGATAGGATGTGTTTAGAGAGATGTGGGCCACATGCAGGCAGGTGTTTCATGATTCTATGACTTTGGAGTGTGGGAATAGATCGATTCTGTAGATTGGCTATTTCCTACTAGCCCATTATAGTGCTTGTTAGTAGTGACTCCGCCTACTATGTGCTTTATATTATCGAGAGCTTGCCTACGCTAGTTAGTATGAGTAGCTGCTAGGAAATGTAGTGTCCTGCAGGTCGATGCTGTAAGTAGATTTAATAAACATGTGTTGTATCTTGATATGTGTTCGACTCAGCGCATTACAGATTCTGTGATTCTATGACTATAGGAACATTAGAAGTGTAATGATGATTCGGCTTGTACACGCTAGAATTTAGAAGATTGAGGGGGGATCTTATAGAAACTTACCAAATTCTTAAGGGGTTGGACAGGCTAGATGCAGGAAGATTATTCCCGATGTTGGGGAAGTCCAGAACAAGGGGTCACAGTTTAAGGATAAAGGGGGAAGTCTTTTAGGGCCGAGATGAGAAAATCATTTTTTTACACAGAGAGTGGTGAATCTCTGGAATTCTCTGCCACAGAAGGTAGTTGAGGCCAGTTCATTGGCTATATTTAAGAGGGAGTTAGATGTGGCCCTCGTGGCTAAAGGGAGCAGGGGGTATGGAGAGAAGGCAGGGATGGGATACTGAGTTGGATGATCAGCCATGATCATATTGAATGGCGGTGCAGGCTCGAAGGGCCGAATGGCCTACTCCTGCACCTATTTTCTATGTTTCTATGATTATAATGCCATTGGTATCATTTAAAAATAAATTGGATAGGCATATGGATGAGAAGGGAATGTAGGGTTATGGTATGAGTGCAGGCAGCTGGGACTAAGGGGAAAAAAAGTTGTTCAGCATGGACTTGTAGGGCCGAGATGGCCTGTTTCTGTGCTGTAATTGTTATATGGTTATATGGTTATAATGTAGCAGATGTATTGATTTTGAGGACTAAAAGAAAGATAAATTCCCAAACCTGTTGTATTTTTGATTGATCAGGATTGTAATTCAATTTACATTATGTAGACTTTAGACTTTGGGGATACAGCATGGAAACAGGTCCTCTGTCCCACCAGGTCAATGCACCCTGTACATAGACAGCGCCCGTAGTCAGGATCCAACCCGGGTCTCTGACGCTGTAAGGCAGTAACTCTACCGCTGTGCCACTGTACCACCCTAAGTGTATATGAGAGCATATAATTATTTAAGAGTTATGATATGAATTCTCACCCGTTCCCACCCTGAGCCCAGATGACTTTTCAGCCAGAGAAATGCTTCCTACACTAACAGAAAGTCCTTTGGCCTCCATAATGCTGAACCGGAGCTGGGAATCTGTTGTGCTAAGCCTCAAATTAGAAGACTCAAACCTGAAATTTCAAACTGAAAGTATATCCTGCTCTGTCTGTCATCTAGGGGCATGGCCTGCAGAGCCCCATGGTCCATTGGAGGAACAACCTGCTTCTGACTTTTGAACATAATTCTTCCAATTCAGGGTTCTTCTTGGATATGAGGAATCAGGGGATGTGAGGAAAAATTACGAACGGGATACTAATTTTAGATGATCAGCCATGATCAAATTGAATGGCAGTGCTGGCTCGAAGGGCCGAATGGCCGACTCCTCCACCTATTTTTCTATGTTTCTCAAGAGTCAAGAGTCAATTTAATTGTCATTTGGACCCCTTGAGGTCCAAACGAAATGCCGTTTCTGCAGCCATACATTACACACAAATAGACCCCAGACACAACATAATTACATTTTACATAAACATCCATCACATCGCTGTGATGGAAGGCCAAAAAAACTTATCTCTCCACTGCACTCTCCCCCCCCCCCCCCGATGTCAGAGTCAAAGTCAAAGCCCCCGGCTGGCGATGGCGATTGTCCCGCGGCCATTAAAACCACGCCGGGTGGTGCGAGGTCGCACACCGGGTCTTGGTGTTGGAGCCCCCGGTGTGCGCTCGCAAAGTCCCGCGGCCATTCCAGCCGCGCGGGGCAGTGGTGTCAGGCCCCGCTCCAGGAGCTCTTCAACCCCGCAACACGGGCGGGAGAATTCGCCGTTGCAGGAGCCCCGAAAAGCGGTCTCCCTCCAGGGATCCGCGGGCTCCCGGTGCCGCCGTCCGCAGACCCGCAGTAGCAGCCTCCGACTCAGCAGCAGCAGCGGCATCAGCAGCAGCAGCAGCAGCAGCAGCAGCAGCAGCAGCAGCAGCAGCAGCAGCAGCAGCAGCAGCAGCGGCAGCAGCAGCAGCAGCGCTCCTCCACCGCTCCACCCGCTCCGGTCTCGGCCAGCTCCGCGACGGCAACGGTGAGTCGGCACCAGAGTCCCCGGCTTCTTCCCGTTGGAGGCCGCTCCTCGTTGCGGCCCCAACGACAACGGAAACCCGACGAGAAAAGGTCGGGTCTCCAGTGCAGGGAGAGATTCAAAAGTTTCCCCCCCCCTCCCACCCCACCCCCATCCCCCCACACACACACCCCAACATAAAATAACAAAAACTACATAAAAACACAGACAAAAAATAATAAAACGCGGACAGGCTGCAGAGGCCGCTGCTGACCAGAGTCGCGCCGCCTACACACTCATGTTTCATGTTTCTGTTTCTATCACTATAATGCTATGCCACATTTGTCTTGTTTACACTGAAACTCCATTCCTAGATATTTCTTTCACTCTCCTGTGCTTTCCCAAATATGTGGCGCAGCGGTAGAGTTGCTGCCTTACAGCAGCAGAGACCTGGTTTCTATTCTGACGTGTGGAGTTTACACGTTCTCCCGTGAGCGCCTGGGTCTCCTCCAGGTGCTCTGGTTTCCTCCCATATTCCAAAGACATACATGCTCGCAGGTTAAATGGTTTCTGTAAATTATCCCGAGTGTGTAGGATAGAACTAGTGTACGAGTGATCGTTGGTTGGTGTGGACTCAAAGGGCCAAGGTCTGTTTCCACGCTGTATCTCTTAACTAAATTAAACTAAACTATATTGAACTAAACTAAACTAAACTATATTGAACTAAACTAAACTAAACTAAACCAAAGTAAACCAAACCAAACTAAAAAGTAAACTAAACCAAACCAAACTAACACCAAAACTGAAAACTAAGCTAAACCTTAGAGTTTTTGAATCTTAGAGTTTTTGAAGAGTTCACTTGCATTGCTGATTGATAATTTCTGACTGAAACTACTCATGTGAAGCATGTTTGAATGACTTACCACTTGAGAATCACCAAGTTCTGTGGTTGTTTTGCTTGCTTCAATATGTTTTTTATTTTCCAATGCTAAACTGGATGTTTCCTTTAATGACACACATGAGGGTTAACCCTCTGGTAAAGATCAGGGGTTGGGAAGAGAAGGTGGAGATACAATGCAACTGATTCACACTGGAAAGAGTAACACAGGATATTGAGTGGATGTGGTTTCATTTTCATATACTTTCTTAATCTCATTGTGGCTTGGATTAACCAAACTGGTAAAAGGTGCTTGATGGAAGAGTTTAGCGAATACGTTTGTAGTTGGGTTTTGGGAAAACCAGTGGACAGTCAGAAGCTTTTACTCAGGGTGAAAATGTCAAAAACTAGAGGGCATAGTTTTATGGTGCGGAGGCAAGATTTAAAGGAATGTGCAGGGCGCAGAGAGTCAAGTCAAGAGTCAAGAGAGTCAAGTGTTTTATTGTCATGTGTCCCAGATAGAACAATGAAATTCTTACTTGCAACAGCACAACAGAATATGTAAACATAGTACACTGTAAACAATATAATCAACGAGAGAGAAATAAAATGTTCAGTGTGTGTATATACACACATGCTCACAAATATATATATATACTGTATATAATACACACACACACCACACACACACACACACACACACACACACACACACACACACACACACACACACACACACACACACACACACACACACACACACACACACACACACACACACGTACAGGCACAAAAAAAAACAATTATAGTCCAATAACACCAATAATATTCTATGTCATTCAGAGCTTATTTGAGGTTGTTGTGTTTATTAGCCAAATGGCTGTAGGGAAGAAGCTGCTCCTGAACCTGGCCGTTCAGTTCTCAGACTCCAGTACCTTCTTACTGATGGCAGGGATGAAATGAGTGTGTGATTGGTGCCTATAGTGAGTTTAAGTGATTAAAATAGTAAGATTAAACGAGAACTTACCAGTTTGAAGTTTGATCTTTATTTTATGAGGAGTAACGTTGAGGGATTACGTGAAGACCCCGTCCAGTACGCATGCATGTCAATCATCTAAGCAGCGGTGTGAAATCACAGATAACAGTTATTGAACTGAACATAGTAAGATAAGAGAACCATAATACCAGTTGAACTTGATGATAGAGGGCTGGGAGCGGAGGGCACGTAATCCCTCAACGTTACTCCTCATAAAATAAAGATCAAACTTCAAACTGGTAAATTCTCGTTTAATCTTACTATTTTACTTCGGAGTCACGTGAGTGACTATGTGAAAATTTTAAAGCTCTGTGATTTCATGCCGTGGAACCGAGTCCAGGCATCATACACTGCATCAGTAGGTCAATGATGAGTGAACATTAAGAATGCATTCAAACATGACATAGATATAGACATGTTGATGCTATTAATGAATAATAGTGGCAATCATAACCTTCCTCAACCTGGAGGAAGTATGAACCATACCTAACATAGAGTTGGCAAATACCCCTGATCTGGCAATAGGTTTATTCTGAATATTTGGACAGATCAATATTTTGACCATCCTGCAACCACTAGGATGTGGTCCATCCCTGCTGTTGAGGTATAGCGGTCCCGGTGGAGTGAGACTCAATGTCAATGTACACTCCTGTATATGCCAGATCCATATAACCATCTGGAGAAGGTTCGTAGTGATTCCTTCTAACAAAATATTATGTAACTAATAATATTGCTGTCAGTCTATAAGGCTCTTAGGAACCTTGACATACTGGTGTAGATGCGTGATCACATGCAACCCAAGGTCCATGGGATATGCAACTCTAGTTTGGTCTTGTGTCCCTGTCTAATCTGCTTGATTAATCATAAACAAAACATGTTATTATAGCCCGCAGATATGATCATCCTATCCAGTGTTGCAATGACTGGACCCGTAGCGCTGTACTCAGTGCCATGGCGTAATCACTAGTACGTGAGTATGACCATGGACAGGGATGTTGCTGGTGCCCATCGGTGAAGTGACGTAGTACAATGTTAACAACCAATATCTCTGCGTCCCTAGGCCTGGGAGGTTTTAAGCTGACGATACCTTCTTATTCTGGATATCAGAGGGTGAGACCGGACAGAGTGGTTTATGTACTCATCAGCCAAATGATGAGGAGGTACTTAAGGCACAGTAATGGAATAGTAACTTAATGTTATAATCCCATAAAACTGAATTTTAATGTGTCAGTCATCCGTGCCGAGTTAAACGTAAGGAAGCATAAACAATGCTTCCCATCTCCTATGCAGATTGCTGCTATTTGGTGCTATCCCTGCAATCTGTAGTGAGCACTCTTAACGCTTATGGTTTGACAACCCGAGCTGCAGAAACGATCTCTCAGAGTCTGTAAGTCTATGATTGATTATATCATGCAGAGGATGGTTTCAACATCACAACTGAACCAGCATCTTTTTATCCGGAATTAACCATGTAAGGTTTTATGTTCATTCTTCGCCTCAGCAGGGCCCATAGGTATATAACCCAGGCAGGCACTATGAAAACCCAGAAGCGGGAATCTTGCTGAATTTTACAAGACCCGTCTATTGAGGCCAAATGGAGGAAGACATAAAAGAACATTCCTTTGTAGTGTAGCGAGAATGCACCCTTCGCCACTGTATGCCTCGTTCACTGTGGATTGAAACTGGATGCAAGCAACTCAATAGTTTGTGTTCTATCAATCCACATTATCATTAAATACTTTGTAATCACACATTCATTCTGTGTTGTCATTGATTTTGCATAATAATACACCAGTGCTAAATGCGGTTTGGTAAAACTATCACCGGAAACTTTGATTTGATTGTACCTTTGTGATTAACATATACCACCACCAAAGTTTATCACCTTGGACTTGTACATGCCGTATATACATATCCACACATCCTTTAATGCACAGAATGCACCTGGTGTCCATTGGTGGTTGATACCATGACTGAACACTTGATAACTCATGCTAATCCCATCTGCCTCCGTAACTAGAGATGGTATTAGTAAATTACCCATCTTTGGGCAATAGCTTCAGTTTGGAAATGACTGAAGATTTACGGACAAGAGGTTTTAGTGGAGCAAAGCTGTCCATCATTGTGACTTTGATTTTTTCAGCTAAAAATAGCAGAGGTCTAATTTTTTTGTCTCAGAGCAGATCCCAGACCAATAAATGGATGATTGTATCCCAATAATCAATAGTTTCAGTTGGTATCAATTTAATTTAAATTTAACTGGACGGGTGAGAACCAATTCCTCAAATATAGCTATGTGGCTGATAAGGCTAATTTAGTAAAATACAGTATGTTCAATATCATCCAGATTGGCCATGCTACTTATTGTTAGCTCTGTGCAGCCGAAGCACTGATAGTAGTGATTTGGTAAATAATCTGGAAACTGGAGTTAGCCCATTTTGCAACGCTGCTGAGTGTATCGTTTCCTCATCCAGTTTAATTTCAAATATCTTCAACCCTGTGAGCGGAAATGATCATATGGAAGTTATTCAGAAAAGTCTATACTGCACATGCTGGTTGAGGCTGTTGACAATGATCAGTCCACATCCCATTCTTGTGAGCCTTGTCTTGAAAGGCAACTCCAACCATACCTGTGTGCAGTATAAACTAATCTAGTGTTATCCCAAACCAGTGTAAATATTCAAACCAGTTTAATATTACCAACTTGTGTCCGTGACAGGAGACATCATCGATGTGGTTCCATACCTTTATCCGATTGGGAGGACTTATGCAACCCGACCCAGGAGCTGCCACAAACATGTGTGCATGATTTTACATCTGCTCCTGGGAGGTAGAGGAGCTCGAGTACGAGGTTGGCGCATCTTCCAGGAAAGCCGTTCTGGGCTGTGGCCTAAAAAAGACCTTTGTCCTGGTTGTACGGCCTTCAAGCTTTCACCAGCTTCAGTTCATCGTGGTTTGCTTGTGGGTGCGTAGGGGTGCTGCCGTCGAAGATGTGAGGTGATGATGTGGCCTTCCTGAACCAGACAGCCACTCGTCGAGCTCCTGCTGCTGGTAGTGTTGTTCCTACACCCCCTGCACACTGTGGTTTCTTCAGCCAAACCCCTGTCTTCAGAGTCAGCCCAGAAGTGACTCCTAATGCTCCCCTCTGTTGAGGGAGTTGCATTATGCAGCCCTCAATAAGGTGCTGCCATGGGTGTCCCAGGACCCCCTGGTGACTAGACTCCAATGCCGGAGCATGTCACATTGAAGCTTCTGCTCCATCAACCGCTCCATGCGGATATGCGATCACAGTTGCTCCCGCCGGCGGTGAGTCTTCACAGCCCGACTCGTCCGAGTCTTCGGCCTGTCCGACTACTGCTTGGCTTTCCCACCAGTCTGTTGTCGATTCCGACTGTGCAGATGCCAGGTCGGAGACTGCTGATCAATAGCGATCCAGGTGCAGTCTACAGCTGCTGACTGCCCGCAATTCCGCGGTCCTCCGCAATCAGTCTGGATGCGGTACATTCCTGTAACATATTCTCACAAAATAGCACAAAACGACCTTCGAGTAAAGAATTTACCTGCATGTCCTTTTTAAACCTTCTGCTGCGGGGCAACGCTCCTCCCGAGCCTGGTCTCGTGGTCGTGGTTTGTTACAGCTGGGGTTCCTCTGTGGTCCTTGTAGAAACATTTCCATTGCGGGTTATTTCTCCCCCGAGCTTTTTCTCCGTGGTCCTTCATAACAGGGCTTCTCCACGGTGTTCTCCAATCGGTACTTTCTTCCCCCCCCTCCCGATCTGGGTATCCCCGCAGTAACAGCAGCCGGAATATCCCCGCGGTCCCTATAAAAGGGATAGCCGCGATTTACAAAGGGGGGGGGGGGGGGGTATCCGGCTACGGGGGGGGGGAATATATGAAGCCGCTGGTTTAACTGCCAGCGGCACAGTAGGTGACTTACTGCCGTCCGCTCCTCGCATCCCACAGTCTACGGAGCGGGTTCTCAGGTACCAATATGAAGCCGCTGGCTCCACAGCCAGTGGCTCGAAGGTGAATCCACCGCTGTCCGCTCCCCGCTTCCCGTAGTCTCCCGAGCGGGTTCTCCACCAATATGAAGCCGCTGGCTCCACCACCAGCGGCTCAAAGGTGAATCCACCGCCGCTCGCTCCCCGCATTCCGCGGTCTTCCGAGCGCCTAGGTCCGTGGGCGGGATTCCCCGTGACCAGGGTTCCCTGGAAGTTCAAGACTGGGGTTTCCCCTCCGTCCCGACTTTGCCCGGACTTTTAGCAGGACCTCTAAGTAGAGGTTCCTGCAAGAAGATTTAAACCTGAAAGTTTAAAAAAAAACTTACCTCAGGTCTGTTGCTGGCAGGAGAATCACGTTCACCCTGCCAGTCGTCACGCAATGCGATAGATGATATGACACGCATGCGTACTGGACGGGGTCTTCACGTAGTCACTCACATGACTCCGAAGTAAAATCTATATTCTATTTGATAAAACCAAACTGAGAAAATAACTTACTTTGATTGTGAAATGGGAAAGGATTAATTTATAATTTTATCGAGAAAATGGTTCTCTGGGGAAAGAGTGATCATAATATGAAAAAAGTGAAGATTTAGCAGTACTCCAATTAAAATCAGATAAAGCAATTATGGAAGTATAAAGAATCAGATAGAAAATGAAAATTGTAAAATTAGGTTAAAGGTTATTACAGTTTCATAGGATCACACAAATTTGAAGGAAACCCATTGTGTCCATGTTGAGATGTATCCCACTTTTCAGATATCCCATCCATAACTTTCTGTTTAGTTTAAATTCAGAATACAATGTGGATCCAGGCCCTTCAGCCCATTGTGTTTGCACCGACCAGCGATCCTCACACATTAACACTATCTACACACACTAGGGACAATTTACAAGTATACCAAGCCAATTAACCCACTAATCTGTACGGCTTTGGACTGTGGGAGAAAAGCCACACAGGTCACGGGGAGAATGTACAAACTCCGTACAGACAAGTACCCGTAGTCAGGATTGAACCCAGGTCTCTGCCACTGTAAAGCAACAGCTCTATCGCTGCACCACTGTGATTATGGCAATTCAACCCCAGGTACTCCTCAAACATGTGTTTAAGAAGGAATTGCAGATGCTGGAAAATCGAAGCGGGTGCAGCAGCATCTATGGAGCGAAGGAAATAGGCAACGTTTCGGGCCGAAACCCTTTTTCAGACTTCTTAAACACTTTGGCTACTGCTCAAACATGATGTGTGTTTCTGCCTTCATGCAATGTTCCAGTCTCCCCAAACCTCATGCTTGAAAAACCTTGTTCCCAATTTCCCTCGATAGGATCAAAGTAGGAGTGCTCAATTCTGCCCTTTCATCTTGCTTCCTATTCAATATGGTCATAGTTAATATAATACAATTTGATTCCCTACAGTCTAAATATCTAAGACTTCAAATTTAACTTTTAAACCTTTTATTTTAACCTGTGCCCCTAGTTAATAAATACAATATAAAAAGAAATAGATCTGTCCTGTTCACTCTACCCAGGCATCACATAACTTAATACTACTCAATTGAATCTCTTCCCGGCTCCTCTGTCCTAAAGCCTAACTAATCATTCCTCCTAACAGAATTCCTAGTTTGGTTTAAGGGAGACACAATTTGGTTGTAACTAGAGGTTGAATTTAAATATGAGGGATTGGTGAGAGGGGAGAACAGATTGGTAAATTAGAATAAGGTATTTGTAGTCGATAAAGAATACCTCAGCGGGACAGGCAGCATCTTTGGAGAGGAGGAATGGGTGACATTATCAGACCCGACCAGTCTCGATCCGAATCGTCACCCATTCTTCCTCTCTAGAGATGCTGCCTGGCCCGCTGAGTTAAGGGCCTGTACCACCAGCATGCGATTGCATGCGTCAGCACAACCAAACGTGGTCGCTTGAGGCGTACGGCCGCGCGGGGCCGGTCCCACTTCGAACCGCGGAGGCGTATGGAGTTGTGCAGGGCTGGTCCCGACATCACGCGGGGCTCTGAAAACCCTGCACTGTCCGAAAATTCCGCGCGCCAACGGCCTGTCGGACCGCAGGCGCATTGATGGCGTACGCTGCGTCTTGATGTCGTACGCAGCATCTTGATGGTGTAGGCCTAGCACGTGGCGTGCGCAATGACGTCACCGCCCACAGTGCCGTTGCGTGATGACGTCACCGTCTGACGTCCAAATTCAGTCGGCCCACCTCCTGCCCAGCTGATTGGTGAGTATGACGTAAATTATGTCACGCGCGAACTTTGCGCAAACTTTGCGTGTACTTACCGCAAACGTAGCGCGAACGCCGCTTCCGTCTGATCGCGCTAGACGCATGCAATCGCATGCTGGTGGGACAGGCCCTTTACTTCAGCATTTTGTGTCTATCATCAGTTTAAACCAGCATCTGGAGTGGGAGATTGCTAACTTCACGTGGTCCACCCTGTTTCAACAAATGCAATCAACCTGGCGTGCACAAACAGAAGATCAAACAGAACAAGTTGTCTTACAACTTTAGGCTGTGCACGCCATTGTAAGAAGAAGAAGAAGAAGAAACCAGCATCTGCCGTTCCTTCCTACATAAATAAATATCTTTAAATGCTCAAAAATTATGCATTCCATTGAGAAATAAAAATGATTTTATCCAGGGCTCACTCAAAAGGTTAAGACCAGTATAAGATTAAAGTAATAGGTTAAAATGTTGCCAGGAAAAGTAATAGACTAAAACTTTGATGGGTTTTGGGAAGCAGTAACAGATGAGTAAAACATAACAATCCTAAGGGAAAAGGTTCAATTGGCAAAATTAGATTTGTATGTATACAAATCAGAAGAAATTCTACAACCAAGCAGGAAACAAAAAATAATATGGGTCCCTTTAGAAATGATAGTGTGTTAATAAATATTTACACTGTAGAAGAGACTAAATGTAACAGAAACACTGGGATACTAAAGGTCTTTTTGCAATGAAGGACATTTTAGTTTAGAGATATAGCCCGGAAACAGGCCCTATGGCCCACCGAGTCTGCACCGACCAGCGATCCCCACACATTAATATTATCCTACACTCGGGACAATTTACACTTATACCACTACAATTTACTTACAAATCTGTACGTCTTTGGAGTGTGGGAGGAAACTGAATTTCTTGGAGAAAACCCACGCGATCACGGGGATAAGTTGCAAACTCCGTACAGACATGGTAGCTATAATTTCACCATGGATGAGTCATAAAGTCCAACTGCATGGAAACATGCCCATGCAGCCTACACTGTCTACACAGACCAGTGGGGTTGAATAAACACCCATAGTCTCTTGCACAGAGTAGGGTAATTGTGAACCAGAAGACATAGGTTTAAAGTGAGGGGTGAAAGATTTAATAGGAACCTGAAGGATAACTATTTTTACACAAAGGGTGTGGGTGTATGGAACGAGCTGCCAGAGGAGGTAGTTGAGGCAGGTATTTTCGCAATGTTTAGGAAACATTTAGACAGGTACATGGATAGGATAGGTTTAGAGGGATATGGGCCAAATGCAGGCAGGTGGGACGTGCAGATGGGACATGTTGGTCGGTGTGGGCAAGTTGGGCCAAAGGGCCTGATTCGAAATTGCATGACACTATGACTCTATGACACACTCTTTGGCAGAGCATTTCAGTATTCACCACCATCTGAATGAAAAAGGCCTCCCTCAAATTCCATCTAAGTCTCCAATCCCTTACGCTAAATTCATATTTAGAGATCCAGCATAGAAGCAGACCCTTTGGCTGACTGAGTCCATGCCAACTATTGTTTTCCCATTCACACTTCTTCGATTCTATCCCACTTTCTCATCCACTCCTTACACACGGGGCAATTTTCACAAAGGCCAATTAACTTACAAACCCGTATATCCTTGGGATGTGGGAGTTAACTAGAGTACCCAGAGGATACTCATGTGGTCATAGGTAGAATAGGCAAACTCCACAGACAGCGCCCGAGGTCAGGATCGAACCTGTGACTCCGACACTGTGAGGCCACAGCTCTACCAGCTACCCCATTGTCATGTCCACTAGTTTTAATTACCTCTGATAAAGGGAAACAATTTCTGCAGTTTTCCACATCTATACCTTCAAATCTTCAATTAGTTAATACTTCCTCAATGTGTGCAAGACACACTTTGATACAATTCCAGGTGGTTCACAGAGTTCATATGTCAAAAAATAAGAGTGTGTTTTTAAGGTTATATAAATCCTACCTGTGACAGATGTATCTCTGAAGTGGCCTCACTGACCCATATGTTTTGGTCCTGCCCACTTTTGGAAAAATATTGGAAAGAAATCTTAGATACTATTTCTGTAGTTTTAGATATAGATTTACAACCTCATCCTATTACTGCAATTTTTGGGCTACCAATGTTAGATTCTATTCATTTGTCCCGCTCCGCCCATCGGTTGATTGCTTTTACCACATTAATTGCCAGAAGATCTATTTTATTTAAATGGAAAGACTCTAACCCTCCGACCACACTCCATTGGTACTCTGAAACGATATCATGTTTAAATTTAGATAAAATCAGGAGTGACATTGTTGAACCCTTGGTTAAATTTGATAAGACTTGGGGAAAATTTATTCAACATTTTCACACAACATAAATTGACCCTTCTCCAACCGTTATAAAAACTATTTTACCTTTATACGGTGGAATGGACTTGACGACAAACAGGGACTTAAATTGTTGAAATTCTTTGCAGCTCAGAATCAGTTTTGCTTTTTTATTTCTAGTTTAGGGGGTTTTGTTCTTTTCCTTTTTTCTCTTTTTTCTTCTTTTTTATCATTTTTATTTATTTATATATATACTAGACTAAGTGGGACCCGTTGGGTCCCAGCATCACATGGGAGGGCTGGTCACCAACGCAATATTCCACCTCCACCAATTCCAATACTGCTCGCCAGTGGGGGCGGGCTGTCTGTTGCGCTAGTATGGGTGTTGCGGGCTGAAGGTACTGGTTTCCAGAGGGCTAGTATAGACATTGTGGGCTGTATGGATGCTTGGGCAGGCATCCAACTGTTGCAACGATTTTAAAAGCCAAGGCAAACAATTGGGCTGCAGACACCCGACAACCAAAATTCATTTTGTGAAAACAAACCTGTCAAAAATGCGAGGCAAACAATTGGGCTGCAGACACCTCACAACCAAAATTCATCTTGCGAACACAAACTTGTTAAAAAAAGGGCTGCAGCCACTTTACAGCCGCATCGAGGGGACTCACAGTGGAGTAGACGTGCGTTCAGTGTTTTTCGCAGCTCAGAGAGCCGTGACCTTCTCACTTCCTGGTCTGGCAGAGACTGAGTGAGGCATGACACTTCCTGGTTTTTTAGTCCCTCCCCCTGCCGCCAGCGGGGGCAGCTGAGAGAATGGGGAATTTTGAAAAAACATTAATATCCCTCTCATTTTTCATCGACTGAAAAAATCCTCTGCACTCATATGGCGGAGGGGGACTCTGAACGAGGTGGCCAAAAATGACAGCCGTAGGTGGCGGCGTTCTCTCGGAAATCGCAGCACAGTCGGCAAAAAGAGGTCAAGATCAGAGATTTAGTAATATAGATAGATATATGCTTTCTTTTAAACATTTAACTATATTTACATAGATCGGGAGGTCTATATTCAATGTGTATTTTCACACTGGACTCATATTTAGGTTATACCTGTTATTAATGTAATCCTGATCCCTATGCATCAATATCATTGTTATGTTTATCATTATTCTTTTTGTTTTGTTTTTGTTTTGTTTTTGCTTTTGGAAAAAAAGCTAATAAAAAGATTTAGAAAGAAAGAAAGAAAGAAAGAAAGAATAGGCAAATTCCCGAGGTCAGGATCGAACCTGTGATTCCGACACTGTGAGGCCACAGCTCTACCAGCTACGCCATTGTCATGTCCTCTAGTTTTAATTACCTCTGATAAAGGGAAACAATTTCTGCAGTTTTCCACATCTATGCCACATAATTTTATATACTTCAGCATGTTCCCTCTTAAACTTCTTTCTCTCCAGAGGAAACAGACCTAGCTACAACCATCTCTCTTCATAGCTGAAATCTCCCAACAGCGTAATGAATCTTCTCTCCACCCTCTCCAGCACTATTACACCTTTCCTCTGGTGAGGTTACTCTTGCTGCATGCCATACTTTAGCTGAGGTCTGACCATTTATTATACAACTGAAGCACAACCTCCCATCTGTTATATTCAATGTCCTGAGAATGAAGGTCAGTATTCCTGATGCCCTCTTAACCATGTTATTGACTTATGGATCTTTGGATTTGAACAACAATGTCCCTCTGTCCATAATACTCCCCAGGGTCTTTTCATTTAAGGTGTATGTCCTAGCCCTTCTCCGTGGATTGTCACCTCTTCGTGGTGGAGAAGCTTGTGTGGTCCTGAGATCCTGAGTGCGATGCTGTCTGGAGCTATGCTCCTGGTAGGGCCATCCATGGCGGTAAGGTCGAGGGGGAGGTCCCTGACAAAGAGTAATCCAACCAAGACCTCAACGATGGAACAGACAGAGGATGATGGCTGCCTTTAGTGGAGCGTCACAACGGCTGGGAAGGCGGATGAAGGCTGCAGCAGAAAAGTGTTTCCTGTCGTCTTGGACTCCACCACCACTGGATGCTGACCCAAATCTGTCAAGAACCGTGTGGTGGCTGTCTGTGCACCACTCCCCACATTAAACAAAGTCACACACAGGCGACCTCCCAAAAAAGGACAGTCATACTCGTTTCGAGTGACCGCCGATGATGATGATGTCCTACCCTCATTAATACTTCCAAAATGCAGCAACCCATCTCCATCTGCCATATCTCAGCCCATTTCACCAGGACATCATTATCTCCCAAGATGGACACAACATGCTGGAGTAACTCAGCAGGTCAGGCAGCATCTCTGGAGAGAAGGAATGGGTGATGTTTCTGAAGAAGGGTCTTGACCTGAACATCACCCATTCCTTCTCTCCAGAGTTGCTACCTTGCCTGCTGAGTTAATCCAGCACAGTATGTCTCTTTTCAGTGTAAACCAGCACCTGCAGTCCTTTCCACACATCAGTATCTCCCTGCAGCCTTGGGTTACCACCATGCTCTCAACAATTCCACCAATCTTTACGTCATGTGCGAACTTACTGATCATGCCTCTAACATGCCTATGCAAATTGTTCACTTATGTTACAAACAGCAAAGGTCCAGCACTGATTCCTGAAGAACACTGCTCACAATCACCCAATCACTTAAATAACCCTCTACCATCACCCTCAGTTTCCCGTTGCCAAGCTGATTGTGGATCCAATTGGCACTTTACCCTCGATCCCAAAGGCCCTCACCGTTTGGACCAACCTCCCATGGGGAACCTTCTCAGTGTGATAAATGGTAGAAAGGCTTTTAGTTTAGTTCAGTTTAGTTTAATTTATTGTCACATGCACCATAGGTACAGTAAAAAGCTTTTGTTCTGTGCTAACCAGTCAGCAGAAAGAGGATACATTATTACAATCGAGCCATTTACAGTGTATAGATAAATCATAAGGGAATAGGGTTTAGTGCAAGGTAAAGCCAGTGAAGTCCTATCAAGGATAGGTGGGAGAAAGTTAGGAGACAGGTTCTTTGGATTTCCCTACAGCATATCTGTACCCCTGGGGACCCCTTCCATGTCCAATAATTCAGGGCCATTGATTCTGATGACATTGTTTCCTTCTTTCCTTCAAACCTCTCTTGTGTCTACATCTAATCCAGCATTATCAATGTTACCATCCCGTCTCCTTCCTTACTGCCTCTTTTAATTCTAAAGATATTTCACCATGGTTGTTTATTTTCCATTCTTGTCCATTTAACAGTCAGTGGCATCTGCTAATGCCTTGAGGCTCAGATCTTCCTGCAAAATAATTGCTTCCAGTCCCACCAGTGTATTTCACACACTGCACATTTTCACCATTGTTTGCTTTCCTTTTTCATGTTATTCCTTTCCCATGACTTTTTTGCTCAAATATCAACTTATTTTAATTCCGTCCTTGCTCTATTTTGAATGAATACATTCACTATTATTCTCCTATTCTATAGCCCCTTTCCTGCATTGGATTTTCATCATTCTCTCCCCTCACTATTTTCCAGTTCTGGGTCATTTCTTTTCTAATCTTCTATTGTTTCCTATTTAACTATCTCAACATTTCCCTGTTTAACTCTTATGCCTGTGCATTAGCACTCTCTCTATGTCTGTTGCCTGCAGCGGGTGGCACAGCAGCATACTCAGACTCTGTGCACCTACCCGATCTATTCCTCATCTACCCGACTATATTGAATTCAATGTTATCTTCTGAGTGGATTTTTGTTTATTGGTGGGTGGAGAGGTGCTGTGTCCTCATTCCTAAACCGATGTGTCAACTTTAGTGGGTTTCCCAGCTGGTATATTAGTCCTGCTGAACTATTTGTTAACTCCATTTCTGGCCCATCCATTCTTGTCAGCCATTTGCTGATATGCCAAGAATATCACTATTCATGCCAGGCGCATATAGTTCAAAAACAGTCTTTTTGACGTGCCTTGCAAATATACGTTTAAAAAAAGTATCCTCACAAAAATATTTTTTTTTGTATTTGCTACCATTTCTGTTTTTATGAAGTTCCTTCTTATTATCTTTCGCTCTGCTTATCTGTACCTCCTTCGGTGGGTCCCAATACTTTCCAAGTTCCTGCCCGTTGTTCAATCCAAAGGAAATTGAGGCACTTGCACAAATGCTGTAACAAAATAACTTCCATTACCTCAGCTGCCCGTAGGTAAGGTGAACTCGCCTTTAAAAGCAACCACACCCTTTGGACTTTCTGTCTGTCTTTCCGTTGGGATAATCGGTGAATTATGTTCCCATTCATGACTTTTCTGGTGCCCATGCCCTACATGAAAACCAGTTTTACCCACTGGGGAAATATCTGTTGTGAATCGCTTTGGAGCTTTGAAAAGACCTAGGAACTTCAAATTCAAGTTCAAGTGAGTTTATTGTCATGTGTCCCTGATAGGACAATGGAATTCTGGCTTTGCTTCAGCACACAGAACATAGTAGGCATTTACTACAAAACAGATCAGTGTGCCCAGATCAGTGTGCCCAGATCAGTGTGCCCAGATCAGTGTGCCCAGATCAATTTGTTGACGCCTGTCGTTATAGTCCCTTACATAATTGCAATCAACTTGAGCTTTATTTGGTTTGGAGGCAACACCACCACATAAATGTAATCCTTAATCCTTGTTTTGCCAAGGGAATGGTGACTCTTTACTTGAGATCGGTTCAAAACGTTGCATTTGGTAACCGAAGATCCTGTTTCAGCAAAACAGAACAAGTATTTAAAGTAAAAATTTGACTATTTAGGTGTCCACTGAACTGGCTTGAAGTCCTGGGTTGGCCCATTTAATATCTTTAGTACAGCTGGCTAGGCCACCCATGCTGCAATCAACTGGGTTTATTGTAGACCCTTTTTTTGTGTTCTTTCTTTGCTTATTACTGTTCTACAATGTATGGAATTTCCACTTTGATTGTTATATTTATGCATCAATAAACTGTTTGTTCCATGTGGGAGATATTAGCCCCATTAGCTAGCATAAAAGAAAACAAAAGTTTGGTAGCTTGGAACTATGGCTAATACATCCCACCTGTGCCTTTTTATTGCTTGTGGAACACAATAAGGAGAAATAAAAGTTTCCTTGAGTAATACAATCCCGTTGACACAAGACAGAAAATGCAGGAAAGGCACTGTAAGATGATAAGGTTCAGCTGCGCTGATAAGTTGACATTGCTTGTACGGTAGTCTTGAAGTATGTGATGAAAGAACATACTTCTGCAAAATTGTAAATTGTAACTCGTGTGTGTAGGATAGTGCTAGTGTGTGGGGAACGCTGGTCGGCACAGTCTAGGTGGGTCGAAGGGCTTGTTTCCACGCTGTATCTCTAAACTAAACTAAACTAAACTAAACAGTGCCTTTCAATCAGCAGGGCAAATTGCCAGTTCCATTATTTGGGATTGACATGATATCGCATTATCCAAGATGTCTCGTGACTTCACTGCATCTTGATGTGGTTCAGACATGATCAGCAGCTGCTACAGGAGGTCAAAAAATGGTTGAGGGATTTGTGGCTTCCTATTGTGGTTCAGTTGTTCAGAAAGATTTCTATCTGAGCTGGGAAATTACAAGCAAACACTGTGAGTAGGCACAGATTGACAGTTCTTGATTATAAGGATTTGTTAGCCCTTAATGGGGAGAAAGGAGAAATGGGTTGCTAGGCCCGAAAGCCTGATCAACCATGCAATGGCAGATGGAGACTTGATGGTGAAAATGGCCTAGAGCTGTACCTACAACTTGAGTCCCTGCCATTTGCTTGAAACTGCAATACTTAAACAGGATAGATCTGGCGGCAAAACTCAAACCATTTCAGACAGATTTGAGGCAAATCATTTTCTCTGAAGGTGGTGAATCTTTCAGTTTTACCTTAAGGTTTATTAATGATGTATCTAGTGAGACAGTGAAAAGCTTTAATTTGCAAGCTATCCAAGTTAGATAGAGCTCTTAAAGATAGCTGAGTCAGGGGATATGGGGAGAAGGCAGGAACGGGGTACTGATTGTGGATGATCAGCCAACATTGAATGGTGGTGCAGGCTCGAAGGGCCAAATGGCCTACTCCTGCACCTATTGTCTATTGTCTATTTTCTATTGTCAATCGAATCAGATAGAATCAGATAGAACTGTTATGCTACAATGCTGAGAAACTATATCTAACACTCTTGTGTTGTTCTCCAGGACTAGAGTAAGGCTTTGCATTAGGGATAAGAGGTTTAGAGGGGTCTGAGAAAGAAAGCTTTCATCTAAAGGGCAGTTGTAATCTGGAACACATTGCCTGAGAAGGTGGTGGAATTGTTGTGGAGATAGATACTCTCACAGGGAGAAGTACAAACTCCGTACAGACAGCACCTATCATCAGGATCGAACCCGGGTCTCTGCCGATGTAAGGCTGCAACTCCAGCGTTGCACCACTGTGCCGCCCCTGAAGAGATACAGAAGGATTATAGAAGGATTGTTCGAATCAGTATCTATAAAATTAAAAGTCTCATCTTAACCACTTCCTATTTGCACTGTGCTTTGATTTTAGAAAAAAAACGCTTCCACATGTGGCTGTGATGTTTTGGCCATCTTACTCAGAGTCCTCTTCTGCTGCGCAGGCCCCAAGGATTTTTCCCATCGATGAAAAATAAAAGACTTATTAGTGATAAAAAATTCTTGAACTTCTCTCTCTTGTCAATCACTGCCATGAAGGCCACGCCCCTTCCGGTGGGAGTGGGGGACTATAAAACCCGGAAGTGTGGGTGTGGCTCAGTCAGTCTGCAAGATGGTGAGGGAGAGGTCACGACTCTCTGTCTGAGCTGGGAAACTACAGAACACTGTGAGTATGCAATGTACTTGAATAAATGATTTGTTAGCCCGTAATGAAAATTAAATGAGTTGCTAGGCCCACCCTGTGCTTGAAACTGCAATGGCAATGGAAATTAAGTGAAAATGCATTGAGCTGTTTGGCTTGAGTCTGCCATGTGCTTGAAACTGCAATGGCAATGGATATGAAGTAAAAATGCAAACAGCTGTTTGGTTTGAGCTGCCATGTGCTTGATACTGCAATGGCAATGACAATGTAGTGAAAATGCAATGAGCTGTTTGGCTTGAGCCTGCCCTGTGCTTGAAAGTGCAATGGCAATGGAAATGAAGTGAAAATGCAATCAGCTGTTTGGCTTGGCCTGGCCTGTGCTTGAAACTGCAATGGCAATGCAAGTGAAATGAAAATGCAATGAGCTATTCAATCTGCCCTGTGCTTGAAACTGCAATGCAATTGGAAATGAAATTAAATTTGTTATTTGGCCTGCCTCAAACCACTAATTTCAGCCCACAAGGCCCCCCTATTATCCGAGAAACTAGTCCCTTTTGCCCAAAATGCCCGTAATATCCCAGGAGGAGTACTTTGGCCCAAAAGGCTCGTTTCGGGCCAGGAAAAATGCATCACTGAGATTTCACTTAGATTTTTTTTTTAAGAGCCCCTTTGGCCCATCAGGCCTGTACTAGCCCAGGAGTCCCTTCGTCTCATCAGTAAGTATTCCCCCTGCAAGTGTTAAACCTCACCCCAGTATCATTTTGCTCCCTCCCTTCATTTGCTCCCTGTGAGATCCAGGCCAGGATAGACCTTTCTCCTTCATTGCTGTGATCTGCAGAAAAGGATGAAAAATGTCTAAAATTGATTCTCTACCCTCTCCCCCTTCTCTATCACAGTCTCTCACCTGTTTTGGGCAGTATTTCTGGCAGTTTCTGAGCTGCCAGCCCATCAGGCCCAAGTGACGGAGCTGCCAGCCCATCAGGCCTGATTGACTGAGCTGCCAGCCCAAGAATCCATTCGGCCCACAATGTCCATGATAGCCCTCTGGAAACCAGTCTCTTCGGCCCACAACACCCATACTAGCACTCCAGAAAGCCCCCCCCCCCCCCCCCCCCCCCTCACTGGCCAGCAAAATTGGAATTGGTGGAGAGGTGGAATACTGCTTTAGGGGACCACTTAGTCTAGTTTACTTCTAAATGCAGTCAAGCCAAACTCAATCCCACAGATTCACTGCACTAGTTCTATCCTGCACACTAGGGACAATCTACAGAAGCCAATTAACCTACAAACCTGTATCTCTTTGAAATGTGGAAGGAATCTGGAGCACTCGGAGAAAACCCAAGCAGACACAGGGATTATGTATAAACTCCATATGTGTACAACATCCATAGTCAGGATCAAACTCGGGTCTCTGGCGATGTGAGGTTTCTGCTGCTGCTGTGCCGCCCCTGAGAAGGATTCTAGAAGGATTGCTCAGAAGCTTGGTGTTCCCAGTCTTTGCTTGATATCAAGGATGAGCCAAATTGGAAGAAGGCTGACTTGCGTGTTGCTGGGGATCTCAGAAGGAAGCTGCAATGGATCAACTGCCTGATCTTCATGGCTGAACATGACTATAAATGCTGCAACATTGCCATTAACACCTCCGTGCTGCTCCCTAGCATTAGGGTCATAGACTCATAGTGTCATATAGTGTCAAAACAGGTACTCAGCCCAACTGGCCCACACCGACCAACATGTCCCATCTACACTAGTCCAACTTTCTTGCATTTGGCCCATACCCCTCTAAACCTGTCCTATCCATGTACCTGTCTAATTGCTTCTTCAACCTTGCAATAGTCATTGCTCAATTACCTCCTCCGGTAGCTCATTCCATAAATCTACTCCCCTTTTTGTGAAACAGTTCCTATAAAAATCTTTCCCTTTTCTCTTTAAACCTATGCCCTCTGGTTCTTGATTTCTCTATTCTAGGCAAGAGACTCTGTGCATCTACCCAATTTATTCCTCTCATGATTTTATGCACCTCTACAAGATCGTCCCTCATCCTTCCATGCTACAAGGAATAGAGACCCAGCCTGTTCAACCTTTCCCTATAGCTCAGGCCCTCGAGTCCTGGCAACTTCCTTATAAATGTTCTCTGCCCCCATTCCAACTTGACAACACCTTTCCTATAACATGGTGCCCAGAATTGAACCTAATACTCTAAATGCGGCCTCACTGATGTCTCATATAACTGCAACATGACCTCCCAATTTATACGATACGATACGATGCGATACGATGCCACTTTATTTATCCCAGGGTTGGTCGGTCACCAGTCGAAAGATACAGTTAGTGAAAGTGTCATGTGCAATATCATGATAATATAGTGAAATTCACATGACCAGTTATTGCACAGCACATATTGTACAATTAGCAGTCTGCCCCACTCAGTATACCCCACGACAGAGGTGGGAGGAGTTGGCCAGTTTGATAGCCACAGGGAAAAAGGATTTCCTGCGGTGTTCTATATTCGATATGCCTGATGAAGGTCTTTGTTGAGAAAGGTGACATTCCTGGTGCTTCCTCCCACCATCTCACTAATTGTCTACCACCATTTGGTGTGATAGAAACATAGAAACATAGAAAATGGGTGCAGGAGTAGGCCATTCGGCCCTTCAAGTCAGCACCACCATTCAATATGATCATGGCTGATCATCCAAAATCAGTACCCCGTTCCTGCTTTCTCCCCATATCCTTTGATTCTATCTATCTATCTATCTATCTATCTATCTATCTATCTATCTATCTATCTGTCTATCTATCTATCTATCTATCTATCTATCTATCTATCTATCTATCTATCTATCTATCTATCTATCTATCTCTCTGTCTATAACTAAAACTTTGATCATGTGCTCTTCCGGTTTGCACGGTCTTTCTATTTGCGCAAAAACGGTACACGGGGAGGGAGCGCTCGGGTATGAGGGGAAATGAGCTGCGCCTGCGCAGTTAGGGGCTATGGGTGAGTGGTGGAATATTGCGTTGGGGGAACCGGTTAGTGGTGGGATATTGCGTTGGGGAATGGGTTGCATTGGGGGACCAGGCCTCCCGTGTGACTGGGACCCAATGGGTCCCACTAGTCTAGTTAGCCCTTAGAGCCAAATCGAGCTCTCTCTTGAAAACATCCAGTGATTTAGCCTCCACTGCCTTTTGTGGCCGAGAATTCCCCAGATTTACAACTCTATGGGTGAAAATCTCTGTCCTAAATGGCCCACCCCCCACATTCTTAAACTGTGACCCCTGGTTCTGGTGATAAAACTGTTCAACGTTGATTAGCTGCTTATCGGATGTTTCTGCTCTTGCCGATAGGATGCTTCTTTGGCTGTTTCGTGCACATATGCTTCTGTGTTGCATCTTTGCCAGATTGGCACCTCAGAGATGTGAACTCAACTCTCCCCATGACAGATGGGAAATTCAAATTCATAATTCAATAAAGATGGAATTAACAAACTGCTGCCGGTAATGTTGACCATCAAACCGCTGGACTGTTGTAAAATCTCAGCTGGTTCACAAATGCCTTTTCTGGGAAGGAGGTATCACAGCTTTACTTGGTCTGATCCATGAGTGTCACCAGATTTAGGGAACAACCAACAGTACAGCAGTGTGTTGCGGGGATTTAGTCCCAGGGCCGACACTATTCAAAATCAGGGTGATGTGTAACTGAGACAGGGTGTTGATGGTGATTCCCTCATTCACCTACTGCCATTGGAATCACTGGAGACACCAGGCGAGGAGAGCAAGGGCCGATTGTTGGGGGCTGAACCGGGGTAATGCCTCTAGTGCCTTTAGGTCAGCTACAGGAGCTTGCCCCATGAGGTGCAAGATTTTTTTAACAAAAAATAAATTTGTTCAATTATTGCAATAATATATACAATACAAAACAATATCAAACTAACCCACCACCATAATACAAAATCAGCCAATTATCTAATCAAATGTTCTTAAATGTTACACTTTTAAACAAGTATATTACAATCCTTGTCAAAGGGTGCATTCCACCCCCCGTAGTGCCTAGCGGGTCCCCAAATCCCCCAGGGCACTTGTGGATAGAGCGTAGTCCCTCTCAAATCCCACCCAGGTGCGGACGTAAGCCTGGAAAAGGGGCAGGCAGCCGGCTCGGGCAGAACCCTCTTCCGCCTGGCACTGCCCCCCAAATTCCCATTAAATCTTTCCCTGCTCACCTTAAAGCTATGCCCTTCGTCTTAATTCCTGTACACTGGGTAAAAGACTCTGTGCATTCACCCTATCAATTCCACTCATGGAAGTTATAACCCCTCTGTAAGATCACCCCTCATCCTCCTGTGCTCCAAGGAATATGGTCCTAGCCTGCCCAACCTCTCCCTGTAGCTTAGGCCTGGTAACATCCTCGTAAATCTTCTCTGCACCCTTTCAGCTTAATTTTGGTTTAGTTTAGAGATACAGCGCGGATACACCGAGTTCGCGCTGACCAGCGATCCCCGCATATTAACACTATCCTACACACACTGGGACAATTTTTACATTTATCGAGCCAATTTGCCTACATCCTGTACCTGTACGTCTTTGGAGTGCGGGAGGAAACCGAAGATCTCAGAGGAAACCCACGCAGGTCACGGGGAGAACGTACAAACTCCGTACAGACAAGCACCCGTAGTCGGGATCGAACCCGGGTCTCTGGTGCTGCAAGCGCTGTAAGGCAGCAACTCTACTCCTGCGCCACCCTGCCGTCCTAGATGACAATATAATATTCAGCTTAATGACAACATAATTCCACCTTCCACAACATAATTTCATCCGTTATATCCCTGGATTTGTCAAGGATGCATTTATCCTTGGCCACAGTGCAGTTATACTTTATCCAGCTGTGATGATCTAATGTGGACTGACCCCTTGAGTAGAATTGTTATGACACAGGAAACAATTCAGCCTGTCGAGCCTGTTCTCACTCTGAGTAGAGGAATCCAATTAGTCATATTTCCGTGCTTTCTCCCCACAGCCCTGGGTGTCTTTCCGGCCTCTTTCACTGGGTATCAAATCGTGCTGAGATTTGAACATCACCTTGAAAAAGGAGTTCCTTGTTTACTGCAGGTGTGAAAGGAAAAATGTTAAACGAACCAAAGGAAGAAATGCCGTGCCACCATTGAATGATCCATTCCAGGACGTTTGGCCCATTGTGCCTGAGCCAGCTCTTTGTAGCAGACATGGGGACATGGGTGGAAAGAGTAACAGTGATATGGGCCATATACAGGCAAATTGGTCTACCTTAGATGGGGTATTTTGGTCAGCATATGCTGAAGGGTCTGCTTCTGTGCTGTGTGACTGATAAAAGGCCTGTCCCACGAGCATGCAACTCCATGCGGCAAGCGCGACCTAACGTGGTCGCTTGAGCCATATGGCCTCACGGGGTCGGTCTCACTTTGATCGCTGGAGCCGTATGGAGTTGTGCGGAGCTGGTCCCGACATTTTTGACCGTGTTCAAAAATTCCGCGCGGCAACGGCCTGCCGGACCGCAGCCGCATCAACGCCGAATGGACCGCCTCGACTTCGCTCGAACTTCATGTCACTCACTCGACCTCCACGCCCCCCGCTTCTGGTTTGGTCGCGCTTGCCACATGCAGTCGCATGCTGGTGGGACAGGCCATTTAGGTCGCGCTTGCCGCATGGAGTCGCATGCTCGTGGGACAGGCCGTTAAGGCTTTTCCTTGTACCTCAGTACACGCCACATTAAACTAAACTAAACTAAAATATGCCTCTGTGCCTCTCTCTGCCACTGTTCCACAGCCCAGTCTGCCTTCAAATATTTATATACATTCCTTTTGATTATTTATTTGCGTCATTTTGATATTACAATTTTAAAAAATGGCAGAAGGATCAGCCATTCTCCTCCCCACTCCTGAAGGGTCCCGATTAAATCTTTGTTACCCTGAAAAACATTTGCTCAACAGTATAGTCTGCCATGTCTGTGCCAATGCCTCACCCGTGTTGCCAAAACAGGATTAATCCTTTGGTTATCTGCTGTCAGGTCCATTGAACATTATTTTTTATCAAAAAAGGTTGATGAAATTCCACAAACACTGCATCAACCACATTGTCCTCCTCCATCAAAGAATTCAGTCCAATTCCACAAACATAATTTTGCAGGTTAACACATATTCTTCCAAGAAACCAAGGTTATTGTATCTGATAGTTTCCGCTCTATGATATTAGGCTGACTAGCCTTGAAATGGCTGGCTTATTCTCCTCCTGGTTTGTGAACAAGGGCGTAACGAGTGCAGTCTTCCACTTCTCTGGCACCACTCCCATGTGTAGGGAGGATCAGAAGATTCCAGCCAGAGTCCCTGATCTCTGTTTCCATTCCTTTCCTCAGCAGATTAGGACATATCCCCATCCTGACACTTGTACTTTGTGAGGATTGCCAAAACTGGAATTCCTTCGTTTTGATCCTCTTTATCAAAAAAATTATTCATTATAGTGGTCAATCCAAATATTCTCAGGATCCTGCATGAGAGGAATAGATCGGGTGAACGCAGTCTTTCGCCCAGGGTAAGGGAACTGGAAGCATAGAGGACATGGGTTTAAGGTGAGGGGGGAAAGATTTAATAGGAACCTGAGGGGTAACATTTTTACACAAAGGGTGGTGGGTGTATGGAACGAGCTGCTGGGGAAGATAGTTGAGACAGGTAATGTTTAAGAAGCATTCGGACAGATAGGATAGGTTTAGAAGGATATGAGCTGAACACAGGCAGGTGGGACTAGTGTAGATGGGGTATGTTGGATAAGTTGTGCCAAAGGGTCTGTTTCCACGTTGTATGACACTATGACTCTATGAGTTTCCCAAACTAAAGAGAAAGGAATTCCATTCACATAGTCTGTAGAAAAAGGAAGGTACACAAAAATGCTGCAGTGGGTGCAGCAGCATCTATGGAGCGAAGGAAATAGGCGACGGTTCAGGCCGAAACCCTTCTTCAGACTGATGGGGGGTGGGAGGGGGGCGTGGAGAAGAAAGGAAATAGGAGGAGGAGGAGCACGAGGGCTGAGGGAGAGCTGGTAAGGGGGGGAGACAGCAAGGGCTAACAGAATTGTGAGAATTCAATGTTCATGCCACCAGGATGCAGACTCCCCAAGCGGAATACGAGGTGCTGTTCCTCCAATTTACGGTGGGCCTCACTCTGGCCATGGAGGAGGCCCAGGACAGAGAGGTCGGACACGGAATGGGAGGGGGAGTTGGACTGGTTTGGTTCCTCCCCCTTGTTTTTGAAGAGCAGATCAGATTATGTACTGTGCTGTGGTATTTATTATTAACTATTTTTTTTTCTGTCCATTTCTGTAATTTTAATTCGGTTTTGACATATGAGGTTAAACGCAAGGCTGCATTAATCCTCAATCCCAGTTGGCGTAACTTGCTGCCGAGCTTCATATAAAGTGTAGATAGATTCTACGCTATCCTGGAGTAACTCAGTGGGTTAGGCAGCACCTCTGGAGAGAAAGAATGGGTGAGGTTTCGGGTCGAGACGTGTCTTCAGACGAGTTACTCCAGCTTTTTGTTTCTATCTTCGGTTTAAATCAGCATCTGCAGGTCCTTCCTACACATTTCAAATGAAGCTTTGTTAGTTCAATGGTGCATATCCTTCTCAGTGGTACAGGCTTCTGGGCAGGAAGCTGCTGCTTAAGTGATAACAGAGAATGCTGGAAACATTTTGATGAAGGGTCATAGACCTCAAGCATTAGCCTAACCTCTCTCCCAGTTGACTCGCTGAGTATTTCCAGTGCTTTTTGTTTTCATTTCTGATTTCCAGCTTGGAGATTTTGTTTCTCGTCGCTTGCTGCTAAAGTCAGCTCCGTAAATTGCTGCTGTGATGTCTTGCCGATCAGAAGCACTGGAGTCACAGTGAATCAGAGATCAAGCCTTGCCTGTCGGACCTTGTGTACATTGGCGGCACTATTTTGTCCCAAAGAGATTAAAGCTTCCCGCAGTTGCATAGAACATAGAACGTAGAAAATAGGTGCAGGAGGAGGCCATTTGGCCCTTCAAGCCAGCACTACCATTCATTGTGATCATGGCTGATCGTCCCCAATCAATAACCCGTGCCTGCCTTCTCCCCATATCCCTTGATTCCACTAGCCCATAGAGCTCTATCTAACTCTCTCTTAAATCCATCCAGTGATTTGGCCTCCACTGCCCTCTGTGACAGGGAATTCCACTTATTCACAACTCACTGGGTGAAAAAGTTTTTACTCACCTCAGTCTTAAATGGCCTCCCCTTTATTCTAAGACTGTGGCCCCTGGTTCTGGACTCACCCAACATTGGGAAAGTTTTTCCTGCATCTAGCTTGTCCAGTCCTTTTATAATTGTATATGTTTCTATAAAATCCCCCTCATCCTTCTAAACTCTCTAGGCATATCTCTAGGTAATTGGTCAGAATCTCTTCATAGGTTCATGTTCATAAGTGATAGGAGCACAATCAGGCCATTCGGCCCATCAAGTCTACTCCGCCATTCAATCATGGCTGACCTAAGCCCATTCTCCTGCCTTCTCCCCATTACCCCTGACACGCGTACTAATCAAGAATTTATCTATCTCTGCCTCAGAAATATCTATTGACTTGGCCTCCTCAGCCTCCTGTGGCAAAGAATTCCACAGATTCACCACCCTCTGGGTGGTGAATCTGTGGAATTCCTTTGCATCTCCTTCCTAATTGTCTTAATTGTTCCAGCTTATACCTGAATGACTGAATGATGAATGACTGAATGATGAATGAATGAATGAATGAATAGATGAATGAATAATGATGAATGCATGAATGAATGAATGGATGAATGAATAATGATGAATGAATGTATGATTGAATGAATGAATGTATGATGAATGCATGAATGAATGAATGAATGGATGAATGAATGAATGAATGAATGAATGAATGAATGAATGAATGAATGAATGAATGAATGAATGCATGATTGAATGAATGAAAGTTTATTATCACATGTGACATGTCACAATGAGATGCTTTGTTTTGCATACACACTTATGCCACATATAGGGGGCTGACAAAGTCACAAACTGTTCCATTTAGTCCCCAATGGCCCCTCTTTGTTCCTGGCAGCCCCCCCACACAGACCGGGTCTTCCTTTGTTCTCTTTGCAAACAAATCAGAAGCGAACACAGTAGTGGAAAACAAATAAAGCTGCAGATACTGGAATCTGAAACTAAAACAGAAATGTTGGAAGAACTCAGCCAGTCATGCAGCCTCTATGGAAAGAGAACGTCATCTGTATTTCAGGTTGAAGACCCTTCATCTGAACTGTTTATTCAACGGTTGTCCTTCATTGCACCCTATTACTAACATACTCTTTGTTCCACCCATATCTCTCCCCCATCCTCACTCCTGCTCAGACCAACGCTTTCTCTCTAGGGCCTCCAACCGGAAACTGATTTCCCATTACACAGAACACCAAATGCAGAACACCAAACTCGTCGGGTCAGGCAACAACTCTTGAAGGCATGAATAGCAACATTTCAGGGTCAGGGCTCGTGTTCTGAAGAAGGATCCTGGCCCGAAACGATACCATACAATAAGATAAATCTTTATTCATCCCCGGAGGGAAATTGGTCCGCCAACAATCACAACACGAAAAAGTTGAAATTAAAATAAATTAAAAGTGAAGTGAAAATAAAAAGAAAGAGACCAGCGACTGTTGTCTGGCTGCCGTGGGCACAGCGCCTTCACCGGAACAAACAAACAAATAGACGAACACAGGCTTATCCCCTTGGCAGAGATTTGTTCCAAGTCCCTCGTTGCCCGTTAGTTGGGAGGTTTCGTGTCACCTTTCCTGGTTTGACACAAAGCACTGGAGTAACTCGGTGGAACAAGCAGCATCTCAGGAGAGAAAGGATGGGTGACGTTTCGGGTTGGGACTCTTCTTCAGACTCAGGTTTGATGAAGGGTCCCAAACCGAAACCTCGCCCATCCTTCTCCTGTGGCACCGTGGCTCAGCGGTAGAATTGCTGCCTTACAGCGAATGCAACACCGTAGACCCGGGTTCAATCCCGACTACGGGTGCTGACTGTACGGAGTGTGTACGTTCTCCCCGTGACCTGTGTGGTTTCCTCCGAGATCTTCGGTGTCCTCCCACACTCCAAAGATGTACAGGTATATAGGTTAATTGGCTTGGGTAAATGTAAAAATTGTCCCTAGGCTGTGTAGGATAGTGTTGATCCGAGATGGCTGGGATTGCTGGTTGGTGTGGACCCGTGGGCCGAAAGGCCTGTTTTAAAGGCTGTATCACTCAACTAAACTAAACTCAACCTGCTGAGTTACTCCACCACTTGCTGTCCATCTTTAGTATAAACCAGCAGCTGCGGTTTATTTTTACACCTACCCTGGATATTGTGCATTGCCTGCTCCGGGCTACCATTACCAGTGGAGTTGTGAGTGGAACCAAACCCTGGGTGTGTCAGCAAACAGACCGGCAATTTTATACTGGAAGGAAAGGTCACTGAAAATTGTTGGCCTAATGATGGTTTGTTAAGGAACTGCAGGAGTAGTTTCCTGTAGGAAGTGGCCTTTGATGCCCACAGCTGTCTTCCTTTGCATTAGACAGAACTTGGTGTTAGTTTAACAAAGAGTTGTTGTAACTTAGTTAATTTAAATGAATAAAATGTGTGAAAAGGTCTGGAACTGAACAAGCCTGCTGACTGGAAGTCTATGTGGATGGCAAGGATAATGAGGAGTGTGCTTCCATTTCTCACACAATTAATAGTTCATCCTTGGTGGCACCCATCAACCATGAGGTTAGGACATAACCAGGCGATCTTCGGCAGTGTCATTGTCGACCATGGGGTCTTGAACCACATTAATCACAGTTTACCTCAGCAATGAACTATAAAGGAACTTTTATAGGTTGCACTTTCCAGTGTGATTCAGCGTACACTGTTATTGTTACCTAGTAGAACCGATAATTTATTGTATCATTGTTTATTGCATATTTATGTGCTGCGTTGTTGAATAAATCTGATGTTAAAGCTATAGCAAGTGAGAATTTCATTGTTCCCTTCTCAGTGTATTGGCAATTAAACACTTTTGAGTCCTAGTCATAGAGAGATACAGTGTAGAAACAGGCCCTTCGATCCCACTTGCCCACAACGACCAACATGTCCCATCTACATTAGTCCCACTTGCCTGCTTTTGGCCCACATTCATCCAAACCTGTCCTATCCATGTACCTGTTTAATTGCTTGTTAAACATTGCGATAGTTCCTGCTACCTCCTCTGGCAACTTGTTACCCCTCAGATTCCTATAAAATCTTTCTCCCTTCACCTTAAATCTATGAGCTCTGGTCCTCGATTCCCCTACTCTAGGCAAAAGACTCTGCATCTACCTGATCTATAACCATATAACCATATAACAATTACAGCACGGAAACAGGCCATCTCGACCCTTCTAGTCCGTGCCAAACGCGTATTCTCCCCTAGTCCCATACACCTGCGTTCAGACCATAACCCTCCATACCATTCCCGTCCATATAACTATCCAACTATATAACTATCTATCCCTCTTATGATTTTATACACCTCCATAAGATCACAGCTCATCCTCCTGCACTCCAGGGGATAGAGTTCCTGCCTGCTCAAACTCTCCAACTAGATTTGTGTGTGTGTGTGTGTGTGTGTGTGTGTGTGTGTGATTTCTGTGTGATCTGTTGTGTGTGTGTGTGTGTATGATTTGTGTGTGTGTGTGTGTGTGTGTGTGTGTGTGTGTGTGTGTGTGTGTGTGTGTGTGTGTGTGTGTGTGTGTGATTTGTGTGTGTGATGTGTGTGTGTGTGTGTGTGTGTGTGTGTGTGTGTGTGTGTGTGTGTGTGTGTGTGTGTGTGTGTGTGTGTGTGTGTGTGTGTGTGTGTGTGTGTGATTATTGCCTGTGCTCGCCGGAAGCAATTAAACAATTAATTCTTGAAAGAACTACAGTCTGTTTATTTAGGAAAACTGTCCATTGCTTTTGCTATCCTGAGGAATATTTAGATCTCTGTAAATGAGGAATGTAACAACATCAGGAAATGCTCAGAGTTATGCTTGGATACAACTACAATTTGTTCATCACGGTTCAGTTACCTCATTCTCTAATTTATTCCAGCTAAAGTTAATGGAGGTTTTGAGCAGAAAGCAAAGTGCTGGAGGAACTCAATGGGTCAGTCAGCATCTGTGGTGGGAAATGGACAGACAGCGTTTCGGGTGGGGACCCTTCTTTATACAGTCGTTTTGAGGTTTGGTTACTGGTATGGGGAATGTGATAGTCAATTACTGCTTAGCCAAGTTACACAAACAGCAGACAAATAATATTTAGTGATATTAGAGTCATAGAATCATAGTCATACAGTGTGGAAACAGGCCCTTCAGCCCAACTTGCCCACACCGACCAGTAATCCCCGCATGCTGACACTATCCTACACACAACAGGGACAATTTTACATTTACCAAGCCAATTAACAGATTCAGATTCAGATTCAATTTTAATTGTCATTGTCAGTGTACAGTACAGAGACAACGAAATGCATTACCTACAAAACTGTACGTCTTTGGAGTGTGGGAGGAAACCGACGATCTCGGAGAAAACCCACGCAGATCACGAGGAAAACGTACAAACTCTGTATCGAACCCGGCTCCCTGGCACCTGTAAGGCAGCATCTCTACCGCTGCACCACCATGCCACAATTATTAGGGTTAGGAGTTGAGGGAAACTCCACCCTTATCAAAGGCACCCAGTCACATTTGTTTTTGAATATTAAAGCAGAGGAACATTAATGAGCCTGAGTATTGAAAACAATGGAGCAGATGCCTGGGAGCTGTGTATCAACTTGAATGTGGGCGGCACAGTGGCGCAGCGGTAGAGTTGCTGCCTCACGGCGCCAGACAACCCGGGTTCACTCCAGACTATGCGTGCTGTCCATACAGAGTTTGTACGCTCTCCCCGTGACCGCGCAGGTTTTTTTCCGGGTGTTCCTCACACAATTTCCACCCACATTCCAAAGACGGGCAGGTTTGTAGGTTAATTGGCTTCTGTAAATTGCCCCTCCTGTGTAGGATGCAAAACTGGCATGATGTAGAACTAGCGTACATGTGACGACCATTGGTTGGCCCTAACTGTGGGCCAAAGGGCCTGTTTCCACTTTGTATTTCTAAACCAAATTAAACTCAACTATGATTGAATCATAGACTCTTAAATTTGCTCAGAAATAAACCTGGCCATCAGCCCATTGCATCTCTGCTGATCATTATTATGCATATTAGTACAGTCTCCTTCTATACCTTGCCTAAAGTCTTTGTCGCTGACCTACAGCCTGTAACTGGCTCCAAAGCAATTCTGTCCTATGATGAGCAAAAGCAAATCAAACCTTCTTAACTTTTAGACACGAGTCAAGAGTATTTTCATAAGTTCATAGGTCATAGGAGCAGAATTAGGACATTTGGTTCATTGAGTCTATTCCGCCATTCAATCATGGCTGATATATCTCTCCCTCTCAACCCCATTCTCCTGCCTTCGCCCCATAAGCCCTGACACCCTTACCAATCAAGAACCTGTCAATCTCGACTTTAAACAGAGCTTTTCACTGTTCAATAGTGCACCTAACAACAATAAACCTAAATCTAAACCTAAACCAAACAACCTACTCCCATGTGGAGTTTTGCTTGGTTGCATATTGGCGGGTTTTACTGCGTTCTCTGCATGTTATGTTCGTAAGTGATAAGAGTAGAATCAGGCCATTCGGCCCATCGAGTCTACTCCGCCATTCAATCATGGCTGATCTATCTCTCCCCTCTCAACCCCATTCTCCTGCCTTCTCCCCGTAACCCCTGACACCCGTTATAAAGGCAAGTTGTTGTTCTGAACCCCAGGTGAGGTGGCACATAGATGGCATGAGGAACAGCAACACAGAAGAAGGGCTTCGCCTCAGTTCCTTTCATTGTTCAGCTCTCTGAGTCGAAGACCATGCACCCACTTCCCAACCTGAACCTCATTAAAGTTCCTGACTCAATGCACATTAAATATAAAAATCCGTACAACTGTGTCCAGTTGGAATGAGAACAAGGGAAGCTCGTAAACAGTCTGCGGACTGGATTTTTGTTATGTTAACAGTACTTATTGAGGAAGTACTGTTGTTTTGTTTTTCCATTGTTTCTAATTGTAGTAAACTATATTTGGCAACCTCTCATGTCAATCTGAGAGACAAGTAAAATGCCTCAATTTTCATCGTGGGGTTGGTCCAAGATGCATACCAGAGAGATTACCATGAGCCAGGCTACTCTGCAGGTCTTGGCACATGGACTTGCCCCTGAGCCAACTGCCTCAATTCACTTCATGTCATCAGATCAAAGCCTTATCGTTCTGAGCAAAGACATTGGCAGCAAATGTGAAATGTAACTAGCAATTGCCCAGAATATCACTGTCTTTGTTTGTTCTGCCTAGTGTTTTTATCTGACTGACTAGAATAAAGGCTGCACGGTGGCGCAGCAGTAGAGTTGCTGCCTTACAGCAACAGAGACCCGGGTTCAATCCTGACTACGGGTGTAGACTGTATGGAGTTTATAACTTCTCCCGGTAAACGCATGGGTTTAGTTTAGTTTAAGAAAGAACTGCAGTTGCTGTCTCCGCCCACTTTCTTTCTTTGTCCTAACCCCTCCCCTGACATCAGTCTGAAGAAGGGTCTTGACCCGAAACATCGGCAATTCCACCTCTCTATAGATGCTCCCTGATCCGCTGAGTTTCTCCAGCATTTTGAGTCTACCTTTAGTTTAGTTTAGTTTAGTTTAGTTTAGTTTAGTTTAGTTTAGTTTCACGGATGCCCAAGGTACAGTGCAAAGCTTGGTGCTCTGGTTTCCTCCCACACTCCAAAGATGTACAAGTTTGTGGGTTAATTGGCTTTGGTAAGAAACATAAATTGTCCCCAGAGTGTGGGAAATGGCTAGTGTCCTTTAGTCAGAGGGTGGTGAATCTGTGTAATTCTTTGCCACAGGGGGCTGTGGAGGCCAAGTCAGTGGGTATTTATATGTCAGAGATAGATAGATTCTTGATTAGTACGGGTGTCAGGTTATGGGGAGAAGGCAGGAGAATGGGGTTAGGAGGGAAAGATAGATCAGCCATGATTGAATGGCGGAGTAGATTTGATGGGCAGGCAGTGAAGAAAGCGAATGGCATGTTGGCCTTTATAACAAGAGGAATCGAATATAGGAGCAAAGAGGTCCTTCTGCAGTTGTACAGAGCCCTAGTGAGACCACACCTGGAGTATTGTGAGCAGTTTTGGTCCCCTAATTTGAGGAAGGACATTCTTGCTATTGAGGGAGTGCAGCGTGCAGAGTACAGTGTAGGATTACAAGGTTAATTTCCAGGATGGCGGGACTGTCTTTGGACAGGATTTGCTGAGAGAATGGAGCAGCTGGGCTTGTATAGAAGGATGAGAGGGCATCTCATTGAAACATATAAGATTGTTAAGGGTTTGGACATGCTAGAGGCAGGAAACATGTTCCCGATGTTCGGGGAGTCCAGAACCAGGGGCCACAGTTTAAGAATAAGGAGTAAGCCATTTAGAACAGAGACGAGGAAACACTTTTTCTCACTGAGAGTAGTGAGTCTGTGGAATTCTCTGCCTCAGTGGGCAGAGGAGGCGGGTTCTCTATATGCTTTCTAGAGAGAGCTGGATAGGGCTCTTAAAAATAGCGGTTAGGGGATATGGGGCGGGCAGGAATGGGGTACTGATTGGCGATGATCAGCCATGATCACATTGAATGGCGGTGCTGGCTTGGGGCCAAATGGCCTACTCCTGCACCTATTGTCTATTGTCTATTGCCATTCGGGCCTTCGAGCCAGCGCCGCCATTCAATGTGATCATCCAATGCAGGAGTAGGCCATTCAGCCCTTCGAGCCATTCAATATGATCATCCAAAATCAGGCTGATCACGGCTGATCATCAGTACCCAGTTCCTGCTTTCTCCCCACAATCCCACATCCCTTGATTCCTTTCGCCCTCAGAGCTAAATCTAACTCTCTCTTGAAAACATCCAGTGAATTGGCTTCCACTGCCTTCCGTGACAGAGAATTCCACAGACTCACAACTCTCTGGGTGAAAATGTTTTTCCTCATCTCAGTCCTAAATGGCCTCCCCCCTTATTCTTAAACTGTGATCCCTGGTTCTGGTGATAGGACTGTTCAACGTTGATTAGCTGCTTATCGGATGTTTCTGCTCTTGCCGATAGGACGCTTCTTTGGCTGTTTCGTGCACATGTGCTCCTGTGTTGCATCTTTGCCAGATTGGCACCTCAGAGATGTGAACTCAACTCTCCCCACGACAGATGGGGAATTCAAATTCATAATTCAATAAAGATGGAATTAATAAACTGCTGTCGGTAATCTTGACCATCAAACCACTGGACTGTTGTAAAATCTCAGCTGGTTCACAAATGTGAATCATTCAAGTTAGGGTTCACGACAGGGAAAGGAGTGGTGAGTGTGTCAGTGTTCACCACAGGGGGCAGCAGTGAGCGTGTCAGTACTCGATACAAGGGATGGAGTGGTGAGTGTGTCCATATCAGTGTTCGCTACAGGAGAAGGGCAAATTTACAACAGGATCTTGAGGAATGGTCACTAAAGTTTGATGCAGATAAGTGTGCGGTGTTGAATTTTGTGAAATCTAACCAGAGCAGGACCTTCACGGTGAATGGCAGGCCCTGGGGACTGTTGTAGACTACAGGGATCTATGAGTGCAGATACATAGTTCTTTGAAAGTAGCATCACTGGAAGATAGGGTGATCAAGAAGCTTTCGGTATATTGGCCTTCATCAGCATCTTGAGTGTATACATTGGGAAGTTATGTTACAGTTGTACGAGATGCCGGTGAGATGCATTTGGAATATTGTGTTCTGTTTTGGTCACCGTGCTACAGGAAGGATGTGGTTAAACTGGAAATAATGTGGAAAGTTGTACAATACAATACAATTTACAATACAATTTATTTGTCACTTGAACCTCATAGAGGCTCAAGTGAAATGTTGTTTCTGCAGTCATACATACAAGAAAAAAAAGACCCAAGACACAACACAATTTACACAGACATCCATCACAGCGCATCTCCACCTCGCTGTGATGGAAGGCAAAAAAAATGTATCTCTCCCCTGCACTTCCTTCTCCCCCCGATGTCGGAGTCAAAGTCAGAGCCCCTGGCGGGCAATAACAATTGTCCCGCGGCCATTAACGCCGCGCCGGGTGATGCAAGGCCGCGCTCCGGGTCTTGTTGTTGGAGCCCCAGGCGGGCGCTGGCAAAGTCCCGCAGCCGTTGAAGCCACGCCGGGCGATGATGTCAGGCCCCGCTCCAGGTCATCCTCGACCCCGCTACTCGGGCGGGAGAAGTCGCCGTTGCGGAAGCCCCGAAAAGCGGTCTCCCAGCAGGGACCCGCGGGCTCCCGGTGTCACTGTCCACCAGACCTGCGGTTGGAGCCTCCGAATCCCCGGGGTCGGGTCGCAGCAGCGTGCCACCACCGCTCCTCCCGCTCCGGACTCGGCCAGCTCCGTGATGGTGAGTAGGTCCGCAGCTCCGTGACTGGAGCCCCAGGACGTTCCTGCTGGAGGCCGCTCCACGGTGCAGCCCCAACGACAACGGAGACCCGACAGGGAAAGGTCGGGTTCTCCGTGCAGGGGAAATTTTTTTAAAGTTTCCCCCCCCCCCCCCCGCCCCCCCCACACACACACACACACACATACCCCATCAAAAAAATAAAAACTACATTAAAACGGGACAAAAAAATAACAAAAAGACGGACTGCAGAGGCCGCTGTGACGTGAGTCGCGCCGCCCACCGGAGGAGGGCGAGGATGTTGCCAGGACGTGAGGATCTGAGCTATAGGGAGAGTTTGGGCAGGCTAGGATTTTATCCTTGGAGTGGAGGAAGATGAAGGGTGGTCTTGTAGAGATGTATAAGCTAGCGTGAATACACAGAGTTTTTACCCAGATTAGGAAATCAATCCTCCAAATGCCTCCTAACCAAAGTCTTATTGCGCTCCATCATGACTACCTGACTCTTATACTGAATGCTCCTATCAATGAAGGCGAGCAGACTCTATGCCTGCTATACTGCTCTTATCTATTTGAGTTGCTACTTTCAGGGAGCAATGGACCTGGATCCCAACCCCTCTGGACATCAATGCTGTTAAGGGTCTTGCCATCAACCATATACCTCCACCTTAATTCCACCTCCAAAAGTGCAACACCTCACATTTGCTTGGATTAAACTCCATCTGCCATTTCTCTGCCCATTTCTATAGCTGGCCTATGTCCCGCTGTAAACTTTCACGGCCTTCCTCATTGCCCGCCTCCCCAGCACTCTTGGTGTCGTCTCTCGTTCTATGTTATCCTACTTTTTCATCCTACGCACTAGGGGCAATTTACAGAAGCCTACAAATTACCCTGCAAACCCGCACGTCTTTGGAGTGTGGGAGGAAATAGGAGCACCCGGAGAAAACAGAACACAGGAAGAAGAAGCAAACACTGCACAGACTGCAGGCCAGGATGGACCGTGGTTCTCCGGCGCTGTGAGGCAGCAACTCCACAGCTGCACCACCATGCCGCAGGGCCAGGTATCGCCAACCTGCGCAGATTATAAAAGTGCTCCAGACAAAGCCTGTGCCATGGCCCCAGCCCTGCACTGTGAAATATATCCCTGCTTCCTGCTCCGTCAACATAGAGCCCCACACACTGACTGAAATTAACTTAATCCACAAAGCGTAATCCCCGTCTCTGTACTGATTGCCACCATGTGTTTATCTTGGCCCCGGCTACATTTACATTCTGTTCAACACTCAGAGGGGGTTAGTGAATAACACGTTTTACTGCTGCAGCTTTCATGCTGTATAAGCTTCACCCATCGCTGCAGTCGAACTGCAGTTTCATTTTTCTGCATCATGGACTGCAGTAAGCACGTTTCCTCCTTGGCTTGGTTTGGCTGTGACCGATCAGTTTGATTAGACCTGGCACTGCACAGATTCTATCATTTGACATACTGAAAGTTTTAAACAGTTGTAAAGATTCAGATATTAAATTCGCTTCCACGTTCTCCGAGTGTGACATGAAATGCCAGTTTCACTTTCCATATATGATGGATCTGCCATTGATAAGCAGATAGCAGTGAAAGGCCTGGATAGAGTGGATGTGGAGAGGATGTTTCCGCTAGTTGGAGAGTCTAAGATCAGAGGCCATAGGCTCAGAATTAAAAGTACCTTTAAGAGTGGATTAACATATGATGAGCGTTTGATGGCACTGGGCCTCTACTCGCTGGAGTTCAGAAGGATGAGGGGGTAACCTCATTGAAACTTGTCGAATATTGAAAGGCCTGGATAGAGTGGATGTTTCCACTAGTGGGAGAGTCTAGGACCAGAGGTCATAGCCTCAGAATTAAAGGACTTTCCTTTTGGTAGGAGATGAGGAGGAATTTCTTTAGTCAGAGGGTGGAATTGCCACTGTAGGCTGTGGAGGTCAAGTCACTAGATATATTTAAAGCAGAGAAAGATAGATTCTTGATTAGTACGGGTGTCAGGGGTTATGGGGAGAAGGCAAGAGAATGGGGATGGGAGGGAGAAATAGATCAGCCATGATTGAATGGTGGAGAAGACTTGATGGGCCAAATGGACTAATTCTGCTCCTATCACTTGTGATCTTATGAATTTATGAAATATTTCCTATTGGTCCTTCATGGGTACTGACTGAATTGGATCGCCCAGGAATGAAGGAGATTACAAAAAGTTTGATTAGACATGAAAAGTGGTGAACAGAGCGGCACGGTGGCGCAGCGGTAGAGTTGCTGCCTTACAGCGCCAGAAACCTGGGTTCGATCCTGACCATGAACATGGAGTTTGTACGTTCTCCCCGTGACCTGCGTGGGTTTGCTCCAGGAGATCCGGTTTCCTCCCACACTCAAAAGACATACAGGTTTGTAGTCTAATTGGCTTGGTAGAATTGTAAATTGTCCCTAGTGTGTGCAGGATCGTGTTAGTGCAGTAACAGGGATCATTGTTCAGCGCGGACCCGGTGGGCTGAAGGGCCTGTTTCCATGCTGGATCTCTAAACTAAACTGAATTGTTGGGTCCAGCACAGGTATTGACCTCCCAACCATTGGATGGATCTATAGGAGTCGCTGCCCCCAAAAAGCAGCCAGCATCATCAAGGACCCGCAGCACCCTAGCCCCGCTTTCATTTCATTCCTGCCATCGGGAATGAAGCAATAAGAGTCTGAAAACTGTAATGTCCAGGATAGGAACAGCTTCTTCCAAATAACTGTCTGGCTATTGAACACTACTAACTCCAACCAAACTCTGAACTATGCACTAGGGTTCAGGGTTTGCTATATTTTATGCTATATTTTTGTTTGTTAAACTTTTTTGTTTATTATGTTATCAAATGAACACTGCATTTACAAACCTATTATTCTGCTGCTAGTAAGAATATAATTGTTCAGTTTAGTTTATTGTCACGTGTACCGAGGTAGTAAGAACGATTTTAAAATCCTCTGGGTGTTTCAAAGGGCTTTGCTGTCAGTGAAGTACATTCGAGGTGCAGTCACCATTGAAATGAAAGGAAACATAGAAACATAGAAACATAGAAATTAGGTGCAGGAGTAGGCAATTCGGCCCTTCGAGCCTGCACCGCCATTCAATATGATCATGGCTGATCATCCAACTCAGTATCCCGTACCTGCCATCTCTCCATACCCCCTGATCCCCTTAGCCACAAGGGCCACATCTAACTCCCTCTTAAATATAGCCAATGAACTGGCCTCAACTATCCTCTGTGGCACAGAGTTCCAGAGATTCACCACTCTCTGTGTGAAAAAAGTTCTTCTCATCTCGGTTTTAAAGGATTTCCCCCTTATCCTTAAGCTGTGACCCCTTGTCCTGGACTTCCCCAACATCGGGAACAATCTTCCTGCATCTAGCCTGTCCAACCCCTTAAGAATTTTGGAAGTTTCTATAAGATCCCCTCTCAATCTCCTAAATTCTAGAGAGTATAAACCAAGTCTATCCAGTCTTTCTTCATAAGACAGTCCTGACATCCCAGGAATCAGTCTGGTGAACCTTCTCTGCACTCCCTCTATGGCAATAATGTCCTTCCTCAGATTTGGAGACCAAAACTGTACGCAATACTCCAGGTGTGGTCTCACCAAGACCCTGTACAACAGCAGTAGAACCTCCCTGCTCCTATACTCAAATCCGGTTTTTATCTGGGAGATCGGTATTTAATTTGATCATAGCAAACTCCCACACACATAAGAACAACTTTAGTTAGGTTGGTGGAGGATTAAAGTGAACATGAATACAGAATTTTCAACTTCTCACTTCAGAGGTCTGAGGTTCCCACCTGCTTCAAAAGGGCATCAATTATACCAGTGCCCAAGAAGAGTAAGGTGACGTGCCTCAATGACTATCGACCAGTGGCACTAACGCCTGTGGTGATGAAGTGCTTTGAGAGGTTGATCATGGCGCAAATCAACTCCTACCTCGACAAAAACCTGGACCCACTGTAGTTCACTTACCACCACAACAGATCAACGGTGGATGTGATCTCGCTGGCCCTTCACTCCGCTCTGGACCACTTGGACAACAAAAACTCATATGTCAGGCTGTTATTCATTGATTGCAGTTCGGCATTTAATACAATCATCCCCTCCAAGCTGGCTACCAAACTCGCAGAACTGGGTCTCTGCGCATCCCTCTGCAATTGGATCCTCAGCTTCCTCATTCACAGACTACAGTCTGTTCGTATTGGTGGAAATGTGTCAGACTTGATAACAATCAGCACGGGAGCACCTCAAGGCTGCGTGCTCAGCCCCCTGCTGTACTCACGCTATACTCATGACTGCGTAACCGGTCATAGAGCGAACTCCATCATCAAGTTCGCTGACGATACCACTGTCGTGGGACGTATCACTGATGGGGATGAGTCAGAGTACAGAAGAGAGATCGAGCAACTGTCCATATGGTGCCAGCGCAATAACCTGGCCCTCAACACCAACAAAACCAAGGAACTGATTGTGGACTTTGGATCGATTAGGATGGGGACCCACAGTCCTGTTTATATCAAAGGGTCGATGGTTGAAAGGGTCAAGAGCTTTAAATTCCTGGGCGTGCACATCTTTGAAGATCTTTCCTGGTCCGAGAACACTGATGCAATTATTAAGAAAGCACATCAGCGCCTCTACTTCCTGAGAAGACTACGGAGAGTCGGTTTGTCAAGGAGGACTCTCTCTAACTTCTACAGGTGCACATTGGAGAGCATGCTGACCGGTTACATCGTGGCTTGGTTTGGCAATTTGAGCGCCCTTGAGAGGAAAAGACTACAAAAAGTAGTAAACACTGCCCAGTCCATCATCGGCTCTGACCTCCCATCCATCGAGGGGATTTATCGCAGTCGCTGCCTCAAAAAGGCTGGCAGTATCATCAAGGACCCACACCATCCTGGCCACACTCATCTCCCTGCTACCTTCAGGTAGAAGGTACAGGAGCCTGAAGACTGCAACGACCAGGTTCAGGAATAGCTACTTCCCCACAGCCATCAGGCTATTAAACTTGGCTCGGACAAAACTATGAACATTAATAGCCCATTATCTGTTATTTGCACTTTATCAGTTTATTTATTCATGTGTGTATATATTTATATAATGGTATATGGACACACTGGTCTGTATTGTAGTAAATGCCTACTATGTTCTGTTGTGCTGAAGCAAAGCAAGAATTTCATTGTCCTATCAGGGACATGACAATAAACTCTCTCTTGAATCTTGAATATTGAACAATAGCTCTATTGTATGGGTAACCTGTGGACGCAGCCCAGACCATCACACAAGCCAACCTCCCTTCCATTGACTCAATTTTCACCACACGCTGCCTCGGCAAGAACAGCATAATCTAGGGCATCTCACTACCTCTTCACCCCTCTCTACATTAGGCAAAAGGTACAGAAGTGTGAAAAAGCACACCTCCAGATTCAGGGACAGTTTCTTCCCAGCTATTATTAGATTAGATTTGTTTATTGTCATTCAGACCTTTCGGTCTGAACGAAATTTTGTTTCCCTGCAGTCATACATATAATTTAAAAAATGACACAATCAACATAAATTTAACATCCACCACAGTGAGTTCATCAAACACCTCCTCACTGTGATGGAAGGCAAAATTTTAAAGTCTCTGTCTCTTCCCTCTTTGTTCTCCCTTTGCGCCGAGGCAACGGTTCAAACTCCGCGGGTGGTCGCTGCCGCCGCTACAGCTCCGGTGCCGAGTCGGGTCTCCGCTGCCGCTGCTGCCACCACAGCTTGGGTGCCGAGTCGGGTCTCCACCACTGCTGCCGCTGCAACAGCTCCGATGCCGCCAGCTCCGCCATTAGACCTCGGCGCAGACGGAGACGGGGACGGGGAATACGACCGAAGAAAAAGTCGTATCCCCCGAAGGAAGAGACCAAAGCATGTTTCTCCCACCCCACCCACACACATACACGACTTAATAAAACAAAATTAACTAAAACATGACAAGGAACAAAACGAAAGAAAAAAAACTGACCAGGCAACTGACCAATTCTATCAACAACTAGAGAGCAATTCTGAGCTGTTATCTACCTCATTGGAGACCATTGGACTATTTTTTTAATCGGACTTTACTGGACTTTACCTTGCATTAAGCATTATTCCCTTCATCAAGTATTTGTACACTATGGATGGCTTGATTGTAATCATGTATAGTCTTTTCACTGTACATGTGACAATAAACTAAACTAACCTAAACTTTTAAAGAGAACAATTGTAATCATGTATAGTCTTTCCGCTGTCTGGTTAGCAAGCAACAAAAGCTTTTCACTGTACCTTGTTACACGTGACAATAAACTAAACTAAACTAAACTAAACTGGTTCAATGGTTCAATGGTTTCTTTATTGTCAGGTATACCAGGTACAGTGAAATATAATTTTGCCTACAGCTCAACAAAAATATCTCCATACATGAGCACATTCACCCCGGTCAGTACAGTATGTATAGAACAGCACACTGAGTCCATGTACAAGAGGCGCTATTTTAGCACCATTTTACTGTCCCAGCTATAGCTGGCCCATTGCAGCCGTTATCGCCTCCATTTCAATGAAACTAAACTAAACTAGACTAAACCTAGGAGCTACAGCTGACAATATCTTTGACAATAGACAATAGGTGCAGGAGTAGGCCATTCGGCCCTTCGAGCCAGCACCGCCATTCAATGTGATCATGGCTGATCATCCCCATCTTCTCTTAAGAAGATAGACACAAAAAGCTGGAGTAACTCAGCGGGACAGGCAGCATCGCTGGAGAGAATGAATGGGTGACGTTTCGGGTCGATACCCTCTACAGACCCGAAACATCACCCATTCTTTCTCTCCAGAGATGCTGCCAGTCCCGCTGAGTTACTCCAGCTTTGTGTGTCTATCTTTGGTTTAAACCAGCATCTGCAGTTCCTTCCAACACATTTCGTCTACTATTACACTATGGTTGTTGGGCTTTTGTACTTATCTATGATTCTGCTTATCTATATTATTTTACTGGATTGTATGCAAAACAAGGAACTGCACTGTACCTAGGTACATAGGTACATGGGACAATAAAGTATCATGATCATCATCATCATGTATTGGATATATTTAGTGATTTGCCTTCAATTGCTTTCTGTTCATCAAGAATTTCTTTCAGCTCATCATTCTCTGTGAGATTCTGTAGAAATGTCTCTTCCTCGGGGTCTCAGAAGGCTTGGCATTGGTTTAGTCTGGGCATTAGTTTATAATTGTCACGTGTATCAGATCCAGAAAATAAAAGCCTACTTTTCCCACTCTTAATTTGTCAGTCCCACCATTCCAGGAGACTGTCAGATGAAACTTCAGAGCAAGAACATCCTTCTTCAAATGAGACTGAAAGATCACATAATACTCTAGATGCAGTCATGCTAAATTCATTCTTGAGTTCACACTGAATACCAACATATTTGGAGCGGCACAATGGCGCAGCGGTAGAGTTGCCGCCTTAAAGTGCAAGAGACCCGGGTTCGATCCTGGCTACGGGTGCTGTTGGTGCGGAGTTTGTACGTTCTTCCGTGGGTTTATAAGTTAATTGGCTTGGGTAAAAATGTAAATTGTCCATAGTGTGTATGTTAGTACTAGTGTGCGGGGTATTCGCTGTTCGGCGCAGACTCGGTGGGCCGAAGAATCTGTTTCCATGTTGTACCTCTAAAGTTTAAAGTCTAAAGTCCAAATACCCTTGGCGTGCTTAGTCACCTGCTGCACCTACATACTTATCTTCAAGAAGTGGTACTCAAGTCTTGGATCACCTCCTCCTTTCCAAAGCTAATGATCCAAACAATATGACTTCCTTCAAATCCCACCAAAGTGGACAAGCTCACGTGTTATAATGTATCCACCCACTCTCGCAAACTACCAAATCAACCTGGAGTTTCTCTGCATCCTTCTCAAGGCTCACCCACCCACCCAACTTCACGTCATCCATAGACTCAGAAATTCTACATTTAATTTAGTTTCATTTAGTTTAGTTTAGAGATACAGTGCGGAAGCAGGCCCTTTGGGCTCACCGAGTCCACACCGAGTGGCAATCCCTGCACATTAACACCATCATACACTGGGGACAATTGTCACCTTTACACCGAGCCATTTAACCGACAAACCAGTACGTCTTTGGAGTGCGGGAGGAAACCAAAGTTCTCAGAGAGAACACACGCAGGTCATGGGGAGAATGTACAAACTACATACAGACAAGTACCCATAGTCAGGATTGAACACAGATCTCTGACTTTCACCGAGTCCACACTAATGCTATCTGACAAACGACAATTTCCAATTAAACCAAGCCCATTAACCTACAAACCTGTATGGCTTTGGGAGGACACTGGAGATCCTGGACAAAACCCAAGCTGATCAGGGGAAGAACGTACAAACTCCATGCAGACGGCACCCGTAGTCAGGATCGAAGCCGATAACCCTGACATTGTAAGGCAGCAAGTCCATCGCAGCTCCTGTGCTCTGCTGTGCAGAAAGAAATAGGTCTATGAGCATGCCATCTCTCTCACTACACCTATGTCAGGATGCTCTACATCGACTACAACTCAGCATTCAGCACTGTGATTCTGCATATGGTCATCCTTAGACGTCTGGACCTTGGCCTTGATTAATCTACAAACCAGTAGGTCTTTGGAGTGTGGGAGGAAACCGGAGCACCCAGAGAAATCCCACGTGGTCTTAGGGAGAATGTACAAATACAAACTTCGTACAGACAGCACCCGTAGTCAGGTTCCAACCTGGGTCTCTGGCACTGTAAGGCAGCAACTCTACCACTGCGCCACTGTGTTCCTTCACTCCCTTAGTTAATGAAGCATCTCCATGTTGCAACTAAGCAGAAGGCAGGAGGGGAGGGGGCTAAAAGCAGTCAAAATCTGTTGAGACCCATTGCCTTCCTTTCACCTCACATTCCTTATTGTCCAAGCAGATGAACATCAACTCCATTGTGTTGGTTTATTAACCAATAATCTCCAAGAATCCAGCCAAAGAACACAAAAGCATTCACTTTGAGTGAAAATTTGAGAGGGAGAAGGTTAAATCTTCTGTGTCAGTGTTGCCGTTGAACTAAGGGGACTGTGAAGGCATGGGTGGGCAGCTGGCCAAGGTCGACTGGAAAAGGATCCTAGCAGGAATGATGGTGGAACAGCAATGGCAGGAATTTATAACCTGAGCATTATCCAGAAGACGCAGGATCAAATTTTCTGGGCATTATCCAAAGAGGAAGAAAGCAACCATGGCTGACAAGGGAAATAAGGGATGGAATAAAACTATAAGAAAAGGTGTATAAGATAGCAAAGAGTAGCGGAAAGCCAGACAATTGGGAGACATTCAAACGACTACAGAAGGTAACTAAAAAGGGCAATATTGGGTGAAAAGATGAAGTACGAAGGTAGCTGGCCAAGAATATAAAGAAGGATAATAAAAGCTTATTTAGGTATGTTAAGAGAAAAAGATTAGTAAAGACAAATGTGGGTCCCTTGAAGGCAGAAACGGGTGAAATTGTTATGGGGAACAACGAAATGGCAGAAGAGTTGAACAGGTATTTTGGTTCTGTCTTCACTAAGGAAGACACAAATAATCTCCCAGATGTACTAGAGGACAGAGGATCTAGGGAGACAGAGGAACTGAAAGAAATTTGCATTAGGCGAGAAATAGTATTGGATAGACTGATGGGCCTGAAGGCTGATAAAGCTCCAGGGCCTGATGGTCTTCATCCCAGGGTACTCAAGGAGGTGGCTTTAGAAATAGTGGAGGCATTGGTGATCATTTTCCAATGTTCTACAGATTCAGGATCAGTTCCTGTGGATTGGAGGGTAGTCGAGAAAGGAGTGAGAGTGCGTGAGGAGTGTTCCCAATGTTGGGCGAGTCCACAACCAGGGGCCACAGTCTTAGAATAAAGGGGAGGTCATTTAAGACTGAGGTGAGAAAAAACGTTTTCACCCAGAGAGTTGTGAATTTATGGAATTCCCTGCCACAGAGGGCAGTGGAGGCCAAGTCACTGGATAGATTTAAGAGAGAGTTAGATAGAGCTCTAGGGACTAGTGGAGTCAAGGGATATGGGGAGAAGGCAGGCACGGGTTATTGATAGGGGATGAACTGCCATGATCACAATGAATGGCGGTGCTGGCTCGAAGGGCCGAATGGCTTTCTCCTGCACCTATTTTCTATGTTTCTATGTTTCTATGAGTGCGTGAGGAGTGAAACTAGTTAGCCGGACATCGGTGGTGGGGAAGATGCTGGAATCAATTATTAAGGAAGTAATAAAGGCACATTTGGATAACAGTAAAAGGATTGGTCCGTCAGCATGGATGAATGAAGGGGAAATCCTGCTCGACTAATCTTCTGGAATCTTTTGACGATGTGACAAGTAAAATGGATGAAGGAGAGCCAGTAGTAGTGTATCTGGACTTTCAGAAAGCCTTTGATAAGGTCCCACACAGGAGATTAATGAGGTACAGCAGGGCTCGGTGCTGGGACAGCAGCTATTTATTGGTTGAGTGAGTGGGCAGATGCATGGAAGATGCAGTATAATGTAGATAAATGTGAGGTTATCCACTTTTAGGTAGATGCAGGTAAAATGTTCCCAATGTTGGGGGAGTCCGGAACCAGGGGCCACAGTCTAAGAATAAAGGGGAGGCCATTTAAAACTGAGATGAGAAAAACTTTTTCACCCAGAGAGTTGTGAATTTGTGGAATTCCCTGCCACGGAGGGCAGTGGAGGCCAATTCACTGGATGAATTTAAAAGAGAGTTTAGAGCTCTTGGGGCTGGCGGAATCAAGGGATATGGGGAGAAGGCAGGCACGGGTTACTGATTGTGGACGATCAGCCATGATCACAATGAATGGCGGTGCTGGCTTGAAGGGCTGCATGGCCTACTCCTGCACCTATTTTCTATGTTTTCTATGAAAGTTGAGTTTGTGGACCTGTCCCATTTAGGCGATTTTTCAGGCAACTGCCGATGACTGTCAAGTTGCCGGCCGTCGCCTGAGAAACTGGGAACTGGAACGGCGACTGTCAGAGTGGAACCCAACACATCGCTTCCTTCACCAGCCCGTTAGGCAGGCAGGGGACAGGGCAAGAGGGGGAGCGCTGTCTGAGCAAAATTCACAAGGTGCAAAGCCAAGGTGATACCATGATGAACAGGAAGGCAGGAAGATTGGCACTGTAATTATGGCAACTAAAGCACAGTGTACAGTAAGTCCTTTTAAAGAGTGGGGAGGAGGGGGGGGAGGGGGGGGGGGGGGGGGTGAAGGGGGGGAAGGGGGGGGAGGGGGGAGAAAGGGGGGGGGGAGAAGGGGGGAGGAGAAAGGGGGGAGAAGGGGGGGAAGGGGGGAAGGGGGGAGGGGGGAGAAGGAGTGGAGACAACCTTTAAGAAGCCAGAGATACACGGTTGTGAAGCTCAGCGCACATTTAACATTACTGGTCGGTTATCCTTGGTTCTGAAAACTAATGCTCACTTTGTATTTCCCCCAATCAGCCAATGAAATTCACCGGTCAGCACCGGCCACAACCTACGAGAATCTACGAGAACCTTTGACCTCCTGGCAACCCACCTACGGCACGAGAATTCTCGCTACTCTCCATGGCAGCTTCATTCTAGGCGACCATAATGAGGCCACGACTAGTTCCCAGAATGCGTGAACTCCTTACGACCATGAAGGCGACTCCCCAGCAACCACCCGCGAACATGTGGCGACCGTGTGGCGACTGCATAGTCCTCCTGCAGTCGCCTAAGTGGGACGGGCCCATAACACATAGAAATAGTTATTCAATGCTGTGAGAAGGAGCCGTGACAAATGGCTTGTAGCGACACAGATACTGACAAGCTTTTCCCTTTGAGAATAGGGGATTCAAGAGATGACTTCAGAATTCAGAATCAGGTAATATGAGGGGGAACTTCTTTATGCAGAGAGTGGTGGCCGAGCTCCCAGTGGAAAGCAGGTTCATTGCACATTAAAAATAGATTGCCGAAATCGGAAGGGAATGGAGCCTCTGGTAACAGGGAAAAAAATTTTTGGGAACGAGGGTCCGAGGTGGCCTGTTTTCACATAGGTCAACGTGAAATTAACTTCAGCATGGGAACGAGTCCAAATTCACATAGGTACGTGAAATTAACTTCAGCCTGTTGTATTGTTCGAGGGGCAGCTTTCTCTAACAATGAGGAGTCTGTGCAAGAATCAGAATCGCAGACTTTTGCAACCGAGAGCCAGAAGCTGAAGACGAAAATCCAGGGCACGTTTGTTATTTTTTAAAGATATTTCACCGGGCTATTTCAGCTGGGGATTCCTTGCAACAATGGTGGCAGGAGAAGAGACACGGATGGGCTTGATCTGTGAAGCACTTTAGAGAAAAACCTTAGAGCATTCACGGAGTCTAAAAAATACATCACTGCGACAGTTAATTTACATTTAATTTCCAGTAATGTTTATCTTCGGTGGAGGGATCGGAGGGCAGCAGCCCCCTGTCCCATTTCCATAGACTTGCAAGAATAAGTAGATACAGCGAGCTTTGCCAAAAACCGGGAGGCAATCTGTGCGCTCCACTGGGCCAGAGGCTCCTGATGTAAAACGTTTCGAGCTTGTGGTTCAGTCCAACACTTGGCTCACGTTTAGATAAGTATTTTGAGGCAATAACTTCGGGGGATGTCTGACAATGCGTACAGCACCACATCATTTGTAACAGTCAGTGAGAGACAGCGTGCAATCTGCCCGGCAGCCTTCAAAATCTTTATTATTAATGGGAGGGCGTGTGTGCCGTATTAATCTTTTATTACAAGCATCAGTTAGACGACGGAAGCACAAGAAACTGCAGATGCTGGAATCTTGAGTAAAACGTGAACATCTCCTTGGTTAGAGTCACCGAGTGATACAGCATGGAAACAGGCTATTTGGCACAACTTGCCCACAACGGCCAACATGTCCCAGCTACACTAGTTCCACCTGACCACGTTTGGTCCATATCCCTCCAAAAGCAAACAGAACTTTGGACCTTCTCCGGAGAAACGTATCTGGTTGTGACAAACTAACTAAGGAGGTGGCGTACAAAGCATTTGTCCACCCACTGTTGGAATATTGCCAGACAATATGGGACCCTCACCAGAAAAATAACATTGACACCCTTGACAAGGTTCAGAAGTGTGCTCTCATTTGTTAATAACCACCACTCAAGACAGTCAAGTGTTTCCGATACGTTAAATCGCCCTGGCTGGGAGTCACTGGAGTCAAGACACAACAAAGCCCGCTTATGTACTGTCGACAAGGAGACTCATGGCAAGATACAAGACAAGATACAAGATAGATTTATTCATCACATGTGCCAGATGGCACAGTGAAATGAAATTCCCATACAGCCATACAATAAAAAAAGGGACACAACACACTATAGGGTTTGACATAAAACATCCCCACACAGCAGAATCAAAGTTTCCCACTGTGTGGGAAGGCACCAAAGTCAGTCTCTTCCTCCATTGTTCCCCGTGGTCAGGGCCTCCCCGTGCCCTCCGCAGTTGCCGCTACGGGCGGCCCGATGTTCAGGACCGCTGGTCGGTGTGTTGTAAGTCCGATGTCGGGGCTGCGGGACGTCCTCAGCGGCGTGGACACAGAGTCGGCCCCCTCCTACCGGAGTCGGCGGCTTCCAAAGTCCGCAGGCCGCGCCGGGTGGAGACTGCTGCTGTAGACCCTCTGCAAGGCGCCCCAGGACTCCACGATGACGGTCAGCGCCGCCCGCGTTGGAAGCTCTCCGCACCAGAGCTCCACGATGTTGGAGCAGCGGCCCAATGCTCCGGAGCTCCAAACGGCGACCCAGGTAGGTATCGTCCGCTCCGCGGTGACTCCAGCGCTGCGCCGCCGCTGTAGCAGCCCTGGTCCGGTTCCCGGTCCCCGGCAGGAAAGGCCGCTCCGATCCAGCTGGTAGGCCGCGAGGTGGGGGGCGAGGACGCAACTCGGAGAAATAGTCGCGTCCCCGCCAGGAAGAGACTGGGAGACGGTTTCCCCCTTACCCTGTCCCCCTCCCCCACATAGAAAAGTAAAAGTTTTCCCCAACACAAGACTTTAGACTAACTAAAAATTAAAATAGATAGAAATAACAGAAATGCCAGTGCAGCGCCCCTGCTGCATCATCCCCAGTAACATATCTCATCTCATTCAATCCAATACCCAGAACTCTGTAAGACAGCCTCAGGTCACTTTATTTACTAGAATTAGAATTAGAGCAAATCCCAAAATATACACTACTACTCTACAGTCAGTCACCCCCCCTATATCCACCGCCGGACTATCCCCCAGAAAATGCACTAATACTACATGCTGTTATACTACTTATTACTGTATGTTCGCTCCTTGGTGATTGCTAACTGCATTTCGTGGTCTTGGTACACTGCACAATGGAAGATGACTCTGAACATCCTTCCTGACACCACTAGGTGTGCACCAACCTTAGCAGTCTTGGCAAGTCACAGCTCGACAACGTGGACATGGATCATCTCACCAAACTTGTGTGATAACTGACACAAACCACAAAAATCTACATAACCCTTCTGCAGCCAGTGCCTATGCGAGCGTAACCTTCACGAGGTAGCCAGCTGTTCGGTGTGTGCAGTAAACACAGCCAGCTCCCTACACGTTACTGTTTCTTATATTACAGAGTCCCTGGCAAACCTCCCTACATACAAACTGCACTTATTATGGGACGTGGGAGGACAAACACAGTCATGCATCCCAGAGGAACAAATTGGTTTGGTGGGTCACCTCAGTCGGTAAGTCCGTGCAAAAATTCACACAAAGTGGGCACCTGAGGTCCACTCCCTTGACGTTAGGGGCAATTTACAGAGGCCGGCGAACCTACAAACTGCACTTATTTGGGACGTGGGAGGAAACCGGTGCACCCAGAGGAATAAATGTGGTCACCTCAGTGGTAACGTGCAAAATTCACACAAAGTGGGCACCTGAGGTCAGGATTGAACCCGGGTCTGTGGTGCAGTGAGAGGCAGCAGCTCCACCAGCTGTGCCACACAGTGTCAAGAGTTGCCAAGACTTCAGTGTCAGAGCTACAGAGAGAGGTTGGGCATGTAGGAATTCATTCCTTGAAGCGAATGCATGAACTTGTAGAGGGTGGCACGGTGGCGCAGCGGTAGAGTTGCTGCCTTACAGCGCTTGAAGCGCCGGAGACCCGAGTGCGATCCCGACTACGGGTGTTGTCTGTACAGAGATTGTACCTGCTCCCCATGACCATCTCCCAGACCCTCGGTTTCCTCCACTCAACAGGCGTACAAGTTTGTAGGTAAATTGGCTTGGTAAATGGAAAAACTATCCCCAGTTAGTGTAGGTAAGATAGTGTTAATGTGTGGGAATCGCTGGTCAGCGCTGACTCGGTGGACCGAAGGGCCTGTTTCCGAGCTGTATCTCTAAATTAAACTAAACTATTCTAAACTAAAAATATTCAGGGATATTTAGGTTGAATGCACAGTCGTTTACCTTGGATAGGGCAATTAAGAACAAGAGGACATAGGTTTAAGGTGAGAAAGTGGTGAAATCATTGGATAAAGTCAGCATGGATGTATGAAAGGTAAATCATGTCTGACGAATCTTATAGAATTTTTCGAGGATGTAACTAGTAGCGTGGATTGGGGAGAACCAGTGGATGTGTTGTATCTGGACGTTCAGAAGGCTTTCGACAAGGTCCCACATAAGAGATTAGTATACAAACTTAAAGCACATGGTATTGGGGATTCAGTATTGATGTGGATAGAGAACTGGCTGGCAAACAGGAAGCAAAGAGTAGGAGTAAACTGGTCCTTTTCACAATGGCAGGCAATGACTAGTGGGGTACCGCAAGGCTCAGTGCTGGGACCCCAGCTATTTACAATATATATTAATGACGTGGACGAGGGAATTGAATGCAACATCTCCAAGTTTGCAGATGATACTAAGCTGGGGGGCAGTGTTAGCTGTGAGGAGGATGCTAGGAGGCTGCAACGTGACTTGGATAGGCTGGGTGAGTGGGCAAATATATGGCAGATGCAGTATAATGTGGATAAATGTGAGGTTATCCATTTTGGTGGCAAAAACAAGAAAGCAGACTATTATCTAAATGGTGGCCGATTAGGAAAATGGGAGATGCAACAAGACCTGGGTGTCATGGTACACCAGTCATTGAAAGTAGGCATGCATATGCAGCAGGCAGTTAAGAAAGCGAATGGTATGTTAGCATTCATAGCAAAGGGATTTGAGTATAGGAGCAGGGAGGTTCTACTGCAGTTGTACAGGGTCTTGGTGAGACCACACCTGGAGTGTTGCATACAGTTTTGGTCTCCAAATCTGAGGAAGGATATTATTGCCATAGAGGGAGTGCAGAGAAGGTTCACCAGACTGATTCCTGGGATGTCAGGACTGTCATATGAAGAAAGACTGGATAGACTTGGTTTATACTCTCTAGAATTTAGGAGATTGAGAGGGGATCTTATAGAAACTTACAAAATTCTTAAGGGGTTGGACAGGCTCGATGCAGGAAGATTGTTCCCGATGTTGGGGAAGTCCAGGACAAGGGGTCACAGCTTAAGGATAAGGGGGAAATCCTTTAAGACCCAGATGAGAAAAACATTTTTCACACAGAGAGTGGTGATTCTCTGGAACTCTCTGCCACAGAGGGTAGTTGAGGCCAGTTTGTTGGCTATATTTAAGAGGGAGTTAGATGTGGCCCCTGTGGCTAAAGGGATCAGGGGGTATGGAGAGAAGGCAGGTACGGGATACTGAGTTGGATGATCAGTCATGATCATATTGAATGGCGGTGCAGGCTCGAAGGGCCGAATGGCCTATTCCTGCACCTATTTAATATGTATCTATGAGGGGAAAGATTTTATAAGAATCCGAGGAGTAACCTTTTCCCACAGAAAGTGGTCAGTATGTAGAATGAGCTGCCAGACGACACAGTTGAGGCTGGTGTGCAAAGTACTATTGATACAGAGTCAGTATATATCATAATGTACTTTAATTAAAATACATACAGAGGCCATCGAAATGAGTACTGTAGGCTCAAAGTCATGTTGAACTAACTAACATGGCTGTCCGCATGCCACTAGGTGGTTGTGTGGAAACATGACATGGATAATGGGTCAGGTCAACAGCAAAACCAGTAATGGATCAAATCAGCAATACTGTTTGATCTACATCGTCTTTCTTCAGCTTTTGAACTGAGGGCAAACATAAAGCATGCAGATGTATATAAAGCTATAAAATTGACTATCATCTACAGTAAAGCAATGGAGGATATATTGCAAGTAATATAAGTAGCGTTGGTTATAGTTCGAGTCCGAGATCAGTATCTAGACATAATCCCCGTATCTAGCCACAGGCTTGTTGACCCGTCCTGCAGAGATTTCTGGGCATGGTTAATTACCTCGTAAAATTAATTCCCGACATCAGAGAGATCTCGGCTCCCTTGCGGCAGCTTACTCACAAGGTCATTGCCTGGACATGGCACGAACAGCAGCAACATGCTTTTGACACTAAAACATCAGATGCTGTGTCCCCCATCCTGGCTTATTACAATGTCAATAAACCTGTTACCTTGAACAGTTATGTATCACGGTACGGCCTCGGTGCAGCGTATCTGTAGGATGAGCAGTCTGTTGCTTATGCACCCAGGACGATGACGGACAGGGAGACGAGGTATGCTCTGATCGAGATGGAATTACTGGCAGTGGGCTTTGCATGCGTTAAGTTCAACAATTACATTTTTGGCAAGGCTGTTATCATAGAGACTGACCACCAACCTTTGGTTGCCATTTTAAATAAGCCTATACATGCTGCTCCGGCGCTGCTGCAAAGAATGATGCTTCAGCTCCAAAAGTGTGATATCTCTCTCACTGACAAGCAGGGTAAGCACACGTATCCCACTTCTGACACCATGTGCAAACTAACTGTCAGCTAGTTGCGGCCATATCAATCAATCAAAATCTACCTGGAAGCAAAAAGATTCAAGAGCCATGGAATCATTTTGGATGAGGCAAAGAAAGCGAGACTGATACCTTGAAAAATACAGCACTCCTCCTCATGACCCACTGGGTAACATGAGGAGCACCTTTAGCAACAGACTGGTCCCACCAAGATACAGCACAGAATGCCACAGGAGATCCTTCTTCCCTTCTGTTGGGGACTGACTGACTCCTCCCCCCCCCCCCCCCCCCCCTCCCCCCCCCCACCTTCCCCATATCCCTCCCATTTTGCTTTTATGTTTATGCAATATTACATATGTGCTGTGAAATATCTGGCCACTTAAATTTCATTAATATTATAATGCACATGACAATTTCAATGCCTTGTAAATATATATTTTTTGACTGGTGGCCGACCAAATTCCCTCCGGGATAAATAAAGTTGTGTCGTATCGTATCACATTGTATCGTATCGTATCATAACAAGCCTCACCCAAAAATAAGTCTGTCCCTCCTTATTGAAACAATGTTGGCTGTACCATGTTGTCAGAGAAGTTCCCCTGGTATTTATTCCCTAGTGTGGACTAATTGTGTTGAATAGCCTATTTCAATGCTGGAAGCTCTTTGTCATTCTGAATCCTTCCTTCCACCATGCAGCAGGAACAGAACTTTAGTTTTTAAGTTTAGTTTTGGAGATACAGCATGGAAACAGGCCCTTTGGCCAACAGAGTCCGTGCCGACCAGCGATCCCCGCACACTAACACTACCCTACATACACGAGGGACGATTTACAAGTACACCAAGTCAATTAGCGTACAAACCTGGGCGTATTTAGAGTGTGGGAGGAAACTGGAGATCCCGGAGAAAACCCATGAAAGGGGGAACGTACAAATTCCATATACTGTAGACAGCACCCATAGTCAGGATTGAATCTGGGTCTCTGACGCTGTAAGGCAGCAACACTGCGCCTGGGCCACTGTGCTGCCCCTAATCTATTCCCCTCTATATACACCTCGGTAAGATCACCTTTCATCCTTCAAAATTCCAAAGTCCCAGCCTGCTCAACCTCGCCCCACAGCTCCCACCCTCAGAAATATCTCCAGGCTTTGTATGTTGGGTTGTCTGCCACTCTCTGGCGCTGTAAGGCAGCAGCTCTACCGCTGTGCCACCGTGATACTACTCCACAACTTAAATGCCGTAGGTAGGTAAGAGCCTCAAACCAGCAGAGGCTGATTTCTGAGCTTACTTTGTGGACAAACTGTGAAGAGACCAAAGTGGAATTGCAAAGACAAACATAAATAAAAAGTGTCTCCAGTAGTCTGGATAAATGTAACATGACAAGGCAAAGTCACTGTTAGTCTAGAAAACGAAAGATTGTAAAACAAATTGCTAAGTGCAGGACAGTTACCGTGTGAAGTATGTCTCACCTCAGCAATAACACATGCCACTGTGAGACTAAACAATGCTGGAGAGCTTAAATTGTGATAAAATACCCCCTGTCACTGTGTCAGAATAACTAATAAAGTGTTAAAATGGCCAAACCTCCTTTCATGAATCAGCCCCTACAATGTTTTTGTTTCAGTAGATCTAAAACCATTTAAAGTGTCGTTGGCTATTTCGAATTACAACCAGATAGCTTTCAAATTGTCAGCGATGATTTCCTCCTGCATAGCCCAGGTTATTTTTACCCACTTACAAAATAAAATGGCTTCATTGTATTAGTAACTAAGGCACTACTCAATGAAATATGTTCTTGTGAGCAATTGAAACTGAAATGTTTTTCATCAATGGGATTGCAAGTTAATGGCGGTAAAATACCTAAATGATTTGAATGAATTGTCTCTTCTTATTGAATAGAACAATTACTTCACAGGCATCTGACTAGCCTACTAATCAGTTCAAAGAAGGGTCCTAACCTGAAACATCACCCACCCATGTACTCCAGAGATGCCGCCTAACCCGCTGAGTTACTCCAGCACTTGTTTCCTTTTGTGTAAACTAGTATCTGCAGTTCCTTGGTTCTGCATATTTTATCTTGCCCACAGTAATGTAGAGGGATAATGGAATTGGTATTGGCATTAGTTTATTATATAATGTGCCCAAGATGGAGTAAGAAACTTAGTATTGTGCATACTTCAGGCAGATATTGCCATGCACGAGTGCAATCATACCATTGGAACATAGAAACATAGACAATAGGTGCAGTAGAAGGCCATTCAGCCCTTCGACCCAGCACCGCCATTCAATAAGATCATGGCTGATCATCCAAAATCAGTACCCCATTCCAGCTTTCTCCCCATATCCCTTGATTCTGTTAGCCCTAAGAGCTATATCTAACTTTCTTGAAAACAATAGACAATCGACAATAGGTGCAGGAGTAGGCCATTCGGCCCTTCGAGCTAGCACCACCATTCAATGTGAGCATGGCTGATCATCCACAATCAGTACCCCGTTCCTGCCTTCTCCCCACATCCTCTGACTCCGCTATCTTTAAGAGCCCTATCTAGCTCTCTCTTGAAAGTATCCAGAGAACCGGCCTCCACCGCCCTCTGAGGCAGAGAATTCCACAGATTCCTCATCGCCGTTCTAAATGGCCTACCCCTTATCCTTCAACTGTGGCCCTGGTCCTGGACTTCCCCAACATCAGGAACATGTTTCCTGCCTCTAACGTATCCAAACCCTCAATAATCTTATATGTTTAAATAAGAAACCCTCTCATCCTTCTAATCTCCAGAGTGTACAAGCCCAGCTGCTCTATTCTCTCAGCATATTACATTCCTGCCATCCTGGGAATTAATCTTGTAAACCTTGTATGCTGCACTCCCTCAATAGCAAGAATGTCCTTCCTCCAATTAGGGGACCAAAACTGCACACAATACTCCAGGTGTGGTCTCACTAGGGCTCTATACAATTGCAGAAGGACGTCTTTGCTCCTCTCCTAAATTCCTCTTGTTATGAACGCCAACATGCCATTTGTTTTCTTCACCACCTGCTGTACCTGCATGCTTACTTTCATTGTCTGATGAACAAGGACCCCGAGACCCCGTTGCACTTCCCCTTTTCGCAACTAGACATCATTTAGATAATAATCTTCCTTCCTTTTTTTGCTACCAAAATGGATAACCTCACATTGGCCACATGGAGTTGGCTGGTAACAGGAGGCTGTTTCGTGTGATGGACTGGGTTGCGTCCACCATTCACTGCATTGTCTTACAGGCTCAGGGAGAGCAATTGTGACACCAAGCTTAGATTTATCCAGATAGGATGTTTTCTATGGTGCATCTGTAGCAATTCGTTAGATTCATTGTAAAAATGCAAAATTCCCTGAGACTTCTGAGGCAGTGTCTTCTCTGTCCGTATCATCGATATGATTTGATAATTTTATCAAAAATTATGTTTGTGCACAATGGAGGTGTACAGGAAACCAGTTTGTTGAAATATTGTGCTTAAATTAGAACAATATTTGAATCAGTTGTGATTTAACCTACTATATTCAGTTGGCAGGTGATGTTGGCAGAGGAAGTAGTTGAAGCTGGGACTATGCCAACAATTAAGAAACTGTTAGACAGCTACATGGATAGGACAGGTTTGGAGGGAAATGGGCCAAACACGGGCAGGTGGGACTAGTGTAGCTGGGACGTTGTGCCGAAGGGCCCGTTTCCACACTGTGTTACTCAATGACTCTAAGATTGTACCATGTAAAATAGTAAGATTAAACGAGAACTTACCAGTTTGAAGTTTGATCGGTATTTTATGAGGAGTTACGATGAGGATTTATTTTATGAGGAGTTACGATTACGTGAAGAGCCCGCTCAGCAATCATGCGCGGCATACTTCAAAGCAGCGGTGTGGAATCACAGATAGACACAGTTATTGAAGTAAACATAGTAAAGACATCAGTTTATCAGTTTGACCCATATTATTGAGGGTGGGAGCGGAGGGCACGTAATCCCTCATAAAATACAGATCAAACTTCAAACTGGTAAATTCTCGTTTAATCTTACTATTTTACTTTGGAGTCATGTGAGTGATTCCGTGAAGACTTCAAAGCACTGTGATTGCAAACTGTGTAACAGGTATTACTTCACGCACTGCCGAAGTCCTTGAGGGAGGAAGTGTGTTATTGTAATCAACCAATTAATCTGTTTGTAGAAAAACACAATTGTATTTTTTAACAATAACAACAAAGAAATTAAATTGCTCCCCTGGGCTTAAATTAAATATTTGCCGTCTGTAAAACCTTTCCTGCAAATAAAACAGGTTTTGCCAACGGCTTATTATAAAATTTTCTGAACGGTCTTTCCCCCCACCATCCTGCTGTAGCCAGGATGTGGTCTATAGGCACGTCCATTCTTTTAGCCATCGATGTGGATGCTGCCCTGGTGGAATGAAATTTATACATGTTAGTTTTTATCCCAGCAGCTTTTAGCACCTGCTTGAGCCATCTCAAAATGGTTTGGCTCGTCATCCGACCATAAGGTTTTTTATGACTGACCCAAAGGCTTTTCATCTCCCTCGAATATTTTGGATGTGTCTATGTAGGATAGTAAATGGGTCATGGCACATAACCATGTTTCTGGCGGGTAAGCCTGGAATTCCACGACTGGATTAGGTGTTCCTGGTCCGCTCTGTTTGATCAGTCCCTGGATAACGACAGAGATCTGGTCTGGAGCTGCGAGCATGGTGTCCAGTCGCAATAGGTGTAGTGACTGGACCCTCTGTGCAGATACAAGTGCCATCAACATGAGAGTTTTGAGCATAGATTGTTCCAGGTTGAGGGATCTGGCTGGTGGCCATCCCCTGAGGTATGTCAGGACCACACTGACATCCCATGTATGGGTGTACCTTTGTCTTGGGGGGTTAGAGTTGTAAAAACCCTTGATTAGTTTGACCACCAGCGAGTGGGACCCCATGGCCTGTTGTCCTGGAGCTGGTGTTAAATCGACAGACAGGGCACTTCTAGCTGTGCTGATGGCTCTGTAGCTGAGTCCTTCATCGTGGTGAAGGTTCGCCAGGAATTCCAGTACGTTGGTAACTGTAGCGGTTGAGTAGGTGGTCCCTGTATCCAAGCAGTACTTCTCCCATTTTTTGATGCTGGACAAGTGCTGTTTTTTAGTGGATGTTAGGAGGGATGCTGACATGGTGTCGACGGTTTGTTATGATAATCCCAGTCCCAGAAGTGGTTTGTGCAGAATCTGCAACCCACGAATTTGATTTTTTCATGGCACGGGTGGCTTGTGCCCGACACTGGGTGTTAATAACTTTGGGTCACTGGGGAATACCATCGGAGTTTCAACAACCATGTCATGAAGTATTGGAAACCATGGCTGCGTAGGCCAGTCGGGTACTATCAAAATACCTGAAACAAAGTGTATTGTGCGTAGTCCCTGACTGATGAGGCAGAAGGGCGGAAATGCATAAAAGAAGAATTTCCCCAATCCAGCACGAACGCATCTACCGCTGCTGCCTCAGGGTCTGGTTCCCAAGCGACATACATAGGTACCTGGTGATTTAGCCTGAATGCAAATAAATCGATATCTGGCGTGCCATATTGCTTGATAACTTTCGCGAAATTTTTTTTGGGGGGTTTTAACATCCATTCGATGTTGTTATTACATTTACGTGGCCTGGTGTCTGCCACTGTATTTAGCTGACCTGGCAGGTAAGTAGCTGATAGCCAAATATGTCTTTCGACACACCATTGCCAAATTGTGTTGACCAACTTGTCGCATGATACCGATTTTATGCCGCCCATATGGTTAATGTAGGCCACCACCGTAGTATTTATCTATTTGTAACCGTACATGCAAGTGATGCATATTTGTGCATATGCTTTAAACCATAAAAGTCACCCATCTCTAGATAATTAATGCCCAGTGTAAGTGGTAATGATGACTCCGGGTTAGTCCATCTATTACCTGTGCTAGATATAGAGTTAGTTGCTCCCCAGCCTTGAGCACTGGCATCTGTTTGGATAACTAACATAGGGTTAGTGATGATAATAGGGCTGTAAACTATGCCAAACATTTTTTGCCCACCACTGTAGTTCTGATATTGCTTCAGTGGGTAACTTCATGACACGATCATAATGACCTGTATGTTGTTTTTGGTGCATAGGTCCGAATTATGTAGCCGGAAAATGCTGCTACCATTTTTCCAATTACTTGTTGAGTAGTTGGTAGTTTGTTGACCATTAAATTGTTGCATGATTGTGCCAATTCAACTATTTTGTCTCTTGGCAATGTTACAGTCACGTAGACTGAATTAATTGTGAAGCCCAAGTAGTCCATGATTGTGGATGCTTAAACTTAGATTTATCTGGATGTAAGACTATCCCAGGGTTTCGAATAACTGTTTGGTAGCTGATACAGCTAACATAGTCAATTCCATGGTCTTGCCTACCATTTAAGACATCACTTTAAACTGCTATAGCTGCCCCATCCAGGTAAATTTCAGGTATCTGCGATGATCCTTGTGAATGGTACTAAATAGTAAACATCTTTAAGATCAATGCTTGCCATGAAGTATCCTTTGGAATATAGTTGTTTGGCAGTAACAACTGTTTCCATTTTGAAATGTATATACTTAACAAACATATTTAGTGAAGTTAAGTCAATGATGATGCAACATCCACCATCTTGTTTGGGTTTAGTGAATATATTGCAAGGGTTCAGGTTTTCCCATGATACCCTTAGTAATTAGTCTCACCAGTTCAGCTTGTCCCTCTCGTTTCTCTAACGGAGTGGGGAAAATACCCTCTGGGGTGAATGTTGACCTGGTGGCAATTTTTCTAGTATGAATTGTATTTGTATCCACTAATGCCATTGAGTATATACTGATCACTCGTGATAGACTCCCGTGTGTTAGTATTACTCTATATGCTGATAGGAACCAGACCCACCTACATCCATGGTTATGGGTATTCTTCTGTTTCCTGCCGGTCCAACGAGTGTTGCACGTCGTCTGACATGGCGGTGATGTTGGGGGGTGGCGCATTTTCCATGGGGTCCGCTCTGGGCCCTGGTCTAAAGAAGACTTTCAGTGATAGAATGCGGACCCCGAGCTTTCATCAGTCCCATATGGTAGACGTCGACTGATGGACGCGATGGGGTGCTGCTGCTTATTGTTTTTGGTTTTGCTCGTCCCGGGGCCTGCCCTCATGAGACCGAAAGCTTGTTAAGGCCTCTCCATATCCTTCATATGCTTTGTGAGGTTTTTGCCAAAGAGCAGTGGGTCTGGCTCAGTGGCTGGGGTTTGCACAACCCCGCAAATTTAGGATTTTACGGCAGGTCTTATGATTTGTTTACGAAGGTTGTGGTCATCTCCATATTGGTCCACGGAACGAGCAGACGATGTGATGGCTGACGTCAGGAGCCTGAGGACCACTGCAGTTTTAGCTCCTGGTTCCGAATGTTTGCCCCAACGTGCCCCCAGTTTTGGCTGTTTACAGCCGGCACATTAAGGGACTCACAGTTCTCTGGAGCTGTATACCTCATTGACCACCTCTCCTGTAGGGCCTTGAACGGCCTCCTGCACGTGGGGTTGCCACGTAGCGGTCCACCACACCTAGCAGCTCTTCCTGTTCCTGTACCCCTTGCATACTCCCGAGATCTTCAGCCATCGTCCCCTCTTCTTGACCAGCCCAGTCCTGGTCACCAAAGCTACCCTCGGGTAAGGAGGAAGCAATGGACAGTGCAGAAGGCACTGTGGAGGGAGTGCCTGAACTCCCCCTGCGAGAGCGCCCCTCACGAAGCGCGTCTCGCTGGAGCTCCAGTGGCTCAGGCGGCTGTGTCTCCCCCGTGCGGGTGGAGAGATGTCCCCGTCCGACAAGTCGGAAGCCGCCGGCCGGACGCCTCTTCCGTGGCTTTACTTCCAGCTCGCTGCTCTGGCGCTAGCGGGCTGGGCTCGGACGCGGTGTCGGGGAATAGCGGAGGCAGGGTAAGCGGTCCTACCACCTTGTTGCTGCCCCCCCCCCCCCCCCCCCCACTCTTCCATGGCTTGGGGAACAGGTTTGTTCTAGAGCCTTTCTTCTCTGCCTGAAAGCAGAAGGCTCCTCCTGTGAAAGAAAAACCCAACCTCAGAGCTTACCTGACGGTCCATTTCTTTCACCCCGTAGCGGGGGCGCCTGACTCCCCTGGAGTCCAAGGGGGGGGGCCGCTTGCGTCTGGACTGGCACCGGCGCAGCACCCTGTCTGTGGACCGCAGCGTGTGTGGTCCTGGTGGCGTCTCTCCCCCTTCCGTGAACGGAACGCTCCTTGCCCAGAGTCCAACGGGGGCCGCTTGCGTCTGCTGCTTTGCTCCACCAGAAGCAACAAACAGACGCGAATCTCTGGTTAAACTGAAGGTAAGTACTTACCTAAAGCTTCCTCTTTCAGGCTTGTAGCGGGAGCACCTGACTCCCGCCTGTCGTTGTTGCCTGCTGAAACGTAATGCCGCGCATGCGTGCTGAGCGGGCTCTTCATGGAATCACTCACGTGACTCCGAAGTAAAATTGTTGGTGATATTTACGCCTGGAAAGCTGAAGCTCTCGACCCTCTCCACTTAAGCACCATGGATACAGACTGGGCATGTTCTCCAGCCATGCTTCCTGAATCCCTTTGTTTTGCTGACGTGCAGGGAGAAGTTGTTGTCAGATATAACCGATTGGGCCCTGAGACATCAGCTAAACGGAAGAAGCTAAAACGTTCTTTTTCCACAATCATTCATAAATCATAGTGATAGCAAAGGAAAGTGCCATTTTCCAATGAACCAGATCTCACAGTTCCATTGCTTGCAGGTCGCAACTATCTAGGTAATACTTTCATCCTCTGCTTCAAAGAGTCTTCCGATCCACTGTCTTTTTTTTGTCCATCTTTAAAGTGATTTTCCCACCCAGATTTATGTCCGTGGTAGTAATGGTTTGCAGATTGAGATCTGTGTTTGTATCACACTCTGTGAACTCCTGGCTTGGCTTTCCCTCAACTCTTCGCCATCTCTTTGTTCCCCACTACACAAATAGCAGAAAACAAAACTATTTGGGTTGAAGTGGCTGAGTCGCAGATTTGCTCAAAAAATAATTGAGCCACCAAGAATTTAACGGGCAAAGCACATTTTTAGTCTCATAGAGTCATTCAGCATGCAAACAGGCCCTTCGGCCCAACCTGCCCACACCAACCAACATGTCTCAGCTACAATAGTCCCATCTGCCTGCGTTTGGCCCACATCCTTCCAAACCTGTCCTATCCATGTAGCTGTAGCTGTCTCACTGTTTCTTAAACGTTGGGATAATCCCTACCTCAACTACCTCCTCTGGCAGCTTGTTCCATACATCCACCACCCTTTGTGTACAAAAGTTACCCCTCAGATTCCTATTAAATCTTTTCCCTTTCACCCTAAACCCATGTCCACTGGACCTCGATTCACCTACTCTGGGCAAGGGACTCTGTGCATCTACCCGATCTATTCCACTCATGATTTTATACACCTCTATAAGATCACCCCTCATCCTCCTGTGCTCCAAGGAATAGAGTCCCAGCCTACTGAACCTCTCCCTATAGGTCAGGCCCTCTAGTCTTGGCAACACCCTTGTAAATTGTACATCCTCGAATGTTCATCTTCAGAAATTTCTTCCATTCTAAAATTTAAACATTTTTTTTCTTTTTTCCCCGCCAACATTGGAAACATTTTTCCTGCATGTAGCCTGTCCAATCCCTTCTATAAGATCCCCTCTCGTCCTTCTAAAACCTTTTAGGTTTTCCAACCTTATCCTGCTGAAATCAAATCTAAAAGTACCAGAGCCATGAGGAATGTTTGAACATGAATGGTTGGCTCAGGATCATCCCAGGCTGTGGTTTTCACTAACACTAATAACCGTCAGGATTCGCTGTACGGTACTATTCCATTCTTTCTCTTCTTGTCAATTGGAGAAACAACCTTTTTAAATTGAGCTTGTTTCACATATTTTTTTCATTGCCTTTTTTTGGAAAGGTGGCTTATCCCATTAATATCTTCATACAACTTGTTTCAAGAGCCAGACATGTTGTCCACTTTTTAATCCCTTTTACCCATTCTGTCCACCCCAGATCCTATCTGAATACTACTCCTAACCTTAAACAACATTAAAAACACAACAAGCTTTCACCCCCAAAACAGTCACTAATTTTTGTGTAGGAAGGAACTGCAGATGTTGCTTTAAAGCGAAGATAGATACAAAATGCTGGAGTAACACAAAGTGGAACAGACAGCAGCATCCTTCTCTCCAGAGTTGCTGCCTTTTCCCACTACAGCATTTTGTGTCTAGCCACTAATTTTTGGTCTATAATCCTCAAAGGCCTTTCTAATATGTGCGCAGCTTGAACCCACTTTATGATCCTAACAAGATTGTTTATTTAAATCGCTCAATACTGAAAACTGGACTTTGTTGGAGATGTGGAACATAGAACCATACATTGTGACAAGTAAAACTGGACAAAAACCATTGGTAGGTATGTATCAAATGAAGTGATGGGGGTGGCACAGTGGTGCAATGGTAGTGTTGCTGCCTTACAGTGCCAGCGACCCGGGTTCGATCCTAACTACAGGTGCTGTCTGTACAAATTTGTACATCGTCCCCGTGACTATGTGGATTCCCTCCCACGCTCCATAGGCATACAGGTCTGTGGGGTAATTGGCTTCGGTAAAAATTGTAAATTGTACCTAGTGTGTTCGTTAGAGGACACTAGGGGCCTATTTCTATTTCCACGTTGCATCTCTAAAATTCAAAGACTAAAGGTTTAAAAACAGCCGTCAGAGAAATTCAAGAGGCAAGAATTACACGAAGGACATACCCACAGCCCAACTCTAGTCCTAATCCAGGAAGATCTCACATGGCATATTTTCCATTGAGACATCAGAGGAACCCAATGGTTTGTTAAACTGCAGGACCTGGTTTTGGGTTAAGTGTGCAATGTAAAGTGGTCCACACTAGAATGATGGCGATCTCTCCCAAATGAAGTAAATGGAATTTTTTTTTTAAAGTGTTGCAAAACTAAGCTGCCATCTCCCCTGGTCTGCACAGTCAAAATCCACGCTGGAACACTCTCTCAAAATGGAAGCTAGCTATTCTTTGAAAAATAATCCAAGCAATGTGCTATTTATAAGGAAACCGTTTTAGCAATTGAGGACGGATGTTTGACTATACTGCGCAAACTTTTCGAAATAGTTCAATATCTGGCAGAACAACGGGAGCTATTTATTTGCCAGATCGCTGTGCCGAAGGCAATTGGAGTCCAGATCAGGAAATTCATGTGATATGTCCCTTAAAAGCCCAGTGCTGTAATTTATTACCATGCTTCATGCGTCACAGGCGAGTCATGGACAAGATGCTGAATGTGTTTGTGTAGTAACATTATCATTGTGACACAATGTCCCCCATTTAAACTGGATTCAGACTCGCATACAATAAACCCTAATCAATTGCTTCACGAGTTATCTTGCACAATGGACGTCTGTCGAAATACAGCCAGAGATATTTTTAAACATTATTCATCACAGGGGCAGCAGAATAAACTCACTGCTACAATTATAATGAGTTTGTATGAATTAACTTTTCATAATCCACAGCAGCCTTCATTATGACCCCAATGACAAAATGTATTGCAGGAATTTTCAAGAGTACTGCAAACCCTTGTGTGACTACCCTTGTATTGAGTACTGACTACCCTGTGGCTTTAGATAGAGTATATATTTGGAACAAAGCTGTTGGTCTACGCTAGTCTTGATATTCTATCAAGAATACCATGAGAACGAACAGACTGATCAAGTGGGCGACACAGGGGGGAGTAGCGGTAGAACTGCTTCCTTACAGCGCCAAGGACCCGAGTTCGATCCTGACTACAGGTGCTGTCTGTACAGAGTTTGCACGTTCTCCCTTTTCACCGCGTGGGTTTTCCCCGGGTGCTCTGGTCTCCTCCCACACTCCAAAGACGTACTTATGGCTGTATGGTAATTCAAATCTCACTGTATCAATTGGTGCATGTGATAATAAATGTCTCTTGTTTCATGTCTTGTCTCTTGTCTTACAGATTTGTAGGTTAATTGGCTTCGGTAAAAGTGTAAATTGTCACCAATGTGTAGGATAGTACTGGTGTGCGGGGTGATTGCGGGTCGGCGTGGACTTGGTGGGCTGAAAGATCTGTTACTGCGCCATAGTCCTAAAATCTAAAGTCAATATTAAAATCCTTAAACTTAGCATTGGCTTCAAACATTCAATTTCCTCCCTTTGTCTGTATCACCTACATTGGTGACAATACCTGTAAAGGATCCACTTACAAAGACAGTTGTATCTGTGGCATCCAAGAAAAACCTTCTGTAGTATTTCACAATGGTCTCTTTTGGTCCCTTGAGGCTCTGACGATACAGGTTACCATGATGATTCAAGGACTTGCAAACAGTTTTCTATGTTAAGGGTGGGAGACAAGGCTGGTGTTTGTTTCACCAACCCTATTGAGAGATAGCAGATTTTCGAAACCAAAACGCTTTCCAAAACCGCAGTCTAGGTTTAAGTTCAGGGGTGACCGCGCTTTTGCGGTTGCAGCACCTAGACTGTGGAACAGAATCCCTCTCCACAGAACTGCCCCCTCCATCGACTCCTTTAAGTCGAGACTAAAAACCCATTTCTACTCCCTAATGTTTTTGAGGCCCTCTGAGGGGGCGTTTTAAACAGTTTTAAAGAGTTTATGTATGTATTGTTATCTGTGTGTGCCACTGTATGTAGCACATTAGTATCTGCACTGATGTAACGCACATTGGTCAACGTTGTTTTTAAATGTGCTATACAAATAAAATTGACTGACTGACTGAAAAGAAATGGTTGCATGATTTTAAATGATAAATATGCAGCTAAAGCAGGTATTTAGGCAATTTAACAGGATTTACTTGTTCTTGTTAACAGTTCTCGCTCGTTGCGAGGGGGATTGGTTAGGGTAGTAGCAAAGTTAGGCTTTAATTATACCAGGGTATTGGTGAGACCTCATCTGGGGTACGATCTACAGTATTTAAAAAAGGATTGTTAATGCATTGGAATGAGTTCCGAGGTGGTTTACTAGACTAATCCCTGGAATGACAGGTTGCCTATTGAAGAACATTTGCTCTGTCTCCCCCTCTCTCCCTCTCTCTCTCTCTCTCTCTCTCTCTCTCTCTCGCTCCCTCTTTCTCTCCCTCTTTCTCTTTCTCTTCTCTCTATTTCTCAGGAGCATCAAGGTTGAGGGGAGACTCGAAAGGCCCGTAAATGAGTGGTGTTCAAGTGACATTTAATTAGGCACATGTAATTGCAAGGTACTAGAGGGATATGTATAATTCGCGGGGCAGATGAGATCAGTTTAACTTGGCATTATGTTCAGTACAAACACTGTGGGCCACAGGGCCGGCCCATTACTGTGCTGTACTGTTCTATGTTCTATGTTTAGGTTTTGGATTTAGGTTTGGGCTTAGATGTATTTTTGTCACATGTACCGGGTTACAGTGAAAAGCAGCGTTCTCCCTGCTATTCAAACAGATCAGACAGACCACACATAAATGCCAGCAAGTGAAACTGAACCACAATAGATAGAGCAAGTGGGGGGGGGGCATACAAAGTGATGAATACAATTCTCAACTTTGGAATACATGTTGTGTTCACAAGGGGTCACAGCTTAAGGATAAGGGGGAAATCCTTTAGGACCGAGATGAGGAAAACAATTTTCACACATAGAGTGGTGAATCTCTGAAACTCTCTGCCACAGAATGTAGTTGAGGCCAGTTCATTGGCTATATTTAAGAGGGAGTTAGATGTGGCCCTTGTGGCTAAAGGGATCAGGGGGTATGGAGAGAAGGCAGGTACAGGATACTGAGTTGGATGATCAGCCATGATCATATTGAATGGCGGTGCAGGCTCGAAGGGCCGAATGGCCTACTCCTGCACCTATTTTCTATGTTTCTATGTGTTTCCAGGAAGTCTCCAACATCTAGTTTCTTGTGTCTCAACAACACTGGGTTATTTTTGCTCCCCTTGTCTCTCTCTAAGGCTAATCTTCCTTTTTTTGTCATTATTTATATTAGTATATGAATGAGTCGAATGAATTATGTTTCTTCCTCTGCTGTTCATCTTTTCCTTTCTCAAACTTCAAAAGTTAAATAGAGGTGCAAGGTCGATCTTTTCGAGTTCTCGGGTGACTTGTTCTACTCACCAAGAAGGGTCTCGACCCGAAACATCGCCAATTCCTTCTCTCCATAGATTCACCCAGCAAGCCCTGAAATGGAACCTCCAAGGAAAATGGGAACGAGGTCGCCCAGGAACAGCTGGAGAAGAGGTGTCAAGACGGAAATGTCTGAGAGTGGGCTCAACTGGGGAGATCTCGAAAGAACTGCCAATTCTGAAGTGCATAGACACATCCATCCCATCTGCTCAAGTTCAAACAAATGCCTCGAAACTCATTGGCCGGCGGTTCATTCTACAGCAAGACAATGATCCCAAACATACTGCTAAAACAACAAAGGAGTTTTTCAAAGCTAAAAAATGGTAAATTCTTGAGTGGCCAAGTCAATCACCCGATCTGAAACCAATTGAGCATGCCTTTTATCTGCTGAAGGGAAAACTGAAGGGGACTAGCCCCCAAAACAAGCAAAAGTTAAAGATGGCTGCAATACAGGCCTGGCAGAGCATCACCAGAAAAGACACCCAGCAACTGGTGATGTCCATGAATCGCAGGCCAACAGTCATGCATGCAAAGGATAGGCAACAACATACTTAACATGACTACTTGTACTTCCGGTGGCGCTGGTGCCAGTAGCCTCCACCTACAGCCCGGTATCTTTTTGTTTTTTTGTTTATTTAGTTATGTAAAAGTGTTTTTTTGTGTGTTTTTTTGGTGTTTTTATGTGGGGGAAGAGGGCACGGTGCGGGGGATACCGTCCTTCAGCCGCTTCCTGGTGAGGACGCGACTATTATTCGAGTCGCGTCCTCGCCCCCCCCCCCTCCCCCCACAGCGGCCTCCCTACCTGGATTGGCGCGGCCTTTCCTGCTGGGATCGACCGGAGCTCCAGCAGCGGCGGGACAGCGCTGGAACATCGCGGGGCTGGCGATGCCTTACCGGGGGTCGCCGTCTGGAGCCCGGAGTGCTGGACCTGCTGCACCAACATCCTGGAGCTGCGGTTTGCGGAGCTCCCAACGCGGGCGGCGCTGATGGACAGCGCGGGGTCCTGTGACTCTGCCCGGCTCGGCCTGCGGACTCAGGAGCTGCAGACTCCGGCAGCGGGAGGCGGCTGATCAGGAGGTCCGGGCCGCTGAGGAGGAGGCTGCTCACCGTCGGGGTTCAGCGTCGGCGTTCCACCAGCCCGGCGTGAGGGCCTGAACATCGGGCCACCCGGGGCGGCGACTGCGGGTGCTCGGAAGGCCCGACCACGGATGAACACGGAGGGGAGGCTGGCTGGACTATGGTGCCATCCTCACCTTGGTGCCATTTATGTTATGTTGTGTTGTGGACTTTCTGTGTTTGTGCTTTTTTTAAAATTCAATTTCAATTTTATTTTTAATATGTTTTATTATTTAATTATTATTTATTTATTTATTTTATGATTTTTTTATTTTTTTTTGATGATACTGCCTGTAAGGGAAATTCATTTCGTTGTCTCAAATTGAGACAATGACAATAAATTTGAATACAATACAATACAACAACCGAGTGAGGTGGAGGACATTTGTCAATGGCCTTGCTCCCTAGAAGAAGAAGAATAGATGCTGCCTCACCTGTTGAGTTTCTCCAGCATTTTGTGTCCACCCATGCTCTCACTTCAAGCAAGTAACAGAGAAAAGCATTAATAAGTTGAATGTAGATGCAAGGAACTGCAGATGCTTGAATCTTGCTTAGAACAAAGTGCTGTAGTTGCTCAGCACGACAGCCAGAATCTCTGTAGAAGATGCATAGGAGGTCGGAACCTTTCTTTAAACTTATTAAATTGAAGATTGGGGGGAAGTGTCTAACTACCGGTACAGTGGTTCTGAGCCAAGAAGATCCATCGCATTCTTATAGTTGCCTTAATATTTAAGCTGTTATTGCTGTTTTCAGTTGGGAGGTGGAGAGGAATTGTGCATATGTTTTCCATGTTGGGGGAGTCCAGAACCAGGGGTCACAGTTTAAGTATAAGGGGTAACCCATTTAGGACTGAGATGAGGAAAAACTTTTTCACCCAGAGAATTGTGAATCTGTGGAATTCTCCGCCACTGAAGGCAGTGGAGGCCAATTCATTGGATGGTTTCAAGAGAGAGTTAGATATAGCTCTTGGGGCAAATGGAATGAGAGGATATGGGGAAAAAGTAGGAACGGGATACTGATTTTGGATGGTCAGCCATGAACATATTGAATGGCGGTGCTGGCTGAAGGGCTGAATGGCCTATTCCTGCACCTATTTTATATGCCTCTATGTTTTTATGTTTGCTTCTACAATCTACTGATATAATTGTATTACTCTCAGATGGTGTTTGAAGAATTCAACAAAAAATTGGCTATATATCTATTTTGCCTGGAAGTCCCAATGACAACACTTCAATGCTGCTCTCACACTTAAGGTCTTAACATTGTTGAAGTTTTGCTATGTGCAGCATATTGTTACTTTCTGAAAGCAGACACACCACAGAGGTGAAACTATAAAACACTGAACAAGTGAACTCACTATCAGTTTTATCTTGCGCTGAATTTCTCATTGCTATTTGCATTTCTCTTGAGAAAATAAAAATCACAAATTAAACTTTACAGCGGTGAAGTTGCAGATATCAGCCCATTGCATGTGAGCTGTGCAAACATAAACACATACGTATTAGGAGCAGGAAAAGACCACTCGGCCCCTCGAGTTTGCTCTGCCATTCAATATTATGGCTGTTCTGACTATAAGCACAACTCTCTATCCATGGAAACAATTCACCTACTGACTTGTTACGTATTTATCTACATCTACTTTTAAAAATATTCAAAGGTTCCTCCGCCACAGTGCTTTGGGGAAGAATGTTGCAAAGATTTAAATGGGTAACCCATTACTTTTAAACATTGAACACCAGTTCTTAGTTCTATCGCTCTTAATCCCATTTAGTCCCAAAGTAGAAACAGTAAATACACTCTTCTCAAGCTTATCCCCCAATCTAGTTCAGTCCAAACCCACTGAGTCAGACACTGGAACATCTAATCTTTGTTTTTAGATTGAACAGCAAATTTCCCTATACGATACCTAAACCACGGCAGGTTCGATCCTTGTCATTGCCTGGCCAAGCCCTTCAGCCTCGTGCAAGCAGAAACACTCCAAAAGGTCACACAGTCCCAAGCGCACTTCCAGAAGATCGACCTCGATCTAAGATGGAGCCACATTTATAGGCCCACGAACCTTGAGGGGCCGAACTACGTAGGGGTGGTCTGTTTATAATCCAATCAAACATATTAATTACATCAGTACATTATTGACAGTTCCCTAAACCAATTACAGAGTCTCCTATACATTGTTTCTCAGAGAAGCTTCTGGAAGGAAACTAACTTAACTGAATAATACAACATTTACCCTGGAACTCAAATAAACCTGCTAGGGGTTAACACTTTGGCCAATCAACAAACAACAGGGCAACATTATTTACACTGGGTAACGTTTCGGGTCGAGACCGAGTCTGAAGAAGGGTTTCGACCCGAAAAGTCACCCATTCCTTCTCTCCAAAGGCACTGCCCATCCCGCTGAGTTACTCCAGCATTTTGTGTCTATCTCCCGTGTAAATGATGGACAGGCTTTGTTTAGTTTAGAGGTGAGCTACTGGCTGCCGTATTCCTGACCTCTGACCTGCTCTTGTAACCCTATTGTGTACACGGCTACTTCAGTTCAGTCTCACACAATGAGGCTGCCACAAGTATTAGCTGGCAGTTACAAGGTGTGGTGCTGACACAGGGCAGGAACGCTCTGCCACTGATCAGCCACAGTCTTACTGAATGAAGAGCAGGCTCTCGTGAGTGAAATCCTACTCCACATTCTACCTTCTATTGGCTGATTCTCGACCAGCGCAGTAAAGGAAACATTGCAAATGGCCTCAACTTCTCCCAAACAAAGTAGGAAAAAAATTCAACCACAGGCTCCAGTCTTGTTTCAGTTTGACTTCTCAGTCAATGTTTGCACCAGACTTTAGACATACAGTGCAGACACCGGCCCTTCAGCCCACCGAGTCTGCGCCCGACCGTGATCACCCGTAAACTAACTGACACACACTGGGGACAATTTTACAACTTACCGAAACCACTTAAAGCCAAATCTGTACATCTGTGGAATGTGGGAAGAAACCGGAGCATCCGGAGAAAATCTATGCAGGTCTCTGACGCTTCAAGGCAGCAACTCTCCTGCTGCGCCCAATGTCCCTGAGTGGGATGTTGAAGCAGCAACACTATTAACTCTGGAAGAGTTGAAAGATAAGTTCAAAATATATAAAGTATGTAAAATTATGGGAGGCATAGATATGGTGGACAGTCAGGATGGAAATATCAAATACTAGAGGGCATAGCTTTGAAATGAGAGGGGCAAAATTTAACTTAGATGTGCGGGACAAGTCTTTCACCCAGAGAGAGCCTGGGGTGGTGGTGGAGACAAATATGAATGTGGAAATTAAGAGACTTTTGGCGAGTCACTTGGATATGCAAGAAATTATTTTGCCAATTAGTAACAGTATTGAAAAACTAATGGTTCATAAGTTCATAAGCTCATAAGTTATAGGAGCATTCAGCCCATCAAGTCAACTCCACCATTCAATCATAGCTGATCTTTCTTTCCCTCTCATCCCCATTCTCCCTGCCTTCGCCCCGTAACTCCTGACACTGTACTAATCAAGAATCTATCAAACTACGTCTTTAAAATAGCCATTGACGGCCTCCATAGCCTCCTGTGGCGATGAATTCCACAGATTCACCACCCTTTGACTAACTAAATTCCTGCTCATCTTCTTTCTAAAGGTATGTCCTTTTATTTTGAAGGTCTGGCCTCTGGTCCTTGACTCTCCCACGAGGGGAAGCATCCTCTCCACATCCACTCTATCCAGGCCAATCACTATTCGGTAAGTTTCGATGAGGTACCCCCTCATCCTTCTAAACTCCAGCGAAATAATTGAAAGAATATAAAATTGTAATGGGGAAAGCAACAAAAATTAGATGATTTCAAGGATAAGAAAAATAATTAGTGGGATGTAAGGTCAACATCTAAAATGGCTCCATTTCAATGCCACACAGCTGTAAGCTTCAATGAGGAACCCCCCCTCAACCTTCTAAACCTCTAGTGAGTAGAGGCCCTGTGCTGTCAAATAGTCATCATATACTAACCCACCTATTTTGCTGGAATGCCACACAATGCTGAATGACTCAGCAAATTTAACTGAAGCAGAACCACGTGGGCGGGAATTATGAAGGGTTCTGTGGAAATTATTTCGTAAATTACAAACCTTCAGGAAAAGTAAGAATAATCGGAGATGAGAAAATAAATCAAAAGATATCTCAGATATTTTTGCTGTTGTGCTTCAAATGGTTGTTTTGAAAAATAGTTTTAAATCTGACAACATTACCTTAATTCTGAAGCAATTAGTTGTGTTCATTAATCTTAATTGCTTTCAGCCGAGACCCATAAAAAGGTCCAGAGTAGCTGTATATAAGGAAGCCATATGGAAAGGCTCTTGGGAATTACAATATTTTTATTGTGCTGATTGCCACCACTTGAGAATCTCATTTCCTTTTGATATGCCACAGAAAAGTACAGAATTTTAAATTTGAAAGGGCGGCACAGTAGCACACTGGTAGAGTTGCTGCCTTAAGCCCCTGTCCCACTGTATTGTATTGTATTGTATTGTATATCTTTATTGTCATTTCCTGAGTATTCGCATACCCAGAGGAAACAAAAAAACGTTGTTCAACCAGTGTCCATTCAGTGTGCATGAAAAATAAATAGAAATAAAAAATACATGTATCATGAACAAATTTAACACTCTACTAAACATTCAACAGCCGTTCCGACCGGCAGCGGCACAACAGTGGCTCTGCTGCAGTGTGGGGGTTTGTGCGCGATACTTGGCAGGGGGCAAAGTCCATTTAACAGTCTTATAGCCTGGGGATTACTGTACGAGGTAATTCAAGAGTTCTCCTGAGGTTTCCCCTGATCCGAACTCAGAGAACATCCGTAGCAGGTCCGTAGGAGTTCGTGGATGTCTTGTAGCGGCTCGTAATGCTAACGGTAGGTACTCGGGACATCCGGTAAACTCGTGACGTTTTTTCATCCCAGCAAAAAATGTCCACGAGTAAAAAATACTCGTGATGAAAAAAATGGTTACTTTTTACTCGTACGAGCCGCTACGAGACATCCACAAACTCCTTAAGGGGTTGGACAGGCTAGATGCAGGAAGATTGTTCCCGATGTTGGGGATGTCCAGGACAAGGGGTCACAGTTTAAGGATAAAGGGGAAATCCTTTAGGACCGAGATGAGAAAAACATTTTTCACACAGAGAGTGGTGAATCTATGGAACTCTCTGCCGCAGAAGGTAGTTGAGGCCAGTTCATTGGCTATATTTAAGAGGGAGTTAAATGTGGCTAAAGAAATCAGGGGGTATGGAGAGAAGGCAGGTACAGGATACTGAGTTGGATGATCAGCCATGATCATATTGAATGGCGGTGCAGGCTCGAAGGGCCGAATAGCCTACTCCTGCACCTATTTTCTATGTTTCTATGAGAACACTTGAATTATCTCGTACAGTTGGACTTTACAGCGCCAGAGACCTGGGTTCGATCCTGACTACGGGTGCTGTCTGTACAGACTTTTTACGTTCACCCCATAACGGTTCATGAGATCATTCACCCCTGCAGCCATTAAATTTTATAATTCGGACCGCTAGGCTGTAGGGGGATGAATTTTTGCAATTTTTAATTTTTGATTGTTAATTATTGGTCTTTTTAAGTATTTATTGCTCTCAGGTAGTGTCCACAGTGTATTCTATGTATTTTCTGTCTGCGTTCGTTTTGAATCTGTGGGTTTGTTGGTTGGGGGCTTCTGGACATCTGAATTTCCCTGAGGGGATCAATAAAGTATTTATTATTATTATTATTATTATTATTAACCGCGTGGGCTTTCCCCGAGTGCTCCGGTTACCTCCTACACTCCAAGGGTTTGTAGGCTCATTGGCCTCAGCAAAGATTATAAATTATCCCTGGCATGCAGAATAGTGCTAGAGTAATGGGATCGCTGGTGGGCATGGACCCGGTGGGCTGAACGGTCTGTTTCCACACTGTATATCTAAAACTAAAAAACTAAAGAAAGAAAATACTTTCTGCTATTGATCATAAATCAGAATGTTTTATAGCCACAGATTGAAACATCACAGTAGTAATCTCATAATCTCCATGCTGGTTCTTTGAAAGAACTATCTATTTCATCTCCTTGCATATAACCCTATGAGTGTTTTCTATCTGAGTTTTTATACAATAGAATTTTGCAGGTTAGTATTGAATTTACTTCCCTCACATTCCAAAGAGTAGCAAAGCCACTGATTTTTAAAAAGGTCTTTCCTTCTTCCTTATTTTGCAGTTTACCTTAAACCTGTGACTTCTAGTTACTGGCTCCGCTGCCACTGGAGATGTTTACTTTTGATTCAAAAGGGGGGTGAATCGGTGGACTTCATTGCCACACAAGGCTATGGAGGCCAAGGCAATGGATATTTTTAAGGTGGAGATTGGCAGATTCTCGATCAGTACGGGTGTTATGGGGAGAAGGCAGGAGAATGGGATTGAGAGGAAACGGGGATCAGCCATGATAGAACGGTGGGGTAGACTCGATGGGCCGAATGGCCTAATTCTGCTCTGATAGCGTATGAACTTATGAAGAGGACACAAAGTGCTGGAGTCCAGCAGGTTAGGCAGCATCTCTGGAGAACATGGATAGGTGACGTTTGGGGTTGAGACCCTTCATCAGACGTATTTACTCTATTAAAGCTTTTCCTGACAGAATAATAAAAGTTGAGCCTGTAGTCAAAAGGACTAAAACAAAAAGTAGATTGCATGCCATTTGAGGGGTGGGGACTTCCTTTTTCCATTTTCTGTCAACAGTATTTCACTGAATCCTGTTTTTCACTCGTTCAAGCGAGGAGAACAAAAGAGTTCGGCTCGAATTCAATCTGTTCTTCAGAAAACCCATTATTTTTAAACCAATCGAGTCCAGAATGCTTCAGACCTTCGCTCACCTGCTCTTTAATCAGAAATGCTCCGAGACTCTTGCGGCCGGGCGGCAGTGGCCATTATTGAGTAAACCTGATTTATGTGATTGGTCAATTGTGAGCTAATGAAGGGGATAAAAGGGTTGCTCGGAATGCAGACATAATCAAGAAATACCAGGCCCACCATCTGGAGGCCATCCAAAAACAAACCCCGCGTAATCCCAGCGAAAAAAATCGAAGTGTAACCTCGGAAGCAACGCGCAGCGAACTTAAAAGCAACAAATGACCTAATTCTCGTTGGCCCACAAAAGGGTGTTGAAATAGTAATCACTGGAAGACGTAATTTTATTAAGAAAGGGTGTCTGATTGATTGGTAGCAGGGATATTACTTTGCATTAGTTGTCAGAGCAGAGGTTGCCAACAGACTGGCTTCCATGTACTGAAGCAGATGGTGCAGCGATATATGAGGGCTGTGCATCACATTTAATGGTCTAACTGAACTCGAACTGCAGGGCAGACAAGTGCTGTGAGATTGCGCAGAAACACAAATAAGACTAAATGTTTTTGACACTATTAATCTGCTTCGCTCCTGCAAAGTTCAGTTGATATCCTCCGGCAACTACCTTAAACTGATTTATTGACCAACGCTGCCTCCCTTCCTCGAAGCTTCTGCTGCTCGTTTCGATCCCAGGAAAGGTAGCAAGGGTGAGGATTCAGAGTGGAAAAATTCATATATCTTTTCCCCACTGCCACTGCCTATCTAAATGTTATTATTAGTTATTTATGTTATAACATCAGATGGAAGCTGCATACCAAATCTCGTTGCGCTTATGTGCAATGACAATAAAATATATTAATATTAATCACCCCCCCCCCCCATGTGTGGAGTGTCATAACTATTGCAGGGAGCTGGTGACGGCAAGCCGACAAAAACACAAAAACACCTACTGTGTTGCACGAGGAACATAGAAACATAGACAATAGGCGCAGGAGTAGCCCATTCGGCCCTTGGAAGCCAGCATCGCCATTCAATATGATCATGGCTGATCATCCTAAATCAGTACCCCGTTCCTGCTTTTTCCCCCCATATCCCTTGATTCCTTTAGCCCTAAGAGCTAAATCTAACTCTCTCTGATGACTACTGATGACAGAGAGAAGAAGAAGCCTTAAAAAGCACAGAAATAACTTTCCTTCATACCTACACGTGAGACCTGCAAACAGTAAATAACATCATGCTGACGCTAGTATCAGGCATGTTGATTATGGTGAAATATTTAGCTGTGACCCGTTCATATATTACAACATCCTATGGATGGGAGAGATGTTGAGCAAGTCCAGATGCATAATCAGTTGCCTGCTTCTAATAAGCTATGTTTGATTTTCCTAGGAATGTTAATGAGAGTTGTGTCGGAGGCTGGGTCATATACAGTATCTTACATCAAAAGGCATGAAGGCCAGATCACAGAACCACACATTTGGGTCAACCAGCCTGCATCAGCATTCACCTTCCACATGTGAGAGCAATTCAAATCATGTCTACCTACCAAGTTTTCTTATCAAACTCCTTATGCACCTCAGATAAACAGATAAAGCTGGAGTAACTCAGTGGGTCCAGCAGTCTCTGGGGAAAAAGGAACAGGTGACGGTTTGGGTTGAAACCTTTCCTCAGGCTCATGTCTGAAGTAGGGACTTGAACCGAAACGTCACCTATTCCTTTTCTTCAGGGATGCTGCCTGACTCGCTGAGTTACTCCAGCATTTTGTGTCTATCTTTGGTCTAAATAGAGGTCTTTAAAATGATGAGAGGGATAGACAGAGTTGATGTGGACAAGCTTTTCCCATTGAGAGTAGGGAAGATCCAAACAAGAGGACATGACTTCAGAATTAAGGGACAGAAGTTTAGGGGTAACATGAGGGGGAATGTCTTTACTCAGAGAGTGGTAGCTGTGTGGAATACGCTTCCAGTGGAAGTGGTGGAGGCAGGTTCGATTTTATCATTTAAAAATAAATTGGATAGGTACATGGATGGGAAAGGAATGGAGGGTTATGGTCTGAGTACAGGTAGATGGGACTAGGGGAGAATAAGTGTTCGGCACGGACGTAGGGCCGAGATGGCCTGTTTCCGTGCTGTAATTGTTATATGGCTGTATGGTTATAAACTAACAGTTCCTTCTGACACCTATGCACCTTATTCATTTTCACCAGGAACCTCAATGCTATTTCCGTCTCAGCCACCAACCTGGGATGAAAAGTGTACCATAATTCTCTGTCAAGAGAAAAATATTGGCCATTGTATTATTACTCATCGTAGTCATACAGGATGGATATAGGCCCTTCAATGTCTCTTGAATGTTATATTCAACACCACCTGTGATAAAAATTAGAATCTTAAGGTTATGTGATAGGAATAGAATTAGGCCATTCAGCCCATCAAGTCTTCTCCGCCATTCAATCATGTCTGATCAATCTCTCCCTACAAACCCCTTTCCCCTGCCTTCTCCCCATAACCTTTGACACCTGTACTAATCAAGAATCTATCTATATCTGCCTTAAAAATATCCACTGACTTTGGCCTCTGCAGCCTTCTGTGGCAAAGAATTCAACAGATCCACCACCCCCTGACTAAAGAAATTTCTCCTCATCTCCTTCCTAAAAGAAGCTCCTTTGATTCTGAGGCTGTGACCTCTAGTCCTAGACTCTCCCACTAGTGGAAACATCCTCTCCACATCCACTCTATTCAAGCCTTTCACTATCCTGTACGTTTCAATGAGGTCCCGTCCTCCCCCTCCCCCTCCCTCCCCCATTCGTCTAAACTCCAGGAAGTACAGGCCCAATGCCGACAAACCTTATTGATAGTCTGTTGGTGACATTTTCTTTAGGAGTAGTTTTATCTTAACTTCGTTGATTATGCCGTGGATATTCATTGAGAAGTCAGTGGTTTGTGGGTTTCTCCCTGCAAGACATGACTTGCAATATTCAGAATGAGCAACGGACTGAGGAATTGTCTGCATGTTTGATGCAGAAAGTTGGGTCACATGAGATTCAGGGTGAGCTGGTCAACTGGATTCCAAATTGGCTTTGTGGAAGGAGTCAGAGTGTGTGGTGGAGGGTTTGTTTTTCTGGTTGGAGGCCTATGACCCAAGTGGTGTACCGCAGAGATCTATGCTGGGCCTACTGTCATTTCTACGAAGTTAACGATTTAGATGGTAATCCAGAAAACATTGCAACATTAGCCACCTACCAGTCTTCCAACCCAATAGGTGCAGGAGTAGGCCATTCGGCCCTCTGAGCCAGCACCGGCATTCAATATGATCATGGGTGATCATCCACAATCAGTATACCGTTCCTGCCTTCTCCCCATTCCCCTTGATTCCGCTAGCCCTAAGTGCTCTGTCTAGCTATCTTTTGAATGCATCCAGTGAATCGGCATCCACTGCCTTCTGAGGCAGAGAATTTCACAAATTCACAACTCTCTGGGTGAAAAGGTTTTTCCTCATCTCAGTTCGGAATGGACTACCCCTTATTATTAAACTGTGGCCCCTGGTTCTGGACTCCCCCAACATCGGGAACATGTTTCCTGCATCTAGCGTGTCCAATCCCTTGATAATATTATATGTTTCTATAATGTATGTATGCATGCATGTGAATACTTGTATGCGAGTACTTGGCCAATAAACATTAATTAATTTGTTCATTCATTCAAGAACCCCTCTCATCTTTCTAAATTCCAGTGAATACAAGCCCAGTCGCTCCATTCTTTCATCATATGACAGTCCCCTCATCACGGGAATTAACCTTGCGAACCTACGCTGCACTCCATCAATAGCAAGAATGTCCTTCCTCAAACCAGGAGACCAAAAGTGCACACAATACTCCAGGTGTGGTCTCACCAGGGCCCTGTACAACTGCAGAAGGACCTCTTTGCTCCGATACTCAACTACTCTCTCTATGAAGGCCAACATGCCATTAGCTTTCTTCACTGCCTGTTGTACCTGTATCCTTACTTTCAGTGACTGACCGAGGTCTCGTTGTACTTCCCCTTTTCCTAACCCAACACCATTCAGATAATAATCTGCCTGCCCGTTCTTGCCTCCAAAGTGGATAACCTCACATTTATCTACTTTATAATGCCATGCATCTGCCCATTCACCCAACCTGTCCAAGTCACTCTGCATCCTCATAGCATCCTCTTCACAGTTCACACTGCCACCCAGCTTTGTGTCATCTGCAAATTTTGCTAATGTTAATGTTACTTTTAATTCCTTCATCTCGTCACTGCCTGCCATTCTGAAAGGGACCCGTTAATCCCTACTGTTTGTTTCCTGTCTGCCAACTAATTTTTTATCCGCCAGCACTCTACCTCCAATACCATATGCTCTAATTTTGATGCAAATGACGCAAATATCTCTGCACGGACATCCTGTAGAGCGGAGAGGTACGGAGAGAGTGCTGCATTGTTTGAGGTAATGTTTTTTTAGACGTTAAATTGAGACCCTGTCTTATCTTTTAGGTGAGTGTAAAGACCCCCATTTGAAGAGAGATCAGCTGTTTTCACGTCTTGTTCAATACTTGTTCCCCAATCAATTACTGAAAAACGCAGATCATCCAGTCAAAGAACTGCAGATGCTGGTTTATACCAAAGATAGATACAAAGTGCTGGAGTTACTCAGTGGGTCAGGCAGCATCTCTGGAGAAAAATGATGGGTTGCATTTTGGGTCATCACACTTCTTCAGATTTCTTGAGTCCTCAGAATAGTCCCGACCCAAAATGTCACCATCCTTTCTCTCCAGAGATGCTGCCGGACCCGCTGAGTTACTCCAGCATTTTGCGTCTATCATTGCTTCTTGTTATTTAGCTACAACCCTTTCTCTACTGAAAGGTACTTCAGTGGTCCGCGATCAGCACCTTAGATTGTGTAAAACATGCAAGTTCAAGGCATGTTCATTTCCTGTTGTCAGATAATCAATGAATTTCTATCAATTAGTTTTGCTTATTCTTTCCCTCACTCTTGTTTGGGACTGTTGCAGCAGAGCAGAGATGATCAATCAGAGTCATGAATGAAGGACAAATCTCTGTGTTGCCATCCCTGGTTTGACGTGCCAGCGGATAACTCCAGTGTGATCATTGGAAAATTCTCTCAGACACCAGCGGAGGACAGGTTATATCAGCAGGAGAAAATGAACTTCATTTTATGGATTGTTTCCAGCATACAGCAAAACAATCCAAACTTCACAGGGTGTTGGAGAATCACGTGGGATTCACATGCTAGTGCCTAGCCTGTTGTGCAGTCGTTCCACAGCTTTACACTGTAAAGGGCCTGTCCCACTTAGATGTCATTTGCGCATCATTTACGCGACATAATTTATGCAACACGATGCACGACGCGCGTGTCGTAATGCGCACGTGATGCGCGCATGCCGTGCATTACGCGCACATGGTGCGTGGTGACGTAGGCAGAGACGCGCGATCGCCCCTGCATTTTGGGATTCACAAAATATTTGCGCGCCATCTGCGTGATGCGCAAATGACTTCCAAGTGGGACAGGCCCTTAAGACCAGGCCTAGAAATGTAATTGCCTATTAAAATGTGCTCCAGTGGTGTTGCCTGCGCGACCAACAACAGTTTATTCCAGTATAACTTTGTCAGCACCAGAAACACTGTATCAATCTATGATTATCAAACAATAAGGTATTATTGTATCATTGAACCAATGCTTTTAAGGCAGATATCGATCGTAGGTCGGCGCGGACTCGTTGGGCCGAAGGGCCTGTTTCAGCGCTGTATCTCTAAACTGAACTAAACCAATGTATGTGGCTTTACTGACTGGTACCTCTTTTCACTGCAACTGACCTCGAGATCCCAATTGCATTTCCATAAAATGTTTAATTACACCAGTTAAATAATCCATTTAAAGTCAGTGGAAATATTAACAAGTCCCAGTTATCAACAACTGCACTACTGCAAGCACACATTTACTGGAGCTCCAACACTCATTTGCACCCTCACACCTTATACCCACTCACAGTTACTCAGCCACGCTTGACTTCACGTACTGCTATGTGTAGGAAGGAACTGCAGATGCTGGTTTAAACCAAAGATAGACACAACATGCAGCAGTAACTTAGCGGGACAGGCAGCATCTTTGAAGGAATGGGTGACATTTCGGGTCGAGACCCTTCTTCAGGCTGAGAGTCAGGGGAGAGGGAAACGAGAGATATGGAAAGGTACAAAGAAAATGTAAGGTGTGAAAAGGACAGATCAAAGTAGAAGAAATGTAGAATAGTTCATTGTTAGCTGAAGGGGAAGCTGACAAAGAGGCATACCAATAGTAAAATTAATCAGGAGGACAATAAAACTAGTCGGAGAACTAGGGTGGAGGAGGGATGGAGAGAGAGGGAAAGCAAGGGTTACTTGAAGTTAGAGAAATCAATAAGTATACCGTTGGTTTGTAAGCTGCACGAGCGTTATATGCCTCATTGTCAACTTCCCCTCAGCCAACAATGAACTGGAAGGTGGCATATGTTGCGCATCTATTCAAAAAGGGCAGCAGGGAAACGCTGGGAAATATAATCCAGTGAGCTTAACATCTGTAGTTAGAAAGTTACTGGAGAGTGTTCTGTGGGATAGGTTATACAGGCATTTAGATGGGCAAGGGCTGATTAGGGATAGTCAACTTAGTGTTGTATGTGGGAGAGCGTATCTCCCAAATCTGAGTTTTTTGAAGACGTGACCAAAAAGGTTGATGAGGGCAGTGCTGTAGATGTTGTGTACATGGGCATCAGCAAAGCATTCAACAAGGTTCCGCATGATAGGCTGCTCTGGAAGATTAGATCGCATGGGATCCAAGGAGTGACAGCTGAATGGATTTTAAAAAATGGCTTCATGGAAGGAAGCAGAGGGTGATGGTTGAAGGTTGCTTCTCGGACTGGAGGCCTGTGAGACTAGTGGTGTGCCTCACGGTTCGGTGCTGGGCCCGTTACTGTATGTCATCTACATCAATGATTTGGATGAGAAAATACAGGACAAGATTGGCAAGTTTGCTGATGATACAAAAGTGAGTGGTTTTGCAGATAGTGAAGACGGTTGTGAAAGATTGCAGCAGGATCTTGACTGGTTAGCCAGGTGGGCGGAGGAATGGTTGATGGAATTTAAAACAGAGAAATTTGTTGCATTTTGGGATGTCCAACATGGGCAGGACCTACACAGTGAATATGTGGCTGGTGGGGGGGGGGGGAGGGGCTCTGGGGAGTGTTGTAGAGCAGAGTGATCTAGGAATGTAGGTGCATGGTTCCTTGAAAGTGGCTTCTCAGGTAGATAGTGTGGTCAAAAGACCTTTGGCACATTGGCCTTCTTTAATATTGAGTATAAAAGTTGGGAGGCCATGTTGCAGTTGTATATGATGTTGGTGAGGCCACATTTAGAGTACTGTGTTCAGGTCTGGGCACCATGTTACAGGAAAGATGTTGTGAAGTTGGAGAGGGTACAGAGTAGATTTACAAGGATGTTGCCAGGGGGAGGATGAGTAGGCTGAGATTCTATTCCTTGGAGCGCAGGAAGAGGGGAGCTCTTACAGAGGTGTATAAAATCATGAGAGAAAAAGGTCGGGTCAACACACAGAGTCTCTTGCCCAGAGTTGGAGAATCGAAAATCAGAGGACATCGGTTGAAGGTGAAGGGCGAAAGATTTAATAGGAATCTGAGAGGTAACTTCAAAAGGAAACACTTCAAAAGCTGGAAATTCAAAAGGAAAAATGTATGTTATATTTATTCATTCAGTATTTGGACATTGGTGGGAGTGCCAACATTTACTGTTCATTTTTACTCATGCCCCTACTGAGAGGACAGTTAATAGTCAATGATGTTGGTGGGTTTAGACTCACACCATAGCCAAACCAGGTAAGGATGGAAGATTTATTTCCCTAAAGGCCTGGATGAAGTCAATGTTTTTTTTAAAATATATTCCAGTAGTTTCATGGTTACCTTTACTGACCCGAGCCTTTTTTGTTTACATACTGTAAGTTTTGTTTAATTATGTGGTCAAATTTCCCAAATGTCATGGTCATTTTGAGGAGGGGTAGGCTGTGTGTAAAATACATATAGATATAATATAACCATATAATTGTTATAATAGATATATTGTATGGACATGTAAATATATTGTCTATACAGATTGTGGCCAGCCTCCAAATGAATTTGCTCCATGCACTGGAAATCAGTAGAAGAAAACTATGTGTTCAATGATTACAGAAGTTCTGAAGTTTTATAATAGCTCTATTGATTTACCTCTTTACCTTCATAAGTTATATCAACAGAATCAGGCCATTCGGCTCATCTATTCTACCCTGCCATTCAATTATTTCTGATCTACCTTTCCGTCTCAACCCTATTCTCCCGGATTCTCCCCATAACCCCTGACACCTGTACTAATCAACAATCTATCAATCTCCACCTTAAAAATATCCACTGACTTGGCCTCCACAGCCTTCTGTGGCAATGAATTCCGCAGATTCACCACCCTCTGACTAAAGAAATTCCTCCTCATCTCCTTCCTATAGGTACATTATTTTATTCTGAGGCTATGGCCTCCGGTTCTAGACTCTCCAACTAGTGGAAACATCCTCTCCACATCCACTCTATCCAGGCCTTTCATTATTCGGTAAGCTTTAATGAGGACCCCTCCTCATCCTTCTAAACTCCAGCGAGTATGGGGTCAGAGCCATCAAATGCTCACCATATGTCCACTCATTCCTGGGATCATTCTGATCAATATGAAGGGAGCAGTGCTGGAAACCTGGATTTATAAATGGAAACAAATTAGTGATAGGTCTTGTTGGTGCTATGGAATGTCTTTTGACAATTTATACATAAAACAAAGTTTATCCTCTAATACTTGGTGCCTGGACTACAATCAATCTTATTTAGAGCTTCACTTTGAGCGTATTTATACCCAATAAGTAAGTGTATGAAAGCGTTCTTTTTTAGGTTTCAGGGCTTCAAATGTTTGTTTTGTTTAATGTGGTTGAAGGATAATATTTTGGGACATTGCAGTTAGTTTTCTTAGCTCCTGGTCTGCGCTTTGATCTCTTTGAAAAGGACTAATTCCTTTTGGCTTTGCCTATAGAAAATATAGAAAATAGGTCCAGGAGGAGGCCAGTCGGCCCTTTGAGCCAACACCGCTTTGTACCTGCATTGCTGGGTGTTGTGAGTTAAATAGTTGACTGAAATAATAGAAGCCTATCAATGTGCTCATTCAGATATCTCGGTCTAGAAAATCTTAGCTTTTAGTTTAGTTCAGATTCAGATTCAGATTCAATTTTAATTGTCATTGTCAGTGTACAGTACAGAGACAACGAACTGCATTTAGCATCTCCCTGGAAGAGCGACATAGCAAATGATTTGAATAAATAATAATAAGTGTCCGGGGGGGGGGGGGTGGTGATTGGTAGTCACCGAGGTACGTTGTTGAGTAGAGTGACAGCCGCCGGAAAGAAGCTGTTCCTCGACCTGCTGGTTCGGCAACGGAGAGACCTGTAGCGCCTCCCGGATGGTAGGAGGGTAAACAGTCCATGGTTGGGGTGAGAGCAGTCCTTGGCGATGCTGAGCGCCCTCCGCAGACAACGCTTGCTTTGGACAGACTCAATGGAGGGGAGCGAGGAACCGGTGATGCGTTGGGCAATTTTCACCACCCTCTGCAATGCCTTCCGGTCGGAGACAGAGCAGTTGCCATACCATACTGTGATGCAGTTGGTAAGGATGCTCTCGATGGTGCAGCGGTAGAAGTTCACCAGGATCTGAGGAGACAGATGGACCTTCTTCAGTCTCCTCAGGAAGAAGAGACGCTGATGAGCCTTCTTGATCAGAGTAGAGGTATTGTGGGTCCAAGAGAGGTCATCGGAGATGTTGACTCCCAGGAACCTGAAGCTGGAAACACGTTCGTCCCATTAATGTGGATGGGGGTGTGCGTGCCGCCTCTGGACTTCCTGAAGTCTACAATGAGCTCCTTGGTCTTCTTGGAGATACAGCGTGGAAACAAGCCCTTAAGCCCACTGAGTCCACGCCAATCAGCGTCCCCGGCACACTGACGCTATCCTGCACACATTAGGGAAATTTACAATTATACCAAGCCAATTAACCTGCAAACCTGCAGATAGACACAAAATGATGGAGTCATTCAGCGGGTCAGACAGCATCTCTGGAAAGAAGGAATAGGTGACGTGTCGGATCGAGAACTGTATGTCTTTCTCCGGGAGGAAGCCGGAGTTTCCCGGAGAATACCCACGCAGGGAACGGAGAGAATGTACAAACTCCGTACAGATAGCAACATAGTCAGGATCAAACCCAGATCATTGCTCTGTAAGGCAGCAACTCTACCACTGCATCACTGTGCTGCATCTTTTATTCTTCAACGTTCAGCGTAACAAGCTTATATTTCACAGATTCATTTCCTTAAATGTATATTTACATGTTATCAAGATGGACACACAAGGAATAGCACACGCAGGAATACTGAGCTGGAAAACAAAGCAATGGAAGAAAGGACACAGTGTGTTGGAGTAACTCAGCAAGTCAGGCAGCATTTCTGGAGAATATGGATTGGTGACGTTTCGGGTTGAGATCTTTATTCAGACTGAATGTCTTAGTTTCGGGTCTCTACCCAAAAGGCCACTTAGCCATGTTCTCCAGAGCTGCTGCCTATCCTGCTGAGTTACTCCAGCACATTGTGTCCTTTTTGCATTAACTAGAATCGGCAGTTATTTAGTTTAGTTTAGTTTAGAGATACAGCGCGGAAACAGGCCCTTTCGACCCACCGGGTCTGCGCCGACCTGTGATCCCCGCACATTAACACTATCCTATACCCACTAGGGACAATTTTTACATTTACCAAGCCAATTGACCTACATACCTATACGTCTTTGGAGCGTGGGAGGAAACCAAAGATCTCGGAGAAAATCACAGGGAGAAGGTACAAAATCCGTACAGATAGCACCCATAATCGGGATCGAACCCCGGTCTCTAGCACTGCATTCGCTGTAAGGCAGCAGCTCTACCACTACGCCACCGTTACCGCCTTTTCTATTTATTTCTATTGCTGAATGAACTCAACGGGTCAGATAGTATTAGTACAATTGATTGATTGAAACATACAACATTTGGGCCGTTCGACCCATCACGTCTATACAGACCATCGATCATTCATTCACACTAGTTCTATGTTATCCCACTTTCGCATCCACTCCCTACGCACTAAAGGCAACTTACACAGACCAATTAATCCACAAACCCACATGTCTTTGGGATGTGGGACGAAACTGGAGCACCAGGAAAAAACCCGCATGATCAAAGGAAGACCATGCAAACTCCACAGATAGCCCCCGAGGTCAAGATCAAATCCGAGTCTCGGGCACTGTAATGCAGCAGCTCCACTAGCTCTACCTGTGGAAGGAACAGACTGGCAGCATTTCAGGTTGGACACTTGGAAAGTTGGAAAAGGGAGATGGGGGGTGGGGTCTCCTACTCCGTTAGTCTGAAGAAGAGTGCCGACCCAAAACTTCATCCGTCCACTCCCTCCACAGACGTTGCCTGACCTGTTGACTTCCTCCAGCACTTTTGATTTTTGTACATGACTGTTATCTTTTTAATAATCATTTGTTTCTTTCTGTGTCATCCTGGAGTTTACCACTCTCCTGGATGCCATTGCTAAAACTGGAATTAAAACCAGATAAGCTAAATCAGTGGTCGACTGTTGTTTTCATGAATTGGAATCAAAGCCAACATATTGTAAGTGGAAAGAACAAAGGAGGCAAATGATTTTGATATCCTGGGAAGGTTAGTAGCAGAGAAGGGCGGTACAATGGCACAGCTAGAGCAGCTGCCTCACAGCCCCAGCGATCCCCGCTCGATCCTGAGAGTGAGTGTTGTTGTTTTGCACACTAAACTAAACTAAAGATGGATGTGGAGGCTTTGGAAGGGGTGCAGTGTTGGTTTACCAAAGTGAGGCCTGGATTAGGGGGAATTTGCTACACGGAGACGTTTTCCTTCGCTCCATAGATGCTGCTGCGCCCGCTGAGTTTCTCCAGCACTTTTGTCTTGCTACACCGAGACGTTGGAAAGACTATAATTGTTTTCTCTCTAAAGCCTGAGGTTGGAGGAAGATGAGATAGAAATATATAAAGTTCTGAGAGACGTAGATATAGTAGACAGAGTGATAGTGACAGAGTTGTGGGGTTGTAAGATCTGCTGAATATCACAACAAAAAGCAAAGGACAAACAATGTTTAGCTGAGCCAGACACCTTGTGTCACGTTTATTCCGGAAGCCCCTTTTACCTATATTCTCCCCAATCATAACCAGTGTGCAGATAAGGCCAATTAGTGCATCTGACCTTGGGGTTGTTATTGAGTTCTTCTGGCTGGACCTTCTCGTGAGGCTGATGGTGAGTCGCCAGCGGTAACAGGCTGTATGCAAAACCAACGTGGGCGTGAAGGCACAGCAGAGTGATAGAATGATAGAGTGATAGAATGATGGTGATAGAGTGATAGATTGATACTGTGGAAACAGGCCCTTTGGCCCAACGTGCCCACACAAGCCAACAATGTCCCAGCAACACTAGTCCCACCTACCTGTGCTTGGTCCATATTCCTCCAAACCTGTCCTATCCATGTACCTGTCTAACTGTTACTTAAATGTTGGGATAGTCTCAGCCTCAACTACCTCCTCTGGCAAAGTAGGCAATCGAGTCTGAAGAAGGGTTTTGGCCCGAAACGTCACCTATTTCCTTCGCTCCATAGATGCTGTTGCACCCGCTGAGTTTCTCCAGCATTTTTGTGTACCTTTACCTCCTCTGGCAGCTTGTTCCATACACCCACTACCCCCTTTGTGTCTTTGATAGTCTGAATTTGTTTTCCCCAAGATGGAAAAATCAAATTCTAGAGGGCATAGCTTTAAGGCTCATGGGACAAAGTTTAAAGGAAATGTGCGGGGCATGTTAATTTGCACAGAGGGTGATGAGTGCCTGGAATATGTTGTTGGTGGTGATCGTGGAGGCAAATATGATAGTGAGATTGAAAAAACATTTAGATCGGTTATAGATATGTAGGGAATGAAGGGATATGGATTATATGCAGGCAGATAACAGTTGGGCATTGTAGAGTGGATGTGGAGAGGATGTTTCCACTGGTGGGAGAGTCTAGGACCAGAGGTCACAGCCTTAGAATTAAAGGGTGCACGTCTAGAAAGGAGGTGAGGAGGAACTTCTTTAGTCAGTGGATAGTCTGTGGAACTCATTGCCACAGAGGGCTGTGGAGGCCAAGTCATTGGATATTTTCAAGGCAGAGAGAGACACATTTGTGATTAGAATGGGTGTCAAGGGTTATGGGGAGAAGGCAGGAAAATGGGATTAGAAGGCAGAGATCAGCCATGATTGAAAGGTAGAGTAGACTCGATGGGGCGAATGGTCTAATTCTTATAACTCGTGAACTTGTGCACCTGTTAATCACGTTTGCCACAAACCGTGTGGACCAAACAGCCTGCTCATGCTGTACTGTTCTATTTTCGATGGTCTTCCTTGCATATTGTGGCTCCTGATTGAGCAACATCTCAGTTCTAAAGTTCATAACTTTACTTTCTCCACTGTCATTTTGAAATCCATTTCAGCCTCAAGCCTCCCAGGTATCTGCCTTCTTCTGGTTCTGGACTCTGTGACATCAATAATGTTACACCTTCTGTAGCCATGCCTTCAATTGCAATCTAGCAGAAGTTATTGAATTATTTTCCTTGTCCCCGTTGATAACATTTAAAATCTACCTTCATTGAAATGGCACTTGTTAAATTTCAGATGTGGTCCAGAGTCGAATCTTATCTGATTACATTCCTGGCAAGCTTTAGAATTTAGAATTCTAAAGAATTTAGCTTTAGAAGCTGGGAAGAATATTTTAGTACATTGAAATGACTGTTTAATTGCATTTTTGTTCATTTCTAATTTGAAAGGTTATAGGAATCACAGTTTTTGCAGCTTGGTGTAATGGAATCTTCACCGAGAAGAAGACTTATTTGAGGAACCAGTATGCATGTACTATATTTATCACTGTTTAGTTTAGTTTTGATTATTGCCTCCTGTACCGTGGTACAGTGAAAAGCTTCTGTTGCATACAAACCAGTCAGCAGAAATACAATGCAAAGACATAGAAAATCATAGAAAATAGGTGCAGGAGTAGACCATTCGGCCCTTTGAGCCTGCACCGCCATTCAATATGATCATGGCTGATCATCCAACTCGGTATTCACATGATCACAAACAAGCCATTCACAGTTTAAATGATAAGGGAATAACTTGAATGATGTTTAATGCAAGATAGAGCCAGTAAAATCTGATCAGAGATAATCCAAGGATCTCCAATGATGTAGATAGTAGTTCAGGACTGTCTATAGTTGATGGTTGGATAATGAGAAGGATTACCAATGTTGTACAAATGAAAAATATAAGAGAAATGGAGAGATCAAGATCTGAAGTAAATTACTAGCAGTCCAAAAAGTGGAGAGCAATTGCAAAATACATATTTGCAATGCTATTCAAATTAGAGACGTCAAGGAAACTAAGCCTCAAAAACATGCCTTGTCTAAAAATATTAGGGATTGTACTATTGAGACTGAAAAGGAATAGAAAAGGGGAGTAATACAAATATGATAGTTTGGGAGGTTTGAAGAAAATAAAGATTGATTATGCAGAAAGATTGTAGTTATCAGCTTTCAAATAATTTGCATAAATACATTCTGTGTGTTCTAAATATGAATAAATATGGTGGATTGCGATGACAACTGAACCATCGGTTTCAATGAGCTATGTTGCTTCACCAGAGAAGGTAAGGAGTCCAGCTGATAAAGGTCTTTAGTTCACTGGCACAGGCATAAAAGGAAGAGGAGTGAAATTAGCAGCTCGACCAAGGAAAGGGATCAACGAAAAACAAGAGGCTTCAAGCTTTCCATTTGATGTAAAATAAGACACAGCACGCTGGAGTAACTCAGCGGGTCAGGCAGCATCTATGGAGAACATGGATAGATCAATTTGATGTCCTGATTCGTCCCTCGCTGAAGGTGCCGGGTTACTGTTCCATGAATACCCCTGTCTCTCTGCAGCTTTCTTAGTCCTCACTCTTCATATTTGTGCCTGGACTTTCATGGGTGGTTAGAGTCATACAGCACGGATAAAGGCTCTTCGGCCCAACTTGTCCATGCCGACTATGATGCTCCGTCTAAGCTAATCCCGTTTACCTGCATTTGGCCCATATCCTGTTAAATCTTTCCTATCCACGTACCTGTCCAATTGTCCTTTAAATATTGTTATTGTACCTGCCTCAACTACTTTCTCTGCCATCTCTATGACTCTTTAACTCGTTCCATATAACCACCATGTTCTGTGCGAAAAGTTTGCCCCTCGGGTTCCTATTCATCTTCCTGGGTAATTCTATGAAATATTATTATTTCTGCTTGTCATGTTCCCAATATTGAAGAAAACACCAATCCAGCAGACGATTTTTCCTCCAAATATCACAACAGGGTTTCTAGATGACAGTAGTTGACACTTTAATCTTATATTTCCTCTCATGTTTGCATTGGTACATAGCCAGTGCAGCCTGAAACATATCCACTACAGTGGTAATTGACAATAGCAGACACAAACATATACATTAAAGATGAACCTGATAAAAAAAAGTAGATTAAATGCTGAAAAAAATCGCAATACTAAGTAAAATAGGCTTAACATCCAATACAAAACAACACATAAAGGTTACCATTTATATTACTAAAACTAAGTTCTTGACTGCATTTGACACTGTTTTGGGATATCCGAGAGAACACCGCTACTTACGGCCGTCATTTTTGGCCACCTCACTCACAGCCCCCCTCCGCCGGACTGGACCAGAGGATTTTTCCCATCGATACGAAATCAGAGAGATATTAATGTTTTTTAAAATGTCACCATTCTCTCTGCTGCCCCTGCATAAGTGTTGTGGCTCACTCAGTATATGCCAGACGGAGGAAGCAAGAGGGTCACAGCTCTCTGAGCTGCGAATAGCACTGAACGCATGTCTACTTCAATGTGAGTCCCCGGGATGTGGTTTTCAGAAAATGTGTTTGTTGCTTACAAAGTGTTTGCCCAATTGGCTTTTTGGCTTTTTAAAGGGCTTACAGAAAATGTGTTTTGTTGGCTTGCAAAGTGTTTGCCCAATTGGCTTTTTGGCTTTTTATAAGGCTTCCAGGAATTGTGTTTTGTTGACTTGCAAAGTGTTTGACCAATTGGCTTTTTGGCTTTTCAAAAGGCCCTCAGAAAACATGCTTTGTTGGCTTGCAAAATGTTTGCCCAAATGTCTTGGCTATTAAAGGGCTCTCAGAAAACGTGTTTTGTTGACTTGCAAAGTGTTTGCCCAATTGCCTTTATGGCTTTATAAAAGGCTTCTAGGAATTGTGTTTTGTTGACTTGCAAAATGTTTGACCTATTGGCATTTTGGCTTTTCAAAAGGCTCTCAGAAAACATGTGTTGTTGGCTTGCAAAGTGTTTGCCCAAATGTCTTGGCTATTAAAGGGCTCTCAGAAAACGTGTTTTGTTGGCTTGCAAAGTGTTTGCCCCATTGGCATGGCTTTTTAAGGGCTTGCTTGCAACAGTTTTCGGATGGATAAATGTGAATAAACATTTTATTAGATCAGGAATGTGTTTAATTGCAAAATTGGCGCTCATTCTGTGACTTCCACTTAGTAGCAAGATGGCGCCGATGACGTCATTTCCGGTTAGCGGCAAGATGGCGCTGAGTGCGCGTCATTTCTGGTTTGTGGCAAGATGGCACTGACTGCAGAAGGCACGGAGTGAAGACGTTGTTGAATAATTCAAGAGAGCTTACTGCTCTGTCTATGGTCAGTGTGTTTGTTAGATGTTATTTAAAGCACGTTTTTGCTTCAGCAGTAGCCTCGACAGGAGGCTTTAAACATTTGACTTATTGACACGGTATGTTCACCACGTTCTGAAGATACTTGGCATTTTAGTATTGGCTGTGTGTGAGTGAGTCTGTGTGTGTGTGTGTGAGCCTGTGTGTATGTGTCTGTGTGTGTGTGTCTGTGTGTGAGTGAGTCTGTGTGTCTGTGTGTGAGTGAGTCTGTGTGTGTGTATAGGGGTTGCATGTAAGGTCTCCGGATGAAAGGGTTGACGAATGGAACCGCTTAATCCATCTGGAGGACATCGCAACTTCCGGCATATGTTGTTAATACACAAAACAATATAATGATTGAGAAAAAAAAATGTTCAGTGTGTATATCTATCTATATTACTAAAAGTAAGATCTTGACCACTTCCAGTTTTCTGTTTCATGATTTTTGAAAAAACGCTGCCACTTACAGCTGTGATTTTTTGCCATCTTACTCAGAGCCCCCCTCCGCTGGTCAGGGCAAGAGGATTTTTCCCAACGATTAAAAATCAAAGAGTTATTAATGTTTAAAAAATGTTGACATTCTCTCTGCTGCCCCTGCTAGTGGGATGGGGAGGGGCCATAAAATCCGGAAGTGTTGTGCCTCACTCAGTCTCTGTAAGATGGAAGAAGTGAGAGGGTCACATCTCTCTGAGCTGTGAATAACACTGAACACGTGTCTACTCAACTGTGAGTGCCCTTAATGTGGTTTGAAAATGAAAATATAGTTGCTTTGAAAGGCTTCACTGCAAATAAATGGTTGTTGTTGGTGGAAACTTGACAACTTCCTGTTTGCACTGTATATTGATTTTAGATAAAACACTACCACTTACGGCTGTGATTTCTGGCCATCTTACTCAGTCCCTTGCCGCTCATCAGGTGCAGAGGATTCTTCCCATCAATGAAAAATAAAAGTGTTGTTAGTGTTTAAATAAATGTTGAGAATCTCTCTCCTGTCAATCATGCCATGAAGGCCACGCCCCTTCTGGTTGGAGGGGGAGGGATTATAAAACCCAGAAGTGTGGGTGTGGGTGGCTCAGTCTCTGCAAGATGGGGAGGGAGAGGTCACGACTCTTTCTGAGCTGTGAATCAACTGAACACATTGAATGTCTACTGAACTGTGAGTGTGGTGTTTATGTGGTGTTTTGTATGGTTTTAGAGTGGTTTTATATGGTGGTTTCACCCTGCTTGAAATGGAATGAAACTGTATTTGAATGTGGTGGTCTGGCACCCTGCATGAAATTGTATGAAACTGCATCTGAATTTGGTGGCCTTGCACCCTGCTTGAAATGGCATGAAACTGCACTTGAATTTGGTGGCCTTGCACCCTGCTTGAAGTGGTAAGAAACCACACTTGAATTTGGTGGCCTTGCACCCTGCTTGAAATGGCATGAAACAGCACTAGCATTTGGTGGCCTTGCACCCTGCTTGAAGTGGTCGGAAACTGCACTTGAATTTGGTGGCCTTGCACCCTGCTTGAAGTGGTAGGAAACTGCACCTGAATTTTGTGGCCTTACACCCTGCTTGAATTGACATGAAACTGCACTTGAATTTGGTGGCCTTGCACCCTGCTTGAAATGGTCGGAAACTGCATTTGAATTTGCTTGCCTTGCACCCTGCTTGAAATGGAATTTCAAGGAATAGCCGTGAGTCAACTGCTATCCCACGAGCCATGAGTGAACTGCCAGCACATCAGGCTTGAGTGACTGAGCTGCCACCCCAAGAATCCATTTAGCCCACAATGTCCATACTAGCCCTCTGGAAACCAGTTCCTTCAGCCCACAGTACCCATGCTAGCGCTCCAGAAAACTGCCCCCTCTGGCCACCAATATTGGAATTGGTGGAGAGATGGAATATTGAGTTGGGGGACCAGCCCTCAAGTGTGAACATAGGACCCAACGGGTCCCACTTAGTCTAGTATTCGCTACTTGTAGCTGCATGCAAAATAATTGACCGTGAAATTTGGATCCAATAGCTAGATAATTTCTACCTTACATCCTATTCAATGTCTACACTTATGCCGGTGACAGGGTAAAACAACTGGCAGAGTGGTGCAGTAGTAGAGTTGCTGCCTTACAGCAACAGAGGCCCGAGTTCGATACTGACTACAGGTCCTGTCTGTGGAGTTTGTGCATTCTCCCCGTGACCGCGTGGGTTTTCTCCGGGGGCTCCGGTTTTGGTCCCACACTCCAAAGACATACAAGTTTGTAGGTGAACTTGCTTTGGTAAAATTGTAAATTGTCCCTAGCGTGTGTAGGATAGTGGTAGTGTATAGAGTGACCGTTGGGCAGCGAGAACTCGGTGAGCCGAAGCTGTTTCCACGCTGTATCTCTAAAGTCCAAAGCCAAAATAAAAATTCAAAAAAAGATTTTAATTATCTTTGAACCCGTGAGTGGTTTCAGTTGTTAAGCGAATCAACTTGGGAAGGGATGCTGAAACTTGTGATGAGTGCATGGAACTCTTGATAGAAATGTCACAAAGCACACATGTTTGATCGATTTCTCTTGTCCCGGTGTTGTGCTGTGCTGCAACATGCACACTATCCTCTCCTATTGATGTGTTTTTAAAAATAGCGAAAGAAAAACTGATCTTCAAAGCTCCATTTCTAAATATGTATGAGCTAATTAGTCTCGTCGAATTACACCAGTGTCATAAACTATCAGAAAATGTTTCATGTTTCACAAGTCTTCCCCAAGGAATTGTTTTAATTATACGCTTGCTCAATATTGATTTAATAGATATGGTGGCATGGTGACGCAGCGGTAGATTTGCTGCCTTTTGGAGTCGGAGACCCAGGTTCGATCCTACTGGTACTGTCTATATGGAGTTTGTACGTTCTCCCCAACACCTGCGTGGGTTTTCTCCGAGATCTGCGGTTTCCTCCCACACTCCAAAGGCATACAGGTTTGTAGGCTAATTGGCTTGGGTATAGATGTAAATTGTCCCTAGAGTGGGTTTGACGCCAATGAGCGTAGCTTGATGTAGGTGCTGTCGTAGTTTGTCGTCAGGATGACGTAGGTTGTCGCCGGTTATTCGCGGACCTGTTACAACTATGACAGTCGCCAGCAGTTGCCTGAACAAATCGCAATGTGGAACAGGCCCATTGCAGCAAATGCAGCGCCGGAGACCCGGGTTCGATCCCGACTACGGGTGCTGTCTGTACGGAGTTTGTACATTCTCCCCGTGATCTGCGTGGGTTTTCTCCGGGATATTCAGTTTCTTCCCACACTCCAAAGACATACAGGTTTGTAGGCTAATTGGCTTGGTCTAAATGTAAATTGTCCCTTAGTGTGTGCGATAGCATTAGTATGCGGGGATCTCTGGTCGGCATGGACTCTGACTGTTTCCGCACTGTATCTCAAAACTAAACTAAATGAAAGATACCATGGCAACTGCCCAGCCATAAGTAGCTCAAAATTTATAAATATCTGATGGCTTGATCAAGAATAGTGATCATATCACAGACTTTCAGAATAAAAAGCAATGGCATTGATATATGTACACTGTTTTATTCTACAGATCAGGAAATATTCTACAATTTTTACGGTTTACATGACATATTATCAAAGGTTTCCCATTACTGGAAACAATTTTTACTAACAGATCGTTGAAACCAATTTCAGCTGACTGCTACATGCTGTTTGATGGAACTTTATTTAAGAAAGTGGCCCAGTATAAACGAGATGAAAATTCAATGTATCCGGCTCTTCATTAATATTTGTTGGTGTATTAAAGTGTACATAGGCTTTCCCGTATGCTATTTATTGAAATGTACCTACTGCAGTTGTGGTTATTATTCTGTGGTCTGGTGGGCTGATGGATTTGCAACACTTTGAATCTGTCTAGCTATTTTGCCCATTCACCTCATTCTCCCAATGGACGTGGGTTGGTGAGTCCCAGCTTAGCCATGGATAGAGCTTACTGACACAAGCATACCTTGAAGCACTGGTAATGTCCCCACACCCAAATATGCTAACCACTGCACTTAGTACTGACCAACCTTTACATAGAAACATAGAAAATAGGTGCAGGAGTAGACCATTCGGCCCTTCAAGCCTGCACCGCCATTCAATATGATCATGGCTAATCATCCAACTCAGTATCCTGTACCTGCCTTCTCTCCATACCCCCTGATCCCTTTAGCCACAAGGGCCACATCTAACGCCCTCTTAAATATAGCCAATGAACTGGCCTCAACTATCTTCTGTGGCAGAGAGTTCCAGAGATTCACCACTCTCTGTGTGAAAAATGTTTTTCTCATCTCGGTCCTAAAGGATTTCTCCTTTATCCTTAAACTGTGACCCCTTGTCCAGGACTTCCCCAACATCGGGAACAATCTTCCTGCATCTAGCCTGTCCAACCCCTTAAGAACCCCTTTTATAATTAAGTGTCCCTTATAACAGCGGTCAAAGCTTTTAATACGGGTGTCAGGGGTTATGGGGAGTAGACAGGAGAATGGGCTTGAAAGGGAAAGATAGATCAGCCATGATTGAATGGTGGAGTAGACTTAATGGACCAAATTGCCTAATTCTGCTCCGATCACTTATGAACTGTTTTTTAGCACAAATGATTGATTAGGACGGGCAGTTCAATCTGGAACGGTTTTAGTAGTTTCTTATTACTTTTTACAGTGTCACAAATTCACTTTAGATTGCTAGTAATGAATGAATGATTGAATACATTTATTGGCCAAGTATTCACATACAAGGAATTTGCCTTGGCAACTCCTTGAACGTCCCATAGCTACTCAGTTGGGTTACTGATGTGCTTGAAATATTTTTGAAGTGTCTTTATTTCTCATAGAATTTTCAGAAGCTGTTCAGGCAATCTGGGAAAATAATATTAAGATATAAACAGATGCAGTGATATTAGTCCTTTTATGCCATAATGTCATCCTCCTCAATAAAATAGTTATTTCTGAAAATGTTTAAAATTAATACAATTGTGTTCAAAGCTTGACAAAATACAACAAAGAAGCTGGTGGTAACAATGGGGCAGCCTATACAAGATTGTCGATATAAAGATTATTATAACATTTTCTTTTTTTTGGATAAAAAGGCTTTGCATAAAAATCTTACACACATTCTCTACCTACACTTACCAATTGATGGTGTAAGCCAAAACATGCTGCGTAAGGTCACTTTCGCTCCCTACATGCAAGAACTCTGCTACCATTCAGTTTCGCCTTTGATCAAATATATTTATAGAAACACCAGTTTCAGCGGAAAATATGATACACTTTTTTTTTCTTGCTTAACAAAATAAATTAAATATACATGACTTTCTGTTTTAAAATTTATATAGTTTTACAACAAAAGAAGGCTTATTTCTGTGATTAGTATCTCTCTCTCTTTCTCTCTTTCTCTCTCTAATCCACACAGGCACTACTGAAGTCCTATATGCTACAATGTCATTGCAATTGCGGTCGTATGGAACAGGAAGGTTTGGTTGCCGGTGAGAGCGTAAGCACTGGAGGCACCACTGGGGCAGGCGCTGGGCCGCGATCACTTTGCCTTTCCCAACCGAGGCGACAGATTGCTCAGGGTCATTTGTCTCTTCAGTGAAAGAGAGCAGGAGCGACATCCACTGTGCTGCTGCATGGATGTGAAAGTATTTCAGCTTACAGTCCCTGCCAGTTCGCATTTGAAGCATTGTTTCGCTGTTCCATCGGCAGTGGCCAGACATCTTGCCGGCTTAGTTCCAAAGTTTATTTTGCAGGCTTAGTTCCAAAGTTTCCACGGCACCCAGCAGACATCCATACTGTAACGCAGACTGTTTCAATCTGAGACAAGTGAGCCAGGAACCTAATGTAGGCAGCATCTTTCTTCAAAACACAAAGAATTTAATCTGAAGCCTCCACAGATTTATTTTGTCTGTAGTATTGCAAATATAATCTTTGTCATTCCTGTTCATTTCAGATCATTGTAATTATTTTTGAAATATATATACTATATAAATATTATTTGGTTTTGTTGAGGACAAGGTATCTTTGTGTTGGGAATCCCTACTGTATAAACTAACTAGTCTCACAGTATTCAAATATACCTCAAGTAGTTTACAATTTTTTAAATATAATTTATCGATACAAAGCAATTGTTCAGTACTTGGGGCAGAGTTTCAATTAGTTGGACAGTGCACTAAAAGTTAGTTGCATTTAAAACAAAATTGGGATTAATGTGAGATGATTGAGATTGCAGGTTTATTGAAAGCACGTTATGCATCTGGTCGATGTTTTGGTGTGAACCTCTTCACAAAAAATATCACCTCGATTAATTTGCTGCATCCTAGGTTTGTTTCTCTGCATTCAAGTACACTCTCATTTCGTGGGGGATTCGGGAGCAGGTCCATTTGCCGCTCTCAGTGTCAGGTTCCTCAGGCAGGTCTTTGCTAGCCGGCCAGCCTTCACCAAACTGGCAGTGCGGGCTGATGAGAGAGGTACTTAGTCTTATGAGGTCCTGCTGGAAGACGGATGCAGTCTTGTGCCAGACACCAAGGGCCCCGTGAGCTAACACTGATAGTGGATATGCTGGTGCTGGTGGACCTTGCCTTCGACGTGGGAGTGCGTGTGGGTGTGGATGTCTGTGTAAACCTTGGGGTACATTTTCGGGGCCGTGGGGGTTGCCGCCCCCAGTGGAGGCCCCTGAGCCAGGAGGTGCTGCTGCTGGGCCAGGTACTCGTCGTAGTTTATCGGCGTGATGCTCTCCTTGTCTGGCACTTGTGCCGTGCAGGTCCGCTCCCTCTGCTGCTGCCGGTGGATGGCGGCCACTGCTCCCGCTGGGGTGGCGCACGGCTTCTTCTTGGTCTGGCAGAGCCAAAGCAGGATCGTGCCGAAGATGAAGATGGCACCGGCGGGTATGCCGATGATTACCGGCCAGGGCAGGCTGCCGTGGGATGTGGAGGCCACCGGCACATTCGGGGGCTTCGGGTCTGGAACGGCAAGGGACACCAGGAGACATAAAAGGGGGAGAGGTGGAGGCAAAAAAAAACAGAGTTAAAACCAAGTGAAGAAAATGACCAACACACATGAAGTTCATGTTCATAAATTCATGAGTTCACAAGTTATAGGAGCAGAATTAGGCCATCCGGCCCATCAAGATGACTCCACCATTCAATCATGGCTGATCTATCTTTCCCTCTCAACTCCATTCTCCGGCCTTCGCCCCATATTCCCTGACTCCCACACTAATCATGTTTCTGTCAATCTGCACCTTTATAATACCTACTGATGGCCTCTGCAACCATCTGTGGCAATTAATTCCACAGATCCACCAACTTCACACCAAAGAAATTCATCCTCATCTGCTTTCTAAAGGTGCTACGTTTTATTCTAAGGCTATGGCCTCTGGTCCTAGGCTCTCCCACTAATTGAAATGTCCTCTCCGCATCCTTTCAATCCAGGCCTTTCACTCTTCGGTAAATTTCAATGATTTTATAAGATTGAGGGGGGATCTTATAGAAACTTACAAAATTCTTAAGTGGTTGGACAGGCAAGATGCAGAAAGAATGTTCCCGATGTTGGGCAAGTCGAGAACAAGGGGTCACAGTTTAAGGATAAGGGGGAAGTCTTTTAGGACCGAGATGAGAAAAACATTTTTCACACAGAGAGTGGTGAATCTGTGGCATTCTCTGCCACAGAAGGTAGTTGAGGCCAGTTCATTGGCTATATTTAAGAGGGAGTTAGATGTGGCCCTTGTGGCTAAAGGGATCAGGGGGTATGGAGAGAAGGCAGGTACAGGATACTGAGTTGGATGATCAGCCATGATCATATTGAATGGCCGTACAGGCTCGAAGGGCCGAATGGCCTACTCCTGCACCTATTTTCTATGTTTCGATTTTTCTATGTCCCCCCTCATCCGTTTTAACTCCAGCGAGCACAGCCACAGTGCTGTCAAACGCTCATCATTAGCTAACCTACTTGTACCTGGGATAAACCGCCTCTGGCCACTCTCCAATGGCAGCACATCCTTCCTCAGATATGTGTCCCATCCAATATGAATGCAAGTCCCATCCAGGACCCTCATGCTTTATGCCATAAGATAATAAACATTTCCAACATATCAATCAACACACCCACCGTGTAGCTTACACTTCAATGGTATCAACATTGAATTCTCCAGTTTTAAATAATACACCCACCTTAATACATAGAAACATAGAAATTAGGTGCAGGAGTAGGCCATTCGGCCCTTCGAGCCTGCACCGCCATTCAATATGATCATGGCTGATCATCCAACTCAGTATCCCGTACCTGCCTTCTCTCCATACCCCCTGATCCCTTTAGCCACAAGGGCCACATCTAACTCCCTCTTAAATATAGCCAATGAACTGGCCTCAACTACCCTCTGCGGCAGAGAGTTCCAGAGATTCACCACTCTCTGTGTGAAAAAGGTTCTTCTCATCTCGGTTTTAAAGGATTTCCCCCTTATCCTTAAGCTGTGACCCCTTGTCCTGGACTTCCCCAACATCGGGAACAATCTTCCTGCATCTAGCCTGTCCAACCCCTTAAGAATTTTGTAAGTTTCTATAAGATCCCCACTCAATCTCCTAAATTCTAGAGAGTATAAACCAAGTCTATCCAGTCTTTCTTCATAAGACACTCTGTCTTTCCAGTGCTCAACATTTCTCCCACTATTCTACCCCTCCTTTCTGCCCTGTTTCCTGCCCCCTCTTCTTCTTCTTAAGCCTTTTGCTCCTCCAGGGAACAAAGACCATTGACAAATGCCCTCCACCTCACTCTGTTGTTGGCAGTTCCTTTGAGAACTCCCCAGTTGAGCCCATTCTCAGGCATTTCTGTCTGGACTCCTCTTTTCCAGCTGTTCCTGGGGCGGCATCTTTTCTTTTTACCTTGGGGGTTCCATTTCAGGGCTTGCCGGGTGAGGTTTGTGGCAGCCAAGCCCAGGACTAAGAAATTGTAGTGCACCGTTTTATTGCTTCCTCCCCCCCCCCCCCCCCCAACTACCTTTATCCCTTTGTGCAGCAGGCAGTAAAGAAAGTGAATGGAATGTTAGCTTTCATTGCAAAAGGATTTGAGTATAGGAGCAGGGAGGTTCTACTGCAGTTGTACAGGGTCTTGGTGAGACCACACCTGGAGTATTGCGTACAGTTTTGGTCTCCTAATCTGAGGAAGGACATTATTGCCATAGAGGGAGTGCAGAGACGGTTCACCAGACTGATTCCTGGGATGTCAGGACTGTCTTATGAAGAAAGACTGAATAGACTTGGTTTATACTCTCTAGAATTTAGGAGATTGAGAGGGGATCTTATAGAAACTTACAAAAGTCTTAAGGGGTTGAACAGGCTAGATGCAGGAAGATTGTTCCCGATGTTGGGGAAGTCCAGGACAAGGGGTCACAGCTTAAGGATAAGGGGGAAATCCTTTAAAACCAAGATGAGAAGAACTTTTTTCACGCAGAGAGTGGTGAATCTCTGGAACTCTCTGCCACAGAGGGTAGTTGAGGCCAGTTCATTGGCTATATTTAAGAGGGAGTTAGATGTGGCCCTTGTGGCTAAGGGGATCAGGGGGTATGGAGAGAATGCAGGTACGGGATACACAGTTGGATGATCAGCCATGATCATATTGAATGGTGGTGCAGGCTCGAAGGGCCGAATGGCCTACTCCTGCACCTAATTTCTATGTTTCTATGTTTCTATGTATGGTTTCACATTTCACTGAAGATTGACACAATATGCTGGAGAAATTCAGCAGCTCGGGCAGCAACTCTGGAGGAAATTCCTCCTCTGGTGGAATAGATCGGTTAGATGAGGAATTGATCGGGTAGATGCACAGAGTCTTTTACCCAGAGCAGGGGAATCGAGGACCAGAGGACATAGGTTCAAAGTGAAGGGGAAAAGATTTAATAAGAGTCCGAGGGGTAACGTTTTCACACAAAGGGTGGTGGGTGTATGGAACAAGCTGCCAGAGGAGGTAGTTGAAGCTGGGATTCTCCCATCGTTTAACAAACAGTTGGACAGGTACATAGATAGGACAGGTTTGGAGGGTTATGGACCAAGTGCAGGCAATTGGGACTAAGTAGCTGGGACATTGTTGGCCGGTGTGGGTGAGTTGGGCCGAAGGGCCTGTTTCCACACTCAATGCCTCCATGACTAAATAGCTGACGGAACCCTTCTTCAGGTACTCTGACCCGAAAAGTCACCTATTCCTTTTTTCCAGAGATGCTGCCCGACTCGCTGAGTTACTCCAGCAATTTGTGTCTACCTTCGGTATAAACCAGCATCTGCAGTTCCTTCCTTTACATGTCACTCCTCTTCTCTCCTTATCCAAGACCCTTTTGTTTCCTTTTCATCTCTAGCGTTTCACACTTCTTCCACCCATCTGCCATTTAACTGCTCCTCACCTGTATCCACCTATTACTTGCCAGGCTTTGTTCCCCCACCTTATGGGGAGACGGCAGGTGAATGGGGTTAGGATGGATAGATCAGCCATGATTGAGATGATGGGTCGAATATCTAATTCTGCTCCTATCTAACATATGATCTTGTGACCCCCACACCCCAATCTCTCTTTTCCAGCTTTCTCCCCAATAGAACAACCTGTCTGAAGAAGATATGACACATCGCCTATCCATTCCCTCCACGGATGCTGCCTGACATATTGAGTTACTCCGGTACGTTAAGTTTTGCTCAAGCTTCTAGCACCTGCTGTTCCTCTCGTCTCAACTGCATCTCGTTTATTTTTGCTCCCTTTTTCCTCTCTCCGTGTCTGACCAATTTACACCCGTTTACAGGTTTCATATTGGCTGAAGACACGGGAAGAAGTCAAAGACAAGAGAAAAATGATGAGATGCTTTTCATCTCTATATGAATTCAGATCAAAGCACTGGGCCAGGAAGCAGAATCCATTTCACACTCGGGCATTAAAGTGCGTACTTTGTGAAGTAAGTCTCGATGTGGACATCACACTGTCTAAACTTTGTAATATAGCTTTATTAATAACGCCACAGTAGAATTGCAACCCAGAGCCACTTTGAATGAGGCCGCCCTTTTTTGAAGTGGCTAAATATGTTTCAAATCATTACCAAATCTAGATTGCCTTGTCATTAAAGTAGCATTTCGGCACAGCCGAGTTTCTCACTCACTAATTACTGAATCTAATTTGGTTTTATGATGGTAAAGGATGGGCAAAATTAGAAAGAACTTGGAGACAAGTATTAATTCCCCGTCACTTTAATCTACAATGTGACATTTTATATCTTTGTTCAAATAAAAAGGATTTGAGTATAGGAGCAGGGAGGTTCTACTGCAGTTGTACAGGGTCTTGGTGAGACCACACCTGGAGTATTGCGTACAGTTTTGGTCTCCAAATCTGAGGAAAGACATTCTTGCCGTAGAGGGAGTACAGAGAAGGTTCACCAAACTGATTCCTGGGATGTCAGGACTTTCATATGAAGAAAGACTGGAAAGACTCGGCTTGTACTCGCTAGAATTTAGAAGATTGAGGGGGGCATCTTATAGAAATGTACAAAATTCTTAAGGGGTTGCACAGGCTAGATGCAGGAAGATTGTTCCCGATGTTGGGGAAGTCCAGAACAAGGGGTCACAGTTTAAGGATAAGGGGGAAATCTTTTAGGACCGAGATGAGAAAAACATTTTTCACACAGAGAGTGGTGAATCTGTGGAATTCTCGGCCACAGCAGCTAGTTGAGGCCAGTTCATTGGCTATATTTAAGAGGGAGTTAGATGTGGCCCTTGTGGCTAAAGGGATCAGGGAGTATGGAGAGAAGGCAGGTACAAGATATTGAGTTGGATGATCAGCCATGATCATATTGAATGGCGGTGCAGGCTCGAAGGGCCAAATGGTCTACTCCTGCACCTATTTTCTAGGTTTCTATGTTTCTATGTTATGAGACGGGCTGTTGGCTGTGTATAGTGTCTCACATCACTGGGAGGCAGAATATACGGTGCTTATGACTGCTGAGGGAACTGTTAGTCTGATGGGCATTTCCAGTAGATAATTGTCAGAAACTCAATAATTCAGTGTTGGGGCGGCACGGTGGACCAGCGGTAGAATTGCTGCCTTACAGCACTTACAGAGCCAGAGATCCAGGTTCGATCATAACTACGGGCGCTTGTCTGTATGGAGTTGATACGTTTTCCCCCTGGCCTGTGTGAGTTTTCTCCGGGATCTCCAGTTTCCTCCCACACACCAAAGATGTACAGGCTTATAGGTTAATTGGCTTGGCATCAATGTAAACATTGGCCCAGTGTGAGTAAGATAGTGTTAATGTGTGGGGATCGCTGGTCGGTGCGGACTCGTTGGGCTGTATCTCTAAATTAAACTAAACTAAAATTCCGTATAGGAAAGGATTGCAGATGCTTTAGATCAAATCAAAGGATCTTTAAATCAAAGATAGACAAAAAATTCCAGAAGATTAGTCAAGCATGATTTTCCTCTCATAAATCCATGCTGCCTTGGACTAATCCTTTTACTGCTATCCAAATGCCCCATTATTAACTCTTTAATAATTGACTCCAGCATCTTTCCCACCACCGAAGTCAGGCTAAATGGTTTGTAATTCCCCGTTTTCTCTCTCGCTCCTTTCTTGAGCAGTGGGATAACATTAGCTATCCTCCAGTCCACAGGAACTGATCCTGAATCTTTTGAACATTGGGAAATGATCACCAATGCGTCCACTATTTCTAGAGCCACCTTCCTGAGGACCCTGGGAAGCAGACCATCCGGCCCAGGGGATTTATCATCCTTCAGTCCCATTAGCCTACCCAATACTATTTCTCGCCTAATGAAAATTTCTTTCAGTTCCTCTACCCCCTTAGATCCTTTGTCCTCCAGTACATCTTGGAGATTGTTTGTCTTCCTCAGTGAAGACAGATCCGAAGTACCTGTTCAACTCTTTTGCCATTTCCTTGTTCCCCATAATAATTTCACCTGTGAGTGCCTTCACGGGACCCACATTTGACTTTGCTACTCTTTTTCGCTTAACATATCTAAAGAAGTTTTTACTGTCCTTCTTTACATTCCTGGCCAGCATCTTTTCAGCCCGTATTGCCCGTTTTGTTTCCTTCTGGTGTCCTATGAAAGTTTCCCAATCCTCTTTCCCTCTCAACTCCATTCTCCTGCCTTCTCCCAATAACCCCGACACCCGTACTAATCAAGAATCCGTCAATCCTCCTGTTTTCAATGTGGCCTCACACTGGCAATGGAGGAGTTGTTGTATATTATAGTCTAATCTTTAAACCAGGTTAATGCTTAGCAAAATGGCGCCAAAACCGAGCCATTCTTGCAAACTGTCTGAAGAAGCATCTCAACTCGAAACTTCACCCATTCCTTCTCTCCAGAGATTCTGCCTGTCCCGCTAAGTTACTCCAACATTCAGTGTCTATAAACTAATAATTCCCAAAGGAATGGGACAATTTAAGAGCGAATAAACCTTGTTCTCTTCCCCTCCACCTCCTAATGAGCAAGATCCTGTTGAGATGTGTAAAGGCTGACTATTAGCAGGACTGAATAGTTTGGATGCGGAGAGGATGTTGAAATAAATTAAAATAAAAATGAAAAATAAATTAAACCCAGTAACATCCTCATAAGTTATTTATGTCCCCTTACCAATTTAATGGCAACCTTCCTATAGCAGGGTGGCCTTACCAACGTCTTGTAAAGCTGCAAAAGGTTGGTCAAACTCCTGTACTCATTTAGTCTGTCCAAAGAAGGGTCTCAACCTGAAACGGAACCCATTATCTCTTCTCTCCAGAGATGCTGACTGTCCCACTGAGTTACTTTAGCATTGTGTGTCTATCCTGTACTCAATTCTCTGACTGATGAAGGTAAACATGCCAAACACCTTCCTCACCATCCTGTGCACCTGTATCACCACCCTCATGGAACTATATACCACACCTTAGTTCTCACTTTATGACTGCACTTCGAGGGCCCTACAATTTACTGTTTGAAGTCCTGCCCAGTTTTCCCCAACCAAAATGTAACACCTCATATTTACCTGAATGGGGGGGGGGGGGGGGGGGGGGGGGGGGGGGGGGAGGGGGCGGGGAGGGGGAGGGGGAGGGGGGCACGATGGTGCAGTGGTAGAGCTACCTCCTTTCAGCGCTAGAGCCCCGGGTGCGATCTTGACCACGGGTGAGATCCTGACCAGGGGTGCTTGGCTGTATGGCGTTTTACCTTCTCCCTGTGACCTTAGTGGGTTTTCTCTGAGATCTTCTGTTTCCTCCCACACTACAAAGACATAAAGGTTTTTTCACTAACACTATCCTACACACACAAGGGACAATTTACAATTTTACCAAGCCAATTAGCCTACAAACCTGTACATCTTTGGAGTGTGGGAGGAATCCGGAGATCCCAGAGAAAGCCCGCATTTACTTGTTTAAGCAACATTGGATGCTCATTTCGGTGGAAGAATTTTAGCGTTGACTTGCATGGAATCATGAAGGGAGGCAGATGAATCACCTGCAGCCAGAAGGCTGTGGAGGCCATCAGTGGATATACTTAAGGCAGAGATAGATAGATTCTTGATTAATGTGGATGTCAGAGGTTAAGGGGAAAAGGCAGGAGAATGGGGTTAGGAGGGAGAGATAGATCAGCCATGATTGAATGGCGGAGTAGACTTGGTGGGCCGAATGGCCTAATTCTGTTTCTACCACAAAATCTTATGATCTTTACAAGTGATGTAGAACCAAATTATTCCAGTCATAGATTGCCACAGCTCTGGAAGCTGTCACCAAGTAATGTGTGGTGATATACGAGCTGAGCACACATTTAGAAATGTTCTACCGAGAAAAACAGTGAGATTTCGCAGAAGTAAGTCAAGAAATTTCATTTTAATGCCAAGATTCCCCAATCTTTGCCTGATTTATTTGTCTTCCAACAGGACCATGAGGAATTTCATGGGATGTAACGCCATCGGGGTCAGAAAAGATTGACTTGGGCAGGGAAATAAAGGGGTTATTTTTCACAGTAGCAAAACAACAACAAGCAGTGTTTTGTAGTCTCAACGTTCAATTTCCTCTTGTTTCCTCACATATAGTCTCTATCCCTCACACAGACATGGTTACCGCCATGTTCCCTGCTTTGTGTGAACATCTATAAACATTGAGCATGCTTTACAAATCATCCCAGACTATGCAAGTGGCTGTGCCCCAACCCCCACCAAGTCCATTCCATTGAAGCTCGTGAAATTAATCTGAGGCAGTGTACAATGTCTTATGCTGCAGGCTGAGGTTTCATGTCTGGGGAACAGAATCTTAAACCACATCTCCAAGTATAAGGTTGGATGGGCTTGCGGTGGATACCGGAGGTCAGATGAGGATGTGCAGCTGAGACCATAGGGCGACCCAGCGAGGATTGATAGGCGAGATGTGGTTCGACGTTAGAACAAAGGGAGCCCGGGTGTGAGAGGACTGCGAGAACAAAGGGGGCCCTGTGACTCAGGTGGTCACTGAGAACAACCGAGGACCATTGGGGACTTTAATGAATTCTTTGTGACTTTCCCGGCACCCTAAACGTGTAGGCTCTTTGCATACCTTGTGCATGGTTTGCAAAACAAAGAATTTCACCGTGATAAAAAAGTATCTGGACATTCCCTGGTCACTCCCTCTTCTCGCCTCTCCCATCGGGTAAAAGGGATAGGAATGTGAACATGCACGCCTCCAGATTCAGGGACAGTTTCTTCCCAGCTGTTATCAGGCAACTGAACCATCATCTACGTCATTGATGACCCTCGGACTATTTTTGATCGGACTTTACTGGCTTTACCTTGCACTAAACGTTATTCCCTTATCAAATAAGTTAGGTCTTTATTCTGTGGAGCGCAGAAGGTTAAGGGGAGACTTGATAGAGGTCTTTAAAATGATGAGAGGGATAGACAGAGTTGATGTGGACAAGCTTTTCCCTTTGAGAGTAGGGAAGATTCAAACAAAAGGACATGACTTCAGAATTAAGGGACAGAAGTTTAGGGGTAACATGAGGGGGAACTTCTTTACTCAGAGAGTGGTAGCGGTGTGGAATGAGCTTCCAGTGGAAGTGGTGGTGGCAGGTTCATTGGTATCATTTAAAAATAAATTGGATAGGCATATGGATGAGAAGGGAATGGAGGGTTATGGTTTGAGTGCAGGCAGGTGGACTAAGGGAAAATAATTGTTCGGCACGGACTTATAGGGCCGAGATGGCCTGTTTCCGTGCTGTAATTGTTATATGGTTATATGGTTATATGTACCTATACACTGTAAATGACTCGATTGTAATAATGTATTCTCTTTCCACTGACTGGTTAGCACGCACTGTACCTCGGTACACGTGACCATAAACAATAGACAATAGACAATAGGTGCAGGAGTAGGCCATTCGGCCCTTCGAGCCAGCACTGTCATTCAATGTGATCATGGCTAATCATCCCAAATCAGTATCCTGTACCTGCCTTCTCCCCATATCCCCTGACTCCGTTATTTTTAAGAGCCCTATCTAGCTCTCTCTTGAAAGTATCCAGAGAACCGGCCTCTGAGGCAGAGAATTCCACAGACTCACCAATCTATGTGAGTAAAAGTGTTTCCTCGTCTCCGTTCTAGATGGCTTACACCTTATTCTTAAACTGTGGCCCCTGGTCTTAAACTGTTTATACTGTGTAGTATCAATCAGTCAAACAAGCGGTAGGAGCATGGGACAAACCACTATCATTCTGCAGGAGGTGAATGAGAAAGTGGGGTAACATAGACCTAGTGTGAATGCATGATCAACATGCAATGTGGATTCGATGGGCCGAAGGGCCTGCTTTAATGCCGTGTCATTCAATAAGCGAGTTTGATATTCTAAAAAACGCAAGGAATCATGGGATTTGTCAAAGGTCATTCGTGATAAAGGAGAAAAAAAAGCAAATGCAGCGCTGTATAAACTGTGTATGAATTGTTAACTATTCTACCAATGAATTAATCTAGAGTTATGTCAACTCAATAGTTTCCTTTCAGTTCACACACTGTTTACACAGTCCCAGTTCTAGTTCAATTCATTTATCTGCAATTGTGAGATATTCAAAAAGTTAAAGAATATATTATTTTCATTTAATCCTTAATGTGTTTGCTACTGGGATAAGAAAATGTTACGTGTTTGAAACATTCTCTTCTCTTCATTCACAAATGATGTGTGAAAATATATTTAATGTGAGGAACAGGGGTGCCAGGTAGCGGGGGTGTAACAGCGAGAGAGAGAGAGAGAGGGGGGGGGGGGCAGACACGGGGAGAGACTGGACCAGCGGAGGGATATTCTTGGCAGCTGAGCTGCTGCCTGTGTATAGGCCTGCGTTTCGTCCGTGGTCGGGGTCGAGCCCGGGTCCCTGGCACTGCAGGTGCTGTTGAGTTGCTGTAGGGCCATCTCCGTCCCCACCCGGGTGTCCCATCCCTGTCCGGGAGCGGCTAGGGATGTCCAGGGTGGCCCTGGACTGGCGGGGCACTGGCCCAGAGCGGTGCCGGCCCCGGTATTGGAGCTGGTGCGGAGGAAAGGCACTGGCCCTGGCTCCGACTCCCTGGAGGGCCATTCCCCAGTGGGCCGGGGACCGTCGGCTGTGCCTCTCGCCTTGTCCAATGGCTGTCGGTTGGCTCCCTCAGTGCCGGCGGGTGCCGGGTACTGGTCATCAGCGGGGATGTACACGGGGTGCTGGGGTGGCTCGCGGGACGGGCAGCATCTTTGGAGAAAAGGAATCGGTGACGTTTCGGGTCTGGATCCTTCTCCAGAGATGTTGCCTGACCCGTTGAGTTATTGCAGATTTTAGGATAATAGTGTGGAAACAGGACCTTCGGCCCAACTCACCCACACTGGCCAACAATGTCTCATCTACCCTTGTCCCACCTGCCTGCGCTTGATCCATAACCCTCCAAACCTGTCATATTCATGTACCTGTTTCTTAAATGATGGGATAGTCCCAGCCTCAGCTACCTCATCTGGAGCTTTTTCCATATCCCCACAAGCCTTTGTGTGGAAAAAGTTACCCCTCGGATTCCTATTAAATCTTTTCCCCTTCACCTTGAACCTATGTCCTCTGGTCCTCGATTCCCCTACTCTGGGTAAAAGACTGGTATACCTCTATAAGATCTTTCCTCATCCTCCTAATCTCAGTGGAATAGAGACCCAGCCTACTCAACCACTCCCTGTAGCTCACACCCTCTAGTCCTGGCAACATCCTCGTAAATCTTTTCTGAACCCTTTCAAGCTTGACAATATCTTTCCTATAACATGGTGCCCAGAACTGAACACAATATTCTAAATACGGTCTCACCAACATCTTGTACAACTGCAACATGACCTCCCAACTTCAATACTCTCATGGACGAAGGCCAAAGTGCCAGAAGCCTTTTTGACCACTTTATCTACCTGCGACTCAACCTTCATGGAACCATGCACCTGTACTCCTAGATCCCTCTGCTCTACAACACTCCCCAGAGGCCCACCATTTGTTGTGTAGGTCCTGCCCTTGTTCGACATCCCAAAGTGCAGCACCTCACACTTCTCTGTATTAAATTCAATCAACCATTCCTCCGTCCACCTGGCTAATCGATCCAGATCCTGCTGCAATCTTTCACAACCATCTTCACTATCTGCAAAACCACTCACTTTTGTATCTTCTGCAAACTTGCTAATCTTGCCGTGTATGTTCTTATCCAAATCATTGATGTAGATGACAAACTGTGACGGGCCCAGCACCGAACCCTGAGGCACACCACTAGTCACAGGCCTCCAGTCTGAGAAGCAACCTTCCACCATCACCCTCTGCTTCCTTCCATAGAGCCGATTTGCCATCCATTCAAGCTATCTCTCCTTGGATCCCATGAGATGCAGCCTACCATGCGGCACCTTGTCGAACGCCTTACTAAAGTCCATGTGTGTGTGTGTCCATTGGTGGCTGGTGCTTGGGTTTCACCGGTACAGGGGGGGGGGGGGGGGGGACTGTCGGCTCCTGGGGTGGGGCGGGAGGTGCGACTGGTGGTCCCCAGCCCGGGTCCCCAGGTTCCTCGGCAGTTGGAGCGGTGTTGGGCAGGAGTTGCGTTCCTTCTCCGGTCTTGTATTCTTGTATTCTTGTATTCAAATTTTATTGTCATTGCCTCACTTTGAGACAACGAAATAAATTTCCCGTACAGGCAGTATCATTAAAAAAAAATCACAAGAAAAATAATAAAAATAAATAATAAATAAATAATAAAACATATTAAAAATAAAATTGAAATTAAATTAAAAATTTAACAAAAGCACAAACACAGAAAGTCCACAACACAACATAACATAAATGGCACCCAGGTGAGGAAGGCACCATAGTCCAGCCAGCCTCCCCTCCGTGTCCATCCGTGGACGGGGCCTTCCGAGCACCCGCAGTCGTCGCCCCGGGTGGCCGGATGTTCAGGCCCTCACGCCGGGCTGGTGGAACGCCGACGCCGAACCCCGACAGTGAACATCCTCCTCCTCAGCGGCCCGGACCTTCTGATCAGCCGCCTCCCGCTGCCGGAGTCTGCAGCTCCCGAGTCCGCAGGCCGAGCTGGGCAGAGTCACAGGACCCCGCGCTGTTAGTCAGCGCCGCCCGCGTTGGGAGCTCCGCAAACCGCAGCTCCGTGATGTTGGTGCAGCAGGTCCAGCACTCCGGGCTCCAGACGGCGACCTCCGGTAAGGCATCACCAGCCCCGCGATGTTCCAGCGCTGTCCCGCCGCTGCTGGAGCTCCGGTCGATCCCGGCAGGAAAGGCCGTGCCAATCCAGGTAGGTAGGCCGCTGTGGGGGGAGCGAGGACGCGACTCGAATAATAGTCGCATCCTCACCAGGAAACGGCTGAAGTACGGTATCCCCCGCACCGTACCCTCTTCCCCCACATAAAAACACCAAAAAACACAAAAAAATACACTTTTAACATAACTAAATAAACAAAAAAACAAAAAGATGCCGGGCTGTAGGTGGAGGCTGCTGGCACCAGCGCCACTGGAAGTACAAGGTCTGGCTGTGGGCCTGGGGCCGCGGCTGCTCCGGGCCGGTGTCCCGTCGGTCCGGGGTCGCCCCGGGCATCTCCGGCCGCCCACTGTCCAGTGGCTGCTCGGCGGTCGGTGCTTGCGGCGCTGGGGACCCGGGTTCGATCCCGGCTGCGGATAGGGCGCAGATCTGTATACGCGCTGCATCTCAGCTACCGAGAATGGATTGTGGGAGAAAACCCACCCAGGTCACGGGAAGGACGTACAAACTCCGTACAGACCGCACCCGTAGTCGGGATCGAACCCGGGTCTCCAGCGCTGCATTCGCTGTGAGGCAGCAACTCTACCACTGCGCCACCATGTTGGTGAAAGAGTTGCTACCTTACAGCGCCAGAGACACGGGTTTGATCCTGGCTACGGGCGCTGTCTGTACGGACTCCCCTTGACCTGCGCAGGTTTTATCACCCAATCCAAAGACATACAGGTTTGTAGGTTAATTGGCTATGTATAAGTGTAAATTGTCCCTCGTGTGTGTAGGATAGTGTTAGTGTGCGGGGATCGCTGGTCGGCGCGGACACGGTGGGCTGAAGGGCCAGTTTCCGTGCTGTATCTCTGAACTAAACTAAACTATTCACCACTGCCTGCACAATTTGTGAATTGTGAATGAAAGAAGAATGCAGCAGCTCATGACAAATTATCTTTTGTGTTAATTATGCAAAAAGATTTAATCCACATTCCCCTTTCAGTGACGATTTTTTCTTCCCATCATTTATCTGCTCTAAATGGATCTTCTTAAAATCTATCACGGCTCCTGCTGCTATTGTCTTTACATTCCAAAGTTAGAGGTAGTAACTGAGTGCCTTGCAGGCCATTTCAGAGGGCATTTACGGGTCAACTACAAGGCAGTGGTCTGGGTTCGCTTGTAGGTCAGTATAGGGGAGGAGTGTAGCGCACCTATCATCCAGGCCAGCAGTGAACAAAACAGGTTTGTCATCCTGACGCAAGGAACTGCAGATGCTGATTTACAAAAAAAAGACACAAAGTGCTGGAGTAACTCAAGCGGGTCAGGTAGCTTCTCTGGAGTACATGAATAGATTACTTCAATTTTAAAAGAGTCCCAACCTGAAATGTCACCAATCCAAGTTCTCCAGAGATGCAGCCAGACCCACTAAGGTTTTTCAAGTTAACCTGTTAACTTCCAGATCAAAAAGTGTAAGAAAGAACTGCAGATGCTGGTTTAAATCAAAACCTGTCCCACTGAGTTACTCCAGCATTTTGTGTCTAGCATGCAGGTCAATGTTGGCATGCCTTTTTTATGTAATGTATCATTTCATGATTTAACAGTTAATGTGAGGCACACATTCTAGAATAGAAAACGTGGATATCTTCAGATTTTCCTCATGCACCTTTTCACATTTAGCCTTGTAAGCCTCTCGGCTGTTTCATCTCATCATGCAAGCTATCTTGTAACAGTCACTCCCTGGGCTCAGTGAACATTGTAAGATCATAGTCATACAGCCCTTCGGCCCAACTTGCCCACACTGACCAACATGCCTCTTCTAAACTTGTCCCTCCTGCCTGCCTTTGGCCCATATCCCTCTAAACCTCTCTTATTCATATACCTGTCCAAATACTTTTTAAACATTGTGATAATACCTTGCTCAACTACCTACTATGGCAGCTTGTTCCATACACCAACCACCCTTTGTGTAAAACAGTTACCCCTCGGGTTCCTAGGAAATCTATCCCCCCCCGCCTCAACTTAAACCTATGCCCTTGGTTCTTGATTCCCCTGCTCTGGGTAAAAGGCTGTGTGCATTTACCCAATTTATTCCTTCAGATGAAGGGCCAAGAACATTTTGAATGGTCCTTCCATAATCTAGGGTACTGATTCATCTCTAGCCCTCTATAAGGATATTGATACATCCATATCCAAGATAACTGCATTTGTAGACTCTGCCCAAAGCATGCATACGGTCAACTACCGTAATGGTAATAGTGGTACAGAACCAGTGGTCCATCGCTGGCTGTAGAGGAGGTGATAACGAAGGGATATGAACAGTGAAACTAGCAGGACAACTAGGGTGGGGGAGGGACGGAGAGAGAGAGAGTTTGCGAGGGTTACTTGAAAATATAGAAATCAACCCTCATACCGCTGGGTTGTAAGCTGCCCAAGTGAAATATGTTCCTTCAATTTGTGTGTGGCCTCACTCCAGTTTCCCTCACCCCTAGACCCTCAGTCTCAACAAGGGTCTCGACCTGGAAAGTCAACTACTCCTTTTCTCCAGAGATGCTGCCCGTCCCGCTGAGTAAAGGGCCTGTCCCACTATACGAGTTTACCCAAGAGCTCTCCCGAGTTAAAAAAAAAATCAAACTCGTGGTAAGTGCGTAGAATGAACGTAGCGGGTACGTCGGAGCTCGGGACGTCTCTTAGCGGCTCGTAACGTTAACGGCAGGTACTCGGGAACGCGGTAAGCTCGTGAAGTTTGTTCAACATGCCTGGGTTTCAACAACTAAGTTACAGAGATAGGTTGAATAAGTTAGGTCTTTATTCTCTGGAGCGCAGAAGGTTAAGGGGGGACCTGATAGAGGTCTTTAAAATGATGAGAGGGATAGACAGAGTTGATGTGGACAAGCTTTTCCCTTTGAGAATAGGGAAGATTCAAACAAGAGGACATGACTTCAGAATTAAGGGACAGAAGTTTAGGGGTAATATGAGGGGGAACTTCTTTACTCAGAGAGTGGTAGCGGTGTGGAATGAGCTTCCAGTGGAAGTGGTGGAGGCAGGTTCATTGGTATCATTTAAAAATAAATTGGATAGGCATATGGATGAGAAGGGAATGGAAGGTTATGGTACGAGTGCAGGCAGGTGGGACTAAGGGAAAAAAAAAATTGTTCGGCACGGACTTGTAGGGCCGAGATGGCCTGTTTCCGTGCTGTAATTGTTATATGGTTATGGTTAACATGTTGAAAACTGTCCACGAGAGCCCCGGGTACCTACGAGCGGCCATTACCGTAATTCTCCGAGTTCGAATCAGGGGAAACTCGGGAGAACTCTTGAATTACCTCGTATAGTGGGACAGGCCCTTTACTCCAGCATTTTGTGTCTATCTTTGGTGTAAACAGCTCCTTCCTACATATTTTAATTGTGTGTGGTGCCTGCTATGGATTATATGCAAGGGGACGAAGTTGACCATTGACGGGTTCATTTCTCCTTCTACTGTTCCTGCCTGTCCTTCCCTGCAGTCCCGCAGATTGAGAATGACGCTTCCTTTCAAGAGTCAAGAGTCAAGAGTCAATTTAATTGTCATTTGGACCCCTGGAGGTCCAAACGAAATGCCGTTTCTGCAGCCATACATTACACACAAATAGACCCCAGACACAACATAATTACATTTTACATAAACATCCATCACATAGCTGTGATGGAAGGCCAAAAAAACTTATCTCTCCACTGCACTCTCCCCCCCCCCCCCGATGTCAGAGTCAAAGTCAAAGCCCCCGGCTGGCGATGGCGATTGTCCCGCGGCCATTGAAGCCACGCCGGGTGGTGCGAGGTCGCACACCGGGTCTTGGTGTTGGAGCCCCCGGTGTGCGCTCGCAAAGTCCCGCGGCCATTCCAGCCGCGCGGGGCAGTGGTGTCAGGCCCCGCTCCAGGAGCTCTTCAACCCCGCAACTCGGGCGGGAGAAGTCGCCGTTGCAGGAGCCCCGAAAAGCGGCCTCCCTCCAGGGATCCGCGGGCTCCCGGTGCCGCCGTCCGCCAGACCCGCAGTTGCAGCCTCCGCATCAGCAGCAGCAGCGGCATCGGCAGCAGCAGCAGCAGCAGCAGCAGCAGCAGCAGCAGCAGCAGCGCTCCTCCACCGCTCCACCTGCTCCGGTCTCGGCCAGCCCTGCGACGGCAACGGTGAGTCGGCACCAGAGTCCCCGGCTTCTTCCCGTTGGAGGCCGCTCCTCGTTGCGGCCTCAACGACACCTGAGACCCGACGAGAAAAGGTTGGGTCTCCAGTGCAGGGAGAGATTCAAAAGTTTCCCCCCCCCTCCCACCCCCACCCCCATCCCCCCACACACACACCCCAACATAAAATAACAAAAAATACATAAAAAAATAGACAAAAAATAATAAAAACGCGGACAGGCTGCAGAGGCCGCTGCTGGCCAGAGCCGCGCCGCCTACCGGAGAGGTGTTGTGGGTACCGGGGAGGTTTATCCGGTGTTGTGGGTTCTGAGTTACTCAATGAGCCCAATGTGAGACTGCGGACCCCTCCAAGAGGTGGTGGCTGGCAGAACAGGCGGGTGGATGAGTGGTTTGTCAGGAGCTCCATTCCTTCTGTCACTGTGGGCAGCACAGTGGCGCAGCTGGTAGAGCTGCTGCCTCATAGTGCCAGGGTCCTGGGTTCGATCCCGACCACGAGTGTTTGTACGGAGTATGTACATTCTCCCTATGACCATGTGGAATTTTCCCGGGTGCTCCGGTTTCCACCCACAATCCAAAGACAGTACAGGTTTGTAGGTTAATTGGATTTCGTATCAATTGTCGCTAGCGTGTCAATAGAACATTGAAAATAGGTGCAGGAGTGGGCCATTCGGCCCTTCGAACCAGCACCGCCATTCAATATGATCATGGAATCATCCAAAATCTGTATCCTGTTCCCACTTTCTCCACACATCCCCTGATTTCCCTAGCCCTAAGAGCTAAATCTAACTCTCTCTTGAAATCATCCAGTGAATTGGCTTCCACTGCCTTCTGTGGCAGAGAATTCCACAGGGTAGTGTTAATGTATGGGGATCGCTGGTCGGCGTGGACTTCACAAGTTACAGGAGTAGAATTAGGTCACTCAGCCCATCCAGTCTATTCCACCAATCAATCATGGCTGATCTCTGCCTCCTAATCCAATTTTACTTCGGAGTCACGTGAGTGACTTCGTGAAGAAGCCCGCCCCAGGACGCGTTGCGGCATGATTACGTTTCAGCAATGCAAAGCGGCAGCCGGGAGTCAGGGCTCCCGAAGAAACGAGAGAGAATCTAAGTTTAGGTAAGTACTTACCTTTACTTTTACAGCCCCTTTGCGTCTGCTTGTTTTCCCGCAGGGCGTGCAAGCGGCCCCCTTGGACTCTGGTAGGAGTTTCCCGTTCGAGGGAGGGGAGGAAAGACGCTACCAGGGAGAGAGAGCGCCGGCGGACCATGGATGGGACCTGTGCCGGTGCCGGTAAAACTCTCCACAGGGGCGACATTTGACAGCGCAGGAAGACGGCGCTAGCACTGCGTTGGGGGTTCCCCTTAGTCCTCGCTCGCTCTCCACGCACTGTCCAGGTGAGGCAGGCAGGCGGGCGGGCGGGAGGAGGTTCCGACATTTGCGGAGCCGTTAGGGAAACCCACTGTGCAGTGCTGGCGTGGAGTGCGCTGCAGCCCGAGTGCAGGTGAGCAGCAGCCCGAGTACAGAGAGAGAGAGAGAGCGAGGACCGCTAATCAGCGGCCCGCTCCCGACACTGCACCAAGCCCGTCAGCATCAGCTGCGGGCTGAGGGGGGAAATATGCTGCACCTGCCCGCTCAAGAGAGAGTCAGGGCAGCAACAGGCGGTAGGACCGCTTAGCGGGCGGTCCGCAAACCCGACACCGGGACCGAGCCAGCCCGCTAGCACCTGAGCAGCGGGCTGGATGTGTGGAAAACCCGGCGGTGGAGCGACATCGGACTGGGACGTCTCTCCACCCAGGAGGGGGAGAGACAGCCGCCTGAGCTGCAGGAGCGGCTCTTGGGCATAGGAAAGGTGAGTTTGCAGTTGTGTTTTATTACAGATTTCAGGAACACAACGCAAAAAACTCGCAAAGAGAAACTGCCCCGCTCCAACTCTACCAGCGGGGCAGCAACCGGCGGCAGCGTCGCTCGCAGAGCGTTTTCGCTATCCCTGAGACCGAGCCAAGCCAGTCTCGCCATAGCCTACACGGCGGACTGGGAAAGCGGACAGGAAGCCAAACGGCCGGTCGTCTCCGATTCGTCGGAGCAGGACATGTCTCTACCTAAGCAGAGAGAGACAGCCGCCTGAGCTGCACTTAGCAGCTCCTGGAGGAGAAGGTCCACCGGGAACAGCAGCGCTCCCGGCGAGACAGGACAGGCACCTCCTCCATAGTGTCGTTCAGGCACTGCCCTTTGCTACCCTCATACCACGGGTTGGAGCAGGAGGCTAGCATTGGTGACCAGGGCAGGGCTGGTCTGCAAATGGGGCAGGCGGACAAAATCGAAAGTATGCATGAGGTGCAGGATCAGGAACAGCTGTTGGGTGTCGTGGACCGCTTCGTAGCAACCCCACGGGCTGGAGCACCGCCGGAGCCAAAACAATGGCAGCCAGCAAGAATATACAGCAATAATCTCTGAAGGGAAATACAACACCTGCCCTCAATCTCAAAGATGCAGGCTTGAGCAAAGCCCAGCAGCGGAGGCAGACTCACTGCTATTTGGGAGAGATCTGAACAAAAAGCTGAAGGAGATCGAAGAGGTATCAAAAACCTTCGGCATCATGAGGGCAGGCCAAGGGACGAGCAAACCATGACTTTCAATAACCTAACAGCAGCACCTCACGGCATCTACCAGTCTATGTCTAGAATATGGGACTGGTGAAAGCTTGGGGCCGCACTATCCCCAAAGATCTTTTAGATCAGGGCCCGCCGCGGACCCCCTGGAAAATGCCCCCCCCCCCCCCCAACGTCGCCAGCACATCCTCAGAACAAAAGCACTCAGAAAACAGAAAACACAAAACCGCCAATAACCATGGAGGTAGGTGGGTCTGGTTCCTACCAGCATATAGAGCGCTTTCTTGGACTATCTTGGCTTTCATATTAATTCAGTCCACGTAACTAGAAGGATGCCAAGAGACAACATAGTTGAATTGGCACAAACAAGCACAAAGTAATGGTCAATCTACCAACTACTCGACAAATAACAGAGTAATTGGGAAAAAATGGTACCATTTTCTGTCTACATCATTCAGATGTTAGTATCAAAAACAACATATAGGTTGTCATTGAGCATCTCATGAAGTTACCCACTGAAGTAATATCAGAAAGACAGTGGTGGGGTTACCACTTATACTGGGCATTAATTATCTAAAAAATGTTCGGGTGAATTTATGAGTTTAAAGCACTTGCATGTATGGGTATAAATAGACTACACTATGGAGGTGGCCTATATTAACCATATGGCAGCATAAAGTCGGTATCATATGAGAAGTTGGTCAAACCAATTTGGCAATGGTATATCCATAGATGTATTTGACTATCAACAACTTACCTGGGTGGTAAGAAAAATACAGTGACAGACACCAGGTCACATAATATTAAGGACTACATCAATTAGATGGTTTCATATAAAGTTAACAAAACTATTAAGCTATATGATGCAACAGATATTAATGCATTTCATTGTCGCTGTACTGTACACTGACAATGACAATTAAAATGGAATGTGAAACTGATATTGATTATTTGCATTAACGCTATATCACCAGGTGTTCGGGGATGTCCTATGTATGTCGCGGGGGGAAACCAGACCCTGGGCCAGTGGAATCCTCATTAAATTAAAAAAAAAAAAAAAAAAAAAAAAAAAAAAAAAAAAAAAAAAATTCTCTGGGACAGATAGTTCCAGCAGAAAGATCGTCAGCTATATATATTAACTTTTCTGACCTATAGGTCATGTTGTCATTCAAGAATGTATTTATAATATTGATAGACAAATGCGTTCACGCTGCATTGGTGAAATTAATTCTATGTATTTTTCCCTTCTGCCTCACCAATCGAGAACAACGCACAGTAAAAAAGGATTCAGCTTCAGGTATTTGATAGTACCTGACGGACTTACGCAGCCCTTGTTTCACTTCACGCCATGACATGGCTGTTGAAACTTGGATGGTGTTTTCCAGTACCCAGAATTATTAATATCGGAGTCGGGCACAAATCAACCTGTGCCATGAGAAATAAGCTCCTAAGCTGCAGATTCTGCGCAAGCCTCTGGGACTGGGATTGTTATACTGAATAATCAACACCATGTCAGCATCCTTTTGAACATCCACTGGACTACAACAATTGTCCAGCATCAAGAGAAGTACTGCAAGGATAAAGGGGAAAACCTACTCATCCGATACAGGTACTACGAACTGGAATTCCTGGAGAACCTTCATCATGATGAAGGATTCGGCTACAGTGCCATCAACACAGCTAGAATTACCCTGCCTGTTCTTTTTTCAAAACAGCTACAGGACAACAGGCCATGGGGTCACTGGCTGGAGGGAATTTGAAGGGTATTAAAACTCTAAACCCCTAGACTAGGTACACCTATAAATGGGATGCCAGTCGTTAAACCACACTTCAGGGGATCCCACCAGCCAGAGCCCTAAACCTGAACCTTCTATGCACTAAAAACATATGTTAAAGGCACATGGAGCAGCACAGAGTGTCCAGTCACTACTCCTACTTCAACTGGACACCATGCTCACAGCTTCAGACCAGATCTCAATCATTTGTTCAGGGAATGGTCAAACCAGACCAGGAACACCTTATCCAGTCATAAAACCGGGCTACCCGCCAGAAAAACACGGTATGTGCCAAGACCCTATTACCTTATATAGACACAACCTAATTATGCGAGGGAGATGAAAAGCCTTGTGGGTTGGTCACAAAACACCTTGTGGTCGGGTAACAAGCCTTTTTTGAAATGGCTCAAGCAGGTTAAAGCTCCTGGGAATAAAACTAACATGTATAAAGTTGTCATCCCACAGGAGAAGCTTCCACGTCAACGGCAAAAGAATGGACGTGCCTGTAAACCACATCCTGGCTACAGCAGAATAGTGGGGGTAAAACGTTCAGAGAGAAATAAATTATAAACTGTTGACAAAACCTGTTTTATTTGCAGGAAGATTCCAATCTGCAAATATTCAAATTAGCCAAGGGGAGCATTTAAAATTCTTCAGTGTTATTGTAAAAATACCATTGGGTTTTTCCTATAAACAGAATCATTGGTTGATTATGATAACACGCTTCCTCCCTCAAAGGCTTCGGCAGCGAGTGATATAAAGCTGTTACAACGGTTTGAAATCACAGAGCTTTGAAATCTTCACGAAGTCACTCACGTGACTCCGAAGTAAAATAGTAAGATTAAACGAGAACTTACCAGTTTGAAGTTTGATCTGTATTTTATGAGGAGTTACGATGAGGGATTACGTGCCCTCCGCTCCCACCCTCATTACATGGATCAAACTGATAATTGATGTCTCTTTATTCTTTACTATGTTACTTCAAATACGTGTCTGTCTGTGATTCCACACCGCTGCTTTGAAGTTATGCCGCAATGCGTCCTGGGGCGGGCTTCTTCACGTAATCCCTCATCGTAACTCCTCATAAAATACAGATCAAACTTCAAACTGGTAAGTTCTCGTTTAATCTTACTATTTTCCTGCCTTCTCCCCATAACCCTTGGCCCCCATTCTAATCAAGAAGTCTTAGGAGGTTGAAGGGTTTCCTTCCACACTACAAAGATGAACAGGATTGTAGGTTAACTTGGCTTCGGTAGAAATCGTCCCTTGTGTGTAGGATAGTGTTAATGCAAGGGGATCGCTGGTCAGCGTGGACTATCATGCTGAAGGGTTTCCTCCCACACTACAAAGATGTACAGGTTTGTAGGTTAACTTGGCTTCGGTAGAAATCGGCCCTGGTGTGTAGTGTGAAGGAATGTGCTAGTGTACAGGGAATGCTGGTTGGCGCCGACTCGGTGGGCCGAAGGGCCTTATTTGGCGCTGTATCTCTAAACTAAAACTAAATTCATTCCACATCTACGAAAGAAAACAGAAGGGTTGGATCTAATAATTTTGAATGTGATATTCATTCTGCTCTCTGCCAAGAAGTATAATATTATTGGTTCCAAAAGGTTTAGCACCTCATTTTAAAAGGTTATAGTTGTGCTGTTTTGCTTTTTGCTGAGTTCCAGCATCAACCTCACACAATTTGACTTGTAAAACAGCCCAGAAATTGAACTAATTTGCAAGTGTTGTGCATGATTGTGCCTCAATATTGATTACTGCTACGAACAGTAAATCCAGCAGCAATTATTTGTCCCTGGATTTCTTCCACTATAAGCATTCAGCTTTGATTAATTCTGTTGAATACAACATGCACAAACATGAATTATGCCCTGAATTGTCAGCTTCACATTTAATCAACACCATTAATCATGTTTCAACTCTCTGCATTGAAAAGTACTGATTCAATGTTGTTTGTATAATTTTCCAGTTAAAAATCAGCTTGGTACAAACCTGCACATTTAATCCTTTCATTCTGATTCATTTAATTTATTTCAGTTTAATTTATTCATGGCAGAAATACTTGCATCAGCGACTTCAAACATCAAAGCAGACCGTCCAATTTAAGTGAACTGCACTGACAAATCACCTTTGACAATACTCTAAATCTCTGTTAACAAACGAGTGCAGATCTATTTATTCAACGTGACCGACTTGTAACTCACGAGTGAATCTTCCTGTTCTTGAAGTGAGTGGAAAAAGTGATTATTTTTCCATTCGCATAGTGTGTGCAGTCAGACGTTTGCTTTCTCAAGCCAGGTAAAACTTTTTAAGAAGGAACTGCAGATGCTGGAAAATCGAAGGTGGACAAAAATGCTGGAGAAACTCAGCGGGTGCAGCAGCATCTATGGAGCGAAGGAGATAGGCAACGTTTTGGGCTGAAACCCCTGGTTTCGGCTCGAAACGTTGCCTTTCTCCTTCGCTCCATAGATGCTGCTGCACCCACTGAGTTTCTCCGGCATTTTTGTCTATCAGGTAAAACGTTGTCAGTTTAAAGCTTTCTTCAGCCTGCCACAACAATATTGTCATTGGAAATGAAAAGCAAGGGCGAGATGGGTGTTTGAGTTAATATTGCCTGCTTCATGATAACATGTAAAGTCAAAATTAGCCCAACGTGCCCTCGTGTCAAAAAGGATGCACAGATAGAGAGAAGACAGACACTTAATGCTGGAGTAACTCAGCGGGTCAGGCAACATCTCTGGAGAAAAGGAATAGGTGATGTTTCGGGTTGGACCCTTCTGCAATCTTCGAGTCTTCTTGAGTCTGAAGAAAGGTGCCAACCTGAAATTACATCTATATCTTTTCTCCAGAGATGCTGACTGATCGTTGAGTTACTCCAGCATTTTGTGTCTATCTTCGGTAAACCAGCATCTGCAGTTTCTTCCTACACCGATGTAGAGAAATTACTTTCCCTGCTTTCCTCATTGGATCAGTTTACTTAAGTTCTAGTTGATGCCAAATTACACAAAATTTGCCATTAGTTTTATGACGAACTACACCCAGTTTGTCCCCACTGCAAAAGAGTCTGAAGAAGGGTCCCGCCCTGAAACATCGCCCATCCATGGACTCTGAAGGGTCCCAACCCGAAACGTCACCTATCCATAAAGTTTGACGAAAGGTCCCGATCCAAAATGCCACCTATCGATGCTCTCCAGAGTGTCCAGAAAGGACATTATTGCCATAGAGGGAGTGCAGAGACGGGTCACCAGACTGATTCCTGGGATGTCAGGACTGTCTTATGAAGAAAGACTGGATAGACTTGGTTTATACTCTCTAGAATTTAGAAGATTGAGAGGGGATCTTATAGAAACTTACAAAATTCTTAAGGGGTTGGACAGGCTAGATGCAGGAAGATTGTTCCCGATGTTAGGGAAGTCCAGGACAAGGGGTCACAGCTTAAGGATAAGGGGGAAATCACAAAAACCGAGATGAGAAGAACTTTTTTCACACAGAGAGTGGTGAATCTCTGGAACTCTCTGCCACAGAGGGTAGTTGAGGCCAGTTCATTGGCTATATTTAAGAGGGAGTTAGATGTGGCCCTTGTGGCTAAGGGGATCAGGGGGTATGGAGAGAAGGCAGGTATGGGATACTGAGTTGGATGATCAGCCATGATCATATTGAATGGCGGTGCAGGCTCGAAGGGCCGAATGGCCTACTCCTGCACCTAATTTCTATGTTTCTATGTTTCTATGATGCCTGACTGGCTGAGTTACTCCAGCACTTTGTGTCTTTTTTTGTAAACCTGCCTCTCCAGTTCCTGATTCTACTTTTTGTCCCACCCGTTAATAGTTGAAATGAACTACGCAGTCTGGAATTATGTTATGCCTGATCTGTGGAGGCCAGGGGAACTGCAGAGGTAGGGAACTGTAGAAGCTGGGGAACTTAAGAGGGGTCTCAAACTGAAACATCACCTTTCCATGTTCTTCAGCAGTGCTGCCTGGCCCACTGAGTTACCCCAGCACTTTGTATCCTTTTGTAGAGGCTGGGGAACTGTAGAGGCTGGGGAACTGTAGAGGCTGGGGAACTGTAGAGGCTGGGGAACTGTAGAGGCAGGGAACTGTAGAGGCTGGGGGACCGTGGAGAGAGGGGGACAACAGAGGCAACAGAATTGTAGAGACAATGTTCACATCATTGTTCTCCAGAGATGCTGCCTGACCCGTTGCTTTACTCCAGCACTTGGTGCCCTATTGTAGAGGCAGAGGAATTCTGGAGACAGGGGAACTGTGGAAGCAGGGAACTACCACCACGTCAACTGCGGTAGATGAAATCAGGTCTACGCGGTGATAAGTGCCTGGCTGCTGACTTAGCCGTCACCTGCAAATCTAGGCTTTCTCACCACTCTGTTCAAAGAACATAATGATCCCACTGGTTTGTGGCGAGCTGCTAGAGCTGCTGCCTCACAGCGCCAGAGACCCGGGTTCGATCCTGACCTTGGGTACTGTGTCAGCATGTATGGCCCCCCCTGCGCCCTTGTGGGTTTCCTCCAGGTGTTCCGGTTTCCTCCCGCATCCCAAAGATGTGCTGGTTTGTAGGTTAATTGGCTTCTGTAAATTGCCCCCAGTGTGTAGAGAGTGTGATAACATAGAGATAGTGTGAATGGATAGACACATTGTGTTGCAGTAACTCAGCGGGATATGACTTGGGTACAGTTTTGGTCTCCTAATCTGAGGAAAGACATTCTTGCCATAGAGGGAGTACAGAGAAGGTTCACCAGACTGATTACTGGGATGGCAGGACTTTCATATGAAGAAAGAATGGATAGACTTGGCTTGTACTCGCTGGAATTAAGAAGATTGAGGGAGGGATCTTATAGAAACTTACAAAATTCTTAAGGGGTTGGACATGCTAGATGCATGAAGATTATTCCCGATGTTGGGGAAGTCCAGAACTAGGGGGTCACAGTTTAAGGATAAGAGGGAAGTCTTTTAGGACCGAGATGAGAAAATCATTTTTTACACAGAGTGGTGAATCTGTGGAATTCTCTGCCACAGAAGGTAGTTGAGGCCACAGTTCATTGGCTATATTTAAGAGGTAATTTGATGTGGCCCTTGTGGCTAAAGGGATCAGGGGGTATGGAGAGAAGGCAGGTATGGGATACTGAGTTTGATGATCAGCCATGATCATATCGAATGGCGGTGCAGGCTCGAAGGGCCGAATTGTTTCTATGTTTCTATGATGAGCTGAATGGCCTAATTCTTCTCCTAGAACTTATGAACTTATTTGCACCTGAAATACGAGTTGGCCTTTAAACAAGCACCCACAGAAAAGAAAAACCTTTTTTTTTAAATAGGCCAAACAGAAATCCCAAGTCCAACACTAATTTCCAAAGCTCTACTAATGTTTGTTTGCACTGAGTGTCAGCTCTGGCCAAGCGGAAAATGCATGATTTGGTGACCTTCTCTGCCTTTGACTGATCTGAAGCAAAATCCTAAGGCTACCACTTGGCAGCCAGTTCTGACTTCTCCTTTCCTGTGTAGATGTAGTTAGCATGTGATTAACACTATGCTGTATTAATCCAAGTGAGGTCATGCTGATGTTAATCTTCCCCCATCGCTCACCGGAGCCACCTGGGAGAAGTCAAAACATTAGAACGGCGGCACGGTGGCGCAGCGGTAGACTTACTGCCTTACAGCGCTGGAGATCCTGACTACAGGATCTGTCTGTAGGGAGTTTGTATGTTCTCCCCGTGACCATGTGGGGTTTTCCCTGGGTGCTCCAGTTACCTCACACATTCCAAAAAACCTACAGATATGTCGGTTACTTCGGCTTTGGTTGAAAAATAGTGCAGTACTCCCAAAAAGTTAATTTGCAAGTCGAATCAGTAGTAAGGAAGGCAAATTCGGAGGTTAGTGCAGTTTATGGGGAATTCTGGTTGGCATGGACTTGGTGGGCCAAAGGACCTAATTCCATGCTGTATCTCTAAACTAAACTAAACTAAACTAATCAGGAGCAGGAATGGCCAATTTGACACCTTGCACACATTTCAATGTTTAATAAGATCGTGGCTGATCTTTTAACCTCAGAGCCATCTTTCCCCATTAAGCCTAATCACTTGATTTCCTCAATATCTATAAGTCTATTAATTTTGTTTAGAGATACAGCATGAAAACAGGCCGTTCATTCCACCAGGTCCGCAACTACCAGCGATCACCCCGGACACTAGCAATATCTTACACACTAGGGGCAAGTCTCATTTTTTTCCAAAGACAATTAACCTACAAAGCCTGTAAGTCTTTGGAGTGTGGGAGGAAACTGCAGCACCCAGGGAAAACCCACGCGGTCACAGGGAGGACATGCAAACTGTGCAGAAATCCTCCTGTAATTGGGATCAAACCAGGGTCTCTGGCGCTGTAAGGCAGCAACTCTATAGTTACACCACTGTGCCGCCCCGAATATACTTGTTAATGCAATCTACTAAGACACTGACGCTCCACAGGATAGAGAATTCCAAAGATTCACCACCCCTGGATGAAGAAATCTCAACTCGTCATTGAAACTTGCAGAATAATGAAAGGCACAGATTGAGTTGATGTGGAGAGGATGTTTCCACTGGTGGGAGAGTCTCGGACTAGAGGTCAAAGCCTCAGAATTAAAGGGCACTCTGAAAGGAGGTGAGGAGGAACCTCTTTAGTCCCTAATCTGTGGAACTCATTGCCACAGAGGGCTGAGGAGGCCAGGTCAGTGGATATTTTTAAGGCAGAGATAGATAATTCTTGATTAGAATGGGTACCAAGGGTTATGGGGAGAAGGCAGGAAAATGGGATTAGGAGGCGGAGATCAGCCATGATTGCATGGCAGAGTAGACTCGATGGGCCAAATGGCCTAATTTTATTCCTAAAACGTGTTAACTTGTAACTTGTGAACTTGTCTCTGTTCTCTGGCCAATCCTTTATTTTGAAACTGTGACCCACAGTTCTGGGCTCACCAGCCAGAAAATAACCCAATCCTTGCATCCAAGTATCAAGCCACGTAAGAATAGCATCTTCATATTAGTAATTGAGTCAGCAACTAGTGACATGTTTACAATTGAATTGGAGTAACCAACTAAAGATGCCTTTAAAACGATGTTGGAGTTGACACCTTAATGATAACTTTACAACCAAGATTGGAATCACCAACTAAACGCATCACCTCACCAATATTGAGGTTATTAACTAATTACATCTTTACAACAGAATTAGAATTCACAAGATCATAAGACTTAAGACGCTGTCCCACTGTACGAGCTAATTCAAGAATTCTCCCGAGTTTCCTCTGATTCAAACTCGCAGAATTACGGTAATAGTCGCTAGTAGGTACTCTGGGCTCTCATGGACATTTTTCAACATGTTGAAAAATCTTCACGAGTCTTCACTAGCTTACCACGTTTCCCGAGTACCTGCCGTTAGTGTTACGAGACACTAAGAGACGTCCCGAGCTCCGACGTACCCGCTACGTACATTCCACGTGCTTACCACGAGTTTAATTTTTTTAAACTCGGGAGAGCTCTTGAATTACCTCATACAGTGGGACAGCCTTTTAGGAGCAGAATTAGGCCATTTGGCTCATCCAGTCTGTTCCGCCATTCAATCATGGATGATCTATTTTTCCCTCTCAACCCCATTTCCTGCCATCTGCCTATACCTGTTGACACAATGTTCAAGAAGGAACTGCAGATGCTGGAGAATCGAAGGTAGACAAAATTGCTGGAGAAACTCAGCGGGTGCGGCAGCATCTGTGCAGTCTGAAGAAGGGTTTTGGCCCGAAACGTTGCCTATTTCCTTCGCTCCATAGATGCTGCCGCACCCACTGAGTTTCTACAGCAATTTTGTCTACCTGTTGACACCATTACTAATCAAGACCCTATCAATCTCCACTCTAAAAATACCAAATGACTTGGCCTCCACTGCTGTCTGTGGCAACGAATTCCACAAATTCACCACACTCTGACTAAAGAAATTCCTCATTCTTCTAAAAGGTACTTCCATTTATCCTAAAGCTGTGCAATATGGTTGTTAACTCTCCCACTATTGTTAACGTCCTTTCCATATCCACTCCATCTAGGCCTAGATGCCAGCTAATCGCATTTTTACAACAATAAGTTGTATTTGAGTTAGCACTGATTGCCACTTTACAGAAGTGAAATATTTACTCATGCCATTCATCGGGATGCGTTGTGTTCATTTTCAATTTTCCAACTGTGTGTTTGAGAACTTCAGAAACTCCGCCACCCAATGGCTGAAATCCCACCAAATAAAGCAGTATCTTTACTTCCAGAGTATGAGTGTGGAGGAAAGGAACCTGCCTACCTGGCAACACAGTAAGGAAGGCACTCCTGAAGCTGTAACCCATGGTGTTAGCACCCAAGCAGATGTACATCCCTGCATCCTCCTCCTTTGCTCTGGAGATCATCAGTTTGTTTAAGTAAGAGCCATCGGGCCGGGACCACACCTCGCCGGTCGGCAACACGACAAACTTCTGCCCACCAACGTCGATGGTGGAGTTGTACTTGTTCTCGCTTCCATACTCCACTCTCTTTAGCCACTGGATCACAGGCTTGACGTCACTGCGGACCTTGCACTGGAAGGAGGTGGTCCCTCCGTAATCGACCGTGGTGTTTACGGGGTGGGTTCCAGTCAGGATGGGTTTGGACCTGGTGGTCTCTGCAAACAACAAGAGAAGTGGCAGGTCGTTAGTGTCAAATGGCTGCACAAACTGCAACATGCAAAGGCAAGTTACACCTCATCACACCCACAGCTAAATTTTGTTTAGTTTAATTTATAGCTTAGTTTAGTTTAGTTTAGCTTGGTTTAGTCCATTCATGTCCTTCAGCAAAGGAAATTTACTATCCTAACCCAGCCAGTATGTCACTTCTGATGCAAAGTAATGCCTTCCCTCACAGTGAGGAATGTGGAGGAGTCACTGTGGTGGATGTTTATGTTAAAATGTATTTTGTGTGGTCCATTGCTTTTTATTTGTATGACTGACCTGGCAAATTAAATTCCTCGTATGTTGCATAGTATGTTACTATCTAAATGGTGTCAAGTTGGTAAGAGGGGAAGTACAACGGGATCTGGGGGTCCTTGCTCATCAGTCAATTAAAGTAGCGGATGGCATGTTGGCCTTCATAACAAGAGTTGAGTATAGGAGCAAAGAGGTCCATCTGCAGCTGTACAGGGTCCTAGTGAGGCCACACCTGGAGTATTGTGTGCAGTTTTGGTCTCCAAATTTGAGGATGGACATTCTTGCTATTGAGGGAGTGCAGCGTAGGTTCACAAGGTTAATTCCTGGGATGGCGGGACTGTTATATGCTGAGACAATAGAGCGGCTGGGCTTGTATACTCTGGAATTTAGAAGGATGAGAGGAAATATTATTGAAACATATAAGATTATTAAGGGCTCAGACACGCTAGAGACAAGAATCATGTTCCCGATGTTGGAGGAGTCCAGAACCAGGGTCCACAGTCTAAGAATAAGGAGTAAGCAATTTAGAACGGGGATGAAGAAACACTTTTTCACACAGAGGGTTGTGAGTCTGTGGAATTCTCTGCCTCAGAGGGCGGTGGAGGCCGGTTCTCTGGATGCTTTCAAGAGAGAGCTAGATAGGGCTCTTAAAGATAGGGGATATGGGGAGAAGGCAGGAACGGGGTACTGATTGGGGATGATCAGCCACGATCACATTGAATGGCGGTGCTGGCTCGAAGGGCCGAATGGCCTACTCCAGCACCTATTGTCTATTGTCTATTGTAATTCTTGGCTAAAAAAGTATTATTGTGATTGTGATTGTAAACACCTTCTGAAATGGCCTGGCAATGGTCGAGCCAAGTACACGAATAAATCAACTGAACGAGTCTAGGTTGACTCAGCCACTCAATGCCATTGGAGGGTAAAGGCATCAGTGCAATTAAATTCTCTTTTATTTCTTTACCTTATTAATGCCATAATATTTTCCACATTTAATCGATCATTGATTAGCGCATCAATTAGTTGCCTACCTCTCGTATCTGTCCACTGTGGACGGCTCGATTGTAATCATGCATTGTCTTTCCACTGACTGGATAGCACGCAACAAATGCTTTTCGCTGTACCTCGGTACACGTGACAATAAACTAACCAAACTAAACTAGCTCAGTGGGTATTATCTCTGTGGCATATGATTTGGTAAAAATATCCCTAATTTTATGGGTTGTTAGCTGCTATCGGACGTATTTGAGTAAAGACTTGTTGAAGGTCAATGGTTTGACATGATTAAAAGTATATTGTTGGCTATTGTTTATGTGGAAGGAAGTGGTCAGGATTAGAGGGATCGGGCTGGGACCACAGTGGGTGAGGGTGGGGGCGGGAGAAGTGGGTTCGTGTTTAATCTCTCTGGTAATATAAAGTATATTTCTTTTGTACTAAGTTTGAATGCACAAAATTGAAGCAAATGGCTACAGTTATAGAAGCATTCAGAAGACTGCACAGAGTCTCCTGCCCAGAGTAGGGGAATTGAGTACCAGAGGACATAGGTTTAAGATGAGGTGGGGGGTGGGTGGGGGGGGGGAAGATTTAACTTGAGGGGTAATGTTTTCACACAAAGGGTGGTGGGTGTATATAACGAACTGCCGGAGGAGGGAGTTGAGGCAGGGACTATCCCAATGTTTAAAAAACAGTTAGCCAGGTAGACAAAAATGCTGGTGAAACTCAGCGGGTGCAGCAGCATCTATGGAGCGAAGGAGATAGGCAACGTTTCGGGCCGAAACCTTTCTTCAGACAGGTACATGGATAGGACGGGTTTAGAGAGATATGGGCCAAACACAGGCAGGTGTGACTAGTGTAGATGGGACATGTAGGCCGGTGTGGGAAAATTGGGCTGAAGGGTCTGTTTCCACACTGTATGACTATAACATTATGACTCTATGACTGCAGTCATTAACTAATTCAATACTACAGAAAATTAAACCTTCTGAAAGCTTCCTCTAAGGAAAACGGCTTAAGCATTACTGCTGTTTGTTTTATTAACTAATTTTGTTGGATTGTTGGGCTTTGTGCCAAAGTGTAGCCAAAGGAATGGACACAAGGCAAGAGTCTTACAGCTACTGTATGGAAGGTTCTCTTTGACTTTAGCTGTCTGCACATCATTCTGAGCTTCTGGCAGGAGTCATGCACACAAAATAAATTTCTCCCTGGTGACGAATGGGGCAGAATAAACCCAACATGGGTCTGCTCTGCAGGATTATCATGAATAAACTATTGTTATTCCCAGCTGCAGTGAGGTAACTGCAGTGTAAAGTTTACATCGGCCTCATCATTAACGCTCTTAATCACTATTGTCTAAAGGATTCTATCAATAACAGACAGTTCTGAGCAGACACAAGGCAGTGGCAAGTAGTTCACTAGAGGTATACAGCTCTGCTACTGTGAGCAGCATTTGTGCTGATAATTATTTGACAGCAATAAGTACCAGCCATTATGGCTTCATGTATTACCAGGCTAAAGGAACAATTTCCTACTTTGGTGAATAATGTCAGCAGCCAATCTAATCTTGGAAAAGATTATGAACAAACCTTGTCTAATGCATGCTCAAGGGCTTAAAGACATCATATGCGTACGTGCGTGTGGGCAGGGTATATGCATGCACGCGTGCGCACACACACACACATACACACACACACAGATCTCTCAATTTCTCCATTCAGAAATTAGCACAAGACTTCTTTATAGGATGTTCCCTATGTTCCTTCTCCGTTGCTGTGTGAAAATGCATAAGCTCCCCCATGTAAAGGTACTGTATGTGACTGAAAGGGATACAACCATTAACTCTGTTTGTCTCTGCACAGATGCTGCCTGACCTGCTCAATATTGTCAACATTTTACTTTGCTTACAGTTGGAAAATAAATGCTGGCCATTTGATGAATAATCATATTACAAAAATATACAAGACAGAAACCGCGACCTGAGGCTCCAGGTATCTTGTTGATACTTAGGGTCCTTTTGCGTTTCCTCTTTAGCACATCGAATATTAGAAAAATAGAAACATAGAAAATAGGTGCAGGAGTAGGCCATTTGGCCCTGCGAGCCTGCACCGCCATTCAATATGATCATGGCTGATCATCCAACTCAGTATCCCGTACCTGCCCTTTCTCCATACCCCCTGATTCCTTTAGCCACAAGGGCTAACATCTAACTCCCTCTTAAATATAGCCAATGAACTGGCCTCAACTACCCTCTGTGGCAGCAGAGGAATTCCAGAGAATTCCAGAATTCACCACACTCTCTGTGTGAAAAATGGTTTTTCTCATCTCGGTCTAAAAAGATTGTCCCCCTTATCCTTAAACTGTGACCCTTGTTCTGGACTTCCCCAGCATCGGGAACAATCTTCCTGCATCTAGCCTGTCCGACCCCTTAAGAATTTTGAATGATGAATATAGAAAATTGTGTTCAGTTCAGGGCACCACGTTATAGGAAAGATATCGTCAAGCTTGAAAGGGTTCAGAAAATATGTTATGAGGATATTACCAGGATAGGAGGGTGGGAGCTACAGGGGAGAGGGTTGAGTAGTGGTCTATTTCCACTGGAGCGTAGGCAAGGATGAGAGGTCATCTTATAGAGGTATAAATCATGGCTGGAATAGA